>NC_073624.1:8412500-9035000 GCF_029407905.1 Bubalus kerabau
TGGACATGGAACAGACTGGTTCCAAATCGGGAAAGGATTATGTCATGGCTGTATAGTGTCACCCTGCTTATTTAACTTATATGCAGAGTACATCATGAGAAATGCTGGGCTAGATGAAGCACAAGCTGGAATCAAGATTGCTGAGAGAAATATCAACAACCTCAGATATGAAGATGACACCACCTTTATGGAAGAAAGCAAAAAAGAACTGAAGAGCCTCTTGATGAAAGTGAAAGAGGAGAGTGAAAAAGTTGGTTTAAAACTCAACGTTCAGAAAACTAACATCATGGTGTCAGGTCCCATCACTTCACGGCAAATAGATGGGGAAACAATGGAAATAGTGCAGACTTTCTATTTTGGGGCTCCAGAATCAGTGCTGATGGTGATTGCAGCCATGAAATTAAAAGACTCTGGCTCCTTGGAAGAAAAGTTATGACCAACCTAGATAGTATATTAAAAAGCAGAGACATTACTTTGTCAGCAAAGTTCCGTCTAGTCAAAGCTATGGTTTTTTCAGTAGTCACGTATGGATGTGAGAGTTGGACTATAAAGAAAGCTGAGTGCCAAAAAACTGATGCTTTTGAATTGTGGTGTTGGAGAAGACTCTTGGAGAGTCCCTTGGACTGCAAGGAGATCCAACCAATCCATCCTAAAGGAAATCAGTCCTGAATATTCATTGGAAGGACTGATGCTGAAGCGGAAACTCCAATACTTTGGCCACTTGATGTGAAGAACTGACTCAATGGAAAAGACTCTGATGATGGGAAAGACTGAAGGTAGGAGGAGAAGGGGATGACAGAGAATGAGATGGTTGGATGGCATCACTGACTTGATGGACCTGAGTTTGAGTAAACTCTGGGAGTTGGTGATGAACAGGGAAGCCTGGCATGCTGCAGTCCATGGGGTCGCAAAGAGTCGGACATGACTGAGCTGAACTGACTGAACTGATGACATCTCTGTGCAGACAGGCCTGGCCACCTGAGAATGACTCTGGCAGGGTCACAGACAGCTTGTGTTTGGCCACAACATTTTGTTTTTTATTTTTAAATCTGGATTAGTTCTCAATATTTAAAACTAAAACCATAGAAGAATTTCTGGCCTCTCTTGAGAACATGGAGGATCTGGCAAAGCTGAGCACACACTCGTCCATGCCAACAAGTGCCAAGAGCCGAGCAAAGGCCGACTCCTTTATGTGGTACACATGCTCTCCACGGTGAACCAGTGGCTTTTCAACTGTTCACACCTGGCACACACCGCTCATTTACACTCCTTGGTTCTTGTCGTCATTAGTTTTCAATCCCTACCTAGTGTCGAGCACGGTACCTTCCGTAGAGCAAGTTGGAATATGAGTCTAGGAACTGCACCCATCCCAACTCAAAGTGAGCAGGGATCCCAACAAAGGATCACAAATAACAACATATTTCACTTGTTTAGTGGAGGGATACACACCTACAGACAAATCCATTTTGCTACTTGGGTTATCTTCAGTTTGACTCTGGAAAAAAAAAAAAAAAAACAGTGAGGGAAGATTAAAGTCTGGAATTAAACACTTAAATCAGAGAAGAAACAACATTATTCATGCACGAACCACAGCTTACTCTTACTTTACATCTAGGACTATACCAGGTCCTTGGAAATGAATCTTCAACTGGAACGAAGACAGTAACACTTTTCATGAGTAATTTTCACTGCTGCTAGTGCCTCTATGGAGAAGGCAATGGCACCCCACTCCAGTACTCTTGCCTAGAAAATCCCATGGACAGAGGAGCCTGGTGGGCTGCAGTCCATGGGGTCTCTAAGACTCAGCCAAGACTGAGCGACTTCACTTTCACTTTTCACTTTCACGCACTGTGGAAGGAAATGGCCACCCACTCCAGTGTTCTTGCCTGGAGAATCCCAGGGACAGCGGAGCCTGGTGGGCTGCCGTCTATGGGGTCACACGGAGTCGGACACGACTGACGTGACTTAGTAGCAGCAGCAGCAGCAGCAGTGCCTCTAATTCCTAAATTCAGTTTTCACATCAGATTAGCTTCAGTAAATCTATGGACAGAGTGATAGCTAAACAGCTGCTTGGAGAAATACACCCCTGTCCTCAAGTTCCAGCCGGCTCGGGATCAAATTTCATGAGTGGCAGCCAAATGATGACAACTTCTTCTCGTGACTTGTCAAGTCATCAAATCTTGCAATGTGCAGCCAAGTCATCTGTCTTTTGGCAACCAGGGACATGGTGACCCATATTGCTCCCCAAAGACCAAAAAACTAGCAGCTCTACAAAAATTGTCTATATAATTAATCACAAATAGTTTCCCCAGTCATTCTGCTATGGCTAGTTTTTTTTTTTTTTAATATAATATTAAAGCTGGTACAGTAGTCAGCAAAAGTTATACACATTTTAAGTCCTTGGCTCTTTCTTCCCTAACCTTCTAAGGAAAGAATACAAAGGCTACACATTTAAAAGCTGTAACCTTTAAATACTGGAGTACTTCATTAAGAAAAAAGGAACAGAGAAGAAACATTGCCTCATCCAGATCAGGAATGTTGCATAACCAGTTTCTAAATCTGTAATTTTGTCCTATATATGGCAGTGGTCTTAAATTTGTACTAAATGTAAAAGCTGGGATATAGTACACCTATGAAAAAATAAAACTTACCAGCAATCCCATATTTGAAAACTGTTTGGCAAGAGGATTCATCCATGAATCACTGTTTCCTCCTTTGAGTGAGCACTACAGAAATGAAATATGTAACCTCAGAATCAAATAATTGATTTCAACTTCCTGAGTTGCAAAAGTACTGACTAAAAATGTAAAACCAAGAGTTTACCTTTTTTAACCATAACTATTTCTCTTTAACTATAGTTATTTTGATAGATCTGTTAGTATAAAAAAGTAACAGGCCTTAGTTACATCAATGTTTTCATTCTTGTTCTATTATTCACTGCACTGAGTTAGAAGTAACTAGAAAAATAAATGGTCAGCTAGGGCTTTCACCCTATAAAGGATCAACATCAGATTTTGTAAAATATAACGCCTGCAAGCTAGTCCTTTCCTTCTCAGTTTCTCCTTGTAACCCAAGCTGGTTTCTATTAGGAGTCAAGAAAAAGTTTGATGCCAGTGCATGTTATTTGGAAAGGAGCCTATTTAAACTGGTCATTACTCTTTGTGTGGATACGAGGAAGAGCTCATCTACGCAGCACTTTCATCTGCTTGTTTCAGAGTGTTAAGGCCACGGGGCTCTGTGGAAAGTGGAAAGAAGTCAGCAGAAGACACCATCACCAAGTTTACTGCAAAGGCAGGCAGGGGTGGGTTTTTGTTTGTTTCTTCAGGGGACAAACTAATTTCTCTGTTGAACATCAGCTCCAGTTTTATTTCTATGGAGAAGGTGAGTGGAACTATGATGGGAACCTGGTAGGGGCTGGAGATGATGGGGCTTTGTGCACGTGTGCATTCTCCAGGTAAAAATTCTCTGTGTGTTCTGATGCTACTGCTCATGTCAATTTTATTTTTGAAAGTGTTAAGGTACCTCTACAGGTTTAAAGGTCAAAAAAGCCCTCCCTGGAGGGAGGAGTGGTAGTTACTGTTCAATGGGTACAAAGTTTCAGCTGCAAGATGAGAAGGGCTTTGTGGACAGATGTCAGCGATGACAGCACCAGCATGTGAATGCTCTCAATGCTGAACTGTGCACTTATAATTGGTTAAGACAGTCGATTTTACGTCAGCTATACTGGAATATACGCACGTGCCCATGCACACACACACACAATAAGAAACGTCAGAATCATCAGTCGTGGAACAGAGACAATTAATTCCCAGTTAAACTCACTGAATCTTGGCAGTTCCCTGAGGGGGCTAGTACCTTTCACTTGGTTGCTTCCTCAGCAGTCTTCCTAGGATCTGGTCTCATTATTAATTTGTAAATAATAAAAAGAAAGCCACAGTAGACTAGACAATGCAAATGTACTAAAAATGTTAGAAAGTTCACGGAATAATTTCTTTTGTGACTGAAGTAAGAAAATGAAAGTCGTTTATGGGGGAAAACTGTAAATGACTGCTTAAACAAAATGTTTCTAACAAACAACCTGCATTCTCAGGCTATAAAAGAAAGTAATTGTATTCAGAACAAAATCCCGTAAGTGAAGGGGATGAAGGTACAGCCCTTGGTCAACTGAGGACCTTCTAAAATGGCGTCCAGTACCTGAAAACCAGGAGTTTTAGTTAAGAAGTGTTTCTTACAGCAGCAAGGCTCCCGTGCTGAAATAACATATGTGGCTGCCCAACTTTTTTCCCCTTAATGTATTTGTAGAATGAGAAGCTGGAATGAAAAAAGAGGGCTTCTACTGAGAGTCATTCAGGTTCTAGATTGAAAACCAGTCATTAAACTATGAAAATCAAAAGAGAAACTAAGTTGCTCTACAATCCAGAAAATAAAAAGTGTAGGACACAACTGGATGGAGATAAATCACCTAGCTGCTAATGCAGGGTTATGCACTGGCACCTCATTTTGTTAAGAAAGGATTTTGGGCCTTGGAATTTCCCAAATCAGACAAAAATGAGTCATGTTGATTGTTGTTGGAGGAACTGTATTACCATGGTTTCCCTTCTACATATTCAGGGAGACCTACTCTAAGGACTGATCAGGCTTTAGAACACAAAAGCGTAAAACATTTATAAAGGGTGTCCTTAAAGTTTGGAAAATGAAGTAAGAAGAAAAATATTGTTTCTTTGAAAATTCCATTTTATCCACAGCGAGGATTTTGTAGTTAGAGACGTCAAGGTAGGGAAGATGAGGGGTAAAGAGGAAGCAGTTACGTGTTCTGAAGTATTTTCTCCATCACTGAAGACGGCAAGGTCTTCAGCACCGTGGCTTCTTCCACTAAAACACTCTTTGTTCTGCCTTCTAATAATGAATACACAAGTTCAGGCACCTCTAACGTGGCCTACCTTCATTTGTTTCTTTCCTCCTTGTCCCCAGCTTGCTGAGTTGTGGGAGGAAGCGCTTCCCTGAGAGCCGGCAGTGTTCCAGACTCCTCCATCATCCTCCTCTTCCCAGCTGGGATGGCGAGTTCCTGCCACTGGCCCGTCATTCTCCCCCCAGCCATCTTGCATAGATTTGGAATCTTTAAGAAAAGAAAGAGCCAACTGTATGCAATGGCTATATATAACAAAACCCACAACGATCATTCCTTATAAATGCAGCATTTTAGTGTATTTGTAATTGTATCCAGTATCTGTCTGTATGGCGAGGCAAATATTCTCCCAACTTTAGAGAGCAGAATGGAAACTCCAAAAGGGTCAAACATACACAGTAAGTTCATAAACCACAAATCAAGATTTCCTGGCTTCCAGTTCAATGATTTTTCCCCTTACAGAGTGTTGACAGAAATCCCCCAACTGAAAAGAACCTATCACTACTTACAAGAAATTTCACACTTAAATTAAGAGAAATCTGTTACTCTTAATGAGAATGTTGTACTGCACTTCTTAGTTTTACCCTCCTGAAAGGAAATACATGGTGTACTTTGTAACGGATTTTACAAATATGAGGCAGGATAAAAAACAACTGTCAACCTTATTTGGGGTAAAGAAAAGGACATGAAAGATGGACAGAAAAAAGAAAACTGTATTAGATTTTGAATATCAAAATTACAGTGAAAGAAGAGAAATTCAGAAATAGCCATGAAAATTTGAAAGTTACTAGATTTACAGACTTGAAATGTACTGGATACTAAAAAGATCCTAGGCAAAGACAATGTATAAGCAATGGCTTTTAAAGACGGGCAGAGGAGGGACTTCCTTGGTGGTTCAGTGGCTAGACTCCATGCTTCCAATGGAGGGGGCTTGGGTTTGATCCCTGATTGGGGAATTAAATCCCACATGCCACAAATAAGAGTTCACATTCTGTAACTAAGACCTGGTCCAGCTAAATAAATAGTCAATAAATAAATAAAATAAAAGACAGGAGGAGGAAATGTAGGAGACAGAATATGGAAGGGAGAACAAAGACAGGGAAACCAGTGCTCAACTGTTCAAGGAACTAGGTCATCATCAGGCTCCACAGTCAATTCCACCAACATTTTCCCTTAAACAAAGATCTTGAATTTGGAGATTGGGATAAATCCTTAATCTCCTTCTGAAAATTTTGTATGGATACACTTTCTGGTAATGATAGAAGAAAGGAAATAAACTATCCCACCTAGGAGCTCCATGAAAAGGTATGAAAGCGTTAGTCGCTCAGTCCGTGTGCAACCCCATGGACTGTAATAGGCTGGGCTCCACTCTCCATGGGATTCTCCAGGCAAGATTACTGGAGTGGGTAGCCATTCCCTTCTCCAGGGGATCTTCCCAACGCAGGGATTGAACCTATGTCTCCCACACTACAGGCAGATTCTTTGCCAGAATCTGAGAAGCCCAGAAGCTCCATCCACACCTTCAATTAACAAAATGACAAGACATGCATGGAGGGAGTTACTTGATTCAGATGGCTTCACACGAAGAGTCTAGAGCCAGAAAAGTGGCTTTACCAGGCCTTTCTGCTGCCAGGCTCTGGGACCAGGCCTATGATGCCATCCAGGCACCAATCAAGTAGGCAGACAGCTAGGAAGTCAATTTCCTCAGACGGTGGCATCATCTCCCAGCAACATCCAAGTGAACCTTGGGATGAACCCTCTATGGGGTTCACTAAGCACCCCCCTTTGCAGGGGCTCTGTGACTGAGCAGCAAGAGGCAGGGCCTGGGGGCTGTTCTCCCCGCTTCTGGATAATAAGGACCATTTCTCCAGCACAGGAGGTTACCCACTATTATGTAAGCACAGGCTTTATACATCCTCTGACAAGCAACAGGAATTAAAGACCCAACATAAGTGACATATTGACCCTTTTAAAGAAGAAAGACATCCATGTAACCCTTCTTCGAGAGAAAGGAGCTGCACTTTTAACAAACAATTTCTTGTAGACAGATTAAAAATATAGAGAGCTCCAATACTGAAGTCATGGAGTCCACACCAGATTTACGACATCTATAGTCTAGACAAGATCACAGGTTAAATTACCATGAGCACTGATTAGTAGGCTGTGACCATCTAGCCCCTTCCCCTGACTATTACACGTTCAAATTACCAGAGGAGGGGGAAAGGTAACTACAGCTTTAGCTATAGATACAGATGATCCCAGTGAGTAGAAGCCTTTTTTAATCTGGAGAAAAGTGATTTCTGTGATGGAAGAAAGATGATCCCGAAGTTGGGAAAGACACATAAAAATCTTCGAAGTATTGCTAACGTGCCTCCTTGTGCCAAGGGTCTGGTTTATGCCGTTCAACAGCATTCTGGGTCTGTTCCAAGTCTACAGAATGGTATTTCCCATGATGACAGAACCAATTTTACAATGAAATTCAAGACAAGATCAAATTCTTTATCAAGCTGTTTCTATGAAGTGAAGGAGATTTGTCATTTTCAAAATGCAGTCAAATTACACAGGCACAAGAGTGAGTTTCCAGAATACAGAGAGCTAAGATGATACTCCATTCTGTGGTATGGTCAGAATCATAAACATCATAAAATAAACTTGACAATGGAATTTATTCTTGTTCCAATTCAGAGAATTCAGTCTGACCACTTTTTTTAATCAAAAGACAATCCTGTAACTCTGCAATATGGTAGAAAAGAGACGTTGGAATAGTTCTTAAGAAAACTACAAAAAAGTGAAAACAGGCACTTGAAATTAAATTTTTCAACTGAGGATCATCCAATGGGACGTCCTGCAGCATCCATTTACGAAGTTTTGCAAATTACTGTGAGTACACATTGCCAGCTGGATCAAGTATAGCTTAGATTGTCAGTGATTATGAATAAGTGTGACGTGCTTTGTTTAAAAAATTGAAATGAAGAAATCTTTTTTGGGTTCAAGAAACCTTAAATGTCCCTGTGTGGGTGGGACTATGAGAAGAGAGACAAAGGGGAAAGAAAGGAGCAGAAGGATGAAGTCACTGGGCAGCAGAGACCTTGTTCCATGTTAAATGCCAGGAATTATTATTTTTTTTAACTTATACCAACATGAGAGTAGAAATGCAAAATAGATATAGTGAGCAAAGTTTAACTTACTATGGGAGAAAAGGCACATCAAAATTTCAGTTCTGGCCAGACATTAAACTTAAGTTAAAAGGAGGGATTTCCCTGGTGGTCCAGTGGCTAAGACTCCATGTTCCCAAAACAGGGGGGCTCTGGTTTGATCCCTGGCTGGGGAACTAAGATTCCACGTGCCACAAGGAAGAGCATTCGTGCCGCAACTAAGACCCACCATAGCTGAGAGAGTAAATATTTTTTAAAAATGAAATCAATAATACTAACTTATGACTTTAAGTTCACTGTAAGCATTTTTACATATGCCAAGCCACGTCTCCATCATTTGCTGCTAACCATTTACTAAAGATGCAAGGTCCTGAACCTCGTTGAACTGATAATGTAACAACAGCCCTCCCCCAAATGTGTGACTCTCCAAATTAAGAGACTCCCTCAAAAAGAGTGCCGTGTACTTACTAGGTTTCATGGCATTTGGAGCATTGGAGGGTGCAGTCCCCCAGCCTGTTGTCGACGCTCCCGTGTCATCCATCTCGCCCCACCCAGGACTGCTTTCGTTTGGCTCACCCCAAGCTGAAGTACCATTATCTGGAGCAGATGGTGTGCTTTTGCTCCAGACTGTAAAGAAAGGAGATGCATCTCAAAGAATGATTTATGAATGCTGCAGTATCCAGCGGGGGTGAAGGGAGGAGGAACAGGACCTCCTGAATTCTATGGGTGGAAATAGAAATGTGGACACCACCTACATGGAGGACACCTGGCACTCTAACTTCTGGTCTAGTAATTCCACCGCCAGGATATCATACCATACATGTACTTGCAAAAGTAGATGAAATTACATGTACAACAATGCTCATGGCATCACTGTCAGAAAATATTTGGAAGCAACCTAAATATCTATGAAACAGGGACCAGTCAGACCAATCGTGAATTGCCCATCAAGTGAATACTATATACGAACGAAGCAATGAAAAGACAGAAATGCGTTAACATGAAAAGTTTTGAAGAATAATGACAAAAGCATGGTGAAGAACAGTGTATATAGTACAATTTCCCCTATTGTACCAAAATATACCTATTTTGCTATAGGCATGAACAAAATTTCTGATTGGCACACAAAGTTCTAAAACCTGCAAGGAGAGACCCTAAAGGTTAAGATTCTTTTATTTATTACCTTTTGCTTTTCTATATAGTTTGAAGGTTTTTACTATATGAAGAAATTTTTTTACATGTTCTAGATAGGGAATTAATGAGCAAATGTTCATTTTCATTTCCTTTTGTTTTCGTTTCAATATATATTAAAAATCCAGAACTAGCTGAAAGTAATCATTTCATAACTGGATTCACTGAACATTAGACTTACTTTGGAGAGTGGAAAATTAAGTATTATGATTAATTTTAACTCAAATAATGCAAACAAATTAAGGGTTCAGTTCAGTCGCTCAGTCATGTCTGACTCTTTGTGACCCCATGAATCGCAGCACGCCAGGCCTCCCTGTCCATCACCAACTCATGGAGTCTACGCAAACTCATGTCCATCGAGTCGGTGATGCCATTCAGCTATCTCATCCTCTGTCGTCCCCTTCTCCTCCTGCCCCCAATCCCTCCCAGCATTAGAGTCTTTTCTAATGAGTCAGCTCTTCGCATCAGGTGGCCAAAGTATTGGAGTTTCAGCTTCAGCATCAGTCCTTCCAAAGAACACCCAGGATTGATCTCCTTTAGGATGAACTGGTTGGACCTCCTTGCACTCCAAGGGACTCTCAAGAGTCTTTTCCAACACCACAGTTCAAAAGCATCAATTCTTCGGCACTCAGCTTTCTTTACAGTCCAACTCTCACATCCATACATGACCACTGGAAAAACCATAGCTTTGACTAGACGGACCTTTGTTGGCAAAGTAATGTCTCTGCTTTTGAATATGCAATCTAGGTTGGTCATAACTTTCCTTCCAAGGAGTAAGCGTCTTTTAATTTCATGGCTGCAAGGTGCATCCCTTTAATTTGCTGATTTACATGAGGGCATTCAAGTTGCCAATGCCAAACTAAGAACCATCACCAGGCACTACATTTTTAAAAATTGTTTAAAATCGCCTCCCTTTATAAGTTTTTATCAACACTACTTTTAAGTTACTAGGCATGATATTTCTTACGGAGAAGGCAATGGCACCCCACTCCAGTACTCTTGCCTGGAAAATCCCATGGATGGAGGAGCCTGGTAGGCTGCAGTTCATGGAGTTGCTGAGTCGGACACGACTGAGCAACTTCACTTTCACTTTTCACTTTCATGCATTGGAGACGGAAATGGCAACCCAATCCAGTGTTCTTGCCTGGAGAATCCCAGGGACGGGGGATCCTGGTGGGCTGCCGTCTATGGGGTTGCACAGAGTCGGACACGACTGAAGCGACCAGCAGCAGCAGATGTTTCTTATCCAAAGAAGGAGGGAAGAAAGTTTAATTCTGAACAACTGATTATCATGAGATAATCTCCACATGACGAAGTGTTCCACTTCCAAAGGTTAACTGTTAAAAATCATCTGGAAAGTGATGGAATACTTTGGCCACCTGATGTGAAGAGCTGACTCACTGGAAAAGACCCTGATGCCGGGAAAGACTGAGGGCAAAAGGAGAAGGTGGTGACAGAGGATGAAATGGCTGGATAGCATCACTGACTCATGGACATGAATCTGAGCAAACTTTGGGAGAGAGTGAAAGACAGGGAAGCCTGGCGTGCTGAGGTCCATGGGGTCGCAAAGAGTCAGACACAAGTGATTGAACAACAACAACAATCTCCACATAACGAAGTTTGCCACTTCCAGAGGTTAACTGTTAAAAATCATCTGGAAAGTGATGGAAACTTTCCAGATCGCAGCTTGGCTCTGTTTTCTGATGGCCTCTGCAAGAACAGACACAGACGGCTTCCCATTGCTGGGGAAAGAGCAGCACAGAGGATGTGTCCACAGGCAGAACAGGAACGGAAATTAGGTCTATTTCTGCTCCTATTTTAATTCTTTATTTTTAAATCTAGAGCAGAGTTTGTTTGGCAAAATCTAAATGTTTTCGATTCTGCAGACCGATACAATTACCAAAAAAATAAAAAATAAAATAGGGGGGAGACTAACCCAGGGAAGCCACCTTTCCCTTCTGCCAAGAAAGAGCATTACCATGTACCACCAGCATCTGTCATCACCAACGTTTGATGTAAAGAGAACTTTTGTTGACAACAGCCTACAGTTAAAGCAGGAAAGAGTCTCAGAATGAAGCTAAGTTCAATAAATACCTCTTAATAAAAATGCCTTGGTTTAGGATTGCTTTTCTTCAACAAAACCTGTAAGAAAAAGCCATCGCCTACCTGATGCTGATTTGCCGGTCATCGGGGTAGGCAGGTTTGCTTCTCGAGGTGCTGGGCCCCCTTGGGAATTCTTATCCCACAGATTCACATTCTTGTAGTTATAACTGTTGGGGTCTCCCCACGCGGAAGTGCCATCGTCAATGTCCATCTTCCGACTGATCGACTGCGGGGATGGCTCTTCCCAACCGCTGGGTTCCTCATCCTTGGGGGTTACTGGCTGCGGCCCGCTGCTCCAGTTGGAATTGGAAGGTCGTCCGTTGCCTGGCGGTGGTGGGGCTGGGCCTCCCCAGGAGCCAGAGGCTTCAGGTTGTGGTGGTGGTAGCTGCTGTGGCGGCTGCTGCTGTTGGTGCTGTTTGTTCCAGGAACTGGGCTGTCTGCCTGTCTCCGTCCATGCCGGAGACCTTTTGCAGTCTTCCCACCCGCCTTTGGAAGCCAGGCTTGCGTTCCCACCACTCCCCCAAGTCCCGATTTCACTCTGCCCACCTTCGCCCCACCCGGACACAGGTTTACTTGCAGCATTTTCCCAATTGCTGGTTTTCGCCTGATCCACCTCCTCTCCCCAACCATTCTTTCCAGAAGTCCATCCTTGGTTGGGCTGGCGTCCACCTCCCCACCCCTGATCCTTGCTGGAGTTCTCATTCCAAGAGGAAGATGTCTTCTCGTCCGGTCGTCCTCCTCCCCAGTTGGAAGAGTTGTTGTTCTTATAGTCATTCCAGCCTCCTGTGTTCTTGGGGTCTTTCCACTCTGTAGAGGCTGAGAGCTCTCCCCATCCAGACTTCATTTGATTGCTTTGGCTGGGTGCGTCTCCCCAGCCCCCTGAGCTCTTGGTCTGTGTGGCAGCGCTCTCCCACCCCTCAGTTCCTTTGTCAGATTTCCCCTCGGGCCTTGGCACCTCTTCAACGTCCCACACTGTGTCCTGCTTAATTTGAGTTTGGCCCCAGCCAGTGTTTGAGAGCACCCTGGGGTCCAAATCAGTTCGGCTCAAAAGAGTCTGCAAGACAGCCTGACAATCAGGATGTGTGGGCCGGTACGACCGACGGCCAGAATTGTGACTGTCACTACTTCCTGCTTTGTGGTTGCTTCCAGTGCTTTGACCTCCAACTTCACTTCCCGTGGAGCTGGAAGATCTTCCCCAACAGGGAGCCTGGGCATTGCCTTGGTTTTCAGGGAGGGGGTGGCCCTTCTGATTGTCCCATGCTCCAGTGCTAGAATTTGGTTGGTTTGGACCACTCCATTCTCCAATTTTCAACTCGTCAGACCCAGTCGGCTGTTTCCATTCTCCCTGAGAGACCCCGGATGTCATTTTGTTCCCTTCACCCCATTTGTTGTCATTAGAGTCCTGAGGGCCAAAGTTCCAGGACCCACCCGTAGACCTGTTATTGTTGTCCCAAGAGTCACTTTTTGACCCAGTTGATTTCTGAACAGGAGCTCCTTTCCAGGACTCCTCTCTCTCCTTTCCATTGTTCCCATTGTTTCCAGAATTGCTTTGTCCAGAGGCTGTGTCAGTTCCAGAAGGCCCCCTAGCTGCACCCCAAGATCCAACACTCCCAGTCTTTCGATCTCCAGTGCTTTGTGAAGGGGCATCAGTGCTCCTGGAGGCGTTCCCCAAGCCCATCCCAAAGGGCATTCCCTTATTCTCCATGGGGTTTGGTGAACTTGAGTTCAAGGAGTTAGTGTTTCCATTTTTTGGTCCATCAGTGTTATGAATTTGAGCCTGCTCTCTGCCAGAGACAACAAAATTAACACCCGCATTTTCCATCTTTGACTGCTGTTCCCTGGATGCCTGACCTACTGTGCTAACCTGTGCATTGGAATTACTAGTCTCCGTTTCCAATGCCCCTTTCCTAGAATTTCCTTCTTGGACCAGCGCTGGCCAGGCAGATGGGTTGCTATTTGGGTTAAAGTTGCTGAAGCCAGAGCCAGGTCCAATTCTCTCCTGACCACTCACATTCCTCCAGTTTCCTAGTCCATTGTTGCTCTCCGTAGTAGAGTTGGAAGATTGAACAGATTTAGCCTTAGGGTCAGATTTCCAGACCCCAAGATTACATTCGTTCCCGGAACTTGCAGACTGGCACTGGCTCCCTTTTCCTTTGTTACTAGTGGTGCTTCCTGGCAGAGTGCTCTTCTCAGAGCCAGGGTTCGAGGCACTGTTGTTATCGGTGGTGTTTTCGGAAGAAGACTCAGTGTCTTTGCTGGCAATGCAAGGCCACTCTTCCATGTCAGACCCGTCTACAATCACCTTGTCCCAGATGTGAAGGGGGTTGGAGGAGGCGCCGCTGTTGGAGGAGGCTCCCGGGCCCCAAGTGGAATTTGCATAATTTGAAGCAGCAGCACCTCCAAGGGTTGACTCTGAGAAAGAGATGGTGTCATTAATCACAGTGGCACGCGCATCATCTCAACACCTCGAGCTCAAACTGCCCCAAAAGTGAGCTCGTCACTTCCCCACAAACTAGTTCTCTGCCCACTGCCTGCCTTACTTAACTGTGTCATGCCTGTCTGAGTCGTCGCTTCTGTCTTGCCTGGCTGGTGTATTTGCTAACTCTAACCCCTAGGACCTCTCAAAGCTACCCTCGTGCTACTTCCAGGGACAGAGAAGGGGCTTCCCGTATCTTGAGACAATGCAGTTAATAGCCTATCCTTGCTTTACAGCTACAACCCACTCTAAACACCCCTAGTATTAGTAAAGCACACCTTTGATTATATCACTGCTCTATGGAAAGCACTGGAGAGTTTCGTAGTGTGTAAGAATAAAGCTAAACTCTTGGGCCTGAGGTCTCACCAAGATGTTCCACAACCTGGGACCCACTTACTTTTCCATTTTCCCTGCTTTCTCTGACGATGCCCACACTCTACAAACTGCACCTTCTCACCCCAGCTCCATTCCCCATGGGCATCTATTGTTTTTTCCTTGGGAATTCACACACTGAAATCTATCCATCTTTCTGGGCCTAGTTCAAGTGCCACTTCTATGAAGTTTTTTTGAGCTCGCCACCTGAAAACAGCCTCTCTCTCTAGAGCTGTTTTGCTCCGTGTATTGCATTCACCTACCCTCCAGGCAGAGACCTATCTTGCTAACGTTTGAATTCCATGTGGCAGCCAGGGCACTGCTGCTCAGTAAGCAGCTGCTGAATGATGAATGCCCACCCAGCTAGATGCCGGGGCAGACAAGCATGAATCAGTTTGTATGCCCAAGGAACTTGATAAAAAGAGTCTGGCTCAGAGCATATTTGATTGGTGCGGAAGGGAGGGGGAATGACCTGTTTTTAAGACCGATAATCTCCTCTAAACTTATTTCAGTTCTTTTTACCCAAACAGCTTTAAATCAATATGAAGTTCAAAAAAAAAAAAAAATACATAGCGCCATATAAAAGTAAGGAAGCGGAGAATCTCAAACTCTTGAGATCAGGGGCCTCCTTGATTTTAAGAATGTAAACAGGAGAGTGACTCATGCTGGACCCACGTCTACGTCCAGGCCTGGAGAGACTCAGCTGCTGAAATGCCCGACACAAACACCCCCTCACACTTCCCTTTGCAGCTGGTGACGAGGGGCCAGGAAGGAAGGGCCAGGAGGCCTTTCTCTGTCTGGGCTGGGCCTGTCCTGACGGCTACCAAAGGAAGCCTCATGAACAGGGCTTGTCTCTGTATGAAGGCCTATGTCACTGCCAGCTTTCTCTCCATCTTTACTTTGCACATAAGATGGTAAAAAAAATTCTCTAGGCAATTGTATGTTCAAATTAGAACTAGAATAAAGCATGCTACCATTAACAACCACCAATTCATTGTCCTTGCCAATGCTTGATGGTCTTCAAGCTCTGAATTTTAATGTAGTCTCAAAAAACATTTGTAAGAATAAGTGGAAATCTTTTGACAATTTTTTAAAAAATGGGGGATGATATTTGGAAGTTCTTAGCTGTTGGCTGTTAAGTATTCATCTATTAAAAACTCTCAAAACTTTCAGCAGAGCCCTTCAGGTAAAGATTCCTTATACCTACATACAGTTTTTAACAGAGCTCAAAATCTAGGGCTCTCTATAAAGAAACATTGATCTTAAAAATCTAGTAAAAGGATGGCATTATGTGGAATTCCCCCTAAGTTCTCCATTATAATCTAAGAGACCATTCTCTCTCTGTTCCCAGAGCTCGAGGAACATAAACATGCACGTCTTGAGATTCAGAACCAGCCTCTGCACTAGTCTCACTTCTAGTTGCCCCAGTTCACACCTGAAGAGGCACCTGGGGCTATGGGGGCTTGAATTGTAACGCTCTCGTCTAAGAAGGGAAAAAAGGAGCCGAAGAATGTGGACAAAGAGCAGCGGGCCAAGAGCACACTCGCCAGACCCTGAAATCCAATTTCAGGAGAGAAATGCTGGTACACATCTTACACTGGGCTCCTACTCCATCTTCTGAATAACCCCAAGAGTCTACAAGAATAGTCACCCACTCCAGCGTTCTTGCCTAGAGAATCCCACGGACAGAGGAGCCTGACAGGTTACAGTCCAGGGGGTCGCAAAGAGTCGGACACGACTCAGTGTCTAACACTAACTAAGTCTGTATAATCCACGCTTCTTGTGGACTTTAGACAGGCAACACAGAGTGACGCACTGGCTCCCTGCAGCCGCCCCGGGCCCCCTTGCCCCCGTTCGCCTGACCGAGGCTCACTTACCTGGTGCGGTCCCACCCTCGCTCTGCAGCAGCGCTCCTGCCACTTGTGCGTTGTTGGGGTTTGCTCCGGGCGCCGTGGAGGGAGGAGGCCCTGCCCCGCCCCCGAGGAGCATGCAGGACGGTGGAGGGGGCTGCCCACGTTTTAGTAACACTTTGTGGTCCTGCTGGCAACGGAATCGCGGCGGCACCTCCCGAGGCATGTAGCGGGCGGCGCTTGGCGGTTGTCCGTTCGGCACTGCCACCCTTTTGGCATTGTTGCCACCATTGACTGGTGGCGATGGAGAGCTGCCAATTGGGCTGGCGGCCGCTGGTTGGCTTAAACTTGGTTTCGTCACTTCGGGCACTGAAAGAGAGAGATGAGGAAACAGCCTTTGAAATCCAGTGTATTCTTATGAAGATTATTTTTTCAAGAAAGTGTCCATGAGATAGGTTCCAATAAGACAATGCTCCTTTCATCCTACTCTGAGGGACATGATGTTTCCAGATCCTCCAGCACCTTCAGTTTACTGGAGAGAGCAAAGGGTGGAGAGTGACAGTGACAAGGATTCAAACACTGCGGTATCACAGAATGACATTCCGTTAACTAAGAAGGAGAAGGAAGGAAGCACCATTCACTCCCCTAAATCAACAGTGGAGCCCTCTGAAGGGCTGCCTAGCAGGTCGGGTGCACACAGACCCCAGGCAAAATCCCTGGGGAAAGGTTCAAGGCTCTCAGCCCAAGAGCCCTTTCTCTCCATCCACATCCTTAAAGAAACTTTACCCAAAGTCCCTGGACTAGGTATGCTCAGCCTCCTTCATGTGCATTCCTGGACCATGTTGTCCGTCTCTGTGCCATTGAAAAAACTGTTTATATGGTGATTATCCATTTGTAGATCCTTCTCCTCACCAGGTCAGAAGACCCTCAATGGCAAGAACCCATCTTTTACCTTTCTTCCTTAGGGCCTGGCACAAAATATACCCCTAAAGGGAAACCAGGCTTACAGAATCTCAAGATCAACGTGGTTTTGGTTTCTACAGCCAGCTGAACTTAAAGACACTTGCTTGGCATTCTGTGTAAACATTAGAAATGTTATAAATCTCTTTGCTTTTATTAAAAAAAAATTAAGTGGACCTTATGTGTATTTTTTTCAACTATTCATTTAAACGAAAAATTTCAAAATGTAGATATTTTTCCTGTTTAAATATTTAAGGTTTCCCTCCCTTGTAAAATGGCAAACAAGAAGGATGGGAGGAACATGTGAGATGACTATGAAGCTCTGCTGGACCCTCTGGCTTCCCTTTCACCCAGTGGAGAAAGTTCTTCTGGACTGGCAAATCCCTCACTTCATCCTACCAAAAGACTCCACCCTTTCCAGGAAAATCTACCTGGCAGCACACTCTGGCAGCAATACAGAAACAATCAGCCTGGTAATTCCGATGACTCTGAGGCCAGAATCCCTGACCCCCAGAGTCATGCGAGGGCCAGCCGTGGTGGCAGTATTGCTCTGACTGCTAAAATGATGCTGGGTCAGCAGGTTGTTCACTGAACTGGCTCCTTTATGGGAGAGATACATCATCAGAAATCAGGGGGCCCAATCTACACCCGCTGAACACTGGGGAATATTATGAGTAACAAGAAGAAAAAAGAGTAAGAGCCTGAAATAACTTCAAGGCTTAAACCCCTGGTCTAACCTTAGCCAACCATGAAGCAGTACTGTGCCTCCCAGGAAGGAAGGGAGGTGAGAGGATGAATGGATAAATAAATAAATATATTTCTCAAGAAAATAAATAGGCCATTGCCTAATATTGTGTTGACTCAAAAGTTCATTTGGGTTTTTCCATAACATCTTATAGAAAAACCTGAACTAACTTTTGGCTAACCCAGTATTATTAATATAGTGGACTTTGCATGACTTATAAAGACCAATGTATAAATGACTGACAAATGGATGAATACAGATGAATTATTTAATGATTCATTTTCTATCTGTGTCTGGAAGATTCCATAGCACACGGCATTCCCAATCTCCTCTCCTCTTACTATGAGAACAAACAAGAAGCTGATGAAGGCTGGGGAAAATTCTTCCCAACTAGCTTTTAGGCCAGAAGGAATTATGTTTCTACAGGGCCACCCTTCTATAAAAAGACTAGAATCTCCACTTTAAAGTAACCAGGTTTGTCACTCATTTCCCTAAAATAGAATCAGACATGGTAAGAAGAGCCTATAGAGCTGAGATCTGAACATCAGTTGGACCAACTCTGAATCACTCATAGCACAGTGGAAGAAATCTGGTAGACATCCTACACTGTATAAGATTCTCTGCAAAGCTCCCAGGGCATTTTCCCACCATCACATTAGAGGAACAATGGCCCATAAGCAATAAAGTCATATTAAAATGGGGCTACCCCTTGACTATCCTTCCAACACAGTGCTCCCTCCTGGGAGATCAATCATTCAAAACTCTAGGATACTGTCAGAAAAAGCCTGCCTGCAGTACATGTTAAGAGCGAACTGTTTCAGAGCTTGAATGAGTTTTTACACTCTAAGCACTAACTGGAGAGCAATGCAGAAGTTAGGCAGGATGCCCAAGCCAACCTGCATCCTCAAGTCCAACTAGAGACATCAGAATCCCTGCAGGTATCATGTCATACTCCAGAACATCAGGGATAACTGAGGAGAGGGAAACTATGATTAAGTCTGAATTACTTTTCAGGTCGTCTCTTCTGTCTCTGAATCTTAACGGTTTGCAGCTTGTGGTACAAATATTTCTGAAGATGAGCTCCTCAAAATAAAGGCATAGTTTCTTATTTTCCAGAGAAAAGGTCTGTGGCTTAAACCTGATCTCTGCTTCAAAGGGGGAATAAAGACACTGCAGAAAAAACTGGGTATCCTACTTTCTAATTTCCATTCATTTACTTCCAAAAACCATTTACTTCCTCTAATGATTCAATCTTCTCCCCTTCTCTGTTGCCATTATTTTATACCAATCTCATCTCATCTTATAGTCTGAACTTCTAATTGCCTCTACTTCTGAAAAACTTCAATAAGATGCTTTTTCAGATAAGAGTTTTCTTAAGAAAATTCTGAGATGGGCAGGACCAATAAACTATTTTCTTTAAATACCTTGATGGTATCAAACATTAAAAAACAAAACCAAAAAAAAAATCTTCCAGTAATCTTTTATTTTATTTTATTTTTTTTTAGCTTTTTATTTTTTAAATTTTATTTTATTTTTAAACTTTACAAAATTGTATTAGTTTTGCCAAATATCAAAATGAATCCGCCACAGGTATACATGTGTCATCAGTCTTTAAGATTTTTTTTGTATTGCACTGATTATTATTCACCAAGAAATTCTTCAGTCTAAAATAATGTCTTTTGTAGAACATGTTTGTATTTTAACTATCAAAAGACATTATTTTAGACTGAAGAATTTCTTGGTGAATAATAATCAGTGCAATACAAAAAAAATCTTAAAGACTGATGACACATAGAGTGGCCGATGCAAGCTCAACACTGTTCAGCAACCTCTAAGCACTGTCTCTGTTTCTTTACCTTCCACTCATTCCCCAAACTCAATGCACACTGGCTTTTCCCCAAATCATCTCACTGGAAACTTCTCTCCTCATTAAATCATTAGTGATTTTGTTCCCAGTTTAATGGGAATTGGTTGAACCTGGGGGGTGGGGGTGGAGCCTGCCTTAAATATTAATAAATTAGACTAGTTGTTGTTTGTTGTTTTAGTCGCTAAGTCATGTCCAACTCCTCTGTCCATGGAATTTCCCAGGCAAGAATACTGGGCTGGGTTGCCAATTCCTTCTCTAGGGGGTCTTTCCGACCCAAAGACTGAACCCCCATCTCCTGCATTGGCAAGCAGATTCTTTACCACTGAGCCACCAGGGAAGCTCAAATTAGAGTAGACCCAAGGTTAGTACATGCAGCCATGAAATTAAGACTCTTGCTCCTTGGAAGAAAAGCTATGACCAACCTAGACAGCATATTCAAAACCAGAGATATTACTTTGCCAATAAAGGTCCATCTAGTCAAAGCTATGGTTTTTCCAGTGGTCATGTATGGATGTGAGAGTTGGACTATAAAGAAAGCTGAGTGCCAAAGAATCGATGCTTTTGAACTGTGGTGTTGGAGAGGACTCTTGAGAGGCCCTCGGACTGCAAGCAGATCCAACCAGTCCATCCTAAAGGAAATCAGTCCTGAATATTCATTGGAAGGATTGATGCTGAAGCGGAAACTCCAATAGTCTGGCCATCTGATGCTAAAAACTGACTCATTGGAAAAGACCCTGATGCTGAGAAAGATTGAAGGCAGGAGGAGAAGGGGACGACAGAGGATGAGATGGTTGGATGGCATAAATGACTTGATAGACATGAATCTGAGTAAGCTCCAGGAGTTGGTGATGGACAGTGAAGCCTGGCGTGCTGTGGTTCATGGGGTTGCCAAGAGTCAGACGTGACTGAACTGAACTGAAGGTTATTAGGATGAGCACCATGTAGTCGCTGTAATAGGATTTCTGGAATAGACTCAAAGATAAGCGTTTTGGCCAGTGGAATAAAATCCCAGACATGATGATGGGAAAACATTATTTTTTCGTTGTGTCCCAGGTGGGTAAAGATTATGAATTTGCTTTGGACAACAATATCTAAAAATTTTAATTTATACTGAGCCAGAAGTTTTTCCCTGTTTCTTTGACTCACTAACAGACATTTACCAAGGGAATGCTAAGTGTCAGGCACCAAAGTCCTTCAGATCTTTGAAGTTATCAGAGCTTCCCCATGTGAGAAGCCTTTCCTTGGGGGTTAAACATTCCCTCCCCCCTTCCAGTGTCTAGTCCTCCCAGAGGGGACATAGGTTTCAATTCCTTGACTGATCTGGCCCAAACTTCTCAAGGTCCATCCAATAGAGGTTGATCTCTGTTTCTTTCCATAGAGTGGTGCCCAGTATAGGAACTGCAAATCCCTGCCAAGATACTGTATTTCTAGTAATGTAGCTTAAAGTTGTGTTTCTATAAATCAATTATTTCATATTGGTAACTTCCATTAAGCCAACTATCACCCTAAAACCTAATACCTTCGCAACAACACTAGCTGGTTAAGTCCAAACCCTTCCATTACACAGTCTACCTCTTTAATACTAATTGTATCCTTCATCCTTGTTAAATCTGGTCTATTACATCAATCCTACAAACGTGTCCAATTCCAAGACCAATACCCAACAAACAAGATCAGTTGCTACCTAAGTACCTTTCAGCATCTGTTACCTGAGTAGCAGGCCCAGTTCCAGCCCATGCCCATCACCTCCACTTGAAAGCCCCGTTCTGTTCTCTCCAAAATCCTCACCCTTTAAAAAAAAAATGATGGAGGATAAAAAGTATACACTGAATCTACTTTTCCTCCAAAATATGGACAAATCTTACTTCAGTTCTCTCTGTACAACCAGAGCCTTGACACCAACACAGTCTTTTCTTTTTTTCTCATAGGATCTGCTGGGGAAAGAGAGGTGGATTCAGAATTCAGGGGAGGCTGCCCAAGGCAGGCATCATCTTTGGGAAGAGGAAGAGGACCCAGAAACATCAGCTGAGGGAAGAGGAGTGGGATTCGGGCAGACTCCTGGGAACAAAGATGAAGATACGGCTGTAAAATAGGATTAAAAAAAGGTAAAAAGATCAGGGCCTCCGTTTTCTTATCGTCTAACACATCTCAGGGATAATTTTTATTTTTATTCTCTGGTTTTAACAATTAAATCCATTGTGAGACTCAAAACAGGCTCTCGGCTCACTTCAGAATTATTTTACTTTAATTTTTGAAGGGAATATGGAAACTGTGAAACTGTACTCCATTTTATGGTAGGTATAAGAAAAACCCTAAACAGAGGGAAACTTTGGTAGAAGTAAAAAAGAAAATTTAACTTTTAAGGCTTTGGCAGAGGAAAGAGGAATGTGATTCTAAGAACAGACCTGGTACAAATAAAAAAAGAAAGAAAAATCTAGCGGATTTTCAGTTTTCCAATAGAAACACCACTTAACATACAGAGCAGCTTGTTTCAACAGCTCAACTGGTCCTTGGCTTCACAAGTATTAAAAATTGTGGCCAGGCCCAGGAACCCAACCACTGTGTTCCAGTAACCGCAGAGTCTGGATTTTTTTTTAGGAAAATGCCAATTTTCTCATCTGTTGTCCCCATAAGTCATCAAAAAGTCCTATAAAAACACTTATATGCCAAAGTCCTTTCCTAGATAGTATGTTGGTTTAGAAAATATGGACACTGTTTCATGATCAATAACTCTATTTCTATAGTAAAGTATAATTTATATTTCAAACAAGTAATTTACAGAGATACTTTCAAAATAATGCCTACTTCTGGGTTGGGAATTGACAAAGTACAAAGGGAGAACACTATTTAACTAATTAAAATAATTACAACTAGTAAGTTTTGCTCATTTTATAAATCAGTACAAAATTCTAGACTATTTTCTCCTTTGAAATGCCTTTCTTTCCCTTTTTTCTTTTTTTGGCAGCACCATGAGGTATGCATAATCTTAGTTCTCTGACCAGGGATCAAACCTCTGTCCCCTGCAGTGGAAGCATGGAGTCCTAATCACTGGATCACCAGGGAATTCCCTGAAATGCCTTTGGATTAGAAATATATGGCAGTAATGTCTACTCATCTGAGAATCTGTTTTCCTGAAGTAAGTTTCGTAAGAAACTAGTACTGCCTTTATTAGTCTTCCATCACTGTGTGACATGCTTAGTCCAACAAAACAAAACAGAACAATGAAGAAACCAGTCCTCAGTGAAGCTCTCATCAAGCCGTGGCTTCTCTATGACCCTATCTTCCCCCAGGTTATCACAATTCCCTACATCTAGGACAGTGGTTCGCAATCTGGGGCATACTGCGGTCATCTACAGAACTTCCCTAAGTACACCTGTTATGGCTGTGGCTTGGGACCATTAAGGTGTGGGAAGAGAACAGGCTTGGCTGTTTTGACAGCTCTATGCAGATAATTCGAGTGCATATGCTAGCAGAGAACATCATATTCAAATGGGCGAGGATAGGGGCTACAACACTGGTCTCAAGGAATGATGTCTCCCGTCCTTAACGGGATTGACCAAAAGTAGGACCATCACCAGACAAGACTGCATAGTCAAAAGTAACAGAGGAGAAAGAAGTGAAAACACACAGACCATGAGAGGTTGAGAATGACCTCAGGGATATCTGCTTCTGTTTACCACATATCACTATTTTGTAAGAGGTAAAGTACATTATCTTTTCAAAAAGCATATTCCAGGCTCTAGCTCAGAAGACAGTGTGACCATCCTAAATATAACACTTGTTTTCATACTCAATGCCCGTCACGGATCAAGATGGCTAACAACTCTCTGCAGCTGCGATCTGTAAAGTAGGGGCAAGTGTGCTGCTTTTGTTATTGTTCTAAGAAAAATTCTGAAATGGTGCTGTTCAAAATCATGACCTCCTTACTTTTAAAATGGGGAATTACTCTATCTACTCTCCTGCCTCCTGAAGAAACATAAGGCCAACTAGAAACACTAGTATAAGTACTTTTAGTTTGTCGTTACTGCTCTTCAGTGACTGCAGACAACCAACCGTACTCTACACCCACCCTCACGCATCAGTGGATTGGAGGCTGAGTCAGCAAGTGTAAATCTAAACACAAAAGAGCACAAATCTAAAAAGAAAGAAAAAGAAAATCTTACCTTTGGTTTTTTGTTCCGTGACCTGCAAAATAAAGACATAGGTAAATGAGACTTGCTTTCTAAACCAGCATATAAGATTACTGTAATTCTGATACCTCAAATAATTCAAGCTGTCAGATACATAGGCAGAGCTAAAATTCAGAAAAAGTCAGCTCAGACATCCCTCTAAAGACAATGGCCATATGTCTGGCTGTAACTTACACGACCATCATTATGAAAGAGTCCAAAAATTAAGACAAAAAGCATTCACTCTTGATAAATAATGAGGTCCCTGCACTGGGGATAGTGTTTCCCATTCTGACATCCAGAAAAGGAAATGGATGTAAGGCCCAGGAACAAAATTAACCACAGATACAAAAAGATTTCCCTGTGAGTATGGACCCAGACACCTGACTTCAAATCTAGAAAGCAAAGTTTAAGGGCCCACGCTCAGAGGCATCAGAGATCACAGTAGGAGTTGGATTCAAAACCAAGCTGTGCCACCTCCTGTCTGTGTGATCTCAGTTATCTGTTTATCTGTTGAATGAAGATAATAACAGTATCTCTCTGCAAAGGACTGCTGTAAAGATTAAGCCAGATAACCTATAGCAATGCTCAATAACTGTTTGCTATTATAATTATCAAAGTTTATAGAAAATTTAATGTAAAACAGAGCAATAAGACTGAAATCATAATGTGGCTTCCCAGGTAGAGCAGTGATAACGAATCCGCCTGCCAATGCAGGAGACATAAAAGACGTGGGTTTGATCCCTAGAATGGGAAGAGCCCCTGGAGAAGGAAGTGGTAACCCACTCCAGTTTTCTTGACTGGGAAATCCAAGGGTCAGAGGAGCCTGGCGGGCTACAGTCCATGGGGTTGCAAAGGGTCGGACATGACTGAGTGACTGAGCATACAGACACACATAAATTTGAACAAATACAGACTACTTTGTTGAAAGTATTTCTTTATATAGTAACTAATACATTTCTGGAAGTGATTAGCCTAAAAGGTTGGCCATTCTAAATATAATAATGGGTTTTGAGAGAGTTTGGAAATGATGACTAGGAGCCACATGGAAAACTCTTCTGCTATTAAGAGGGGAAAATAAAGAAGGGCATCTAATTATCCATGCCCTGTAATATTTAAACAAAACCACAAAAGGTCATGAATAAGAAAACATTCCAAAGGAAATGTACCAGAATTCCAACAGGGGTTAAACCACATTATTGAGATCATGGGTTATTTTGACCCCCTGTTCCCAATTGCTAATCATCAAAAAAATTTTTTTTGTATTGGTCCTCCAACTTCTGTAATCAAAATATTCCTATAGAAAAGAAGAGGTCTGATTATTTGTGGCTGGTAATCATACTAAGTTACCGCTCTGGATGTTCATGAAAACATGCTCATCTTCAGAAGGTCTGTCCTGTGGCTAACCAGCCCGCTTCAAAATGGATTCCAGCACACCACTGAATTAAACAATCCATTTGGACGACCTCCTGGAGTGTTTCTTACATTCTTCCATTAAAAGACAAGCTAATTCAGCTGTACTGAATTTGTGCTAAGCAGCCTCTTAAAATGAATGTTTCCCAGTACTAATTGTTACAGAGCTCAGTTCTACTGTATAATTTTTCTGTAACCCCACCTATCCAAGAATGAACTGATTTGCAACCACATATCAATTCCTTACGGCAATTTATACCACAGTAAATAAATACTTCTTAGAATGCCATCTGGAAGATCAGTTATTACAGGAAGTCAATGTCTTCCCTAGCTGTAAGCAACAAACCCAACTAATGTCAAATGTGTCTTAAAATGTGGGTTCTTTTAAAAGTGTTGTCCCCCAAGACGGTGAAAAGCTGGATGATCAAAGCATGGGTTCTGCTAACACTAAACAATGATCCTTGAGCAGCATCAGCCTAATGAATGTGAGGCGAATCCTTCTCAGACACCTCCCTCATAACTGGAAATCTAACACCGTTTACTCAGGGATGGTTTTAGAAAGAGCAAACCGCCATAACCACTGAGAACAATGGGAAAGCAGCTCATTTTAATTTCTATGTATAAATTTAATTTCTATGTATAAATAATTTAATTTAGCTAAATAAAAGTCAGTTCTTCATGAACATTATGTTGCTAGCATTCATTCTTGACCATTTACTTATTAAACAAACATTTTTTTGAGTAATGCTTTTGTCCTGGGCACTGTCCTAATTACTGGAAATATGAATAAAACCTCGAGAAACTTACATCCAGGCTAATGGGGAAGACAGACATGAAGAGATGATTATAAAGCAATGGGGTAGGCTGCGAGAAAGATGTGGAAGCACTAAGAAGAGGCACCACACGTTCTCTGACTGAACGAGTGTGTGACCCCATTATAGGGCCACTGGCACATTCTCTACTATTCTTTGCATCATAGCACATTTTAAGCCTCTTAGTTGAGATGCTGTCTCTACAGTGAGGTTAAAAACCACTAAGACAGTCACATGCTGAGCTTTGTGCTTGCTCCTTAAAAGTGCTAAATCAGAATCTAATTCTGAAATTATACAATGGTTCAGGATGGTAAAACAATATCAAAGACCATGTGTCAAGCTTAGACCCTGTCCCAGCCAATCTAGAACATTTTTGAACAAACGTGACCAAATTTTTATTGTTCTTAATTAACCATGTGAAAATTCATTTACAGTGATACTTCTCTTGGCCATAACTTTTAAACCAGTTCTTAATGCAGACCAAGCACACAGGGTAGACAGTCCAGCTGTACATACGAAATTCTCTGCACAAATAATCCCCATTCACTCTTGAAGGAACCCACTCCATCTTTTATTTTAAATCATTTTTCTATTAGGGGGATCCACAACAAAAGTTCACAGATGCACATTATCAGTAGTCACTTCTAGCATTGATATTTCAGGTTAAAAGACACTGTTACCTATGTGAACAACAAAGATGAACTGTACACAAGGCCCAGAACACTCACTCTATTTGGCATTTTCCTGTTATCAGCCTTTGTTCAATTCCCCAGTGGAGAGCTTATAACCATGCAGTCCCACAGACTGCAAAATCCATTTCTTGTACCAATTTAGTGGATGAAATGGGAATGCCCTAAGGAAAGAAAGCCTCACTGAGCTTCACTCTCCCATCACTCCCATAGCACAGTCAGTATGTGTGGCTGCAGGGGCAGCGCCTCTGACAACCCGGAGATGGTGGCCCCATATGTAACAACTTCAGTGACGTGGAAGGTGGCTGTGTCCACCAAGTATAAAACAAGCCTCTGGGTTGTCATCTGACATTTTAATTCAGAATCTGTCCCGTCATTTTAGACAGTTTCAACAAGCTCAGATTAGAAGCAGGTATCCTGACAGCTTGAAGATGCGATGGTGAGCCCGCCACTATTAATAGAGCCAGAAACACAATTAAAAGCAGACAAAACCTTAAAGAGTGCAGTAGTCTATTACGGCACCTAACAATAATGAATATTCCTTTTAATTAAGCCTTGAAGATAAATTACATTTCACATGTTTAATGCAGCAGGGTCACATGCAATCTAAGCCAGAAAATATTTCCAGTATTGTGTCTTATGCCGGCACTCCTACGTGATTTCAATAATTCAGAGAACAGAATTAAGGGAAATGCTATCTAACGATGCAGGGCAAACTTGCAGTGTCCCTTGAGTTTGAATGCCTTGAGTCTGTTCTAAATCTCGAGTTCCCTCTGAACCCTGGTAACAGTTGCCCCCCTCCCTAAACCGTAGCAGGGACCCTCAAACCTGCCTCACGGTGAGGGTCTGCTTCCCAAGTGTGTCAGACAGTGGTAACAAGAACTGGAGGCAGAGCGACTCTGCCAGGCACTTTGCAAAGGTGGCAAAGCACCGCTGCAGAACCAGAGCCCGTCAGGTGAAGCTCTTGAAGCTAAAAGAGCAGTGAGGGCGGGCAGTCAGCTCAGACTGTGGCCAGGGCAGAGGGGACGGGGCAGGGCAGGGAGGTCTAGCCACTCTCTGTTCCCCACAGCCCTGACAGCTGACATCGGTCGGTCCTATGTCTTTTTTCCTTTTAGCATCTCTTTTTCCCTAAGCAAATGCCTCAAAGCCATGAAATACTATCTCCTTCAGAGCACTAAGCAGGCCCACCAGTCCATCTTTTAATTAAAAAAACATATATATTTATTTGGCTGTGCCAGGTCTTAGCTGCAATACGTGGGATTTTTAGTTGTGGCATGCAAACTCCTGTTTGTGGCATGCGGGACCGAGTTCCCTGACCAGGGATCGAACCCAGGCCTTTGCATTGGAAGCAGAGTCTTAGCCACTGAACCACCAGGGAAGTTGCGCTCCCCCTCCCGCACCAGATCCTCTTTGAGGGAGGATTCTTTATGGATTTTGAGGGCGATTTTTTTTAATGGAATTATCAAAAAAGCAGACTCATATAAAATGACAATGTAGGTGGACCAGAAGGACAATATCAAGGCAAACTCTAGCAAGCTTTGAAAAATCATTCCATAAACTTGCTTAAGAAAATGGAGATTAATTACGATACAGACAAGGAAACACAACAAGCATTTAACTGTTGGTAACTCTCCTGCTTTTCTTGATATTACTCACTGTTGTTTTCAATAAAATCGGCTGCAGCATTAATTTAACATCTACTTCACGATAACCAGTGCAGGTCTTTAACTTTCTCCCACTTTCAAATCTTAAAACTCTCAAGGAAACTAATCCCTCAAGTAGCATTATTAAGATGTCAGGCATCCAAGCCAAGGCAACTCATTCTAGATTTGCGGCGGATGTAAAGACAGACTTAACTGATTAAACCCACCTTCTGAGTGGCTTCTTTTTTCTTTTTATCCTCTTTCTTCCTTTTCTTGTCTTCCATTAACTGTTCTTCCCTTTCGTGCTCCTTCTCTCTGTTAAAGTAATGCCATGCCACAAGGTTAAACACCTATACCCACAGTCTGTTTGTGTAGCAAATAAAATGCTTACAGATGATGTGCAAGGCGACAAACATTTCATCTCTGACCGAGCAGAGCACAGTACTCCGTTTAAGCTAGCAGGATACACAAAACCCAGCGTATTTACTTATCCTCCTTATTTTGGTCTGTAATCCCTTTTGCAACATGATATTAAGTTTGGTTTTAAAGAAGTCCAGTAAAGTGAGTTTTTATAGTATCTTTCTAAACACACACACACGTTTATTGTATTTCCACTCAGCAAAGAACCTAATTTGAATATATGACAACATTCTGTTGGCTTCTGACAAAACTCCTCACAAATAATGCAGAATATATGACTTCAGTTACAGTATACAGGTATTTATCATAATTTAGGTGTTTTCCCATGACATCTTCAGAGCAGTGAATATAAAACCCTATGTTCTAAATTCCGTATTTTTCTTCTACATTATTAACACTGTATATTTTACATGTTTTTTACATGTTTTCTACTTGTGTTTTTAAGGCTGTATTGAAGGTCCTGTAAATCCATGTATTCCCTATTGGGTGATTTCACAGTTAGGATCACCAGGTTTTGCTCTCCTCAATTAAAAATAAAAATAAGCATTCTAGTTGGAGAAATATGTACCAAATCTTAAGAAACTAAGATCATGTAATTTATCCCTCACATTTGAAAAATAACTGCAAAATGCAATACTTACCGTATTACATAAAATATTCTTATATACAATCTAATATTCTAATATATATAGAAAGTTGACGACTTCTATGTATCAACTGGGAAAAACACATAAACAACCACTGGCGTTTACTTCAAAACTCACAGCTGGAAACCCCAGATGCCAAGCTTATTAAATTTCAGAGCTGGAAAAAAGAGTTAGAAATCAAGCTCCCAGTTCCCAACAACTGATGAGATGCCATCTGCAATACTTGTGGTTTTAGGGGGTCCGACAGCAAATCCATGGTTTCATAGATATCACTTAGATAAAGGCTAAGTTGAAAGTCAAACAAAGAAAAGCGTTAAATGTCTGCAGACATGGCAAAAACCCCAATGATGGTTCCTGAAGGACTCAAGTTTGGGGACTGAAACTCCCTCAACCTACCCAGAAGGAACCAAGGGCCAGCACTGAGGCACACTCCCATGAACAGGCAGTGACACTTCATTTACAGAAAGTAAGAACTGAACACGCAAATGAAGTGTTTTACCTATACATCAAGTTTTCAGTGGCTCTTTCTACATTCACAGATGCTGCCCTGTCTCCTATACTTCTGGGCATAAATACACAAAAGCCTAAAGTGCACAATTCACATTCCAACACAACGCCATGTTGTTGCTGTCCACCTTGTTTAGTTGCTAAGTCATGTCCAACTCTTTTGCAGCCCGATGGACTGTAGCCCGCCAGGCTCCTCTTGTCCATGGGGTTTCCCAGGCAAGAACACTGGAGTGGACTGCCATTTCCTGCTCCTGGGGATCTTCCCAACCCAAGGATCGAACCTGCAACTCCTGAATTGCAGGTGGATTCTTTACCACTGAGTCAACCGGGAAGCCGAACATCCATGACAACTTAAAAACTACAACCAAAGAAGAGATTTTATTATAATTTCCTTAGGCTTAAGGCTGCTATCTTTGGAGCTGGATTATGTGTACATCAGCCTAAGCGTGAAGTTCCTGGTGAAAATCTACTTGCAGTCGTGTACTACTTTAAGAAAATGGATTTACGAAAATTGGCAAGATAGATGCTGACCATCTAAGGGAGGCTGGCTGCAGATCCTGTTACACTTGGCTCTTAGAACCTCTTGCTTCCTCTGGCTGCAAATGGAAGGAGAAGATGGGGTTCCTCGTGACCCAGTTACTGTAACTTGATTTCCATATTTTAAAGTACAACTGACTACAGAAAAAGAGCAACCATAGCCTGAATGAGTATCTGTTTGAATATTCAATGCTCTAAAAAGCATAATGTTGTAAAAGTTTATTTTAAAAAGGCAAGGTAAAACAAAGAAAAGCAGTTAGTCATTAATGAGACACATTCTCAAAAAAAAAAAACAACTAACCTTTTCAAATATTTTTTCCTATAAACAGGTAATTCAGGGGAAGGGATTGAAACTTATGTTCACTACAAGCAGATTTATTTCCAAAACAAATATTTTTTGAAGCTTTCCAGGAGACAGACTGTGCTTTCACCCTGATCTTTTACTGTGTGTTGGTAGAATCAAGTCTTCTCTTTAAATCTCACTTTCTTAGGAAGAATTCATTTTCCCAAACCAAACCTGACTTCACCTCATCATTCACTTAATAATCAATTAGAAAGTGTGGGGCTCACCTTTCTTCTGTTTCAGTTGTGCCGTATCCTGGCTGCACCTTAGAACCATTTGCGGAACTCTGAAATATCTCTATGCTGTGTCAGAGCCCAGCAGGGGTGAAGAGAGCACCCACCCATCTATGGTGGTAGTGATGGGAGATCAGTTACATGGGGGACTGACCAATAATACATTAAGGATGACAACAGTCACGTTTCTCAGTATTGAAAAAAGGAGTTACCAAAATGGAAAAAGAAAACTCAAATGAACCCCATGGAGTTGGATCAGTATTAGTTATTGGCATGAACTCATGATTTTTAATACATAGGGACAGACATAACAAAAAAAGTAGATGCAATTTTGTGTGTGTATATTCCTTCATGTATGCAAATACACATACTTATTCCCTAGCTCTATCACTGAGAGGGCTTGGGAACAAGCAACATCCAAATATAGTAGCTATGAACATACTTCGAACCCAGATTATGGCTTCTGAATACCATCCTTCACTAAGAGAATCACAGTTGGTTTTTTCTTTTTGGAGAAAGAACTAATTTGGGAGCTTGATGATGAAAAGCACAAAATGAGCTGAAATGCTTGTTTCCCAACAAGCAAGAAAATCTTTGACAAATGAAGGGACATGTCAAATGGTCACAGAAGCCTGAAGAGGGTCTTACAAGCTAAATCTGGGACAATATGACACTAAAAATAAGTAATGATAGCAACAGATTATAAGCCATTGCATAAGATAGGAAAACGTGAGTCCATACAGAAAGAAATCAGTGAATACCTTGAAACGCCAAGGAATGTAATATTCACATAATTTTAAAGCACCACATCACAAAACACTTATTAACTACAAAGGAGAAAATAATAATTGTAGAGAGGAGAAGCTGGGTGGCTAGCACCTTAGTTAAGTAATCCACATGAAGATCATCAATGATGGGACACACTGAAATTTTGAGTAACCTGACAGGAGACTCTGAGAACACAGCATTAATCCTACGATATGCATAGCCTGAATATCATCACAAAGAAACATCAAAACAGTCCCAAATTGGGAGACATTTTAGAAAATCATGGGTTTAAAATCTTCAAAAATTTCTAGGTCACGAACACCAAGGGAAGATGGGGGAACTGTTCCAAATGGAAGGGGACTAAAGGGATACAACCACCAAATGCAAAGTGTGATCCTTCTGTTACAAAGGTCATACTGGGGCAAGTGTTAAACCTTGGGTAGGGGCCAAAGAGTAAATGGTAGTAAACCATTCCCAGAGGCAACATTCCAGATCAATCATATAGGAATCTATGGGTTTTTTTCCAAAGCCCCCACCCCAAGTGGTTCTAACATGTAGTTGGGGTTGAAAATGACTACTCTAAATTCTCGTGTTAAGCTTACCATTAGCCAGATGCAAGTGTAAACACCGTAATCTAGAATAAATCAAGAATGGTAAAAAGCCAAAACTACTCTTAAAATGTCTAAGGTGAAGAAAATACAAGTGTTTTCCTTCTTCTTCTTCTTCTTTTTTTTTTTTAAATAAACAACTACTGGTTTAAAGAAGTATGTGCAAGGGACTTGTTTTTGAGAAAGGCCGTATTTGAATAAAAGGGGAGACTCTCAATATTCATCAGAGCTGAAGCAGAGCAAGACTCCCGTCTGCAAGTTCAGGACATTAAAGAGTGACAATGCTGGCATTCCTAGAAACTGGCTGTTTCACACAGCCAAAGCCTCCAAGGCCACGTGGGGAGCTCCAGAGCTGGATATCTAGATGACAATTCCCTAGAGCTGACATCCAAGGCCAGTCACAGTGCAGGTCCTATTTCTACACTACCCTCACCTACTGTGCATACCTGATGCAAAAACCGTCCTCCTTTTTGGTGCTCAGTCACATCTTACCGTCTTGTCAAGTCCTGGCTCAGTAGCTGTCTGCTTCAGTGAAGCCTTCCCTGACAACTTCAACCCATAAGAAACTCACCCTCCTCTGTACATCTCACCATCTCTGCCCTGCCTCTTGTCTGGCCCTGAGAAGGACAGGCAGGGAAGAGGGTTCCACCTTACACATGGTTAGAAAAGGCCTTTCTGATAAGGGGGCCTAAGCATGGAGAACCACTGAGGTGAGGGAGATGTGGCTGTCTGTGCCAGAGGATTCCAGGCAGAGGGAAGAGCAGCAGAAAGGAATGACACTGGTGTGTTTGGCAAGGAGGCTGGAGTCGAGTGAATAAGGGAGAAGGCGGTGGATGAGATCAGACGGGTAGCTGGGCCCTGCTGAACATCACCGCACTTCTCAAATTCAAGGGGACATATCTGGGAACTTAATAAGGGATCAAACTGGGACTGGTGTACACACACAAACCGACACTTCCTCCACCTCTAATTCTGTCAATGAAAAGCCCATTTTCCCCCTCCCGCTTTCAGAGCTGCTGCTCCTGTCTTCACAGGAGCTGGCCTGCCCCGCTCAGAGCACCGGTCAGGGCAGAACAGGAAGCTGAGTAGGCCTGCGTTTGCTACAGTGAAGTCCACTGCTGCCCTTCCTCTTCTTCTTATCACCGAGCACAAATCCTAGGACACATGAGGTCCTCCACTGAATGTTACCAACTGCATGATGATAGAGCGAGAGACGCTTTTCTATCTTTTCAATGGGACATGGTTCGAAAGAAAAAGTCTCAATTAAATTTAACTAGTTAAATCACTCAGCAAACAGACACTGAGTTACTAGTATGTGCCAGGCACTGATCTAGGCATTAGGGATATAACAGTGGCCTTGGGGGCTGATGGTCTAGACAGAGACAGACAGACAGACAAATGTACACACACAACATCACAAAGAAAATAAAGCTGAGAAAGGAGCTAGAGCGCGACCAAGAGGGAAGGGGCAGGGAAGATGACAGGGTACTTTACACAAGATGTGCATTCATGGAAGGCCTCTCTGAGGCCGTGAGAGATTGGAATGAAGGAAATTACCTGGGAGAAGAGTGACCGACCAGGCAGAGAGAACAGTAAGTTCAAAGATCCTGGGATGGGAGGGTGCTTGGTATGAATTTGGGCTTTTATTTTTTGGGGGGAGGGATACTCTTCTTCCTCCCTCCTCCCACTGCCCCCTCCCCCACAGCAAAAACTCACACACGCGCGTCAGAGTTTTCTGTGCTTATTTTGTAACAGTCCTCACTCACACCAAAAAAACTAGGCATTCTATTTCTTAAGAGCTTCCCTCTATTCTGTTCCTTTCATCTTTCCTTCCTTCCTATTTCAGTGCCTACTTGCCAAGCTCTGTGCTGGAGGCCAATAACTCCACAAGCAGTGCTGCTTGCCTTCCTGGCGCTCTCAGTTCAGATTTTATTGCGGCTGCGCCTGGTCTTACTTGTGGCATTTGGGAGCCAGTTCCCTGACCAGGGATGGAACCCAGGCCTCCCGCATTGGGAGTGTGAAGTCTTGGCCACTGGCCCACCAAGAAGTGCCCCTCAGCTTAAATTTTTGAACAGCTGTATCTCGCCTCACAACTCTGCCCTCCGTCTTTACCAGTATTTTGCTGTTGTTGCTGTTGTTCAGTCGCTAAGACATATCTGACTCTCTACGACCTCACAGACTGCAGTACGCCAGGTTTCTCTGTTGTTTGCTATCTCCCCGAGTTTGTTCAAACTCATGTCCATTGAGTTGGTGATTTCCAGGACATTGGGGTGCCTTTGGTGTTTTGAAAGTACCAGAACCTTGGACAGGTGAATTCACAGCTTGTGATAAACCAGGTTAAGATATCAACCTCTTTCCAAAAACTGGAATCACAGCCAATGGTTCCTGAATTAATGTGCTCAAGCCCACTGAGCCTCAAGCATCAAGCAGAGGCAGGGCTGACAACTTCATACTTGGAAAGCAGCAGTCACCAATATACTGACCCGAGAGAAAAGAGTATCTGCCAGGTATGAATGACCGGCTACAACACCATCAACTTCTGATGACTTTCTGGTCGGTAAGTACCGCGGCACCTCCGGTCCCAGATCATAACCATATATAATCAAGGCCACCGCTGCCTCCAAGTCGCTTCAGTTGTGTCCGACTCTGTGCGACCCCAGAGACGGCAGCCCACCAGGCTCCCCCGTCACTGGGATTCTCCAGGCAAGAACACTGGAGTGGGTTGCCATTTCCTTCTCCAAAGCGTGAAAGTGAAAAGTGAAAGTGAAGTCGCTCTGTCTTGTCCGACTCTTAGCGACCCCATGGACTGCAGCCTACCAGGCTCCTCCGTCCATGGGATTTTCCAGGCAAGAGTACTGGAGTGGGGTGCCATTGCCTTCTCCAATAATTAAGGCAGGCAGATCCAAATGGATACAACAGATCCACCCAACAGATGAAATATGCCAGAAGCAAACCAACACTGTAAAAGAACAAGCTATCAACGACGTCGATGAATCACCAGGGATTATGGTAAGTGACAAAAGCCAATCCCAAAGGTTACATACTGTATGAATCTATTTATAGAACACTCTGAAATGACAAGCAGTTGTCAGGGGTTGCTGGGGGCTGAGGCAGGGTGATTATAAAAAAAGGGTGACACCAGTGGTCCTAAAGGTGATGAGACTTCTGCCTGTTGATGACAGCGGTGGCAGATAAGGGAGCTACATGTAATACAACATAAAACTACACACACACACAAATAAGCACAAGTAAAGTGGGCAAATTAAATAAGATCAGTGAGTTGTATCAATCAGTCTCTTGGCTGTGAAACTATACTATAGTTCCACCAGAAGAAACCATTGGCACAAACTGGGTAAAAGGTGCCTGGAATCTCAATATGTTATTTCTTACAACCACATGTGAATCTACAATTATCTCAATAACAATTTTAATGGGGAAAAAAAAAAAGAGCCTCAAATACTGATTCATCTTTTAGTTATCTTCTTATAGCTTTTAAGGACTTCTATTTCAAACAAATATTTTAACAGCTCTTTATGAAAGTCACAGAAGAGTCAAAAAGAACTTTAGAAATCACTGTGGTCCTGACGTTCAAAAAATGTATTCCCCCAAATAGGCTAGAATCTACACTTCTCCCCAATACGTCCAAATCAACTGTTACAGTTTTATCAGTCGAGGTTCCTTTGTCTTCCATACATTAGGTATGTGGTAAATATGACACCACAGGGTGTTTAAAATGTTCTTCTACCACGTGATCCACAGCATCATCCTTTTACTGAGGATGTTAGTGCTGTACCAGTAATAAAAGCTATTATTTCACTCTGCGGTGGAGGAGTACGTCAACTCAGCCAACATCAACTCCAAGCCCCTTCTGGCCTACTTCCCAGACTCCTTTATAACTAGAGATTGAAATGTGACTTATGTTCTGCCAATAAGTTGCACGTGTGTGTGACTTTACTAGGGAACTGACAGGGTGCAGGGCACCCCTCTTCTCAGGGAGCAGACACGACGTGGTCCTGGAGCCGAAATCTCTAACAGCGGTTTCCTGAATGTACAGGAAGAGGAAAAAGTTCCCGTGGGGCCCCCAGTGGTGTGATTCCCAAGGATCTGTGAGACAGCATCACACTTAATAAACCGCTGGCAGCAGTCAAAGTTCCACTGTCTGACACTAAGAACTCTGTCCAACACGGATTTACATAAGCTTACCAAAGCACAGCTAATATACGTGACTTGTACAGACAGTTACTTCCTTAAAAGACAAATGGTAATCCTGGCAATTTATAAAATGTAAGAAAATAACTAGACACAAAACCATTAACAGTCATAACCAATTAAGGATTAATGATACCACACACATATTTGGAGTGAGGACAATTAACAAAAGGAGTGCAATGATAAGAGTTAAGCAAAATGCTCGAAGTATCCATTTAGAGTGTTTTTAATTAAAAATGCACACAGAAAGAGAGCATGCTGGAATAAATCCATTTCGGCAGAGGAAATTACATAGTAGGGTACTCCAAAGATCTGTGTTGGATTTGTTCTTAACGTTTTTTCATTTGCTGGATCTGACTGAGGGAATTTAATGGGATGCTAATGTAATTTGCACATGATATTAAATTAGTAGTCAAGGCCAAACAACACTGAAGCATCAAAATCATTTTAACATTGAGTGGCTCATGGGAAGAAAATAGTAACATTAAACTAAGCAAAATAAAGGTAAATACATTTTTTATTAATTTAGAGGGATGCAGAAATTTCTCCTGCCCTGAGTTGCATCATGTAATACGTGACAGGCAATTCTTTTGTACGGCGGCTTGAGAGTTCCTCTGGCTGCAAGGAGATCAAACCAGTCAATCCTGAAGGAAATCAACCTTGAATATTCATAGGAAGGACTGATACTGAAGCTCCAATACTTTGGCCACCTGATGCAAAGAGCTGACTCGTTGGAAAAGACCCTGGTGCTGGGGAAGACTGAAGGCAAAAGGAGAAGTGGGAGACAGAGGATAGAATGTGAGCAAACTTCTGGAGATAGTGAACGACGCGGGGGCCTGTCATGCTGCAGTCTGTGGGGTCGCAAAGAGTTGGACAAGATTTTGCGATGGTACAATAACAACAAAATTAACACTGCTCCTTCTACATATGAGTTACCTTCCTACGTGTGGTTGTGTAAAGCGATGCTTCTCAAACTTTAATGGGAATCTTGTTAAAATGTAGACTCTTATTTAGTAGGTTTGACGAGGACCTACAATTCTCCTTTTCTAACAAGCTGCTGGTCCCTGGTCCTTACTTTGAATAGTACAGAAACAATGCACTTGGCTGTTCTTTCTAGGAAAATATGAAATTGTACTGATTTCTCCAAGGATAAATATTAACCTCATTAACATCAAGCTTATGCCCTGTTATTCCTATCTGTGTTTCAGTGCCAAATGACAGTGTAATCTTCATAAAGATATATTAAAAGTCAATTAGACAATTTGTGTAATATCAAATACGCATGAAATTTAATTGAAATGACATCAGGAATAGCTAGGACCACATCTGTGCAGGCAAACAAACCATGATGACAGCAAATGTAGGTATCAATAGTCGAAGGGGGCCATCAGCTGTAGGGGAATGCAGATTTCAAGTATGTCAAGCACAAAAAGAATCTGCGTTTCACAATCAGTGAAATACGGCAACAATACTTCTGTGAACATAACCTCTGACTCCAAGTGTCTCACAAATCCCTCCACATCCCACAACTAAGGTACATGCAAGGAATAGGTTTGTTTGGAATTACTCAAATCAGAAAAAGGAAGAAAAAACATTTACAAGAACTTGTTTTCGCTTTCAAAAATTCCACGTGGCATAAGTTATAACGAGTGATAGGGGAGGTTTTCCCCTGCGAAACCCTTCAGGGTTAGAATGGTGATTGAGAAACAGCTCATTTGAAATGACTCTTCTTATATTTTATATACTCTTGCCTCGCAGCCCAGCAGTCTCTAACAAAGATCTAACAAAGATCTTTATTCAGTCCTAGTGCAGCTGTGTAGGAAGTTCCTTATATTGCTTTGGGAATTATCTCCTTATAGCTTCCGCCCACCGGTCCTAAGCTTTCCTTTCCAGACTGCACAGAAGTCTTCTAAATCCATATTTGTAGCCACCCATCATGCATCCCAGAGGCTTCCTCACAGTCTTCAAACAGTTCACCTGTGACCTGGTTTTCTAGCCCCTCACCACCATCCCCTAGACATATTCACTGTGTCGACGAGCATCCAATTGCTGGGTAAGGCAGGACCAAACAGAGCAGGCCTGCCACTTCCTCATACAGATAATACCCCACTGTCAGTTTGGTCACAGAGCCCATCTGCCTTCCCCAGCAATCACCTCTTTCTGAGTTACAGCCACTTCTCACCCCTATTTTTCACAGTGTTGCTAAGTTACTGCTCCATGATTGAGTCGAGGGTCTTACATGTATCTCTCCCAATGCCTTCTGTGCCTGACTGTCAGCCTAGCATTGCCACCCCCTACAGCTGGCAGGGGAAGCCTGGCACAACATTTCCCAGAATCCCATTCTCTGTCTGTTTTAAGTTAGATATGGCCAATGAGAAGCTCCTGCTCTAGTAGACGGAAGTCAGTATTCTCTGAAAACAGCTGGAAGCAGACACATAGGCAGCGGCAGACAGGACTTTCCACTTTCACAGCAGCTTCCAGATGAACTGGAGCCATACTGGAGCTGCAGACGACCGCTGAGACCATGCTTCCCCAGGAACCTGGCATTCTAATTTCATCAACAACAACAATGGTCTCCTTGCATTCTACTCCCGCCCACCCCCGACTCTCTAATGGTTGTGTGAGCTTTTAATTCCCTATAGAAAAGCCTTTTCTTTTTGGAAAATACAATCGATTCTACCCCAAAAAGTTACCAGAATTAATAAATGACTTAAGCAAGGTTACAGGATATAAGATCAATACATAAAACCAATTCTATTTCTGTATACTAACAACAATCAAAAACTGAAATTTTTAGAAATCCTAATTATAATAGCATTGAAACCTATGAAGTATTTAGAGGTAAACCTGATGATAAAGACCTATCCTTGTACACTGAAAACTGTAAAATGCTGATAAGAGAAAAATTTTTAAACCTAAATAAGTGGAGAGATACACTGTGTTCACAGACTGGAAGATAGCACTGTATATATGTCAGTTCTCCCAAAATTGATTTACAGATTTGACACAAACCCTATCAAAATCTCGGCACGACTTTTAAGTAGAAACTGACAAGCTCTTTTAAAAATTCCTAAGGACCCAGAATAGGCAACAAGTTTCAAAAAGAACAGCTGGAGGGCTCACAGCACCTGACACTCAGACTTCTTATAAAGATATAGTAATCAAGGCAGTGCAGTATTGACATCGACAAAGACAACAAGTTCAGTAGGATGAAACAGATTCCAGAGGTAGATCAATACAGAAATGGACAACTGATTTTCAAAAAGGTACAAAGGTAATTCAGCAGAGAAAGAATAGTCTGTTCTCTACAAACGGTGGGGAAGCAGCTGAACAGCCATATGTTTAAAAAAAAAAAACCCTCAACCCAGACCTTACACTACATACAAAAATCAACTCAAAATGGACCACAGACCTGAACATAAAACTAAAAGAAAATAAGCAAAATAAAATCTTTGTGAACTTGGGTTAGGAAAATTATTTCTTAGCCCTAACGACAAAAGGATGATCCACAAAAGAAAAAAAAAAAAAAAACACGATACATTTGATTCTTCAGAATTAAGAACCTCTACTGTCCAAAAGATGCCGTTAAGAGAGAAAGAGCAGCAGACTGGGAGAAAATATTCGCAAATCACCTATCTGATAAAGAATGCATCTCCAGATAGATAAAGAACCCTGGAAATCTAATAATATATTTAAAAAACCCTATTTTTCAAATGGGCAAACTTTGTAGCAGCTTGATTTTAAGAGCTGAAAACTGTAAACGACTCAATTGTGCATCAGTTGGTAAATGGATCAACAAATTGTGGTAGGGCATACAATCAAACAGTTCTCAGCAATAAGGGAACGGTAACACAAAGCATGGATAAAACTCAAAGTAATTATGCTGAATGAAAGAAGCCAGAAGAGAACTGTATGGTCCATTTGTATAATATTCTAGAAAACACAAACTAATCTGTAAGGGCAGAAAGCAGATCAGCAGTTACCTGGGGGCTGGGAAGGGACAGGGCAGGGCCAAAAGGAAGACGGACAAGTGGGCACTAAGAGACTGTGGGGACTTCCCTGGTGGTCCAGTGGCTAAGACGCTGCACTCCCAATGCAGGGGGCCAGGTTCAATCTCTAGTCAGGGAACCAGATCCCATGCCACAACTAAGAGTTCACATGCCACAACTAAGCCCCAGCTCAGCCAACACAGACATACACACATACACAGATGGAGACTTTGGGAGATAACGGATATACTTTTCATTGTAAGCATACACAGTTCAAAACTGCATGTATTCTGACACTTCAAATCTAAGCACTTCAATTCTAATTTAGTATTTCAGTTACACCTCAATAAGGGGCTGAAAATAAAAATGAAAAAGAGAAGAAACTCTTTCCTCCACGGAATACCTGGAATGGCCTCCATTTTCCTGGCAGAGCCCTGACTGTGCACTGGTACCTGTGAGCTCTAACAGTTGAAATTTCATCCAGGTTGGACAGTCTAAGATGCCAAATCTTTAAATTGGAGCTTCTGCATTGATAACATTCCTGTGAGTGTAAGGTACCATTTTTAAATGCAATGAAGCCTCCTGTAAAATAAATCTTAATAAGGTAAATGTCTGAACTTTTAAACCATTACATTTCACTGTTTTAACTCTCTGCTGCTGCTAAGTCGCTTCAGTCGTGTTCGACTCTGTGCGACCCCATAGACGGCAGCCCACCAGGCTCCCCCGTCCCTGGGTTTCTCCAGGCAAGAACACTGGAGTGGGTTGCCATTTTCTCCTCCAATGCATGAAAGTGAAAAGTGAAAGTGAAGTCACTCAGTCATGTCTGACTCTTAGCGACCCCATGGACTGCAGCCCACCAGGCTCCTCTGTCCATGGGATTTTCCAGGCAAGAGCTTTAACTCTCTAGACTGCTATAAATTGCCAGCCTGTTTACTGGGATTTTCTCCTGATGTTTCCATTCAGCTGGTAACACCTATACTGTTGTTGTTGTTTAGTTGCTAAGTCAAGTCTGACTCTCTTCAACCCCACAGACTGTAGCATGCCAGGCTCCTCTGTCCATGGGATTTCCCAGGCAAAAATACTGGAGTGGGTAGCTATTTCCTTCTCTGGGGAATCTACCCAACCCAGGGACTGAACCCACATGTCCTGCACTGGCAGGCAGATTCACTACAACTGAGCCACTAGGGAAGCCTCATACCTTTATGATGTGTTTATAGTGCAACTCTGAATCAAATCTTTTAATTTTTCAACTATTCTTTTGGTTTTGCTTGCCTCAAACTAAGGTTCTTCAAGCTCAAAAGATCCCTGAGGTTTTCAAGACCTAAGATCTGGTGAATAAATCTTTGTTAACACCATCTTACATTTTACTCCTGAAAGTACTTGCTAAGGCTCCAAAAGACAGCCTGAAACTAGGAGTAGTTTACAAATATTCAATAGACTAAGAAGCAACATCCTGAGGAGGGCTTTTAATATTTATATCCTGGAACCACTAAAGACTATGTTTAAACCTTAAGGGCCAAACACACAAAGCCAGAGAAGCACTCTACCCTTAGTATTCAACAGTAAAGAAAGCGAAAAGAAACAAGGTATAGGAGTCCAAGCCAGGGTTCTGGAAGCCACAACAGAATAGCAAAGTATGGTTTCTCAGCAGAAAAGAAAACAGCTTATCAATGAGAACCCAAAGTGTGAGGCACATGTCATTTAGAGAGCAATCAACAACTTAAGACCAGTAGACAGTGGGGCTGCTTTCACAAAACACTTAGAAGCTTTTGTTTTTATACTGTTTTTCCACCCTTCTTTGCCTGCTTCCATGTATGGGCCAACACAATTATATATCAAGAGAAGTAATAATAATAACTGACCTTAGAAATCAAATAGATTGTTTGCAACTCAATCACAGTAAGTTAAAAACCCCTTTAGAAGGCAATTTTAAAGCAATAAAAGCATGACAAACAACTCTTAAGATTATGTACTCTCCATGTTCATCCAGGAGGACTTGGTGGCTAGGACATCAAAATGCTTCAAGTGCACATGTCTACCCCAGCAGGGCCTGGTCTCTGCAGATGCTCACTCAGCAGGCTTGGGCTGAGTTCAGACTCCTGCGAGTGCACTCCCAGGGGCGGGGGTGGGGGGAGTGTCCGGAAGGTTGGAGAGATTCTTGGCGGTCTGTTGCCTCCCTACACAGGAGAAGGGAGTGTGGGCCATTATTCTCACTCAGGCTCTGGAGTCTCCTCTCTCACTGACCAAGCCACTTTCTCAGGGCTACCCGGGCATACATAAGAAACAGGGCTAAATAGTGGGCCTGAAAACCTTTAAAAGCATGACTCAGATCTAAAGGAGAGAAAAGAATGGAATTCAAACAACGATCCATGGTTCTCCTCTGACCAAGGTGGGAAGGGTCTTGTCATATCACAGGCCACCAGGGAAAGTGACTTTTGCACATCTTTCTAGATCTGTGCCTTAAGAGAAAGCCAAGCATTTTACTCAGAAATTAAGAGGAGGAGACTTGGGGCCTTACCTCAGAGATCACACAGGACCTTACTGCAAACAGTGAGTGAGACAGGCAGGGTGCAAGATTCCTGGTTATACGGCACCACTACCACTTTACTAAGTCTATGCCTGTTATTCTAATTCTGGAAATCCTCTGAGAAAGGGTGCTATTTGTGACACTTATCTTGGTATTGAAAAATGAGCAGAGAAGGACATCAACTCTGAATTCAGGATCCACAGGTTGACAGTCGCACACTACTTCTCAATGCTCTTAATCTGTGCTCTATTTTCAGAATAGTAAAAATGCAAAGTCCTGTTTTTGTATGCCGGTTGTCATTTAAATTTAGCAAGTTGAATGATAAAAATTGAATTACCTTGAGGGAAATGTACATTTCTAAAAGATAAGCATGTTTGATGTTAATAAGTAGCCAGCTACAGAGTATAGATAACTCCTGAACTTACATGACCCAGTTGTTCATCTAAAATTATACACAGGTGGGAAGATGACTCAAAATGTAAAATGCCATTTATACACAGCCTTTTGGTAACAACTAAGCCAACATGTAACTGTGTTTGATGCTTCAAGACCACATACAGGATGCCTAATTCTAGATTATATTTTAAGGCTCTATATACACAATTTTGTACCTAATTTCTACTTAGGTCATCTGAGGAAAATTTTTAGAGAGTAATCTACCATTTAACCTTTAATAACATTACTCAAATCTAGGGAATTGCAAATGTATGCTTTTAACAATCTCAGTAATAGCCAAGTGTAAATATCATGGTTTTCTGAAAGAACACTTAAGTTTCTCTTAAACAAGAGATCAAGGTCTTTTTTTCCCCTGGTAGTTAAGAATCTTGCTTCCTGTATAAAATCTGTATAATCTCTGAGTCTAGAGATTCACAACAAACGCCTGCAGTGTTTCTCTATTTTTGTGTGTGTGTTTTAGGACTCAGTTTCCAACATCTTCAAAGTTTTTTTGATTCCATCTCCCACAACCCCATATCCAAGTACAATCAATTACAACAAACAGAGCCCTCTACCAAGGTCAGGCAAAGAGAAAACACAAGCTTTGAAGTCTGACAGTTTTAAGACCAAATTACATGTATCTCCAGCCTCAGTTTCTACTCATGGCAGGAACTTGGGCAAATTATCTGGCTTCTAGGTTTCAGTTTCTGCATCTATAAAATGCAGATTATGCTGGTTGCCATGAAGAGTGGCTGTGCTGACTGGAGACAGTGAATGAAAGCACCTTACAATAGCCAGTCCATGGGCTGCAGCTTCTGCTTCTCTTCTGGCAGCAGTTCCCTCAGCCTTCTCCTCTCTATCAAGCATCTATGATGCATAAACCCCAGAGAGGGGCTTGGGTAAGACACAAGGAGGCATGAGACACAACATTTCTGAGACATACTGAAGAGTCACCATGACTCTAACTCAATTAGACCCATACTGCACACCTCACGTGAAAATAAACTCTAGATGAAGGAAAAAGTTCAATATAAAGGAAAGAAGGAAGTGCATATTCTGCATTAAAGCACTGAAGAAGCTGGCTGATTTCTCTTTTCATAATTACAGAGTAAACAAAGACTTTCTAATTTCTAACTATGATACAAACTCAGATCTCATAAACAAATGATTGCTGTACCTATATAAAATACAGATATTTAGAAACTTTAAAACCATTATTATGATAAAACCCACCAGGAACACAACCAGTGTTTGCTGGGAAAAATATATTAGCAATTCACATCACAAAGAGTTAGGTTCCATGATACATAAAGAGCTCCCACAAATCAGTAAGAAAAAGGTCAACAATCCAATAGAAAAGTAGGTGAAGGAAATGAACTCATTGTTCATAGTTCACATCTAAAACATCTGAGAAGATAATCTATTGCATTCCCTGTAAGAGAATAGCATTATTAAAACTCTCCTGGAATACCACTTCTCACTTACCAAACTGTCAAGGACAAAATTTGTAAAACTACAATGCTGTCAAAGGTGCCGGGGAAAGGCATTCATATATGTTGCTGGTGAAAATATAAACTAGTAAAATCTCTATAGAGGACAATTTAAACGTTTTCTACCAAAGTTAAAGTGTACACAGTCTTGGACTTAGCTATCTCACTTTTAGGAACATTATCGCAGGAAAATAATTATACACGTGGGAGATGACAGACCTAAAGAACATGCACTGCATCATGTTTATAATGGCAAAAGATTGGAAACAGTCCATCAATTAGGAAGCTGCTTATATAAATTATAGCTTATCCACACAAGGAAATACTATATAATTATGAAAGGAAGCTCTTTACGTACTAATGAAAATAGATCTTCAAGATATATTGTTAAATTTAAAAAGCAAGATGCAAACAAGTGTACTTTAATTATCAGGTACATAAGAAAAAGAGGGCTTATGTGTAGCTCTTTATATATGAATAGAGAATCCTTGGAAGAAAACATTTAAAAAAACTAGTAATACTACTGCATCGAAAAGGAAAAGCTGGGTGGTGGTTAGACAACTGTGTACTTTTTTCAACCAAATAAATTCAGTTTTAAAGAAGATACTTGCAAATGATATATCTGATAAGGGGTTAATATCCAAAGTATACAAAGAACTCATATAACTCAACATCAAAAAAAAAAAACCCAAAAACTTAAAAAAATGGGCAGAGGACCCGATTAGACATTTTCCCAAAGACATATAGATGGCCAATAGGCACCTGAAAAGATGGTCAACATCAGTAGTCACCAGGAAAATGAAAATCAAAAGTACAATGACACGTATCAGCCCATACTCATCAGAATGGCTATTATCAAAAGAACAAGTAAGTGTTGGTAAGGAAGTGGAGAAAATGAAACCCTGGAACACTGTTGGTGGGAATGTAAACTGATGTAGTAACTATGGAAAACAGTATGGAAGTTTTTCAAAAAATTAGAAATAGTTACCATACAATCCAGCAATTCAACTTCTGGGTATTTTTCTGAAGAAAACAAAAACACTAATTGGAAAAGATACATGTGCCTCTATGTTCACTGCAGCACTGTTTACAACAGCCAAGATATGGAAGCCACCTAAGTGTGCACTGACAGATAAATGGATAAAGAAGATTCCGTATGTGTGTATCTATCTATATATAGGAATATTACTTGACCATAAAAAAGAAAGAAACCTCCATATTATGCTAAGTCAAAGAAATCAGAGAAAGACAAATATCGTACAATTTCACTTACATGTAAAATCTAAAAAAAAAAAAAAAAAACACCAAAAAACAAAAACAGGACAAATAGAAAACAGAACAGACTCAGAGAGAACAAACAGGTGGTTGCCAGAGAAGGGAGGGGGTGGGTGCGAGATGAGTCAAACATGTAAAGGATTAAGAAACATAAACTTCCAGTTACAACATAAATGAGTTATGGGATCAAATGCACAGCATAGGGGATATAGAGTCATTAAAAAAAAACAAAATCAGCAAGATGTTACCACTGGGGAAAACAGTAGAGAGTACACAAGATTCTTTTTTTTTTTTTAAGTAATTTTAAATTTGTGGTTAAGTCTCAAAACATACTATTTTAACCGTAACTGTACAGTTCAGTGGCACTAAGTGCATTCCCATTGCTGTACAACTCTCACCATCATCCATCTCCCGAATGCTCCAGCTTCCTAATCTGAAACTTGGCCCCATTAAACACTGATTCTCCATCCCCCCTTCCTACCCCACCAACCCCCAGTTCAGGGTATCTACCAATGTATTTTCTGATTCTATGAGTTTGACTATTCTAGGTAAAGATTATTTCCTAAAAAAATATATTTTTTAAAAAACCACTGTTATTTCTTACAACTGCAGGTGAATCTATAATTATCTCAAAAAAAAGTTTAAATTGAAAAAAAATTTTGTTTTATTTGAGTAAGCAATATATCATGGGTCTGTTAGTCAAATGGGCAACCAAAGCAGTGATGCTATCCTGAGTACAGAAGAAAGATCACTGTTCAGCTCTCGCACAGGAGTCTGGATTCCACTAAGAGCACCCTCCATTCCCCAGACAAACCCCATTCCTGTCAGGTCCATGCTCTTGGAATGCAAACTTTTGGTTCCAATTAAGGCCTTCCAATCCTCCCCAAGTGGCTCAGCGGTAAAGAATCCACCTGAGATGCAGGAGCTGCAGGAGACTCCAGATCGATCCCTGGGTCAGGAAGATCTTCTGGAGAAGGGAATGGCAACCCACTCCAGTATATTCTTGCCTGGAGAATCCCATGGACAGAGGATCCTGGCAGACTACAGTCCATAGGGTTGCAAAGAGTTGGACACGACTGAAGCGACTTAGCACACACGCACCTAAGGCCTTCCAATAGCCAAGACATTTCCCCTTGGTCTTCTCCCCATCCCCTCAGCATTTTGTACAGTGGTACACAAAGGGAACTGTGCAGGCCACAAACATGAAGCTACGGGCTGCCCGGATCAGCCATGAGAGAACAAAAACTTCCTCAAGCAATAAGCTACAGACGGACAATTAAGAACTTTCAGGGACTTCCGACTTTCACCTCCATGAGATGTGAAGAGAGAGGAGGTCAGGGGAGACTCCAAAGAACAAGAATTTGCTGTTGTCTCCACTTTGCCTTGAGTTGAAAGTGCCCCCATTATTACGTATGAGTCATCATCCTGCCTCCTGGCTACACCTTAAAATGGAAAAAGAGATGGATGGGCCAGGACACCTTACCTTCAGGATATCAGCCATTATACTCCTTCAGTTAGATCGCCCTTATATAGACTCCAGGCTCACCAAGCAACCGTCGAACTCTAAAACACAGGTCACCTGAAACAAGGACAGGCTGGGGCAGAATGTCCAGTGGGAACCCTGGAGCCAGGGCAGCAAGAAGGCAGACAGGAGTCAATAAAGGGGGCGAGAAGGGAGCCTATAATCTTCACCTAAGAGAAAGGGAGAAGGAAATGGTAACCCATTCCAGTACTCTTGCCTGGAAAATCCCATTAACAGAGGAGCCTGGTAGGCTACAGTCCATGGGGTTGCACAGAGTTGGACACGACTGAGTGACTACTTTAGTAGTAAGTAAGCAGTAACAGAAAACTAGCATCCAAACAAATCCGCCTTTCCATCTTTCCTGAGCACTCAACTGGTGTAAGACCATGGCCCATGAAACATCAGCTGGACACCCAGAGCTGTCTTGGGAACACAACAGGTAAGCACTACTGTGAACAATTCATTCACCTAAAAGAAGGAAGCCATTGTCCCAACAAAAAGCAACTGCACGCTGTGCTGTGTTGCAGTGGAGGAACTGGAACCTGCAACATGCTGGCGGGGCCTAAGTGTCTAGACAGAAGGCAGACCACTACAGGTATTGACAGAATTGGCTTGGGGTGGGGAGGGAAGGGAGAGCGAGCTGGGACGGGCGAGAGATGGGCTGCCTCACAGGGATTCCATCACCATCAGGAAAGCCGACGCTTCCCCAAAACAGCCAAGCCTTCTCACTAAAAGCGTGTTAGGTGGGGCTCTGGGGTTAAAATTTATAGTTGTGTGCTTTCCCCTTACATGCCCGCTTTAGCTTTACCTTTTTCACTCATTTTATCTGACATGCTCTGGGCCCTTACCAAATTAGATCAACGAGCCCAGTCTTGAAAAGCTAACAACTGCTTTCCAAACACACCAATTTCCTTTTTTCTAAAACAAAGGCTTTAAAAGGGAAAGGAAAGTGAAGAAAGAGAATGCGTTCCTGCCAATTTTTCTGGCCAAGTTGGGGTTTCCAGTTAAGCTTTCCACTCTTGTATGTACAGCTTTTGCTTTAAAAAAAAAAAAAAAAAAAAAAAAAAAGGATGAAACAAGAAGGGAAATGAAACATTATGTACCAAAACTGAACCACAGAGGTGCTAACCAAAAGGCAGAAAAATTTCCTAGAAGATAAAATGATTTAAGCAAACACTTGAACAACAGTGAGCACACATGCAGACTGTTTGCTGCCTCCAACAGGGAGGATTTAAACAGCCCCTCCCGCTTCTGAGCCACTCTAACTTGGACAGAGGGACAAAGGTTCCCCGGAAGCTGGGAGGGAAGGGGGCTCAACCACCACCCCTCTCTCCAGGGGAGAGGAGACTGCACCTGGGCACACACACCACCCTGCCCTCCATCCCGCTCCTGGTCGTCCTGGGGGTTCCGGCTCCAGGAACACGGTGGCTTGTCCATGGTCAACAAGAATCTGGGGATTAATATAATTAACACTGCTGTATGTTATATACGAAAGTTCTTGAGATAGTAAATCCTAAGAGTTCTAAACACAAGAAAAACATATTTTTTTTCTTTAAAAAATAAAAAAAATGTTGTGTCCATGAGGTGATGGATCGTCACTAAACCTATTGTGGTAATCACTTCATAATGTAAGTTAAATCATTATACTGTACACCTTAAACTTAAGTAGGCTTCCCTGGTGGCTCAGATGGTAAAGCGTCTGTCTACAATGCGGGAGACTTGGGTTCGATCCCTGGGTCGGGAAGATTCCCTGGAGAAGGAAATGGCAACCCACTCCAGTACTCTTGCCTAGAAAATCCCATGGATGGAGTAGCCTGGTGCGGGCTACTCCATCCATGGGGTCGCAAAGAGTCGGACACGACTGAGCAACTTCACTTTTAAGCTTAAGTAGTGCCATATGTCAGTTACATCTCAACAGAACCGGAAGGAAAAACAAAAAGAACCTGGGGATCCTTGGGACTTCCTGGTGGTCCAGTGGTTAAGATAACATGCTTCCACTGCAGGGGGCATAGGTTCAATCCCAGGCTGGGGAATTAAGATTCCACATGCTGCGTGGTGTCCGAAAAAACAGGTTTAAAAAAAAAAAAAAGAGAATCCTTCAGCAAGACTTCCCCACTACACTTACCAAACCCAGGGTTCAGGAGGCCAGAGCATCCAGGCTAGGATGGGCTAAAATGCTCCAAGCTCCACCCCTACCCTACAATAAGAGCAGTACTCAGCAAGACCAGCTGTGAGCTCTATCATAATCTGTTGCTAATAAAGTTCTTGTGTTTTCTAATGATTTTTTTTTCCCCAGAAGGAAGGGCTTTCCTGTGTAATCCTGTGTAATGTTTTCTTCCCCCACACAATCATTTAATGGTCCCTATAGGCCACGCCTTGTGCCAGGTAGGTATTCAGGATAGAGGAGAGAAAGACAGAAACGGTGCTTACATTCCAGTAAAACAGGTAGTAAGCCAACTAAGAAACGAGTAACATGATTTTAGTGACCAGTGAAGAAAATAAACCAGGTAGGGTAATGGCAACAGAGACATCGGAGAATGGGTTCTTCCACAGAAGATGAGCAAGGCTTCCAAGGAAAGGAGGCAATATTTGAGCTCTGACTGTTGAAAAAGAACCATGTGGAGATAGAATGTTCTAGGGAGAGGGAAGAACCAGTCTAAAAGGAACGGGGGGAACCACCTCGTTATGTGAAAGGCACAGTAAGACCTGTGTGGCCACTGTTGACACCAAAGCACTTAACCGAAGTCTACAGGGTAAATGGCAGTCAGAGGCTTGCATGGAGGCGGGGAGCAGGGTTCAAGGTGAACACCCAACAGCACCAGCCATCACATGCAGGACCGACTTGTCCTCCTGCTGCAATCAAAGGACCTCCAGACTCCTGCCCGGCCTCTTCCAGCCCACATTCCCAAGCCTGGACCCTGGCTAAGGTGACATCCGCCTCCAGAAATGACTCTTGCTCCTTCAAACAGCTGGCCCTCCTTATCTGCAGATGACTGGTTCTAGGACGTGCCCCTGGCCCCCCACCCATGGATACCAAACCTTTTGAAAGTTCAAACCTTTTGAAGTTCAAGTCCTTTATATAAAACGATGGAGTCCAGTCGGCCCTCCGTATCCGCGGGTTCCACACCCATGAACTCAACCAACCTGGGACAGGGAACCCGCGGACATGGAGGGCCCGCAGTGTGTGCCTTCCATCTAGCTGAAGCCCCCTACTCAGGGCTCACCACCTCCCTGTCTTCCTGTTAGATCCAACGCAGGGATTCCTATCAGCCTGGAGCACTTACTCAGTTTTCTAAGCAAATACTGACAGTCCACCTTCTAAGTGCCCAGTATTATTCTGGCCCTGGGATATAGAGGCTGAACCAGACACTGGTCTAGCTCGTCTCCTGGGGGAGGAACTGGTCAACAGTTTCTACACAATCGGGTAACGGGATAATAAAGGTTCATCTGACTTTGGTAACTGCCTCTAACAGCAACTTGAGTCTTTTGTGGGTGATGTCATCTGTCCAGATCAGCCTGAAAACACAAGAGCCCAGTGAGCTTGCTTCCCAGAATACCCAGAAGTTTGGTTTAAGTCTGTTGTTCCTCAAAAGCGTCCTGATTTGGACACTGAACTCATCCTACCCATCAGGATCAAACCTCCACTTCTGAGCCTGGCTCTTAGAGCCTGCCCTGCCAGGGGCTTCAATTTACTTCTCCATCTCCTCTACCATGCCTCCTCAAACCTTCACTTCCTGTTACCAGAACCCACTGTCACCTCCTGTCTTTTCTCTGGTACATGAAAGGCCCTTTATAAATGACTGTGAATACAAAGAAATAAAAGAGGATGTCCAACTATCCCTGGGCTGGCTGGAGTCTCTCTCCTACAGAAGCCATTCAGACTGCACTTTCCCACCCTGCTCAGAAGTCCTAGTCTTCTTTATCAACTAGTCATCAATACGCTACCACGTTATAGGATTTTACAGTTATTTTTAGTATTATGAAGTTAAGTCATTGTTTTTAAGAATATTATAATGTGAAAGTATTAGAAGCTCAGTCATGTCTGACTCTTTGCGACCCCATGCACTCCCCCATCAGGCTCCTCTGTCCATGGGACTCTCCAGGCAAGAATACTGGAGTGGGTTGCCATGCCTTTCTCCAGGGGATCTTCCCAACCCAGGGATCAAACCCGAGTTTCCCACACTACAAGCAGATTCTTTACCGTTTGAGCCACAAGAGGAACCCCAAGAATATAAGCGCCCTGAAAATAGTAGCCCTAACTCTATAAACTATTATGAAGAAATAAGTCAGAGAATGTAACAATCATAAACCAGGATTTACTGTGACAAATAACTTTTGTCTTCTTCAAAGCAGTTATCTCGAAGGGTTACGTGCTTATTCCAGTAACAATTTTCTTGGCTCAAATAGTTTGTACGCACGCTCAGCAGCTCAGTGGTATCCAACTCTTTTGTGACCCCATGGACTATAGCCCACCAGGTTCCTCTGTCCATGGGATTTCCCAGGCAAAAGTACTGGAGTGGGTTGCCATTCCCCAGGGCCTCTTCCAGACCCAAGGACCGAACCTGTGTCTCCTGCATTGGCAGGTGGATTCTTTACCACTGAGCCACCTGGGAAGCCCAAGCATGCATGCATGCTTATTCCACTAACACTTTCTTGGCTCAAATAGTTTGGCAACTTCTCTTTCAGACTGTACCAGTGCTAAGGCACTGTTTTCAATATCTGCACTGCCAACTTTCTGAAAGCAATGCTAACCTGGATGTGTAAATTCTAGAGGACTGGCTTAGAAAAAAACTACAAAGTCACACTGTGGGTTCTTTCCTGACACTGCCTTGCACACAGCAGGTCTGCAGCTCTGTCACTGAACACATGAGGCAGGGGGTCTGGAGCTCTGGCTCTGCCTCCAACACTCACCAACTCTGGGTCATACAGATGACAGAAGGAATTTGGGCGGGATGATGAAAGGCTCCTTTCAGCCCTAATATTTTATGGTGCTTTTAGAGAGAATTAGTAAAATCCAATTTCAATCAAATAATCTGGGAATGACTATGGGGGACAGGTATGAAGAAACAGCTTCTACCTTTTCATTGTTACTGAAAGGCTGATGCCAATAACGCTATGATGGAAGACAAAAAACAGTGAAGGAAGTGCTTCCGATGTCAGAAGGAGTTTCCATAGTATGGTAATGGACTCAGAAGGGGTATGTGTAGGGCATACCCAGCTTGTGGCAAGGCTTCGCCCATGTGACCAAGACCTTGAGACGTCAGAGGAAAGGAGGCAAGGTTAAACGCTGGGCACCAAACTGAATTAGGAGAAGTAGTTTTAGAAGTGCAGAAATCCATACAGTGTGGGTTCATGTTGTGCCAGAATCTCCAACTTGAGACTAACAGCAACTCAAAGAAAGCAAGCAGGATAACTTGTACTTCAGTCTTTTGAGGAGGAGGTGGTAATGCACAGCTAGGCTTCAGCGGGGTACGCAGGTTTTCATACTGTCTTTTCATCTGAGTATCTCAGAAGGCAGCAATCTAATAATACACCAAGAATTCCAGTTTAATAAGTGATTTTTTCTTGTGGTTTGGCTCCTTGTCTGTATTTTTACGGAAGTATTTTAACTCACAGCATGAGAGACTTTCTTCCCCAAATTTTTTTTAGCTTATAATAAAAATTAATCTACTATCAAGATATCACCAAATGGTCCCTTCCTAGTTTTACTAAATATTTATTTTACAATACCCCTGTTCATTCAACAAATATTTGAGCACATAAATGTGTCAGGCACTGGTGATACAGCAATAAAAAAGAAACAAACAAAAAACACTGACTTAGTCCTGCCCTTCATGAGACGCTAACGGTGCAGCTGGGGAAAGACACGACCGTTAAGAGAGACACATAAACGTCCACTGAGGCTGCGATAAGCGCTGAAAGGGGCTCAGATACCATGAGTGCACCTGGAATGGGCGCCAACGAGGGGCGGGGAGACCAGGGGAGGAGGACACTCCCTAGGAGGTTACAATTAAACTGAGACGAGGGGCCTCTCTGGTGGTCCAGTGGCTAGGCCTCTGCACTCCCAACACAGGGGGCCTGGGTTTGATCCCCAGTCAGGGAATTGGATCCCACATGCTGCAACTAAAGATCCCAGGTGCTAGAACTCAGATCTGGCGCAGTCAAATAAAGTGTTTTTTAAAACTCAAAAAAACATGAAGCATCTATTTTAAAAAAACAACCTGAGAGTAATGGAAGAAAGAGCAAACTGGGGAGAAAAGAGGTGTCCAAGCAGAGGGCGTAGCCCTAGCCACGGCTGCGCAGGAAGAAGAAACCTGGCTGTTGAGGAACTGAAATAAGACCAGTGTGGCCGGGTCACGAAGGTAGAGGAAGTGGAGTGTGAGGTGAGACTGAGCTGGTCCACAGGACCTGTAGGCCAAGTGAACGATTTTCTTTTTCCCTGGGAGCGTGGGAATCCACTGCTGAGATCAGATTTCTGTTTCACAGCAGGCCCTGGCTACAGGGGAGGAAGCATGTGTGCGTGAGAGGAGCTAGGACACAGGCCCCGCACGTCCTGCTGGCCTCCCCAGGATGGGTCACGGTCCCCGCAGGACACAGACAGGCTTTAATGAAAAGAATCATTAACTAGGTACAGAGATATTAACTAGTCACTGAAAAGTGAAACAGAGAGAGAGTGAGCGCTATCACAGAGGTATCACAGAGACAGCAATGGCCCTGGGGCTGGGGAAGAAGGGAAGAGGCTCTGGGCAGGGGGCTCTGAGTGCATGCCAAGGCCTGGCGGGGAGGGGGGCAGTGCAAGGAAGCTGGTCCTGCAACTGTTGGAAAAACTGGAGAGTGGATTCAGCTGCTGCTACAGGAAGGCCCTGCTGCCATCGCTGGGGCAGAGCTCAAGTGAGCCTCCTGGGAAGAGGAAGCAGACAGGAAGAAGCAAGTTCCTCCTTCCGCCTCTGGCCCTGTAGGCAGCCTCTCACACTCCTGTTGGCACAGCCTCCCAAAGGCCAAGGTGGCAAGCAGATGAGGCTGGTAGAATCCCAGCTTTTACATCACAAAACAGAATACAAAAGAGTGGGCCTGGAGCTGAGAAACAGAATCTTAATATTAAAAAAAAATTACACACACACACACAAGGGTCAAGCAAAACTTTCACCAGCTTCTATTCTTTTCCAACATGGCCAAATGACTCAGGAATCAAATATCAAACCTAGGACACCAGTGATTGTAAGACACACCAATGCTGTAGGTACCACTCTGGTGAAACTGACAATGCCAAGTCTCCATGAATTGTAAGATGCATCCATATTTCAAAGATGTTAAAAGGTAAAGAAAAAATGCCTATCAGAATTGACAAAACAGCTAAACATTCTTCAGCAATGTGTCAAATGTAATCAAAACAAGTCACTTCTCTAGAAAATTATTACTGAAGAAACATCCAAATGAAAGGAAAATATAGAAAACCAGCAGCTTTCAAAGGAATCTGCCTTTTCAGTTCTTTTGTGTCTAACTTTTTATTTTGAGGTAATTGGGAGATTTACATGCAGTAAGAAATAACACAGATCCTGTATACGCTTCTCTCAGTCTCCTCCAAAGGTAAATCTTACATAACTGTGGCACAATATCACAATCAGGAAACTGACATTGATAAGATCCACCTACCTTATTGAGATTTCATCAGCTTTATAATGTACTCATTTGTGTGTGTTTCTGTGCAATCTGTCATGTGTGAATTCGAACCACCATCAACACATTATAGTCAAGATAATAGAACAGTTCCATTACAGGAATCCCTTGGGTTACCCTTTTACAGGCACAGCCATCTCCTGCCCCGACCAACACCTATTTACATTATTTTGAAAGAAAAAGACCTTATAAGTTATTCTATCATTTGTCATATTAATTGAGTTTTTTTTTTCCATTTTTCAAGAGTGATTAAAGAACAAGATGGTTTGGATGAGCTCTTTCTATGCAGCATTACAATGCAAAGTAGATATAGAAATCTTCAATTATGGACATCTTGTTTTTCAAATAAGAGATCTTTCCTAATCCGGTCACACACTCTCAGGCTCTCATCATCTCCTCCTGAATCACTGCAGAGTCGAATGCTAGCTGCTGTTATTATCACTGTGATCGTCAGTGGCATGATTATGTCTCCCATGGTCCAGTTTTGCCACCCTCTGAAACATTTCCCATAGAGCAGCCAGAGTGATCCCTATAAAAATAAAATCCAGACATGTCATCTGCTTGCTCACAATCCCTCCATGGCTTTCGGGACCAGGACTCATCTCCTTAGCCTGCCACTCAGGGCTCTTCAAGGCCTGGTACACACTTGCTAACCAGCCTCTCCAGGCCCAGGGCAGGAAGCCACTTGTCGCCACTCTTCTCTGAGCCACTCTGGGTGCTCTCTCCTCGGCAAAAACCTCGCTGATGGCTCTTCACTATAGATTTTACAACCGTTCACCATGTGGGCAATCTTTTTTTTTTTGGTAGTAAAATACACATAACATTAAATTCACCATTTTCAGGTACACAGTTCAGAGACATTAAGTACTTTATTCGATTTTAATGCAAATTTACTACTCTAGGCGCATCAGGCACTGAAGTACATGACAATTTTCCCACAAAGAGCAGAAGGAGATCAGAAGTTACAAATTATGAGAAGACGTAAAGTCTCATTTAATAGTAAGGGTTAAGTAATTACTAAAAGTCAAGACCAGAGTTGTCCCATATGGTGGCTACGAGCCACAATAAATTAACGAAAATTAAAATACCATTTTAAAATTCGTTCCTCAGTCCCATCTCAAATGTTCAAGAGCTAAGTGTGGCTCCTGGCTACCTGATGGATAGCATAAGTATAAGTACACTTCTATCATCACGGGAAGTTCTCCTGGACAGTACTGCTTCATACAACTTGAAAAAGAAATCAGAAACACGCCAGTGTAAAGGCAAGGCACACAGGAAGGAGCAAAGCCGCAGCTACAAGGAAAGCTGACACATGCGGGAAGCATGCAGAAACCCAGTACACAGAGGCCACAAGCTTGGCCTGTGTCCACACTCAAAGGCCACAAAAACTCCAAGCTAATCTGTTCCCAAAGGTGCGCTTTTAAAAAATAACCAATGCTGGCAATAAGGATACTAATGAAAGTGCTAACAGCAGTAGGTGCAGAGGCCGAGAACGGAAGGTGAAGCGAGGAGAGGTGCTGAGGGGCCGCCCAGCCAGGGCTCAAGGTCACAGGTACTGGGGCGGTATCACAATTCCGACACAGGTCTGTATATTTCCCAGTGAGCTTGACTACTCTGTGAGACTGCAGAAACTGCAGAGGCAGGCAACTTCAAAGCCGTGGGTGGCTGGGGCCTTAAGCACCCAGGGAAAGGACAGGAGCTAGTTCTAGGGTCAACAGGGGCCAGTACAAAGGCCTTCGTCTTTCAGGCTAAATTTGCACTTGTTGAGGGACCACTGAAGGAGTCTACTAAACAAAGTAAATGAAGTTTTAAATAACCAAATTGTTGTTTTAGAAAGCTAACCTTTGAAGAGAAGAAAGGGGAAGAGACAGACCAAAGGACAGATGAGTTAGGATGGAGCACACGGTCCAATAGAGAGTAAGGCTGTGGGGTCAAACCCCACACAGCGCCACCCACAACAGGGTGCCCCTCCCAAAGCCTCAGCTTCCTTACATCTCAGCTGGCGGCAGGTGGGGAGGTGGGCTGGGGAGAGGAGACATCTCCCTACAGTGTTTCATGGCAGGCGAGGAACTGGCCTCTGCGCACTGCTGCCGGGGTTCTGGTGACCCTGTTTCGCTGTCCTCTCTGGGTGGGGGGCGGTCAGGACCGCGCAGGTGAGGAGCTGCTAGGGTCTCGGGCTGCCCCGCGGGGACAGCCTGTCACACTGAGGCACGGCACAGGCAATACAGCCCAGCAGCCCAGAGGAGGGTGCAGTCCTGGGCTTCCGTGTGACACAGGCCCTGAAGTTCCCCTTTTGGTTTAAAGGTCTGAGCTAGATTTAGGTTGTTTGCAAACTCAGAGACCGACAGCAAGTTTTGCGGTGAGGATTACATGTAAATCCACGTAAAGCATGTGAGGTGCCCAACACAGGTGGTGTTCTTAGGACGACTGAAATAGTTCAGGCAGAAGAAAAGAACCTGAACTAAAAGTCTCAGAAAGATACTCAGGACACAGTATCAACAGGGTTTGGTAGCTGACTCAAAGTGGGAGGTAAGAAAAAAAGTGCAAGACAGTCATTTCCAACAAGGCTGATTTTGCTCCCCTGGCAACATATGGCTGTGTGTAGAGACACATTTGATTGTCACCACTAAGGGGGCCAGGGTCCTAGTGGCATCGAGTGAGTTGAGGCCGCAAACACTGCTAAACACTCTACAATGCACAGGACAGCCCCCCCACCCAAAGAGTTTTGAGGTTTAGGAACTCTGGTTGAGGGAAATTTTCAGATTCCTAGACTAGGGTAACTGGTAGAGAATGGGCTATCAATCAAGAGAGAACACGCAGGAGGAAGACTGTGGATGTTGGGCTGGGGGCGGGGAGGCAAGAGATAAGGAGTCCAGTTTTGGATATGGCAGCCCAGGCGCATCCAGATAAAAGATGTTGAGCTAGGGCTTGGAAACTTATCAGAGCGACAGCGGAGCTGGAGACGAGCAGGAGTTTTACAGGGCACAGGAGCCTGAGTCCCGGGAGTCATGAGTCTCTCCAGTGAGCGGGAAGAGAGGATGGCAAGAAACAAACCTAATGACCGTGGAAGTCTTCGCAAACCAGGGCTTATTAGCAACTATTAGCTAGGCTAAGAAGGTTGTTCAGGTTTCTCATGACATCTTACGGGAAAACCCAAATGATCTTTCTGGCCACCCCAATACTTTCTCTTCTTTACTATTTAATTGATTTAAGGTCTAGGAAAGATGAGTAATCGAAGAACGTTACCAAGAGTGTGTTAAATTATAGTTTCTATCCTCGCCTTTATTTAAGATTCTAACACTGCCTTCCCTGCAATGAAGAGGAATATTTAAGAAGTGGTCAGACTCTAGACTCACCTATTCATTTTAACCACCGAAAGCACAGCATAAAAAAATGGGAGAAAATAATTTTGACCAAAGTATCAAATAGTTCTTAATGAATCTGCAAGCAGAAATCGATTCACAAACTCCCTTATCAATTTTAAGCAAAGCCTGTCCAAGCCATGTACCTTCAAAGCTCTTTTACAAAGATAAAACGCTGTACATTTAACAAACATTAACCTGCTCGCCTGGAAGGGGGTGGGGGTGAGATGGACAGGTTCCCACACTGTCCATACTCACAGAGGACACAGCATTTTCATGCCTGCTGTCTCATCTCACTTGATTTGATCTGAGCCACAAAAACGTGACACAGATATTGCAATCTCTGTTTTATAGTCGAAGAAGCCTTTTCAAAGATTTTATGTGACCAGCCCAGGCTCAAACAACTAGTTAAATGGCAAGGAGAGATGACGTGTCCTGTGAAACCTGAGGGGCGGGAGGCAGGAGAGATGTCTGACAAAAGGACCCAACCTGTGCCTGTTTTTTGTATGAAAGTCAGGGCTGGTCCAAGAACAACAACAACAGTAACAACCACGTGTTTAACATCTATTAGTCCTTTAACCCTTAAAACTATGGGATTGGAACTATGTGAGAAAACTGAAACTCAGAGACTTTAAGTAAATGACAAAGTTTTTACACACAAGAGGCAGACCTGAGGCCTGATGCCAAGCCCACGTTCTTAAACTTTTTCTTTTGCTAAATACTGAATTTTCCCTATTACTGGGTTTTTTCTTGCCAGACAGATGACTACATGTCCTGAGGGGCTGGATGAACGAAAGCTGGTTTTCTTTACTGTGCTTACTCTCTGTTCAGTATATGGTTTGAATGGAAAGGGGCAGCAGGTGCAAGCTCTTTAAAAGCTTCTGTGCTGGAGAACTTGGTGGGGAAGTAAATGTTCCGAAGGAAGGCTGCCCCAAGAACAGGCTGCCATCAACCTTGACTAGAATAAATCGGACTCTCCTGGTCAACCACTCACATTCTGAAGTCTTATCAACAGGAGATTAGGGACAATAAAATTAAATGGCTGACATGTTGAAAGAGAACCTAATGTGGGAAACATTTTCCATCTGGCTCACTCACATGCCAGGAAAAAATGAAATGAAGGAGATGGGCATACTGTTACTTTGTTAAAAATGTGAATATGCTTTCACATGCCCATAAAAACCCCTTCCGCAGAGTCTTGAGACACAATGTCACATCTGCAGTGGCAGGAGCCTCCTCATTGCCAGAGACATGAAACAGACAAGGATCACTGGGCCTGCCTTTCCCTTCTCCGTTTCCAGCATCTCTAAGCTACAAAGAATTCAAAACATGTGCAAAAATAAGTATTTGGTGCTTGAATTACTTTTTGGATAGAGACTTGACATCTTTTTCTACTCTTAAAAACAAGAAAACTTCAGAGAGTAACTTTTTAAAAGTTTTTAAATTTTTTATTATTAAACATTGAGTACACACAAAAGAATATCTACGTACCCAGTACTTAGCTGAAGACTAGAGCCCCTGGTACCCTATGTGACCTCACCTTTTCCCATCCTAAGAGGTAACTATCCCTCAGAGGATGTTTACCACCCCCTTCCTATACCACATAATGCCTAAACAATAACCTAATAAATATATTTGAGTTTCAGTTCAGTTCAGTTCAGTCGCTCAGTCATGTCTGATTCTTTGCAATCCCATGAATCGCAGCACTCCAGGCCTCCCTGTCCATCACCAACTCCCGGAGTCCACCCAAACCCATGTCCATCGAGTCAGTGATGCCATCCAACCTTCTCATCCTCTGTCGTCCCCTTCTCCTCCTGCCCTCAATCTTTCCCAGCGTCAGGGTCTTTTCAAATGAGTCAGCTCTTCGCATCTTCAGTTTCAGCATCAGTCCTTCCAATGAACACCCAGGACTGATCTCCTTTAGGATGGACTGGTTGGATCTCCTTGCAGTCCAAGAGACTCTCAAGAGTCTTCTCCAACACCACAGTTCAAAAGCATCAATTCTTCGGCGCTCAGCTTTCTTTATAGTCCAACTCTCACATCCATACATGACTACTGGAAAAACCATAGCCTTGACTAGATGGACCTTGTTGACAAAGTAATGTCTCTGCTTTTGAATATGCTGTCTAGGTTGGTCATAACTTTCCTTCCGAGGAGTAAGCGTCTTTTAATCTCATGGCTGCAATCACCATCTGCAGTGATTTTGGAGGCCAGAAACTCACCCACTGTTTCCCTATCTATTTGCCATGAAGTGATGGGACCGGATGCCATGATCTTTGTTTTCTGAATGTTGAGCTTTAAGCCAACTTTTTCACTCTCATCAAGAGGATCTTTAGTTCTTCTTCACTTTCTGCCATAAGGGTGGTGTCATCTGCACATCTGAGGTTATTGATATTTCTCCCAGCAATCTTGATTCCAGCTTGTGCTTCCTCCAGCCCAGCGTTTCTCACGATGTACTCTGCACTATATACACTGTCAATTTTATAAGTGGAATCGTATCACTTTATTCTTTTGGGGACTTGCTTTTCCCATTCAACGCTATATTCCTGAAATACACTAATACATTTGTTACACTGTGTTACAGTTCATTCATGTAAGTGTTGTACAGAATTCCCCTGTTAATACACCACAATGTGTTTTTTTTTTTTTTATGTATTATCTGTTCCCCTTCTGACATTTCAGTTTTCCAGCTTTCACTATTGCACACAATGCTGCCATAAACATCCTGCTGCAACATGCCTCCTATACAAGCATATGCAAGAGTTCTTCAGTGGGCAGAGGTTCCTGTCCACACACTGCAGTGCGGGCTCACAGGGTGTCCAGGTTTTCCAACTTCACTGGATACTGCTACACTACTTCCAAAGTAGTTATTGAAACTTATACTCATACCAGGACAATATAAAAAACTGTCATTGTCCCACATCCTCACCAGTTTTGGGGTTTTAAAATCTTAATTTTTGCTAATTGGATAAGTACAAAATCTTATCACCTTGTGGTTTAACTTCCATTTCCTTGATTACTAAGTTGAACTTTCCCCTATATCTACGGTACATTTGCATTTTTCTCTATTGTGAAATTCTTTTTTTTCTACTAGGTCTTATTGGTTTGTAGAAGTTCTTTATGTATTCTGGACTCAAATCCTTTGCTGATCATATGTGCTGAAGATATTTTCTCCTAGTTTGTTTCTTACTTTCACTATAATGTCATTTGATGAATGTAAGGTCTTAATTACGATTAACATGAATGTATCAACTTTTTTCATTCATAATTTTTGCTTTTAGCATTGTGATTAAAACATCTGTGGTCCTAAGGTCAGAAATATTTGTTTCTAGATGTATCAAATCTTTTTATATTTAACTGAATCCATTTGGTATTTATTTTTGTATATAGTGTCTGACCTGATTCTTACACACATGGGGAAGAGGGTGATGTGAAGGTGGACGGAGCGATGGGAATGACGCACCTATAAGCCAAGAAATGCCAAGGATTGCCAGGCAATACCAGAAGCTCAGAAAAGGTAAGAAAAGACTCGTCCCGAGTGCCTTTTACAGGTAGCCTAGAGCCAGCTTCCTTGGTGGCTCAAATGGTAAAGAATCCACCTGCAATGCAGGGGATCCCATGTTCAATCTCTGGGTTGGGAAGATCCTCTGGAGAAGGGCATGGTAACCCACTCCAGTATTCTTGCCTGAAAAATTCCATGGACAGAGCCTGGCAGGCTACAGTCCATGGGGTCACAAAGAGTCAGACATGACTGAACAACTAACACTTTCACTTTTCAGAGCCTAGCACAGGCTTCCCAGGTGGTTGTGGTGGTGGTAAAGAATCCATCTGCCAATGCAGGAGACGAGAATTCGATCCCTAGGTTGGGAAGATTCCCTAGAGTACGAAATGGCATCCCACCCCAATATTCTTGGATGGAAATTTCCACGGGCAAAGGAGACTGTGGAATTCCACAGTTCTGTTGGTACAACTGAACACATACACACAGAGCCTAGAGTAAGCCTGGCCCTGTCAATACCTTGGCTTTGGGTTTCTAGCTTCTAGGGCTGTAGGAGTATAAATTTCTGATGTTATATATCACACAGATTGTGGTATGTTGTTAAGGCAGCCTCGGAGACTAATAATCACATAGAGCGTCCCAGCACCATTTGTTGAAAAGTTCATCCTTTCCTGCTAATGTGCCATGTCAACTGTCGCCTCTCCCCACTGATTATAGACTGGTGAGGCCAGTTCTATCATAGATTCCACACACGCATGGCGGTCTGAGTCTAGGCTTTCCACTCTGATCCATCTCTAACCCTGCATCTCTTCAAGGCTGCATTCACTACTACAGGCTCACCGGAAGTCCTGCTATCTAATTGGGGGAGTCTTTCTACATGTTGGGGCTCCCCTGATAGATCAGTTGGCAAAGAATCTGCCTGCAATGCGGGAGACCTGGGTTTGATCCCTGGGTTGGGAAGATCCCCTGGAGAAGAGAAAGGCTACCCACTCCAGTATTCTGGTCTGGAGAATTCCATGGACTTCATCATCACAAAGACCTGGACACGACTAAGTACCTTTCACTTTCACTTTCTTCCTGTCCTTTCTTCCATATAAATTTCAAAATTGGTTTATCGACTTTTAGAAAAATTACTGGGATTTTTATTGGAATTGCTTTGGATTTAAATGCTAATTTGCAGAGAAATGACATCTTTAAATTACTGAGCCTTCTCACCCAATGCTCATGACAGAGCTCTGTGCTTATTTACATCTTCATATCTAATACAAATGTACATTTTCTTGCATGGAGATCTTGTGAGGTTTAGCTCCAAATTTCTTATCTTTTCTGTTGCTATTGTAGTAATACTTTCAAGGATTATATTCTCAAATGAGGAGTCACGTAAAAGAGATGAAACTGCTCATCTTTCAAAATGGTTCTAATGCCCAGTAACTTCTTGAATGAGCATCTCATACCAAAGTCGGACATTTTAATAACCATGTGTGTGTGCTCACTCAGTCGTGTCTAACTCTCTGTGACCGCATGAACTGTAACCCGCCAGGCTCCTCTGTCCATGGAACTTTCCAGGCAAGAATCCTGAAGCAGGTTGCCACTTCCTACTCCAAGGAATCTTCACGACCCAGGGATGGAACCTGTATCTCCTGCATTGGCAGGTGGATTCTTTACTACTGAGCCACCTGGGGAGCCCCTTGATAACCACGGTAATATCTAATATTTCAGTGCTCATTATGTGTTGACACTGCCCTAAATATGTAACCATCACACCTCTGAGGTAAATTCTGTTAACCTCATCCTACGCTTGAGGAAACTGGTTTAAAGTGGCAAGGACCCAAGGAGGTACTTTGGAACCAGAAACCAGTATTTGGTTCCACTGCAAAATCTCTTAAATACTACTGTACTGTCCCTATGTATTGTAATAGATGAGAAGAATAAAATCCAACTTAATGTCAGAATACAAAAGGAATTATTACTTCCTAATAATCAAAGTCCCATGAGGCTGCCCAAATTCACTTGATGAGCTCTCTAAATCAGAATAGTGTTGACACTATTATAGGTTCAAAACCACTTTTCTGATTTAGAAGAAAATCCTATAGAGGATACATTTCTAACCATTTAAGATAATTATATTTTAAAAACAGATAATTGGTAAACTGAGAATGTCACAAAAGCTAGTATTTCTGTTTGTTAACAACGGTAACTTTCAAATAATTATTCAATTACTTTAAAAAAATTTCTCAATGCTTTAATGTCAATTGTCACAATAATGAGTCACTATAAAGATTCAGTAATGAACCTCACTAGGGTCCTCAAGCTTCTAGGCTGGTGACCATTACTGTGGGCAAACCAACACAACTAATCTTGCAATTTTAGTAATCCCGTTAATACACTGTGTGTAAATGCTTTCTTAATATATATGTCACAGAATCAGCATATCTAGAGTACCAGTAAACTTCTGGCCTCTAGTCGACATCAAAGAATCCTAGGCAGTACTGGTGCGTAAAAACATGATCTCACCCAATATTAACAAATAATCTGTGAATGGCATCTATTTATTTACACTTGTCTGCCTACTATAATGCTACAAATATTTTTCATTATTCTATCAAGCACTTGGGACCATCATTGAACAAAACAGACAAGAAATACTGACAATTTCCCCTGTGCGAACAAGCCAACCAACAGAACTGGGCTTAGCACACTTCCGTGTGGCTCAGGAGTGGCTAGGAACAGCTAATCAGACTACTAAATCACATCTGTGGGATACACCTGAAATTAATATCATCGTCAAAATTAACCTATGCTGGGGAAAGTGCCCTCTGCTACCTGCTTGTCTACCATTTTCAGAACGGAAAAACTGAACAGTGCTGTTTTTTAAGACAGAAATGCACCCATATTTTCAAAATAACAACTGCCAAGAGTCTTCCTAATATCAATAATTTCACTGGATAAATGAAAATAAAAATTAGAAAGCAATTACATTTTTGCTATGCCCATTTCAGTGAATTATTGGTATCCCGACAAAAACAACTGGCAACTTATTAAAAACAGAAAAAAAGCAGCAGCAATGGCTGCCGAGAACAATAGCAGGTGGTACAAATATAGCAGAGCTCCCTGATAGCCGCAGGCAGCTGGGTAGTTACCAGAGTCAATTACTCTCACAGAAGAGCATCCATGAGGCCGAGCAGCCCCCTGGTCAGTTACACATGTTACCTTCAGAGATTTAACCTGCTTACAAACAATGGTGCAGGCATTAAAACCCAAGCTCCAGGAACTGCTTTGCAACACCTAGAAGTACTCTCCTTAGTAACTTGGTAGCAGAAGAAGCAGAAGGGCAGGTCAACAGCCAGGAAAAAGATACACTGCTTCAGCTCTGCTTGTCCCGGGGAATCCAAAGTGGTGGTAGGCGAACCTGGAATGACTGGCCCCTGACACTGGGCATAGCAAACCCACAAAGAGGAAAAGAATTGAACCTGCATGTCAAGTTTACCTTCCGACTCATGATTAAATACAGGATTGATTGAAATTTGCAAGCTCATGAAAAAGGTCCTGCCCCATAACGCCTTCTCTTATAATGAAACAATAAAGAACTCAGAGTCTAAACAGAGTACAGATGCTCTGTACGGAAATAAGAAAGACAAAATATTTATATCCTCTAAAACTTTAAAGAGATGTGACAAACATAAAGATACAGGGTTAAGTATTTTGCTCAAAACTTTGCATTATAATGACTCTTTCTGTCTTCTCTTTTCTTTCTCGATTCTCTTTCATTTATTGAGGGGCTGGTAGGCGTGAGAAATAAAAGGCTAAAGAAGGCGATGCTAGTTGGATGGAAGGAGGACAAGAAGGAAAAGTGGGGAAGGGAAGAAAACATGAGACAGACACTTTAAGAAGAGACAAGATACAGTTCCAAGTCGAGGCTGGCCACTAGACTTCCAACCCTGCAACTAACAGCTCTTCTGGAGTCTAGGTCATGGCACCCTGCAGAATGATGGGGGCAGAATTTTCAGTGATTTCTGAAGGTACTTCTCAGCTGCACATGGCAATGGGCTCTGAAGAAATGGAAACAAAAGATAAAGCTGCAAAAGCTGAAGGCCTCAACTGCACGAGACTGTCCTGATGACTGAACTCAAGACTTGTATCAAGAAAGGAAGAGGATATAAGCTCTCAGATTTTCATCTTAAATGTAGAATTTTTTGTAATTTTAAGCTCTTCCATAAGTGGCATTTATCAAAGTAATTATTAAAGAGTTTCCTGGACTGTGGAAAACAGTATGAAAGTTACTCAAAACAGTACAATCCTGCGATCCCACTCCTGGACATATATCCAGACAAGACTAGAATTCAAAAAGACACAAGTACCCCTATGTTCATAGCAGCACTATTCACAACAGTCAAGACATGGAAACAACCTGAATGTCCATCAACAGATGGATAAAGATGAATGGATAGAGATGTGGTACCACAGCAGACTATTACTCAACCATAAAAAGGAACGAAATAACGCCACCTGCAGCAACAAATGAACCTATCTATGAAACAGAATCACGGACACAGAGAACAGACTGGCAGCGGCCAAACGGGAGGGGCCTGCCCAGAGGGAGGGCCTGGGGTGGGAGGCTGGGGCTGGCGGATGTAAGCTTTTATACACAGAACGGGTAAACAACAAGATCCTACTCTACAGCACAGATAACTGTATTCAATACCCTATGATAAACCAGAATGGAAAAGAATAGAAAACAAGAATGTTATATACCTGTATAACCAAATCACACTGCTGTACAGCAAAGATTAACACAACACTATAGTTCAACTGTACTTCGATAAAAAAAATACTGAGGAAAAAAAAGAGTTTACTGGGTGATTTCCCCAAGTCTGTTCTATTACATTTCTGCATCCTTATGACATACCTGAAGAAGTTAAAGTAGAAGCAAAAAGTAATCTCATGTAGCTGACTTCTGCTATGGAAGGGCAAGTGGTGGGACATGGATCAATGGAAAGAGGAAGGTGGGGCATACAGTCAGAAGCAAGGCTGATGGGAATCCAGTAAGGGGGCGAGTCAGACCCTGGGCAGTGGGGAAAACTTAGCATGTTGTGACATGTGAGGTCTTTGTGATGCACTAAAGTGTCTTGACACAGGGCTGGGAAATACCAATGCTTAGGACCATGAATGTGTTTTGTTTGAACTATCTGTGAAGTGTGCTCAGTAACACTGTGAACACCATGAATCAGTTCTCTCTAAACGGACTCATTAGAAAAGACAGGAGAAGTGGACGACAGAGGATTAGATGGTTGGATGGCATCACTGACTCGATAGACATTGAGTTTGAGCATGCTCCGGGAGTTGGTGATGGACAGGGAAGCCTGGTGTGCTGCAGTCCATGGGATCGCAAAGAGTCAGACACAACTGAGTGACTGAACTGAACACATTCAACAAGACAGGTTGATAATCAGTGGTCAGCATTTTGGGGAACCTGTTGCTAAGCTAACATGAACCTTCAAAACTGAAACCCATTCAACACAGACCTTGGCCTCATCAAAGTCGAAGGCAATAGGCTCTGATGTCCTCCTCACTAAATTCAGAAGTATTTTAGATCAAAATATCAGTGAAAACCTGGGCAAGGAGAGGTTAGTAAGAAAAGACAGTAAGAGTGTGAGGAAAGACAGGATGTCCTCCTCCTCCCCCCAGTCCCCCGGCCCTGCAATTATCCCCCCTACTCAGTCAGTCCACTCCTGTTCTGATTCCAGCAGGCATTCTGCATATGGGCCTCCTTTAACACATCTGCGAGAACTTGAGATCTGTATGGGCCAGTGACACAGAGGAAAGATTTTGGTCTTTGCAAAGCTAACAGGGTGACTATCTGGCCCTGTGGGCTCTGCATCTCCAAACTGAGAAATAAGTCATTTGCTATTGAAGCACTACATAAATCAGATTCATCTTTAAGAAATGGGTTTGTCTCCTTTTGAAAGACACACTCTCTTCTGTTTCAGTTTTCAAGCATATCTCCCATCCTATATGAGTTTATGAATACTCATCAGGAGCAATGGTTTACTTACATTCCTTCATGGAGTAGAGGAAAATCACAATCTATTCACAATTATAATACCCTAAAAATAAATTATTTGATTCTTTCAAACGCAAAAAGTGACAAGCGAAAATATTCTTGTTAAAACTTGTAACAGAAAGTTGGTCATTTGCAAGTACGTCTGCCAGAGGCAAAAAGAAAAACAAAACAAAAAAAAGGGTGGAGGGAGTCATTTAGTAAGTTTTAAAAGCCTATTCTAGTTTTTAAAGCATCGCTTGAAGCAGAGTATAGAGAAATATAAACATCAAATTAAACTACTTTAACTAGAGCAAACAGCAATTCTCTGACTTTCAAAATTCATAAGGCAAAGTTTTCAAGACTTCATCTATAACACCACATAGCTACTACAGGGGGGGCAAGGACTATGCCTTTTGATTGCTAGGAATGCAATGTGGCCAGCATACCATATATACATTCAATATAATCTACTATGTATGATAAACACATTTATTCATACATAAATAAAATGCCTAGAAGAATATGCATTAGTTGTTAACAGTGCTATCTCTAGGGAATTGGATTGGGGAGGTGGGTACATGGGAGCTAAGTCGTTTCAGTCATGTCCAACTCCTTGTGACCCCATGGACTGTAGCCTGCCAGGCTCCTCTGTCCATGGGATTCTCCAGGCAAGAATACTGGAGTGGGTTACCATGCCCTCCTCCAGGGGATCTTCTGGACCCAGGGATTGAACCCAGGTCTCTGTCTTATGCATTGGCAGGAAGGTTCTTTACCACCTGGGAAGCCCGACTGGGGAGAAGCAGTGTTTAAAATGAGAAATGGGGGACTTCTAATTCTATGTACTTCTCACAATTTAAGAGAGAAATACATATAATTACATACTTCTAAGAATATTATTTTTAAAGTTCTTTTAAAATTTTAAAACAATCTCAAATGGACAGAAAAGTTGCATGTATCGTACAAAGAGCTCATTCTCCCAGAACCACTGAGAGTAAGTTGTCAATCTCATGCTTCATCACTTCTAATACTTCAATGTGTTTTTCTTAATAAAATAAAATCTCTTATGTAACTAAAATACAGCTATCAAAATCAGGAAATTAATGCTTTATCCCAGCAACAATCTTTTAAAATAAAAGGATTCAAATCAGCTCTTTTTAGTCTCCTTCAGTTTGAAATAGTAACTCGTAACCTTGCTTTGACTTTCATGGACCTTGAACTTTTAAAGATGATCACAGTCCACTCATTTTATGGACTGTCTCTCAAACTGGGCCTATCCAATGTTTCCTCATGATTAGATTCAGGCTATCCATCTTGGCACAAGTATCACCAACGCAATATCGCATCCTAACAGGCGACACAATCTCTATTTGTCCTACTGCTGGTCATGTTCACTCAGGTCACTTGGTTAAGGCAATATCTGCCATGCTTCTTCACTGTAAAGTTACTCTTTTCTCCCCTTTGTTTTCAGTATTTTGAGGGGAGGCACTTTATAATTTAAATAAGCCATTTTGAATTTATTCATTAGTCCATACACAGGTTTTATTGCAAAGTATGCGAAATTGTAAGAACCTTCAGTTCTCTCTTTTATTCAATAGGTTTTAACTAATGACTATCACTTCTGAAATTCTGATGATCAATTTACCCCACATTTGGCCAATGGGAGCTCCTTCAAACTGGCATTCGTGTCCTACTGAAATACCTGCAGCATCCTTGAAGACTTCTTTGCACAAGATATTCCAGGTTCATTTCAAACTTCTCTGCTCTAATCCTGTAATCAGCCATTTGTCCAAGAAGCTGGGGTTTCTTGTAGTTGAAAATCGTATTAAGAAGCCAAGATATGAGCCTGTGATGAATTCATTGCCTCTGAGGTATTGCTGCTCCCAGGCATCCTCACCCTCTTTATGGACAAAGAAACGCAGGCACATATGTATGCATATAAATATACATGCATGAATTTTACATCTGCAATATCTCTCTCTCTATATGTATCAATATTTTTTTAAAATTCATGAGTTCACATTAATACTTCCAATCTTAACTTCATTAGATTCATTCCAGTTTTCTCCCTTTCAATATTTGTAACTCCCTTCTCCAACAGAGTTGCTAGCTCCCATTATACTTAACATGTATCTGTAGCCGATCAATCCTCCCCCTCTGATCAATCCTCCCCCTGTATATTTAACCAGTCTCCCAGTGCTGCCACCCCAACCTCACTGCATGCCCTTCTCACCTATCTTCAGGCCAACACACCACACCAGACCCTCCCTGCTTGTGAAGGCCTCCGCATCCTACCTAGTGTCTGACACCCTGACCAGGTCAGCTATCTTCTCTGTTTACCTAAGAGGCTTTAGGACTGAATTGTTCAAGAAGGATAAGAAGAAAAATACTTTTAAAAATTCAGTGTAAAAAAATATTTCTTAAAAAAAGGACCCATTGAGTTGTTACTTGTAATAATTCGGACGGGCAAGTTAAAGTTCACTTTTACATCATCTCTGAAGAACAGGTTTGTTAAGTAAATTAATAGTGTAAACAAGCTTGTAACCCAGATGTTTAACCTACTTAAGAAAAGTAATTGTTTTCAAGCACTCTAAAATCACTGGGCATGTACTTGCTTTTAATTACTGTCTAATTACAAATGATTTCTATTTTCTTCATTACAGCTTTGATAAGTCCTCTATTTGATTACACTTTAAGAATTACTACTTAAGCTCAATACAGTTAAGATCCTTTTAAAAATGTCTCTTTATTAATCAATTTGGCTTTTCAATTAATCATTTGAGATAAAGTTTTTAACTACTCAGTAATTTCTCTTTCCAGTTAATGTATCACGCTGCTCAAAAAGAAAAATGCCTTTCAGTGGCCATCCGGGACTGGTCCCCCGAAGACCTCCTGCCTCGCACGCCATCAGTACTGGCCTCTCTGTCCTCGTCATTATTTATCAATGCAGTGCTGAGGATTCTCATAAAGCCATCAGTTTCCATCATTTGAGTGCGTATTTTAAGACACTTCGCTTTATAAAACCGAGGTTTACCATCAATTAACAAATTATTCTGTGCTGCTACTGAGAAGGCTTGGGGAGAGAGTACATTCTGGAATCAGAGCCCTAGCTCCTCCACTTCCTTGTTTAGCAGCCTCAGATCAGACACTAAGCTTCATGCCCACATCTTTCTTATGAAGATGGAACTCTACTTCTTCAGGTTGTGCTGAGGACTCAATGGGATCATGAGAACTGCTTGCTATATAATAGGTACTTACTGAATGTGAGGACCTCACAAGAGACTCCTGGAAAAACTCAGTATGATTCAGACCAGTGTTTTCCAGTTTGGTTACACAAACCTCAGAGAGAATCTACAAAAGAACATGGGTCCTAAGCACTAGTTGAACGTGTGTCTGCCTATCACTGCCCCTGACCAAAACAAAGAAACATGAAAAAAAAAACAGCAAGAATTCCATGATTTAAAAACAAGCAATGACTTTATCCTTTACCCAAGAGAATAGTATCAATATTCAGAGGGAGAAGAAATGAGAAATAAATAGGCTATGTTTTCTACTTTTGACTTCCAAATAAAGCTGCCAATTAGTCTTAGAAACCCCAACTAATCCTGGCCTGAGGGCACTGGGGCCACTATCTCAGGGATGGGTTATTTATTTATTTGTTTGTTCTGCCTAACCAGCTCTGTCAAGTACCAGTGGCTAAATATTAGAATTTAATATCTGATGAGAGAAGATTACATCACTAAAAATGAAGTGGAGGTAAGCAGTTTGGTTCTCTTTTTTAATTTTATATATCTATTTTTATGTTTGCCTACACTGGGTATTCAGACAAGGCAATGGCACCCCACTCCAGTACTCTTGCCTGGGGAATCCCATGGATGGAGGAGCCTGTTAGGCTGTAGTCCATGGGGTCGCTAAGAGTCGGACACGACTGAGCGACTTCCCTTTCACTTTTCACTTTCCTGCATTGGAGAAGGAAATGGCAACCCACTCCAGTGTTCTTGCCTGGAGAATCCCAGGGACGGGGGAGCCTGGTGGGCTGCCATCTATGGGGTCGCACAGGGTCGGACACGACTGAAGCGACTTAGCAGCACACTGGGCCTTCACTGCTGTGTGCGGGGGCTACTCTAGTCGCGGCGCTTGGGCTTCTCATTGGGTTGGCTTCTCTTGTCGCGGAGCATGGGCTCTAGAACACAAGCTTAGAAGCTGTGGCACATGGGCTCAGTTGCTCCGCAGAATGTTGGATCTTCCCAGATCAGGGATTGAACCTGTGTCCCTTGCACTGACAGGTAGGTTCTTAACCACTGGACCACCAGGGAAGTACAGAAGTAAGCAGTTTTAAAAACCAAAGGTGTTAATAATGTGATGCAGTATGGGCATTCTAGCAGTGTTGGGGAAAAAAAAAAAAAAGGACAAAAATGCTTGCCTCAAACAGTGAACCAAGCAGAAGTACAGAAGTCCCTGCAAGTTAAGACATGACCTCCATAGAAAATACCAAGATAAGGAGTGAACCTAAATATTGTCTGGGGTTGCAAAGAGTCGGACACGACTGAGCGACTGAACTGAACTAAATACTGTCAGCTACAGTGCCAGATTTATCAGTCCTGTGCATTCGATATTTAAAATATCAGCCATGAAATTAAAAGACGCTTACTCCTTGGAAGGAAAGTTATGACCAACCTAGATAGCATGTTGAAAAGCAGAGACATTACTTTGCCAACAAAGGTCCGTCTAGTCAAGGCTATGGTTTTTCCTGTGGTCATGTATGGATGTGAGAGTTGGACTGTGAAGAAGGCTGAGCGCCGAAGAATTGATGCTTTTGAACTGTGGTGTTGGAGAAGACTCTTGAGAGTCCCTTGGACTGCAAGGAGATCCAACCAGTCCATTCTGAAAGAGATCAGCCCTGGGATTTCTTTGGAGGGAAAGATGCTGAAGCTGAAACTCCAGTACTTTGGCCAGTCCATTCTGAAAGAGATCAGCCCTGGGATTTCTTTGGAGGGAATGATGCTGAAGCTGAAACTCCAGTACTTTGGCCACCTCATGTGAAGAGCTGACTCACTGGGAAAGACTCTGATGCTGGGAGGGATTGGGGGCAGGAGGAGAAGGGGACGACAGAGGATGAGATGGCTGAATGGCATCACTGACTCGATGGATGTGAGTCGGAGTGAACTCCGGGAGTTGGTAATGGACAGGGAGGCCTGGCGTGCTGCGATTCATGGGGTTGCGAAGAGTCAGACACGACTGAGCAACTGAACTGAACTGAAGCTTTACTGGCATGTAAAAGTTGTGGTTTTGGTGTTTTGTTTCTGTTTTTTAATCATGGAAATTTGTTTACCATGAAGGGATGGAGGATATAGTGACCTTCCTTCCAAACTGCTTTGAGAACAAAGTTAACATCTTTTAACCAAGATGTTAAAAAAATGCAAACAGAATGCTAAGGTACCATGAATATACACTGCTATCTCTACAAATGATTCTTCATACAAGAGGATCAAGTTGTCTACATGTTTCATTTGCGAAGCTTCTGTGCTTCCAAATGGCTTCCAAGCAAAGGTCAAAATGTCTCTCCCAACCCCAGGTCTGCAGAGAGCCTAACTCTGAGTCACCTGTCACAGCCTCAGACACAGGCAGAGGGCACAGGGCCAGGGGCCTAACTCCTTACCCAACAGAAGTCCAACTCGCTCTCCAGAAGAACCCATGTCACTGAAAACACACGGGGACTCGCCCCAGGAAGAGAATGCATTCTCGTTTGTCAAACTCGGAAATATGACCCCCGCCCCCCCAACCACTGTAAAAGCTGCAACAGGCAATACAGCCAGATCCCCCTCCTTTCAGCCAAGCTTCTCTTCAGTCTCTCTGCCCTTCAAACAGGTGGAAGTGCCAGCTGCTCGGGCTCTCCTCAGTTTGGTGGGGGGAGGACAGGTAAATCGAGAAGGTGCTACAGCCCAAAGAACTCGAGACTGATCTGCATTTAAAGTCTTCTCAGTGAAATAGTCTTTTTTCCCTATTCAAAGATGTTTAGGCGTGAACAAGGCAGGTGGGAAAAATAGAGAGTTCTATATAAAATATAATGTTGCGTAAAAGGTACTTAAAAGGCAGGGAACAGTTCATAGGCCCCTTTCATGCCACTTCAAAAGAATCCTGCTAGAAGGCCAGGCTGGATGGTTCAGCAACTTCAGGAAACTTCTGTGAAGCCATTTGGCCTGGGAGAAGTGGTCACATCTGGTTTCCCCCCAAGGCAGTCAGGGTTAGCGCTCAAGCACACAAACTCAGCAGCCAAGGCTGTCAGGATCCCTTCCCACCTGTGCAGTTTTGGGCACGATACTTAACATCTCTGTAGTTAGCTCTAGCATGGTCATGAAGATTAAATGCTAATGTATATAAAGCACTTCAAAGCACAAAGAAAGTATTATCTTTCCTTTCTAAAGCATACTTTTCTCACCTCCTCCAACCCAGACCTTTCTTTCCTTTTCAGGTCATTTGCCTGACCCTGGTCCTATCTTATTCACAGCCCAGCCCGAACTCTCATGAACATTCACCAGGATTCCCTAAGACTTCATGCCCTGGCTTCTCTACACTACTGACCCAGGTCAGTCCTCACTCAGCCTCAGACGAACCCCAACTCTCTGTGTTCTTCACCTTGCCTTGCTGGAAGGAGCCTGCATGGCTGCAGAGCGCTGCAATTACAAGTAAAGGACGTCTTCTCTCAGCTATAAGCCCACAGAGCTGGTAGACGGCTCTTCCTGTTGCCCTTCTCCACTCAGATTCCATCTCCTGTTTTACAGCGAGGAATGCCTCCTATTCAGAGGTGAATGTCCCTCAGGGGGAACTCCCTCAAATATCCTTCTGTCCATTTCCAAATTTACTTTTCCCTCTCCAAGGTTAGCCTGTCATCTATGCAGCAAATCTCTTCCCACAGCTCTGTTGTCTTTTCAGACCTTCTCCTCTGTTCTGGCCTACTAGCTGTAGCAAATTCATCCTGGTTACCAGGCTCAGTTCATGGATGATGAAGTTAGAGTTCATCCCAATATCTTCATTGGTTACCTCTGGACTTGTTCTTTCCCCTGAGCCTTCAGCTTCATGCTTTAGAACATAAGCCCTACAAAGATAAGGGTCTCATCTCTTTTCTCCCAGCTTTATCTCTGGAGAGGGCTTCCCAGGTGGCGCTAGCGGTAAAGAATTCCCCTGACAATGAAGGAGACACAAAGGAGGCGGCTTCAATCCTTGGGCTGGGAATATCTTCTGGAGTAGGAAATGGCAACCCACTCCAGCGTTCTTGCCTGGAAAACCCCATGGGCAGAGGAGCCTGGTGGGCTACAGTCCATGCGGCTGCAGAGTCAAACACAACTGAGCAACTGACACAACAGTAATAACACCACCAAGGGGTGTGTGTGTGTTGTGTGTGTGGTGCTGGGGTTACAGAAGTGAGCATAACTGGCTCCTGTCCTAGAGCTGCTCACCATAGTGACAGAGAAACCGAAAACCCACAGGCAGACTTCCCAATGTGACAGACAGCAGCAAGCGGAATGAATGCTGGACCTCAATGGAGCCCTGAACCTGGTGCACCGAGCTCCTAAAGGCCAAACCTAACTGCCCCCACATCTAGGGTTTATCTCGGCTGACCCGAGGTCCCAGCCCTGATAACTCTCCTTTACTTCCCTAAACGCCTTCCTGCCTGGGCTCCTCTTGCACCACCGTTTTCCTGTTTTCATCCCACTCCTCTGATCATCTGCTAAGAGAGTGCTGTCACAGCCATGACCTAGAAGACCATCTCCAGATGTAAATGGATGGCTCCCAACTTCTCTCGAGCTCCAGATGGTTCTTTTCACTTGTCAGTTCAGTTCAGTCGCTCAGTTGTGTCTGACTCTTTGCGACCTCATGGACTGCAGCATGCCAGGCAAGTTATCCGAAGCACACACAAGCCTGTCAGCCCCACCGTCACCCTTTTACACATTCAACACCTCTGCCCCACCCAATGAATGCCCATTCCCACTCCTGGCATCACCCATTCCACCCTGCCTGGGGCCTGTGCACAACTCCTCCCTCTTTCTCACATCCAGTGGACTTCACCATTTAGAAATACCAAATTGTTTCTAAAATCTAGTTCTTGCCATCTGTACTGTCACTCACTTAATTTACATTTTCCAATCTCTCCTCTTGCTTTGACTGCCCCCAATGTTTCCTCCTGTATCAGATCCCAACACGGAGATCAACAGAAGCAAGTTGAGATTTTTTTTTTACATTGAGAACGGTTGTTTGTTTATTTTTGGCTGCGCTGGGTCTTTGCTGCTGTGTGAGAAATTTCTCTAGTTGCAGTGCGTGGGCTTCTCATCGCGGTGGCTCTAAGAGTGCTTCTTTTCTTGCGGAGCACGAGCTCTAGGGCACCGGCTAAGCAGCTGTGGCCCACGGGCTTAGCTGCTCCTAGGCATGTGGAAATTTCCTGGACCAGGGATCAAACCTGTGTCCCCTGCATTGACAGGTGGATTCTTAACCACTGGGCCACAAGGGAAGCCCTGGCAAGTTGAGGTTTTAAAACTGCTTTCTATGGGATAAAATTCAAATTCCTTAGAACACAAAATCCAACCAACCCTTCCCCTCCCCTCCAGGCAGCCTACACGAACATCTCACCATTTCTCATACTCCCCCCACCCCCAACTCCTCGCCTCTCTTCAAGCCACTTCCTCTGCCTAGCAATAGAATGTATGAGAACAGTAGCTAACACTGACTCCAGGTACTGCTATTACCTCCCATTTCACAAGTGAAAAAGCTGAGGCACACAGATATTACTTGCCCAACAGTGGGTTGACCTAACCATACATCAGTCCTGACTTCAGAACCTCAGTTCTTAGCCTTCCCCAAGCAACTCCTAACTTCCCTTAAAGACTCAGTTCAAGGACTTCACTGGTAGTCCAGAGGCTAAGACTCGGCGCTCCCAATGCAGGGGACCCGGATCTGATTCCTGGTCAGGGAACTAAAGCTCATGTGCTGTAACTAAGAGTACAAGTTCCGTAACAAAGATTGAAGAGTCTGCATGCTGCAACTAAGACCCAGCACAGCTAAATAAATATTAAAAAAAAAAAAAAAAAAAAAAACACCGATGACGACTCAGGTCAAATGCTTCCTCTTTGGTGGAATCTTCCCTAAGTGCCCTAGGCTCTGCCTCCAACCTCCAGGATCTCTTGGCATCATGCCTGTTTTTATTACAGGCAGGCTCATATTACTGGTTGTGTTCCAAAAAGAAAAACCAGGTCTTTATCTTTATACTATTCCCATCAACCTACAGTGCCTGATGCACAAATACTTGGGTAGTAATTTTTTTCAAGTACACAGGACACAGAGTATACCCTGCTCACCCGTCTACCAGCATGATACTGCTTCTAAACACCCTACCTACACTGCTAACCCCAAACTCTCCCCTCTTCCTCTGTTGGCCAGAGGACTCTGATGAGGAGAAGTCAAAGCCCTCACGGGGACGGCCACTCCCACAGCCGGCTGATAGCATTATCACAGCAGGGCAGACCAGTGAGCTGCTGGCCATGCGCCCCTTGATTACAGGAGTAAAGTGCATCGGAAAAGCACTTTCTCTCGCTGAAGATGGACAGAGGGGACATTTGATGTGTGGCTGCCAGATTTAATGTCTCTGTCGTTTAAGATGTGACAGTGGGAGGGTGGACATAAAAATAATATGTAATATGACAGAAAATCAGCTATGGCCATTATTTACAAGTCAACAAGAGCCAACAGGCTGGCAGAAATGTACATAATATTATTTAGTTTCGTGATCTAATGGCCTCTTTTACAAAATCACCATGACTATACAGTTGACCCTTGAACAACTAGTGTTTGTACTGTGCATGTCCACTAACATGTGGATTTTTTTTTCAAGAGTAAATACTTAACAGTTGAATCCGTAGATGCAGAACTGTGGATACGAAGGGCTGACTGTAAATTTACACCCGGATAACCAGAGAGGACTGTCATCCCTAACCCCAGCATTGTTCAAGGGTCAACTGTATACCTCATTAAATTAGATCAACTTTGGAACAGGCTCTGAATAGAATAGAATGTTCTAAATTCTACAACTAGAATAGAATCTTCTAGATTCTACAACTGCTTAGCACCTAATGGACTTGGCTTTTTTTTCTTCTTATGTTAAAGTAGAATGGTCATCTGGTTACAGTATATTCAGAGGGAGTAATTTTTTTTTTTAAGTGTGAGTTCCTGTGACACAGTAACCATCATCAGTCAATAAATAAGAATGAAGGAAGGCAGTCTCAGAACTTGTACTCCTATGAGTGAGGCTAATAAAACCAGCGAGCACATAGTTAATTTTAATACATGCTAAGAGATGGTCTATAATTAGGGTGGTTCCCTAACGCTGAACTCCTGTACCTGTGCTGATGTGCATTCCCCATGTAATAGTCTTCATAAAGCTATATTCAACTTAGTAAAATGTTTCTTATTCTGAGACTGTCCATTCTACTCTTTTGTCAAAATGCCTTTTCTTTGAAATAGTGGTAATAAACAGGGCTGCCTTTTTTTTTTTTTCCCCAAATGCTGTTAGTTGGCAAATTTAAAACTGGTTAACTCATGTTGGACCCTAATATTGCTTTTGCAATGTTACAGTTCCCTGAAACTACATCTGGGAACCACCATGTTAAAGTGTCTGAAGAGACTTGGGAAACAGCCAAATCCAGCTTGCTTGTCTAGAATGTAGTTTTAGAAAGGAATAATTAAAATGGAAAGCACACCATGCATTACTCCAAACTGTGCCTAAAAAACAAAAATAAAAATCTGGTACTTTAAGATTTTATATATACACAACACTTTTAAGATTCTCAATACATATTAGCATCTTAAAGACTCTAAGTCCTTGTAGTAAGCAAGATCAGTTTAATTCAGGAAAGGAACCTTTTTTTTCTCTTTTTTTCCCAGACAAACCTATTAGTACCTTGACAGTGGGAAATGCTGAACTAATCAAACCTACTGAAGTGTATCTGAAAACAGAATGTGTTAATTAGTGGAAATGTGTCTTCCTGAAACCTGGAAAGAGGGCCAGGAATCACCCCTCCCAAAACAGAGTATGACTGTTTTCTGTGGGGCTTTTTCAAGAGAAAATATATTATCTGGTAGTCTGGTTTTTCTACTTAAGCTTCTCTAAAATTTGGGGAGGGGGGACATATGTAAATCTCTCCATTCCTCAATATGGATGGCCAACTCCTCGTGATCCAGACAGAATGCTCTGGATAGGAAGGACAACATTCTGGTCATCAAAAATACCTATCTTCTACATGCTCAAGTAGCAAATGAACACTTCTAAAAATCACTTATGAATCTGGTTGGTGTGACAACTGAGCAGACTGACAAATCTGATTCTCAAAACCAACCAAAGTGGGGACCATGTCTGGGAATATGGACAACTCCTGAGTGGTTCCTTAAAATTTCTTTAAACTTCAGTGAGACAACACAGAGTGGGTCATTAAGCCATTTCAGTGGTTGAGATCAGCTTATTTGGGGTTTTGTTTTAAAAAAATGGACTTGAGTGGAACGTATCAGGATAGAATTGATCACATAGAAAATATTTTTGCTTTAGTGCATACTTTATGTATGGGGCTTCGAAATGGCACCCCACTCCAGTACTCTTGCCTGGAAAATCCCATGGACCGAGGAGCCTGGTATGCTACAGTCCATGGGATCGCAAAGAGTTGGACACGACTGAGCAACTTCACTTCACTTCCCAGGTTGTACAATGGCCAAGAATCTTCAAGCTGCCAGTGCAGGAGACTCAGGAGACTGGGGTTCCATCCCTGGGTTGGGAAGATCCCCTGGAGAAGGAAATGGTCATCCACCCTAGCATTCTTGCCTGGGAAATCCCATGGACAGAGGAGCCTGGAGGGCTATAATCCATGAGGTCACAATAAGAGTTGGAGACGACTTAGCGACTAAACAACAATACTTTATCTCAATGCAAATTATATTTCTCAGTGTTGATCCAATCAAAAAGTTTGGAAGCCACTGTTCTAAACTACCCAATTAGCTATCTAACTTCAGCTTAAAAATAGCAACTTCTTGGCATAAAAGAGCGGCAATTATTTTCTGCAAGCAAAGGGTAAAAAAACCCCACAAACAATGGCATCTAGAGGTACAAGACTCACTGCTTTGGGTTCCTGAGAAGGGGACAAGAGATCCTGTCCTAGGTCTCTGGTCTTATTAAGCCATTAAATGACCACATGCAGGACCTTCCCTGGTAGTCCAGGGGCTAAGACTTCAAGCTCTCAATGCAGGGGCCCCAGGTTTGAAAAATAGATCCCACATGCCCCAACTAAAGACCTTAAATGCTGCAAGGTACACTGAGGATCCCCAGTGCCAGAACTAGGTCCCAGCACACCCAAATAAAAACAAATAATAAATATCAAAAAATAAATGAAGGGCATCACGTAAGCCCACTACTACACAGTATAGTTGTTTTTAACCAAGGCATGGATAACCAAAATGTACTTCTAAAGGAAAACAAAAAGGTAAGGAATTAATTTTCATATTGATTTTAAAAACAGGACTTCACAGAATAGCTGACACTTCAAATTCTTAAATTTCATGGAAATATGAAATTTAAGAAAATTTCACGGAAAAATAAGGTCCTCTATGCCCACCAAGATGGAATTGTGCACCAACCCAAAACCAACGCCTGACTTTCCAGTGTGAACAAGGTTTGGTTCCAAGCACAATTCAGGATCATTTCTGAATTGGAAATGAATTTAGGATTCATTTCCTAATCTTTACAGGTTATTATTTAGAAGTTCTAGTTAGCAACTACCTAGCAGTATAAATCAGTGAGATCACTAAATATAATAGACACCTCTGAACCTGCTTTTTTATAAACCACTCATATTTAGTAAATATTATACTGGCCCAGATGTCAAGAAATACAAAATGAATATAATAGCCTATGGCCAAACAGCCTGCCAAAGAGAAGTGAGATTCAAGCCCAAGATAATTAGCCTTTGGCACCCTTCCCCCTCATGCACCTCTATCCACGTTGGAAGACTGGGACAGAGGACTGAAAGCTTCTGAGAACCCTGGAATCCTGATGTCACCTCCCACCTAAACCACTCATCTCACTGGCTCCACAGTTGAAAAAGGGGGCAGCAGTGCTTCTACCCCTCCAGCTAAACCTGCTTTTAATTACTTTTTAAAAGCTTTTCACTTTGTCTTAGGGTATAACCAATGAACAATGCTGTGAAAGTCTCAGGTGAACAGCGAAGGGACTCAGCCATATGTACATACGTATCCATTGTCCCCCAAACTCCCCTCCCACCCACGCTGCCACGTAACACTGAGCACAGTTCCCTGTGCTGTACAGTAGGTCTTTGTTGGTTATCCATTTGAAATACAGCAGTGTGTACATGTCCATCCTAATCTCCCTGACTACCCCTTCCTTAGATGCAAACCTCTGTACCTAGCATTTCTAATAGGACACAAATTGGTTATATTTTAAAACTTTTACCGATGTACCATCCTGCAGACCTGAACAGTTTTTTTCAATTCCTTGTTTTAAATTTTAGAACCTACACATTAAAAAAAAAAGGTTCATCTTCTCACAAGTAAACTTAGGATTTGACCCCTCCAATCCTAAAAATTTCATAAGCATAAGCCCACTTGTGTTCTAAGTAACATCAATCCTATGAAATGCTTTGCCATGGGAAGAATGTTTAGTGATGATCTGGCTATTTCCAAAAATGCACATTACCTGCAAGTATCTGTCTTACTTTGCATAAATGCTCCCTGTCTAAATTCGTAGCCACACACAGCTAGTGTGCACTTCATTACTTTGCCAACAAAGGTTCGTCTAGTCAAGGCTATGGTTTTTCCTGTGGTCATGTATGGATGTGAGAGTTGGACTGTGAAGAAGGCTGAGTGCCGAAGAATGGATGCTTTTGAACTGTGGTGTTGGAGAAGACTCTTGAGAGTCCCTTGGACTGCAAGGAGATCCAACCAGTCCATTCTGAAGGAGATCAGCCCTGGGATTTCTTTGGAGGGAATGATGCTAAAGCTGAAACTCCAGTACTTTGGCCACCTCATGCGAAGAGTTGATTCATTGGAAAAGACTCTGATGCTGGGAGGGATTGGGGGCAGGAGGAGAAGGGGACGCCAGAGGATGAGATGGCTGGATGGCATCACTGACTCGATGGACGTGAGTCTGGGTGAACTCCGGGAGTTGGTGATGGACAGGGAGGCCTGGCGTGCTGTGATTCATGGGGTTGCAAAGAGTCGGACACGACTGAGAGACTGAACTGAACCGAACTGTGACAGAGAAACTGAATTTTCAAGTGAATTTTAACTTAAATTTTAAGGGTGTTCCCTAGTTGCCTGGTGGTTAGAATTCTAGGATTTTACATCCATGGCCTGGGTTCAACCCCTTTTTAGGAAACTGAGATCTTGTAAACTGCATGGCAACAGCCAAAAAAAAAAAAAAAATTTTTTTTAAATTGGTAATTTACCTCCATTATTAGGAAACTTTTAAATGTTTGGAAAAACCTGGGTATGTGAATATAGTTTTTCAACTGTGTATGTGTCTGTGCTCAGCTGTATCCAAATCTGTGACCCCATGGACTATAGCCTGCCAGGCTCTTCTGTCCACAGGATTTTCCAGGCAAGAACACTGGAGTGGGTTGCCATTCCCTACCCCAGGGGATCTTCCCGACCCAGGGATCAAACCTGGGTCTCCTGTACTGATAGGCAGATTCTTTATCACTGTGCCACCTGAGAAGCCCCGACTTTTTCAACTACAAGTTTTATCAAATCTAAATACAGATCAAGCATTTCTAATAAAATTTTATGTTCAAACTGAAATGCACTGTAAGGATAAAACAAACACCAGATTTTGAAAAACTGAATATTAAAAAAAGAATATCAAATACCCCATTAATATTTTAAAATATATTACATGTTGAACTGACATTATTTTGCACATCTAAATATCTAAATAAAGTAGATATTATTAAAATTAATCTCACCTGTGTCTGTTTTGACCACGTGGCTTGCAGGATCTTAGTTCCCCAACCAGGGATAGAACCTGGGCCCTTGGCAGTGAAAGCACAGAGGCCTAACCACTGGACCGCCAGGGAATTCCTGCCTTTTGTTTTTTTTTTAATGCGACTCTTGGAAAATGTAAAATAACACATGACTCACATTCTATTTCCACTGAATGGTGCTGGCATAACCTAATGATTCCCAACCCTTTCCCACCAAGAACGCCTTCCATGAGTGGGTTCTGGGAGGCTGCCATAACCAAACACTGTTCTTCCTGTGTGACCCCAAAACCTGCTGACCGCATCTGACACTGAGAAGTCCTTCCCTTCTCCTCTCTGACTCGGACTGACTGTCCTGCACAAGCACCTTTCTTTAATCCTCTCCCAGGTCTACTTTCTCTCCTGTCCCCAAGGCCCCATTCTCAGTTCTCTTTTCCATTCTCTGCACTTCCATGGTGACCTCATCCCCTCTCAGCTTCAATTATCACTTCTACATGGAGGACTTCCAATTCTTTATCTCTGCTTCTAAACTCTTTCTCAAGCTACAGTTCCACATTGTCAGCTACATGCTAACCAGGTCCATCTGGAAGGCCTATCAACTTCTTAAACTTGGTATGTCTGACCTGGAATGCTGCATCTTTTGCTGGAGATTCTCATCATTCACCTTGAACACCGGGGGTCCCTGGTAGCTCCTCTAGCCCCACAGTCTTACAGCAGGCCCTTTCGGAACGAACAGTCCTCTTCGCCACAGCCTGCTACCTGGCCTCCCTGTCTCAATTATCCCCTCAGCCCTCCCCTCTTCCAACCCCACCACGCTCGTCCTCCTCTGCCCCACTGCCATACTAGTTTTCTCAAAATACCACTTAGATCACATTGCTATCAGACTTTCAACAGATCCCCACTATCTGCCGCAGCAATCCAAACTACTCGGCAGGCATCCCAGCTCTCCTACAGACAACCAACCACCCTTCAGTCCCCTCTGAACACAATCAGCCCTTCTCCAGCTGCAGTGCTCTGCCCTCAAGTCTGCTCTTCTGCGCAATCTTTAAAGAAAGTGAAAGTTGAGCAGTCGTGTCCAACTCTTCGTGACTCCATGGACTTTACAGTCCATAGAATTCTCTAAGCTGGAATACTGGAGTGGGTAGCCTTTCCCTTCACCAGGGTGTCTTTCCAACCCAGGGATCGAACCCAGGTCTCCTGCATTGCAGGCAGATTCTTTACCAGCTGAGCCACAAGGGAAGCCCTATCTTTAAAGTTCATCTCAAATAAAAGGTCCTCATAAAGCCTTCTCTCATTAACCGAGCTGAAATTAGCCTTTCTCCTACCTGAAACTCCTTCCGTATTTCTAACGGCAACCACAGTAGTAATGGGAGTGCATCTGTGGTCTTCTTCTCTTTATGAAAGAGTATCCTTTCGACAGCACCTAACAGCACTTGCACAGCACACTGCCATTTGTGGACATTTTACCAAAGAAATCAACTTAAAAAGGAAAATCTTTGTAAAGTTGGGACCACTGATGATTCTCAAATTTTATCTCCAGCCAGGTGTCTAATTACTCCTCCAGGGATCTTCCCGACCCAGGGACTGAACCTGGGTCTCTTACGACTCTTGCACTGGCAGGCAGGTTCTTTACCACCAGCACCACGCGTGAAGCCCTGACCTTCACTTAGATGTCCCAAGATCCAATTACTCCAAAATTGAACTCATTTTCTCGATCCCACATCTGTCTCTTGTCTAAAGGGACCCTAATTCTGTGAATGGTACAACCATCTCATCAGTAGCCCAGGCCACAGACAGAGATGTGATCTTTTATCTCCCCAATCCTGATCCTCAATGATCAGGTTCTGTGACATCTTCTTCCTAAACGTCTCTGGATTTATCCATTTCTTCCCAACTCGCTGTCAGTCCAGGCCACCACTACCTAGGGTTACTGCAATACGATCCAGTCTTAGACTCAATCCTCCAGCCGCTTTCTACAGGGTGACTAGAGCATATCTTTCAACAACTCAACTTGAACAGGTGAAATTCCTGCTGAGAACTCTTTAACTGTTCTCAAGATAAAGACTTCCAAACATGACTGATAGACTCTCCCACATCTCACCAGTGCTTACCTTTCCAGATTCACCTTTCATTTCCCAGATTATCTTTTCTCTTACACACATCACGCTCCAACCATGTCCAAGTACTCTACATACAGGTCTCAAATATGCTGAAGTCCTCTCTTGCCTCAGGGCTCTTGCATAAGCTGGTCCTTCTATGTGGGTTGCATGTCCCTCTTTCGTAATCGTCCAACACCCTGAGGACTGACCAGGCTCCCTGCATTTATATTCTAACTTCATAATGGCACCTGGAAAAAAATCTCCCTACTATAAAACTCCTATGCTAGCACTTATTCCAATGCCTGGCAGGTAACAGGTATTCAATAATTATTTGCTGAAATGAATTAACAGATAAAAATGGCTTTCTTTGAAATAAATTCCAATCCAAGGTCAATGAATGAATGTTATGTGTCATCTTTATTAATTCAAAAGCATTGTATCAAGTGGGTAATTGACCTAAATTTTAATTTTACCTGTCTTCTGAGTCAAAACTATTAGCAGTTTGGTTAAATACATAAGAGTTTATATGTGCAGGCTCAGAATAATAAAAATGAAGGAAAAAACCACTGCATTTTCTGTTCTCCTTTGCCTTGTAAACTCTAAGACCAATTCATCTGAAATTGTTGAGAACCTTTTGATGCAAAACACAGAATGTATGAAGAGCAGCCAAGCAAATGTGGATACACCACAGGGGCAGAGCCTGAAGGAAACTGGAGCGCATGAAGAGACGACATCAGACCATAGGAATGTAGGGACTTGAATAAAAGAAAGGGCTCAGCCCGGCTCCAGTCCTCATCCAGGCAGAGGCTCCGCGCAATCAGTGCCCCGGCGTCCTGATCCTGGGAGCCATCAGAGGACCGAGGCTTCTGTGGGGCCGTTACAGCCTTTCTGGTTTATTGAACAAAGACAGAAAGAGGGAGAGCAAAGGGGAAGGAAACACTTACTAAGCAACAAGACTAGGTGCTGGTCTTTTCGTTCCAGCATTTCCTTTATGCTTCACAGCAAAGCACTGTGCCCATTTTACCGATGAAGAAACAGGGGCTAATTTTGGTCCTGGTGACCTTATACTCAGGTCTACTTCAAAAACATTTCTACTGAGTACTCACTTGTGCTAAACCCTATTCTAGACACTGAAGGCTGAGCAACATGCACAACACTTAAGTCTGCTCTGGGTAGTGGGGAGTGAGGTGCCACACACAAATAATGTGATTTCAGACACTGATACAACTGGTGGTGGTTTAGTTACTCAGTCGTGTCAGACTCTTGCGACCCCGTGGACTGTAGCCCGCCAGGCTCCTCTGTCCATGGGATTTCCCAGGCAAGCACACTGGAGTGGGTTGCCATTTCCTTCTCCAGGGGATCTTCCTGACCCAGGGATCGAACCTGGGTCTCCTGCACTGAGCCACCAGGGAAGACCAAGTGATACAAGTGAAGGGTATTAAAAGAGGAAAACTGAGGGATGTGCTAGAGTAACTAGGGAGGCAACTGATCACACAGGGTTCTCAAATAATTTAAAAGATAATTTCGCACAGCTAAAGAAAATAAAAATGGATAAAATGACTACCTCGTCAAACCTTAAATGGAAGTCTCTAGCACAACCATGCACTGGAGAAGGAAATGGAACCACACTCCAGTATTCTTGCCTGGAGAATCCCAGGGACGGGGGAGCCTGGTGGGCTGCCATCTCTGGGGTCGCACAAAGTCGGACATGACTGAAGCGACTTAGCAGCAGCAGCAGCAGCAGCACAACCAAAAGTTGTGCACAAGCAAAAATTACCATTCATTCCCTGATTATCAGTGAGGAGACCATCAGGTGAAAGGAATTATAGCATTACCCTAATTGTAACCCAAAGCAGTAGGTTAGATAGTCATCAGATGGCAAACATTTCCACATGAACCAGTGGTTCCTGGGGGCCCTGGGCCGACCAAATTAATTCTTAGCTCTCGAAGCACCTACAACACCAGCATCTGCCATAAATGATGGCTGAGTATTTGAAGGAAGAAAGGAAAACATGTTAAAATGTCACCATTATGGGTTAAATCCCTTTTCAGGCCAAGTGGCTTCAATTCACCCCACCTCACCCCACCCCACCCCACCCCCAGTTCTAATCGTAGAAGCAGGTGAGGGAAGTCGGATTAGTATAAATCCTTGAACAATACTGTACTAGGAAACAATTAGCCTAGGCTGCCCTACTCCCCAGCCAATGGTCAGAAACCCCACCTTTAAATCACAAGGTCCACTTAAAGAAAATCTAACAGCCAAATGACAACTAAAAATTAATGAGGAGTAATTATTTGGCTTCTTTAAACAAAGGTTCTCCTCACACAGATACTCAGGCTACTTATGCGCCAGGGACTTGCTCTACCTCTCACAGAGCACCAAGGTAAGGCCTCTGGTTCTTTTACGGAGCATCTCCCTCACCAGAGTGGTACTCCTTAGGGTTGGGACAAAGTACATTCATCTGTGTTGCCTCAGGGTCTTGTCCAGTTTAACCGACAGAAGGTCAATGAATATACTGAGTTGTAAAAATTAAATCTCTTGCAAACTTTTCAGTTCTGCGGCAGCTGGGTAGGGTGAGACCTAACCCCTTACTACTGTTACTTGCTGGGGCCTACTCTGCAGAACCTGAAGGTCTCATCATCACAGATCACTCCTTCCGTGTCTCTTATAGGATTAAGAGCTGGAAAAGCCTTACAAGTCTCTGCTTCAATTTTTAGAAGCTGATTTCTAAATGACTTGTCCCAGTGGCGAAAAAGAATAACAAATGGCCATTCAAAGCTGAACAACGGAGTTGAGTTTGCGCTGTATACCAAAGATGCCAACACTTTCTTTCTGGTATGCAGATAAAAGGACTGAAAAACAATTTAAAAATGAGATACCACTTCTGATTAAACGGTGCTATCAATTTTTGTGAGGTTTCAGTAAAATCTGAATAATGAATCTGTGACATTTCTTTCTGCAACACAGTAGCATTGTGAATAGTAACATTACTATAATATCACAAGTAGACCCAGCAAAAGGAAACAGGCATTGGGGGTGGGGAGACTTTAGTGACGATTATATTATTTTTTTCTCCAGATAGAAACTTCCTCTGCATACACTGCCTCATTTTTAAAAACCACAACGTGCAAGTTCTAGTATTTCTGCGTTTTGCTCTTCATAACATCAGCCACATCTCTAAAGTTTTTAAAGATTCACTTCACAGTGCCAACAGAAAGAAAACTTCAACAAAAGGCACAAATTAAGGACTATCCACCTGCACGCTTGATGTATAACTCATTTTTATTTGCTCCTGAATTACCAGAGTTTGGTGTGCCATAAGGATGGGCTCTGCAGGAACTTAGATCCAAAATGGCAGCTGAGCTTCTGAAACTCACCAGAGCCATAACGCTTAACATACGTGAAACCAGGTCTTATTTATCACACTTCTCAACCTGTCTAGAGAGAAGAATATTTACCAAAACATTTCAAAGAATCAGATGGCGTTCTGTTAAATGTTCACTGTATCATTCTCCTTCTTGCCTAAGAAAGCAGGCACCCTGCCTCTGGTCCCTCCGCTCTGCAAACTGAATTAACCTGCTATTCACATGTTTACACAGTCCAGAAAAACAAGCTGGTGACAAAATGTGGAAAGCTGAGGTTCATCTCATTCTTCTTCTGTAAGGCCAATTTAGGAAACGGGCACAAAATGAATCATCTAACAAGTAAAGCCCCAAATAAGTGCTTTCATTTTCAGAAAAAAACAACAACAAAAATCAGAACTCTAATTTTCCTCAGGTCTACCACAAAGCAACACTCTCTATTACTATGGTAACTTCTACGTCTTTTCCTTTAAATTCAAGCTGTAAAAAAATTTTCTAAGAGACAAATTTGTTCCAGATTACCTTTTGAATGTAATGTTTCCAATCTTACACAAAAGCTGAACTTCTACCACCAAAAAAATTTACACTGAATTTAAACCGTCACTTCCCCACTCATTTCCATTGCTACTAACAACATTAATTTTAGAAAAATAATAAAATACTTGCTCTTTAGAGACAGAGGACTTTAATTATCTTTATGAATTCAAATGGAACATCTTTTTGTTAAATTAGCGTGAAAGTCCCTTCATCTACAAACAATTGGCCCAAAGAAACAGGCCATTTTTCAGCACAAGAGGCCAATCCATTTTAACAGTGAATAAAGCTTTTGAAAGCATTACACACCCTCTTGCAGACTGTCAAATTTTCAAAATGGTCCAGCATTTTTTCCATTTTTTTTAACACTCTCAGGCCCAGCAAGCATCTTATAATTAGATTAAAAAGGAAACAAACAAAAAAAAAGCCCCAATGCTCCCTTCTGATCAAAATTATTCCATTTATGCTTAATTACCTTTAATCCAAGTCTACATATTTAATGATGGGGATATGACAATTCAATTTGCATATTTTAAATGGCCTTTCTAAACTATACTTTGTAACAGCTTTAGAACAGTCTCTTTCTCATGCCAATATGCTAAGGCATAAATCAGGAGGATACAAATTAGGAGGAAAAAAAAAGAAAAGAAAAGAAAACAAGGCCTCTGCGAGCCAGGGATATGCTGAGGGGGGTGGGGTAGTTTCCCCAGGGGTGGGGGATATTTCCCCGCCACATCACAAACTACAATCCTTTCAGCCCACCAGACCGAGAGCATTACATCACATTCCCACAACGACCGGGGGAGGTGGCTCTGAGAAGGCAAGTTTTCAGTCCTCTTCCCTCCCCATCCCCAGGCTTTCTAGAATCCTGCATTAGGAGTAATGGAATTTAACTTCAGGGCACTCACTGCACAGTTTCGAGGGTAACCAACAGACATACAGGTACACCTACTTATTTAGGTGACCAAATACGACCATTTCACAATGGATACGTGGCTGAAACAGACAACTAGACATACAGAAGCTGAATTTGTGCTGAAAAGCCCAGTTCATCCATATAAAATTAAACAGAAATTGTAAGCCATGAGAAACGGAGAAGGCCAATCCACAGGGAGAAACTGAGAGAAAAATAATTCCTAATCGGGGTGATGAGCTGTTCTATCTTTCAAACACCATGTTTACAAGATACTCCCACCATTTGGTTCAAACCACGATCAAAATAAAAGCTCATCTGGCTGCACATTTGAGCACACACACAGAGACCCAGCGCAAAAGAGCGCGCGCCGAGAGGAGAGGGGTGATCCACACACTGCTTGGGAGGTTTTCAAGCCAGGGAATCTACAAACCCCAAACCTCCTGGTGTTCACTCGCCCCCAGCCTGATGTTTAAAATGTATCAGGTCTTATTTTAGGTTTAAATCTCTCTAGGAAGGATGGCCAAGCTTTAAGAAAAAAAGAAAAAGGCTTTCCCGTGGTAGTGCTTGCCCTCCCAGATCCTTTGTCGGCCTTAGCAGCCGAAAGAATGCAAACCCATTTATATTTATGCAAATTTTTGCAGCAGATTTAAGGGGGTAGGGAGAGGTCTGTGTTTTTTTTTTTTTTTTAAAAACCTCTTTCTAAATATCAAATTTTCAATTACTCGCAGCTTCATTTATTTGCAAGACACAAACGAGGATGAAAATCTGCATATAAATTAAAAGTGCAATTAAATCACTTCAAAATTAAATATTTTACCAAGGCTTTTCCATTTCTAAAATGCCGAACCAAAAGTACATCACGGGTCTGATTTACAGATTCACGAAATGTCTGAAGCCAGTCTCCACGCTAGACAAATGTCGATTTGCAACACCACGAGTGAAAACGGTTAGACAAGATCCATATAAATCAATTGGTTTTAAAAAATTGAAAATATTTACCAACCTCATAAAGTGCAGCAGTGCTTAAATCCAGCAAATTGAGGCATACAAGGTAGAAATGGAAATGAAAAAAGGTCCAAAAAATGATTTCTTTTTGTCTATCTGTTTTTTTGTTATTTTAAATATTCAGAAACCAGCAGAGACTCTGTCGGCCATTTTGGCTTGAACTAACTCTCACACTCACTCTCCCTCTTGCTCTCTCTCTCCCCCTCTGTCTCTAAAGGAAGCAGCTTTTTGTGACCTTCAAATAGAGGCGGATCATGTGACTTTGGGTAGGTTTGTCAATCAGGAAAGGGGCGGGAGCTTGGGCTGAAACTGCCTTAAAGGGAAAGCGGCCCTTTTCCACTCACTTTCATTTGTGAAACGGTGTTATCTCATACTCTCCACCTACACACACTGAATGTGAAAGTGGCAACAGCATAAGGGTAACAGATGAACAAAACAGAAAAACCTTTATTGCTTTATAGAAATATGCTCAGTTGCTAACGATTCTTACAGATCCTGGAGCTTGGCTCACTTGCTACAGTTATTCTCTGGATGTTTGGGCAAGCACAGGCTGGCAAACTGCTCTTTAAAGGGGGACTTAAACAATATTTTACCCAAACAGGAGACTTTAGTCTTCAAAGACTGAGGTGAAATATAGGACACAACTGATCTCTAACAAGCTCCTAAAATGCACAGGAAAAGACTGAAAGGAAATATACCAAAGTATAAGCTCTGAATGCCAATTCAGAGAGGTTATGTGACTTCTCTCCACACAGCTAGACAGCTGTAGAACAGTGAGTAGTCTCCCAACTGAACTCCACATTTATACTTTAAAAATCATTTTATTATTTTAATTGTTATTTTATTTATTTGTTTATTTTTTGGCCATGCTGCACGGCATGCAGGATCTCAAGTTCCCTGACCAGGGATCGAACCTGTGACCCCTGCACTGGAAGCACAGAGTCTTAACTACTGGATCACCATATTTATTGTTTCAGGTGTATGTATGTTTGGTACCTCCTCCCCCCACCCCAAACTATGCTACAGCAAACTGTCAGATGAGGCACTTCTAATGCCCTCCCCAACCTGAAGAAGTAGCTCTTCAGCTGACCTGGAGGCAGCGTTAAACTTAAAACCTACCTGGCTTCCCCCAAGCCTAAGTCCCTTCTGACTCAGTGCATCTTGCTTTCTACCCACCTAAGAAAACCACGCTGGGTTTGCATCTCTAGCCCTGGGGCTAACAAGCTGTGTAACTGTAGTCAGGCAACTCCCTTCACCTCCTGGGCCTCAGTTTTCTCATTTGGGAATGTAAGGATCGGCCATCAGTAGATGGTATCTTTGGTTCCTTTCAGCCCTAAAAACCGTACTCTCTGTTTCTTTCTTTTTAGCAGTTCTGTTTCATCTTATCCTTGCCATCTTAAGTCATTACCCCCGGAAAGTTTTTCTTGACCCTCCCCGTCTAGACCAGGCCTTCCTGTTTAACACTCCCATAATTCCTTTACTACTTCTACATAGCACTGGTCGTAACTGCAATTTATTAATTGTCAAAGCACTTGCTTGCAGCTGGTCATTCCCAGTATGTATAAGGACACACTACATCTTCCTTCACTGCTGTGTGGGGCCTGACACCTACCTAGCCTGCATAGTAGGGAAATGAATGAATGAATGACTTAAGACTTCCATTCAGAAGTGCTGGGCTGATCTGAGGAAATGTGTTATCCAAAGACAAGGAATAAAAGTCACATGCTATGCTATGCTATGCTAAGTCACTTCAGTCATGTCCGACTCTGTGTGACCCCATAGACGGCAGCCACAAGGCTCCCCCGTCCCTGGGATTCTCCAGGCAAGAACACTGGAGTGGGTTGCCATTTCCTTCTCCAATGCATGAAAGTGAAAAGTGAAAGCAAAGTCGCTCAGTCGTGTCCAACTCTTAGCAACCCCATGGACTGCAGCCTACCAGGCTCCTCCATCCATGGGATTTTCCAGGCAAAAGTACTGGAGTGGGGTGCCATTGCCTTCTCTAGTTTCCAGAAACTCATCTCTATCTATCTAAGGACTGCCTAAGGAAGCAAAGTAACTAAAATGACAGAAAGCGGGCAAAAGTGCCCTATGACCATCAGACTCCATCTATCTCTATGAACCAGAAAGGGTCAGATTCCACAGTGTGACTCCCCTAAACAAACTGGGCTGACAGAGCGTAATCTGACATGCCATCCAGCAGAGAACGGATGGATTCTGTAAGCCCCATATTCCTTGAAAACAAACCTATGAACCCTTTTAAATCCCACATGCTTGTCATCCTGGCTTCTGGGTCTTTGTACAGTCTCCCTCCTTCACTTTTTCCACTCTGACAGAAGAGCAGGAAAGGAGCTGTTTCAGGGCAGGCAGAGGCCAATGCCCAGACAATCTGGCAGCCTGAATATTTATGGCGTAAACGCTTCCACTGTCTTTGCACAGACCAGAGTGTAGTAGGAGCCAGGACCTGGACTGACAATTGAGATGTAGGCAAAAGCAGGAAACTCCTAGGATGGAAATTTTGAACGTTTAGTCTATTTTTATCCTTCCAATACCTTCCAGATGAGTTACGGAAAGCTTACTTATGTGGAGCATTCTCAACACGTTAGAATGCATGGAGACTGTATGGCTGCCTTGTTTTAATTTGTGATGGACAGAATTTCTTTAGAAGACTGAATATTGCTAAGTCTCCACTCCTCAATGCAGATATTATTGTATAAAAATGTATATGTATTCCTTTCTGTTAAATAACAAGCTGCACAAGAAGTCCAGAAACAGAGACAAATTTTAAAGCAAAGTATTAGTTCTATTTTCATATAATATGATTGCTAATTTTCTCCAACCTTCAGGGAATTTTTCTGTTGGTGAGTTATCTCTAAGCTTAAAGCAATTAATTCAATTGTTCACTAAAAGAAAGAAGTGTAATAAAGGCATATTTTTCCTATATTCCCAGACATTTTGGACTTCCTATTTATATTTATTGTACTTTTTTATATTAGCAATAAGTGTTTTTAAATTATATTACAAGGTGAGGATACAATATAACAAAAAATGAGCTTACTTTTACAATTTACATACTCATAAATGAGTGTTATCTTTCAATGTTGCCATCTTTGGTGATTATATAACAACTACTAAAATATTTCTATGAGGAAACAGGATTGAAAATGACAAACTGAACATTTAACCCAAAAATCTAGAAAATGAGTAACAAACTCAAAAAAGAAAATAAAGACCAAATTATAAACATAAAGTAAAAGTCAAAAGAAGAGTAGACTGAATCTTTATTGACTCAAAAAATTTTTGTTTGTTTTAAAATGAATCTATCTATGAAACAAAAAGACTCACGGAGAACAGACTTGTGGTTGCCAAGGGGGAAGGGGATATGGGGGTGACGGACTGGGAATTCAGGGTAACCAGATGCAAACTATTACATATAGAATGGATAAAAAACAAGTCCAACTATATAACAGGGAACTATATTCAATATCCTAAGATAATCCATAATGAAAATGCATGTAAAAAAGTATGTATGTATAACTGAATCACTTTGCCATACAGCAGAAATTAACCTACTGTAGATCAACTATGGCACCCCACTCCAGCACTCTTGCCTGGAAAATCCCATGGACGGAGGAGCCTGGTGGGCCGCAGTCCATGGGGTCGCAAAGAGTCGGACACGACTGAGCGACTTCACTTTCACTTTTCACTTTCATGCATTGGAGAAGGAAATGGCAACCCACTCCAGTGTTCTTGCCTGGAGAATCCCAGGGACGGGGGAGCCTCGTGGGCTGCCGTCTATGGGGTTGCACAGAGTTGGACACGAGTGAAGCGACTTAGTAGTAGTAGTAGATCAACTATACCTAAGTTAAAAACTTGGTGTTAAAAACTTTGTCTTAAAAAAATAAATAACTGGGCATATACCCAGAGAAAACCAAGAGATATGCACCCCAATATTCAACTTAAGCACTATTTACAACAGTCAAGACATGGAAGCAACCTAATGTGCATCAACAGATGAATGAGGTAAAGACCATGTGGCATATATGATGATGATGATTTAGTCACCAGGTCGTGTCCGACTCTTGGCGACCCCATGGACTGTAGCCTGCCAGGCTCCTCTATCCATGGGATTCTCCAGGCAAGAGTACTGGAGTGGGTTGCCATTTCCTTCTCCAGGGAATCTTCCCAACCCAGGAATCGAACGTAGGTCTCCTGCACTGCAGGCAGATTCTTTACCAACTGAGCTATGAGGGAACACAGGGACTACTCTAGAGTCTACTATCACAAATCCTGAATAACAGCATTAAAAGCAGCTGAAAAAGATGCAATTACTATGACTTGTAAGAAGAAAAGTAGACAATAGGATAAGGATGTTACAGAATTTAGAACATACGCAATCTAAACATCACTGACATGACCCTGAGCACTGACACTTGTCCCTGGGCTAAGCCAGCTGAGATGTGAGCCTGGATACTGGCAGAATGTCATACCAGACAATCCCTAGATTTGCAATTCTAAACTGAAATTAAGAACATGCAGGAGTTCAGAGTTTTTAAGGATAAGGCACCCCATTCTTTTCATTTGGCCCTGCAGTAAACCTTTCTCTGCTACAAACAAACACACACACAGACCCACATGTATGTACAACTTCATAAAACTCACTGCAGAATAGAACCATGTGATGTTAACCTTGGGAGTTTCAAATCTGTATAGGTTTCCTATGTATGGGTTATGAGATCGAATGACAAAGACGTTAGAAAAACAAAAATGACACAATCATCATAAAAGACACGGATTCCAGTGTTATTTGGAGATTTTGTACAAACTGCCAAACATAATTGGCAGAATTTTATCAATATTCTCCTCAATCAAACTAAGAATATATTCATTGTTCCAGAAGTACAGCGCCCTTTCTGAAAATGAGAACTGGCATATATATATGTAAGAATATTACTCAGCCACAAAAGTGAAATAATGCCATTTGCAGCAACATGGATGGACCTAGAGATTATCATACTAACTGAAGTAAGCCATATAAAGAAAGTCAACTATAATGTGATATTGTTTATATTTGGGATCTAAAAAAAATGATATAAATGAACTTATTAATGAAACAGAAAGACACAGACACAGAAAACAAATTTATGGTTACCAAAGGTGAAAGGGGGCGGGGGGCGGGTAAATTAGGAGGTTGGGATTAGCAGATACACACATATATAAAATACTACTATGTATATAATAGATAACCAACAAAGACCTACTGTATAGCACAGGGAACTATACTCAATATTTTGTAATAACCTATATGGAGAAAAGAATCTGAAAAGGAATATCTATATCTGTATATACACACACACACGTATATATAACTGGATATATATATAATGTGTGTGCTCAGTCACCACCAGGCTGTTATGTTCATGGGATTATTCCCGCAAGAATACTGAAGTGGGCTGCCATTTCTTCCCCCAGGGGATCTTCCTGACCCAGGGATTGAGCCCATGTCTCCTGCATTGCCAGGTGGATTCTTTACCACTGACCCACTTGGGAAGCCTATAGGAAGCCTATAAATATATATATATATAACTGAATATATAAAATATATGTAAAACTGAATCATTATGCTGCACCACCTGAAACTAACACAATATGATAAATTAGCTATACTTCAATAAAAAACAATACATTTTTAAATTAAGTTTTAAAGATTAATAAAAAATAAAAAAATAAAAACTAACAAAAGTGGATAATCCTTTGGAAGGTCTCATCAACTAAAAATAAGAGAAAAGTTATAATTAACATTAGGGCTAAGAACAGGGACATTATAACTACAGATCTGAAAAGATTTTTTTTTTTTAATTATGAGAGAATTACATATAACTTAATGTCAATAAACCTAAAGATTAAATAAAATGGATGATAGTCAAAGAAAATAGGAATTACCAAGGTCAACTCAAAGGGCTTCCCTGATAGCTCAGCTGGTAAGGAATCCATCTGCAATGCAGGAGACCCTGATTTGATTCCTGGGTTGGGAAGATCCCCTGGAAAAGGGATAGGCTACCCACTCCAGTATTCTTGGGCTTTCCAGCTGGCTCAGATGGTAAAGAATTCACCTGCAATGTAGAGGACCTGGGCTCGATCCCTGGGTTGGGAAGGTCCCCTGGCCACAGGACTGGAAAAGGTCAGCTTTCATTCCAATCACAAAGAAAGGCAATGCCAAAGGATGTTCAAACTAATGCACAATTGTACTCATCTCACACGCTAGCAAAGTAATGCTCAAAATTCTCCAAGCAAGAGACAATATGTGAACCAAGAACTTCCAGATGTTCAAGTTAGATTTAGAAAAGGCAGAGGAACCAGAGATCGAATTGCCAACATCCACTGGCTCACAAAAAAGCAAGAGAATTTCATAAAAACATCTACATTTGCTTCATTGACTATGCTAAAGCCTTTGACTGTGTGGATCACAACAAACTGTTGAAAACGCTTGAAGAGATGGTAATACCAGACTACCTTACCTGCCTCCTGAGAAATTTATATGCAGGTCAAGAAGCAACAGTTAGAACTGGAACAATGGACTGGTTCCAAATTGGGAAAGAAGTATGTCAAGGCTGAATACTGTTATCTTGTTTATTTAACTTATATGCAGAGTACATCATGCGAAATGCTGGACTGAATGAAGCACAAGCTGGAATCAAGACTGTAGGGAGAAATATCAATAACCTCAGATATGTGCAGATGACATCACCCTTATGGCAGAAAGTGAAGAGGAACTAAAGAGCCTCTAGATAAAAGTGAAAGATGAGAGTAAAAAAGCTGGCTTAAAATTCAACATTCAGAAAACTAAGATCATGGCATTCAGTCCCATCACTCCATGGCAAATAGATGGGGAAACAATGGAAACAGTGACAGACTTTATTTTCTTGGGCTCCAAAATCACTGCAGATGGTGACTGCAGCCATGAAATTAAAAGATGCTTGTTTCTTGGAAGAAAAGCTATGACAAACCTAGACAGCATAATAAAAAACAGACATTACTCTACTGACAAGGGTCTGTATAGTCAAAGCTATGGTTTTTCCAGTAGTCATGTATGGATATTGTATGTCATGTATGGAGAGCTGAATCATAAAGAAAACTGAGCATCAAAGAATTACTGCTTTTTTTTTTTTTAATTTTATTTTATTTTTAAACTTTACATAATTGTATTAGTTTTGCCAAATATCAAAATGAATCTGCCCTTGGACTGCAAGGAGATCAAACCAGTCAATCCTAAAGGAAATCAACCCTGAATATTCATTGGAAAGACTGATGCTGAAGCTGAAGCTCCAATACTTTGGCCACCTGACACAGAGAACTGACTCACTGGAAAAGACCCTGATGCTGGGAAAGATTGAAGGCAGGAGAAGAAGGGGACGACAGAGGATGAGATGGCTGGATGGCATCACTGACTTGATGGACGTGAATTTGAGTAAGTTCTGGGAGTTGGTGATGGACAAGGAAGCCTGGTGTGCTGCAGTTCATGGGGTCGCAAAGAGCTGGACACGACTGAGTGACTGAACTGAACTGAAGGGCAACTCAAGAAAGTTATGAAAATAACAAAAACCCATAGCAGAAATGTGTAAGATATTCAAAGAACTAGTCACTGAAATATCAGGCACAAGTGGTTTTCTTCTACTAAACAGATAATCTCTACATTATCCATACTGTTCTCAAATTTAGAAAGAAATCTTTCTTAATTCATTCTATGAAGCTAGCATATTCTTAATACCCATCTGAACTAAGACATGATACAAAAAAATAAAACTATAGATCAATCTTCACTTGTGAAGATGGACACAAAAATCCCAAGTAAAGTATCAGCAAATAGAACTTAGCGGATATGGTAAAACTCAGGGAGACTCACTTTAGATCAGGTAGCTAAGGAAGGCTTTTCTCAGAAGGGGCATTTAAGCTGAGTTGAAAAGCAACTGCTTGGGCTTCCATAGTGACTCAGTGGTAAATAATCTGCCTGCCAATGAGGAAGACACGTGTTCGATCCCTGATCCGGGAAGATCCCATGTGCCACGGGGCAACTAAGCTTGTGCTCCAGAGCCTGCGAGCCACAACTACTGAGTCCACAAGCCACAACTTTAGAGCCTGTGCTCCAAAACAAGAGAAGCCACCACAATGAGAAGCTCATGCACCGCAACTAGAGAAAAGCCTGTGCAACAGCAAAGACCCAGCAGAGCCAAAAGGAAATTTAAAAAAATTATAAATGTTAGAAAAAGAAAAGCAACTGCTTGAGTATTCAAAGAACAAGAAGGATGATCAGGCGGCTAGGCGAGGTGCCCAGGGGAGAGAGGTGAGAGATGAAGGTAGGAGAAGGTAGATCAAACTGGGTCTTGAAGGTCACAGAAAGGAAAGGATTTTATTGTAAGAAGAATGGAAAGTCACAGAAGAATATTAAAGGAGAGTGAACGGTGCCATTTTATCCATTATTCACTCTCCACTTAATACCTAGGATCTACAAGCTGAAAATTTCAAGGGTCTAGGCAAATGTTCGGGATCTGAAAAAATATATTTACTAGTCCAAAATACAGAAAGAAAATTATAATCATAAAAATTAATAAATGCTTAAGTGTCCTCAGACTATAACACAATTCATTACAGTAAGCATTTCTTAAGTTTTCACTACATTTGAAAACAATTCTCACTTTGCAAAAAATGCTATGTTAATCACTAAAAAATCTTAGGGTAATTACAAATTAAGTCAGTTATTTGTAGCCAGAGAATGTCAGAAGCAAAACAATTAAAATTCTTTTAATCTATGATAGAAAAATAAATAAATAAAACCACATATTTAATACGGGATGTGGATACCTTTTAAATTGTTTCCTATAAAGTGGGACAAAAGTCTCTAAAACTTCCCAAAGTAAGCATTCCAAGGACCCATGCCGGTCTTACAACCACTCTAGACAGGATCCGAGTTACATGTTCAAAAGCTGATCCTGGCTTCCCTATGGAAAATATGCTACTGAGGACCATGAGGAGAAGTAGAGACAAGTTGGAAGGCGACCATGGCCTTCTCGGTGAGGGAAGATAGCCTGGATCAGATGGAGGTAGTAGAGGTACAAAGAACACGCAACGTATTAAAAAGTAGAAGAGCTTCTATCATAAAGTAACTGGCTACTGCTGTTAATAAGAATGCAATCTGTGACCACAAAGTATAGTAAGGCCAATCAACCCTTTTAAAAATAAGAGTCCAGGTTCTCGCCTCCAAGTCCAGGGTTAGGACCCAGTGCTTTCACTGCTGTGGCCCCAGATTCAATCTCTGGTTGGGGAACTAAGATCCTGTAAGCCAGATGGCACAGACAAAAACAAAGACAAAAAAACTCCAAACTCTGAAGTCACCATTCATTCATACAGTCAAGAACCATTTTTTAGGATGTACTATGTTTTAGGTACTATACTAGAACCAAGCCCAAGAGGGTACAAAGAGGATTTTAACACTCTGAAGGACAGAGATGTTCAAATTCATAATTAAAATATGGCATAGTGACTGCCATAGTTAAAATACAAATAAAGATATAAGATAGTTATGCTCTAGGAATACAAAGAACTGCTGTTAAGTCAGAAAAGGTTTCATAGAGGAGGTAAGATTTTAAACTGAGTCTCAAAGAATGAGATGGAATTTGTCATGTAGAAAACATAGTTTCGGAGAAACTTAATACTGTTTTCCAAAGAAGTTATGCCATTTTATAATCCCACCAATACAGCACAAAGGTTCCAGTTTATCCACATCCTTGCCAACATGTTATTTGGTTTTGATTTTTTTTTTTTTTTGATAGTTGTCATCCTGATGGGTGTGAAATGACACATCATTGTGGTTTTGATTTATACTTCCTTGCTGATTAGTGATGCTGAGTGTCTTTACATATGCTTACGGGCCATTTATGTTATCATCTTTGGAGAAATGTCTATTCAAGCCCTTTGGATATTTTTAAATTATGTTATTTGATTTTTGTTGTTGTTGAGTTGTAGTTCTTTATATATTCTGGATATTAATCTCTTATTAGATACATGATTTGCAAATATTTTCTCCCATTCTGTAGGACACCTTTTCACTCTATGATTGTTCTTTGATGCACATAATTTTCAAAAATTTTTAAGTTTGATGTGGTTCTATTTGTCTATTTTTGCTTTTTTGCCTATGTTTTTGGTGTCCTATCCAAAAAACCATTGCAAGGCCAATGTCATGAAGCTTTTATCGTGTTTTCTTTCAGGAGTTTCAAAGTCTTAGGTCTTAAGCTTATGTCTTTAATCCACTATGACAATTTTTTGTATATGGTGTAAGATAAGGGTCTAACTTGATCCTTTTGCAAACAGATACCCAAAATCCCCAACACCATATGTTGAAAAGACTGTCTGTTTCCCCCATTGAATGATCTTGGCACTCATGTCAAAGATTATTCAACCTTATATACAAGGGTTTATTTCTGGGGTTTCTATCTATTCCATTGGTTTATTTGTCTGTCTTAATGCCAGTACCACACTCTTTTTGATTACTGTAGCTTTGTAATATATTTTGAAATTAGGAATGTGAATTCTCCAACTCTGTTGGAGAGTTATGGTTTTTCCAGTAGTCAGGTATGGATGTGAGAGTTGGACCATAAAGAAGGCTGAGCATCGAAGAATTGATGCTTTTGAACTGTGGTGTTGGAGAAGACTCTTGAGAGTCCCTTGGACTGCAAGGAGATCAAACCAGTCAATACTTGAGGAAATTAATCATGAATATTCATTCAAAGGACTGATGCTGAAACTCCAATACTTTGGCCCCCTGATGCAAAGAGCTAACTCATTATAGAAGACCCTGATGCTGGGAAAGACTGAAGGCAAGAGGAGAAGAGGGCAACAGAGGATGAGATGGTTAGATGGCATCACCAACTCAATGAACATGAGTTTGAGCAAACTCTGGGAGACAGTGAAGGACAGCGAAGACTGGGGTGCTGCAGTCCATGGGGTCACAAAGAGTCAGACACAACTGGGCAACTGAACAATAGCAGCAGTAGTTGTGAAGCTGAAAGGAATGTTTAAAATCTATCAATAACAAAAAGCATACTTTGGTCAACCATGTTATAGAAGACATCGAATTATCTTTTTATCTCTTTTTAGAAAATGTCACAGAATTGTAATATGAAGAGGTAATCAAAGTGGAAGCAGCCAAAAAATGTTGGAAAAAAATTTCATAGCAACATGTTAGGGAAATATTAATACAAATGAATATAAAATTATGTTATTTTCTGAATTTTGTATTTGTCAATTCTTGAGTTGCCATTTTTGTGATTTCTTTCCTCATTGTAAATAAATATTCACTTCTGTTCCTCTAATTAGGATTTCCCAGGTGGCATTAGTGGTAAAGAATCTGCCTGCCAATGCAGGAGACATAAGAGATGCAGGTTCAATCCCTGGGACACAGGTTCAATCGCCGGGTCAGGAAGATCCCCAGAGGAGGGCATGGCAACTCACTCCTGTACTCTTGCCCAGGGAATCCCATGGACAAAGGAGCCTGGCAGGCTACAGTCCATAGTCTCACAAAGAGTCAGACACAACTGAAGTGACTTAGCACACATGCACCTCTAATTATGTAAATGAAATTAATTTTTTTCTTTTTTAAAAATTTTATCGGGAGTATAGTTAATTTACAATGTTGTGTTAGTTTCAGGTATACAGCAAAGTGATTCAGTTATACATATACATATATATATACATATGTTCATTCCTTTTTAGATTCTTTTCTCATATACATTACCACAGAATACTGAGTAGAGTTCCCACTGTCGAACTGTAGGTCCCTGTTGGTTATCTAATTTTCTTTTTCTTAAAGAGCATTCCCACAAAACCTAGATTTGTTCCTGGTCAGAAAGAAGGGTCTCTTTGCTTGAACAAAGGCATGTAAGGGGTAAGGAAACCAGATATACATGGAAGATCTTATGGAGAGACACTGGGCAGGAGCAGGAAGATCTTTTAAACAGTAGAAGAAATATGTATAAGTAGGCTAAAGGCATCCTATGGAGGCCCTCAGAAGCAAAGAAAGACTTCAGGATTGGATAGAAAATCTTTTCTTTTTTTTTTTTTTTTTCATTTCAAAATAAGCAACAATCAACTGTTTTACAGGTAGGGACACTTAAAAGAGAACTGTGACAAAATTGGGTCTGTTGGGATATACTTAAGAAAGTACTGAATATAAAGTCAAACGTGGCAGGTTATCCCTTTACTTTTCTTCTGCTGATAATGAATACAGTATTCTGGAGTTAGGATTTTTAGTCACCCCACCTCAGATTTTCAAAGTGAGTGTATAGAACAGGGATTCTTAATAGTCTGTGGAAACTTACTGATGTCCTCATTTATTTAATATGCATTTATTGATGCTTTCTGGTGCCAACAGCAGTGACCATGTTGGCAAAAGTCTGTTCTTGCAGAGCTGAAGACAGAGCATAAACCCCTAGCCTGACCTTTCACCTTCCGCCACCTGCCTTCACGCTGTGCCTCCTCTTTACTACAGTCTCTCCCCCATCACCCCCAGCCTCCACCCACTGCTGCCCCAGTACTTCTGCCCAAACCGCAGCTCACAGAGACTCCGGCGGAAGGGGCAAAGGTTTGGCGCTCAGGGAAGAACGTGTGTCCAGACCCTCTAGTGAACATAAAACTTTCAGGAAACAAACATTACCCTCTCCTCATGATACCACTGAAAATTCCTGCAACTGAACATGCGCTTCTTTTGTCTATACTTACATAATTCTATGTTCAAAACACTTTACAACTACATGATAAGAGTAACATCTCGAAAAAGGCAGCCTTAAAACACCAATTTCAAGGAATTGGGCAAATACATCTTGCCTTTCAAGTAATGCTTTTCCATAAAGGCATATTATCTGTCCATAAGTAAAATATAAGCTAAATAAATAAGACTTTTAGTAAGTGAACTGTAGTTTTCTGAGAGCCACATGTGCTACCCTATTCATTGTGTTTAAAGTCAGCACCTTTGCCTATAAAGACCAGCAATCCACACAGTCTACAGTCATTTGCAATTAGGAAACACAGGGAAAACCTCATAAAATAAAGCTTAGAACTTAACGACATTTTCAAACAATTAATTTAAGTGACTTCTGTGCAAACTAGAAAATTTATTAGCAAGTGAAAGTTTCCCAAAGACCTAGTACAAAATGTTTATGGTTATACTAAAACTTCCAGCAGCAAAAATTCCACGAGCATAAATAACTATCTATTGAACCTCTTTGTGGCATTTTCAAAATACCAATCAACTTGAAAATAACACTCACTTCTTTTCTCCCAAAAACAATATGAAAAGATCATATAGAAACCCAACCATTTCTCTGATGCCCAATTTATGACTGAAATTACAGAGGGTTTCAATTTGTTCTTAGTCAGTTTATTTCACCATGTACATATTTTAATGGTCCAAAGGCAGGGGGAAAGCTAATGAAAACTGATGGTAGAAAACAGAAAATAAAACATTAAACAACCAAAAAACCCTTTCCTACGGCCATATACCAAGGTCTGCGTTTTGAAGATAATTATCTATAAACTGAGTAATGTGGAAATACTTTCATTTCCTCTGTATTTAGGAAATGTTACAAAGCTTCCCAAAGCCTTTATTATTTATTTTTGGCTATGCTGGGTCTTTGCGTGGTATGTGGGCCTTCTTCCCCAAACAGGGATCAAACCTGCACTGCCTGCATTGGAAGGTGAATTCTTAACCACTGGACCAACAGAGAAGTACTTCTAAAGCCTTTAAGTAAGCACCAAACAAATGGTTCTCTAAGAGTTCAGTGTTAAATTTGGTAGTCAAATATAAAACAAGGACTATCAACTGTAGAGATCTGCAAAAACTAAACTTTTAAAAGCTGCACTGCAGCATAAGATGAATGTGAAGAGAGAACTGTAGAAGGGAGTTAAGAGTATGAGCAGAAATAAAGGTAAGGACTAGCTATCAGAATTTATAAAAGGTCTATATAATAATAATTCAGAAAAATTAAAAGGACATTTTATAACTAGACATTTAAGTTGCAAAGAATGTAATTAGTTAGAAGAGAATCTAATCAAGACACTGGAGTTAAGACATTTAAAAAACAGAACCTCAAGCAGAAAGGATACTGTATCACACTGGGGCATAAAAGGTAGTGTTGACTCTCCAAATTATATTCCTCTCTCTGAATCAACATAAAACTGTCTTCAACATTTAATTTCCTTACAGGTCTTCCTTGCAAGAATAGATTCTCTCTTAGAAAGAGACAAAAAAGATAGTACCCTAAGAAGAGTTGAAATACACAAAATGATATAATTAATCATATCACCAACACATAAAAAGGGGATAAAAAAAAGTGCAAGTGTTTAAGTTACTCAGTCGTGTCCAACTTTTTGTGACCCAGTGGACTATAGCCCACCAGGCTCCTCTGTCCATAGGATTCTCCAGGCAAGAATACTGGAGTGGGTTGCCACTTCCTTAGAGGGGATCTTCCCAACCCGGGGATTGAACCTGGGTCTCCTGCATTGTCCCTTCACAGATCACTGCCTTGTCATGGTGAAGGGGCTTGTATAACTCAATGAAGCTATGAGCCATGCCGTGCAGGGCCACCCAAGACAGATGGGTTATCAGAGAGTTCTGACAAAATGTGATCCACTGGAGGAGGGGACGGTAAACCACCCCAGTGTACTTGCCATGAGAACCTCATGAACTGTATAAAAGGACAAAAAGATATGACACTGAAAGATGAGTCCCCCAGGTCTGAAGGTGTCCAATATGCTCCTGAGGAAGAGTGGAGGAGAACTATTAACAGCCCCAGAAAGAATGAAGTGTCTAGGCCAAAGTGTAAACGATGCTCAGTTGTGGATGTGTCTGATAATGAAAGTAAAATCCAATCCTGCCAAGAACAGTATTGTGTAGGAACCTGGAACGTTAGGTCCATGAAGCAAGGTAAATTGGACATGGTCAAGCAGGAGATGATAAGAATAAACATTGACATCTTAGGAATCAGTGAACCAGAAATGGACTGATTAAATGGACCAGAATGGGTGAATTTAATTTGGATGATCATTGCATCAACTACTGTGGGCAAGAATCCCATAGAAAAAATGGAGTAGCCCTCACAATAAACAAAAAGAGTCCAAAATGCAAATGACAAAATGATCTCAGTTCATTTCCAAGGCAAGTCATTCAACATCACAGTAGTCCAAGTCTATGCCCCTACCACTGATGCTGAAGAAGCTGTCGTTGATCAGTTCTATGAAGACCTAAAAGACCTCCTAGAACTAACACCAAAAAAGATGTTCTATTCATCACTGGGGATTTTAATGCAAAAGTAGGAAGTCAAGCGATACCTGGAGTAGCAGGCAAGTTTGGCTTTGAATAACAAAATGAAGCTGGGCAAAGGCTAACTGAATTCTGCCAAAAGAATGCACTGATCATAGCAATACCCTTTTTCAACAACACAAGAGATGACTTTACACATAGACATCGCCAAATGGCCAATATAAAAAATAAAATTGTTCAACTGAGTGACTTTTACTTTCACTTTTGTAGTCAAAGATAGACAAGCTGTAAAGTCAGCAAAAACAAGAGCTGACTGTGGCTCAGATCATCAGCTTTTCATAGCAAAATTCAGGCTTAAAACTGAAGAAATCGGGGGAAACCAGTAGGCCAGCCAGGTATGACTTAAATCCCCTATGAATATGCAGTGGAGGTAATGAACAGAATCAAGGGATTAGACCCAGAAAACAGCGTGCCTGAAGAACTATGGACAGAGGTCTGTAATATTGTACAGGAGGCAGCAAACAAAATCATCGCAAAGAAAAAGAAAAGCAAGAAGGTAAAGTGGTTATCTGAGGAGGCTTTACAAATAGCTGTGGTATCACCGACTCGATGGACGTGAGTTTGAGTGAACTCCGGGAGTTGGTGATGGACAGGGAGGCTTGGCGTGCTGTGATTCATGGGGTTGCAAAGAATCAGACACGACTGAGTGACTGAACTGAACTGAACTGAACTGAAAGAAAGAAGAGAAAGCAAAAAGCAAGACAGAAAGGGAAAGTTATATCCAACTAAATGCAGAGTTCCAAAGAACAGCACAGAGGGTAAGGAAGCCTTCTTCAATGAACAGTGCCTAAAACTAGAAGAAAACACAACAGAAGGGGAAATACTAGAGATCTCTTCAGGAAAATTGGCGATATCAAGGGAACATTTTGCCCAAAGGTGGGCATAATGTAGGACAGAAACGGTAGAGACCTAGTAGACAGTGAAGAGATCAGTAAGAGATGGAAAGAATACACAGAAGAAGTATACAAAAAAGATTTTCATGAACCAGATAACAATGATGGTGTGGTCAGTCACCCAGAACCAGACGTTCTGGAGAGCAAAGTCAAATGGGCCTTAGGAAGCACTGCTGTTAATAAAGCTAGTGGATGTGATGGAATTCCAGTAGAACTATTCAAAACCTTAAAGGATGATGCCATCAAAGTGTTGCACTCAATATGTCTGCAAATATGGAAGACTCAGCAGTGGCCACAGGACTGGAAAAGGTCAATCCTCATCCTAATTCCCAAGAAGGGTAGTACTAAAGAATGTGCTAACCGTTGGATAATTGCACTTATCTCCCATGCTGGCAAGGTCATGCATAAAATTTTGCATGCTAGGCTTCAGCATCATTCAAACCAAGAACTTCCAGATATCCAAGCTGGGTTTAAAAAAGGAAGAGGAACCAGAGATCAAATTGCCAATATTTGCTGGATCATAGAGAAAGCTAGGGAATTTCAGAAAACATCTACCTCCGTTTCATTGACTACATTAAAGCCTTTGACTGTGTGGATCAAAATAAACTGTGGAAAGTTCTTAAAGAGATGGGAATACCAGACCGTCTTACCTGACTCCCGAGAAACATGTATGCGGATCAAGAAGCAACAGTTAGAACACTGTATAGAACAACTTATTGGTTCAAGATTAAGAAAGGAGTACAACAGGGCTGTCTGCTGTCACCCTGTTCATTTAATCTATATGCTGAGCACATCATGAGAAATGCCAGGCAGGATAAGTTTCAAGCTGGAATCAAGATAGGTGGGAGAAACATCAACAACCTCAGATATATGGATGATACCACTCTAATGGCTAAAAGTGAAGATGAACTAAAGAGCCTCTTGAGGTTGAAGGAGGAGAATGAAAGAACCAGCTTAAAACTAAGTATTAAAAATCTAAGACCATGGCATCTGGCCCCATTACTTCATGGCAAATAGAAGGGAAACATGGAAGTAGGGACAGATTTCCTCTTCTTGGGCTCTAAAATCACTGCAAATGGTGACTGCAGCCATGAAATCAGAAGACGATTGCCTCTTGGCAGGAAAGCTATGACAAACCTAAACAGTGTGGTGAAAACAGAGAAGTTACTCTGCCGACAAAGGTCCGTATAGTCAAAGCTATGGTCTTCCCAGTGGTCACATATAATTGTGAGAGCTGGACCATAAAGAAAGCAGAGCACCAAAGAATTGATGCCTTTGAACTAGAGATGACTCCTGAAAGTCCCTTGGACAGAAAGAAGATCAAACCAGTCAATCTTAAGGGAAATCAACCCTGAATACTCGTTGGAAGGACTGATGCTGAAGCTGAAGCTCCAGTATTTTGGTCACCTGATATGAACAGCTGACTGACTGGAAATGTACCTGATGCTGGGAAAGATTGAGGGCAGAAGAAGAAGAGGGTGTCAGAGGATGAGAAGGCTAGATGGTGTCACAGATGCAATGGACGTGAACTTAAGCAAACTTTAGGAGATGGTGAGGGACAGAGGCCTGGTGTGCTGCAATCCATGGGGTAGCAAAGAATTGGACATGACTGAGCGACTGAACTGACTGACTGAGCAACTTTAACACCTTTTCACTTTCACTCAAAACACTGTAGTGTGAAAATAAGGACTTTGGAGCCAAGGGCAACCTGAGCTTCATTTCTTTTGTAACAAGGCAGTTTGGTTTAATTTATTTAACTTGAATTCTTGCTCTTGTTCATGATTAAGCAGAATACAGATGATTGAGAATTTGGTCTCACGTTTTCATAAAAGGATGAGATTTTTCTGTTCAGAGTCCTTTCTCTTATTTAAAGGAATGCTCTCCTAAATACCAACAAATGGCCTAATTGCTTTTGAGTGCTATGAATAAATAAAACAATATAAAAGTCATTAATTTCGCATTCTTTTTTTGTACTAAGTCTTTGAAATCCAGGCTACATTTTACATGTAAACTTCTCAATCTGGTCGCTAATTTTTTTTTTATTGTGGTTAAAAAAAATAAATTTTACATCTTCACTATTTTTAAGTGTAAAGTTCAGTGGTGTTAAGTGTATCTGCTTTGTTTTGCAACAGATCACTAGAACTTTCTCATTTTGAACTCTATACCCATTAAATACTAATTCTTTCTCCTTTCTCCCCCTAGGACTTGACAACTACCACTTTCTACCTTCTATTTCTATGACTACATTAGATACCCCATATGGGTGGCATACAGTACTGGTCCTTTGTGACTGGCTTATTTTGCTTGGCACAATATCCTTAAAGTTCATGCATGTTGTAGCATGTGACAAGATTTCCTTCTTTTTAAGGCTTCATAATATTCCACTCTATGTATATACCACATTTTCTTTATCCATGCATCTGTTAATGGAATCTGGGTTGTTACACCTTTTGACTCTTATGAATAATGCTGCAATAAATATGAATGTGTAAATATCTCTGAGAGATTTGTTTTTATTTTTTTATTTTTTTTATTTTTTTTTGAGAGATTTGTTTTTAAACAATAACCTTTCATAAAATGAACCAAAATAATTAAGAAAATTGAATCAATAAAAATTTACTAGAAAAATTGAGGTTTTTTAGTAGGTTAAAGACAAGTATCTCTTGAGAATATGACTGAATTTCAACATGGAGATTTAAAGTTAGATTTGTTTATAAGTTATATTAAAATTTTAAGGAAGAAATGAAAAAGAGAACAAACTCATTAATACACCAAAACTAACATCTAACTCCAAAATAATTTATAAGAAATGATATGCCCATAGATATCTAGATCATTACTTGTATCAGAAGTAAAACCAAATCAAAATTCTGCCTGTGTAGAAATATTTTATCTGAGAAAGAAAAGTGAAGTTGCTCAGCTGTGTCCTACTCTGCGACACTGTGGACTGTAGCCCACCAGGCTCCTCTGTCCACGGGATTCTCCAGGGCAAGAATACTGAAGTGGGTTGCCACTTCCTTCTCCAGGGACTCTTCCCGACCCAGGGACTGATCCTGGGTCCCCTGCATTGCAGGCAGATGCTTTACCCTCTGAGCTACCAGGGAAGCCCTGCTATTTTATCTGAAATAGCTTTTAAATAAGGATGATCAGACACAACCTATAAACAAGTATCTGCTCGTGCTGAGTTTTAAAAAGTTGTAATAGTTTTATATTTCAGTTCAGTTCAGTTCAGTCTCAGTTGTGTCCGATTCTTTGTGACCCCATGAACTGTAGCACGCCAGGCCTCCCTGTCCATCACCAACTTCCGGAGTCCACCCAAACCCATGTCCATTGAGTCGGTGATGCCATCCAACCATCTCATCCTCTGTTGTCCCCTTCTCCTCCTGCCCTCAATCTTTCCCAGCATCAGGGTCTTTTCAAATGAATCAGCTCTCTGCATTAGGTGGCCAAAGTATTGGAGTTTCAGTTTCAATATCAGTCCCTCTGATGAACACCCAGGACTGATCTCCTTTAGGATGGACTGGCTGGATCTCCTTGCAGTCCAAGGGACTCTCAAGAGTCTTCTCCAACACCACAGTTCAAAAGCATCAATTCTTCTGCGCTCAGCTTTCTTTATAATCCAACTCTCACATCCATACATGACCACTGGAAAAACCATAGCCTTGACTAGATGGACCTTTGTTGGCAAAGTAATATCTCTGCTTTTTAATATGCTGTCTAGTTTTATATTTAACCCAGTGTTAAACATGTCATGTGATCAATATTATGTGGCAATAAACTCGGTTTGTCTGATTTTCTCCAATAGCTCATAAGTGAATATGCTCAAAAAAATGATTATAGATACATTAATAGTAAATAAACCTCATTAAAAAGCAAATATATTCAGACTATATAAATAAACAAATGTTTAAAGTTGTATACTCTGCTAAATCTTATTCACATGTACACCAGCAATCAGCACAAATGATCCAAACATTAACAATTTAGCACAAACATTTTCAATATGGGAAGTCAATTATTTTTTCAAGAAAGCTTTCTACATGCTTAGCTACCTTACACTGCCTGTTGACAGAACGTATACCATTGAAATAAACATCACAGAAATAAAATTTTTTCAAGACTTCCAGAACCTATGGTAAAAATGTTAGATGAAGAAGGAAAGTGGCACAGATCAGCTAACAAATAATCTGAGACCTAATCCTTACTAGAATTTACTGTGACCTGCGAGTTATATAATCCCTGTGCTCCACCTGCCTCCATACGTGAAACAGGCTATCTATACACGCTAATACCAATGAATGGCAGCCATTTGGAAAACCCATTTAGAAAAAAATTAAGTTAGATCTCTGCCTCTCACCATACACAAAAATGAGTACCAGTTCAGTTAAAGGTCTAAATGTGAAAAATACAGTAGAAATACTCAGGACATTTTATCATGTTAGAGTAGAAGGGACTTCTCTAGACAAGCATGAAACACAGAAACCATAAAGGCTGATTTTACTACATAAAAATTTAAGTGGTTTATTAGTATGAAAGATGCCCCAATGTTCAACAATAAGGCCTGGGAGAAAATATTTAAACATCTTAAAAGACAAAGGTTAATATCTACACTTTGTAAAGGGTTCCTACAAAGCTATCAAAACAAACATTCCAAAAGAAAAGTGGGAATCATATGTAAACAGGTGGTACAAGGTATAAAAATCAACAGCCAAGAGATTAACAAGATATTCCATCTTATTAGTAAGAATAAAAGTGCAAATTAAAGCCATAAAATACTAGAGTGGCAAAAATTCGGAGATAAATAATTTTACTGTCATTAACAGTGTGGAGGAATGGGTACTCTCACTGCAGATGGAAATGAACATTGATAGAGTTCTTTTGACAGTAATTTGATAGCAGCTACCTCCTTGTAAAAAAACACAGCCCATGAGCCAAACAGCTCCATATCTAGAAATTTATTCTACAGAAATACATTTGTGTATAAAGATATAAGAATAAAGATGTTAAAAAAAAGTATTAATATTTTTAATCATCAAAGAAGTGCAAGTCACCAAAATATTTATTAGAGAATGATTACAGTATAACAGAATGTACTTTTGCAGATGTTTAAAGGAATGAAATAGACTGCAAAAGATGTCAAATGAAAAAAGTAAGTCTCAAAGAATGTTAGAAAAAAAATCTGTTTAGTTGTTTTTCTAAATACACAGAAAAAGTTTCAGAAGATGAGGAAGAAAGGTAGGGTAGAAGAAGCGAATAATTCTAAATTCACACTTACTGTTTGAATGTTTTATGATGACCAGATATTACTTTTATAATTAAAAAAATAAAAGAACAGATGGGAATTTCGTAAGTCATTCAGCAATGTGTCACTCACAGCATCCAGAATGTAGTATTCAGTTCCTAGATCCTACTATCCGGATGGAATGATCCTTTGCTAACTGCAGTTCTGAGACACAAAAAATAAAAATTTGCAATCTGTTTATTTCTGTTGCCTCAAACAAAACAACACAGCCGCTTTGCTCCCAACTCCCACAAAAGAAGTGGGCAGGTGTATGGGAGGAAGACCCAGCAAGAATATTCACTTCTGCTTTATCATTTCAATATATGATAGCTGACCAAGCCCAGGGAAAAAAAAAAAAACTCACAAAACAAAATTAAACAAGATTGATCTGTGAAAAGGCAGAGACTTGTGAAAACAAAACTATCAAGGGAGAATGGTAAGTATACAACCCATGATGTTTCAGTCTGCTGGAGCCATCTGAAGCTCTCTAAAAGAAGTATAGTTTGTATAATGTAAAACTTGTGGGAGAATCTGCCCAAGCAATGTTTCCTGAATACCTAAAGGGGCTGATTCAGGATAGGGGTTATTGGAGCAGGTTTTTAAAGATAAAGACTGGTTTGTTTGGGAAATGGATACCCTTCAGAGAATAGGAACTTCACCTGTGTTTTAAAAATAGGCTTTGTGCCATTTTCATTGTTTCCCCCAACTCACTCTTAGCCATGAGACTTTGATCTTGACAACTGCAGTTTTGCTGGCCACAATACTTTTCAGGAACATAGTTCCCGACGTTGGCAAAGAATTTGAGTTCAAGAGATATCATAAAACACTTTAAAGTCAGAAAGATTCAATTCAGATCCTAACTTCTGTTTCAAGGTGCATTATCGCAGGCAAGTTACCCACTCCAGTATCTGAAGTGGAGACGCTGTGAAGGGTGGAAAAAACACCGGCAGCGTCTAAGCAAAGTTCTTGTGCACAGAAAACTCTTGTCAAATGGGAGCAAGGATTTTTCTATTATAAGACCTTTGACCTGAGTGTAGGAGTGGAGAGTGAATAGCGGGCAGGGCACCTGAAGTGCTCCTGTAATTCTACTGGGACTAGATGTTAGGCTTTCTAATTTGCTAAAGATGAATTGATTCCATCCACCCATGCAGAATATAAGTGCATTTGACAGAATACAGCAAAGTTAGGATTTATATTGTAAGCTATTTTTAAAACTGCCTGGTTAGCAAATTAAACCAGCTGTGAAAATATCCTGGTTTCCATTCACAACAAATACAAGACAAACATTCTCCTTTAATGAACCTGGCTTTGTGGCAGCATAGCATATTCTGCATAATTCATTCCCAAGGGTTTCGGAGACAAAATTTTCATAGGACAGACCAAAACTATTTTCGAGGGGGAAAAAAAAAAGATGAGAGAAAGAGTTTCTCTCTACAGATTTTCAGTGAATTCCACAAGTCACTGTCCCATTAACTTAGAAGACTACTGTCTGAATAAAAAATGGTAGTTATGTCAGTACTTGAAGCCAGTCTTAACTGTTTTTCCTTTAAAAGGGCATATGAAACACCAGTCTGCTCTGCAACATAATTTTTCAAGTTCTGTGACAGAGGGAGGAAAAAATCTACTCACTGCCACCAGAAAGCTACCCAGAGGACTCTCAATTTCAGATTTAGAACTTATCACTCCTTAAGAAGTTAGAGGAGAGATCCTGAATTATTTAGAATGTTGGCTAAGTCATATTATTTATAATTCCTGTTCCTCTGGGGAAACAATTTGTTATTTCAACAAAGATCAGAAGTATAAATAACTAAATGGAATAGAATTTCAGGAAGTACTATTTAAATAAATTCACACTTAGAATGCAGGGAAACAGTCTATTAATTCAGTTCACTTCATAAAGACATTGCTAAGAAAAGGATATACCATTTTACACCATCTTTGGAAATCAACCAGACTGAGTTAGTTCAATTTGAAACAACCTAAGCCTTAAAGCCTTTGCTAAAGCGTAACATAAATTTTAATTAGTCAAGTGTGAAAAACTACAAAGCCAACTTTCTTGCCCCTCCAGTTAGTCTGTCTATAAACAGAAGCAATGCATTAACAGCCACCAAAGCAACTGGGGAGTTTCACAATGTACCCAACATATACATCCCTTGCAAATATGCTCTCAGCAGGTTTAACCAAAGTGCTTCTGAAGATCTGAAATAAGACCCTTTTTCAATAAACCATGACTCACTGTTTGCTTTCTTCACCAGGAGGTGGAGTCTTGCCATGCCCTTCCATTACAAAATCCTCCTGTTCCACCTGCAAAGTCAAGCACCACAGGTCAGCAGCAGTCAGGAACCAAGATGCAGTCACTTCCAAGTGCAGGGCCTGTGCTTACAGAACCACATGGCATTCCACTACATGCCTAACTAGAACAGGAGCCCCAGTCAAAGGTTTCCTTCTCCATGTTTGTATATGGCATCTCTCCTTGCATGACCAGATTTGCAGAATAAAAAAAGGAAGCATGTTGATTTGCAATTCATAACTGTGACAAAAGGTCAGCATCCAGAATATAATTTTTAAAAAAAATGCTATGAAACAGTAAGAAAAAGACAGCCTACCAGAAAACTCTACAAAATAACTGAGTATGAATTTCACTTAAGAGGATGCATACACGGCCCTAAATAAATGAAAAGATGTTCAGTCTCCTGTCAATCAGGAAAATGCAAATTAAAACCACAAAGAGATACCATTTAACCACCACCAGGCTGGCTAAAGTTTAAAAGTTGGGCAACACCAAGTGTTGACAAGGGTGCAGAGCAATAGCAGCTCTCATCCATTCCAGCGGGAGGGAAAACTGGTACCACTATTTTTAAGTAGTCTGCCATTATCTACTACACTTGATTATGTACTTACTGTACAAACCAGTGATTGCACTTCTAGATATATACCCTAAAGAAACGTTTGTGCATAAATACAAAAATATTTTTAGTAGCACTATTTTTAACAGGAAAAAAATAAACTTTCATCAACATTAAAAATAGACAAATAGGCAATGGTGTTTTAAGACAATAGAATATAATACTGCATGAAAATGAATCAACTACAGCAACACGCCTCAACCTGGATGAGTTACAAAAACACAATACGAGGTGAAAGCAGCAAGTCACAGAAGAATACAAATCCAGTATAAATCTATTAACATAAATTCAAGTACATAAATTTTAAAATCACGTATATGTATATATAAAGACACATATGTATATTTATAGTTTATAAAACTATAAAGAAAAGGGAATAACTATTACAAAATTTAGGCTAATTAGTATCTTAGGGAATCGGGGGGATTCAATCAGGAAGGGGCACATGGTTTCTAGGGTATAGATTCTATTTCTTGGCCTATGTAGTAGGTATATGGGTGTTTATTTTATAATTATTCTTTTAACTGTGTGTTTTTCTTTTCTCTTTCATAAGTATGGTTTATTTCTGAATACAACTTTCAAAAGAAGAAACAAAGCATTCTATTATTTCAGATGGTTTATTGCTCAATAAAGGAAAATAAGTGGCAAAGACAGAGCTACCTCCACAAACTGAGACAATTAGTCCTATGAAAACTTCCCCCAAAGGCATAATTTTTAAAAAGTCAAACAAAAGTATTCAAGGAGAGAGATCTCAACAGATGTATTCAAGGATTATTCCCTACTTAGAAAAATACTGCCCACTGTTGCTGTTGCTCAGTCGTGTCCGAATCTTTGCGACCCAATGGAAGGCAGCACGCTGGGCTTCCCTGTCTTTTGCCATCTCCAGGAGCTTGCTCAAACTCGTGTCCATTGAGTCAGTGATGCCATCCAACCATTTCATTCTCTGTCACCCCCTTCTCCTCCTCCTGCCCTCAATCTTTCCCAGCAATCAAGGTTAATTAATTTTTATTGGAGCATAGTTGCTTTACAATGTGTTAGTTTCTACTGCACAGCAAAATGAATCAGCCATACATATACTTATATCCCCTCCCTTTTGGGCTTTCTTCCCATTCAGGTCATCACATTAAGTACAGTTCCCTGTGCTGTTTCTTTTAACAGAAACTAGTAATCTGGAAGACAGACAACAATAATACATACACACACCATAATGAAACCCAAATAAAACAAAAGGCTTTCCAGTTCTGCAACCCTCCCTCTGCAGTCTTCATTTCTCAGAAATACTGGAGAAGATGGAAGAGTATTAAGAGGCTAAGTTTCAGAAAGAACAGAAAAATTGATATTTTTAATGGAAAAAATCTCCTTTCCATTAAAAGGAAAAACTGGAGGAATTGTAAGTAAGAATAATAAAAGACGCATACTGCGAAATGCAAACCAGGTTTCGACTTCTATTCTTCTCTGTGGACTTCCTGATCCTGGAGCCCACCAGGCTTTGCTAAGGAGAGACAGGATTCTCCCATTCTAAATTTACAGTGATCTAAACCTCTAGAAGAAAAAAACATGGTTACAAGGTTGCAAAGGGAACTTTATGAGGAGGTAGAGATGGTCTTTGTCTAGGTCTTTGGTTACATGAAAGTACACATATGTGAAAAAAAATCAATGAACTGTGCATTTTCTGAACTTTACAAATAAATGTTATGCCTCAATTAGGAAAAACAGATGACAAATTCTTTAAAGTTTCTTGCAATAATTTTCTCAAAGAACGACTATTTTCTATACACTATGAAATTTTCTCAATCTTTCATCTCTAAAAATCCTTTCCAATTAAAGACCTCTACATTGCGGACTCGGCCTCTGCTTAGATGTTTTTTAAAGGCTTATCTATAACCAATTTTTAATAACCACAATAATGACAAGACGCAATAATCAAAAAGTCCACAGTTTCAACAAGCTCCCCTATAATGACTTTCAAATCTTTAACTGCAGCCCCCATAAAGTGCGTGAAAGCTGCTCAGCCATGTCTGACTCTTTGCGACCCCAGGGATTGTAGCCTGCCGGACTCCTCGGTCCCTGGAATTCTCCAGACAAGAATACTGGAGTGGGTTGTCATTCCCTTCTCCAAAGGATCTTTCTGACTCCGAGACAACCCATGTCTTCTGCATTGCAGGCAGATTCTTAACCATCTGAGCCACCAGGGAAGCCCCCATATTTTATTAGTCTCCACTTGGATGGTCCAATAGGTCCAAAAGGAAACACCATCTTTGTCCTTAGATTTCCTCTCTTTTTTATATCTGCTATGTCTGTAAATGGTACTATCATTCACCAAGATCCTCAAACAGGAAACTTATAATCGAGGTTACAGGCCCTCCACCTTCCCTCCTTAACCCCTTAACTTCCTTATTAATCACTAAGTACAGTGGCTTCTATCTCTTACACAGCTCTCATACTCATCACCCCTTCTTTATCCTCTTTAACTGCCGTAGGTAAAGACAGCTTCTCTAAATCTCACTACTACAAAAGCCTTCTCTCTAGTCTTTGTGCTTCGGGTCCCATCTTATTTCAATCCATCCTCCAAATCACTTCCATCAAATGCAAACTGTAAACTGCAAACAAGATCACATCACTCTCCTCGAAATTCTTCACTCTTATCACCTCTCTTGAGGGATAAAAGTTCAGTTCATTTGCCTAAGTGAGCTTTTTTATCGCCCCTGCCTCACTCACCCATTCTGAAGCCTGGTGGAGCACACACCAACTTCTCGGCCCTTTGTGCCTTTACATATAATGTCTCTTCTTGCCTAGAAGCCCTGGTCTTCTGCCTCACATTCACTTCACATTCCTGCTCGTTCTTTCAAGTACCAATTAAAATGCTTTTCCCCAGAAGACACTATCTCCTTCACCAGGGTTCTTACCTTTTCTCACTGTCCAGCATCTCAGAAGGCAACAAAAATGGTCCAGAAAGATCACTGCTCCTTACTGCCAATTCCTGTTTTTCTCAAGATCATTTCCTTCTTTATTCTCTTCCACCTCTTTATTTCTTGTCTCTTCCCATCTTTATTTCTTTTCTACAAATGTCTGGAACACTTTGGGACTTAATTTGATGATCTCCACCATTCCTCTCCCTTGACCTCATCTTCAGAAGCTTAAATATTTTCATTCATAAAACTTACACCATGGGGAAGGAGAGGGTGGGACAAATTGAGAGAGTAGCATTGAAACATACACATTACCATATGTAAAATTACATAGGCAGTGGATATTTGCTGTATGATGCAGGGAGCTCGAACTCTGTGCTCTGTGACAACCTAGAGGGGTGGGATGGGGTGGGAGGTAGGAAGGAGACTCAAGAGAGAAGGGACAAACGTATACTTATGGCTGATTCATGCTGATATATGGCAGAAACCAACATAACATAGTAAAGCAATTGTGCCCCAGTTAAAAATAAATAAAAAACAAAACAACAACAAAAAAAGAAAACTTACACCATATCCTCGCCTTTCTCTCACTTCCATTCATTTGTTTAACAAGTATTTGTTGGGTACATATTACATGCTAGGTGCTGTGGTAAAGAAGACAGTCTTTGCCCCACCCCCTTGAAACTTGCAGATTGGTGGGAAAGACAAACTAGTCAATTACAAAACAGTCAGAGAATGCAACTGAACAACTTAGGGAAGGAAGGGCACTAAACTCAGTCTACAGGCATCAGATACTCTAGACCCATCCTAGGCAGCTTCATCTCCTTCCTGCTTCAACGAGGAGGTGGGCAGGACTCGAGGCTGGGTCTTGCCATCCATCCGGACCTCTCCACACTGAGGTCCATGAACTCTGAGATCCGCCTCTGACCACAAGAACCTCTTCCACTCCTCCCTTCCACTTGAATCTGTAAGGAGTCTTCATTGTCCCATCTAGTTCTGTGGTTTTCCTCTTCCCTCACTGTGTATTCAGAGCTCTAGCCGACAGGCATTTTGGTGACTTTTCTCGGCAATGTCCTAAATTTGCTCACCACCAACTTGTCCTTAGGACATCCCTGTCTTGCCAAATCCTTCTCCTTTTCCCCTTCAGCTTCTGGAGTGCAGAGCTGGAGGAAGTTACAAAACTGGTTCCTTTACAAATCATACCAATTAACTTGCACTCAGTGCTGACATTCAGCACCTCTGCCTGGACAGCCTGTCCTCATCCCGTCTTTCTGGTGAACTTCCACTTAACCTTCAAACCCTGGTTGCAAAGTTACTTGTTTTAGGAAGTGTTTTCTGCTATCTCCCAGCACTTCCTCTTCCTCCCTTTCCCTGTGCTCCTTCCCAGTAGCTCCGGAAAGGCCTGGCAAGCAGCTGTGATCCTTGGCTCACCTGCTGCCCCCCTGCTGTTGAGCCCAGGAGGGAAACAATGTAACTTCTGTCAGTGGATCCTTCCCAGACTCGAACACAGGCCTTCTGGTCCATCATTCGTTCTTTCAACAAAACTTCCAATGCCTTCTAGGTGCCAGGACTGGGCTGAATGACTGACCTACTGTACCACATCCTTCACTCATCTATCCTGTACCTTTTCTGCTCTCCTCAAAGACGTCAAATCCACCCACTAGGCATTCTCCCTAAGCCCATCCTTTCTGAAGATGACAATGCCTAAGAGTATCTTGTGAGCCTATCCAATACAAAGTTCCAAAAGCCCCTCATTTTTTCTCTGGTGATTATACCTTAAACCTCTGCATCTTCACCCATTTCCTCCCTTGACTGCTCTGCAAGGTTAACCTCACCACTTGTTGCTAAACTCATGACCTACACCATACTGCCTCCTCTGGGATCTTATTATCTAAGGCACCCTTCTTTCTCCCTTTCTAGTAAATCCATCTCCTCAACCTACAAATACTTCATAATCTCTTCTATCTATAATTTTATTTATGTATTTATTTGTGGCTCTGTTGGGTCTTCATTGCTGTGTGGGCTTTTTCTCCAGCTGCAGCAAGCGGGGGCTACTCTCTAGCTGAGGCACGTGGGCTTCTCATTGCGGTGACTTCTCTTGCTGTGGAGCAGAGGCTCCAGGGCACATGGACTTCACTAGTTGCGGCACACTGGCTCAGTAGTTGTGATTCCTGGACTATAGAGCACAGGCTCAATAGTTGTGGCACACAGGTTTAGCTGCTTCTTGGCATGTGGGGTCTCCCCAGATTAGGGATTGAACCTGTGTCTCTGGCATTGGCAGGTGGATTCTTTACCACTGAGCCACCAGGGAAGCCCAATCTATTCTATTCTGAAAAAGTTATTTTTGGCCTTATAACCTCTCCAGATATCCTATTTTTCCCCTTCCCTTTACTATCCAAATTCTTAAAAGAATAAACCACACCCCATCACTTCCATGTTCTCACCACTGAGCATGCTCTTCTGCTGCCACCCCACAACACAAACGTACCTCCCTTCTCCCATCCTCCCAATATAAATCACAATTTTTGTTCAAATCAATATTCAGCTCTAACAATGCTATTACTCAGTAAATAACATATACAGCTGAATCATAAGGAATAAGTCTCCTTTCTTGGATATTTTTTCTTTTCCCTGGAACTAAAAACTACTACTTCGTCTTATACTTTCTATCAGATTTTTTTAACTTGGTATTTATTATGTGTTTTCACTAATTCACCCGCAAACCCTCCAACAAAGTGGTGAGTCTCCTCTTAATAAGTTCAAACACTTCAGGTAATCTGTCAATTTCACTGCAGTCTTGAATACATCCCTTGGGGGTTTTCTCCTGTGCCAGCTGAGACTGTCTGCTCTCCAGACCACTAAATAGCGGACACTTTGCCAGGGATGCCTCTCTCCCTTCATCTCTGGGGTTCCTCACTCTCTCCCCTTCACTGGAGCATTTTCCTAGACCTTTTGTCCTCCTCTTTTATGGTTTATTCCTGGAGCACAGACTCCAATTATTTCCTAATAAGAGGTATACAGGAAGTGAATTTTTTGACATTTTAAATGACTGAAATGTCCTAATTTTATCCATATATTTAACATATGGAATATTTTTATCCACACACACAGTCAGATACAGAAGTTCAAGTTAGTAAACCTTTCTTTCAAAAATATGAAGGCCATGCTCCATTGTCTTCTAGCACCCCAGAGTTGCTATATAGAAATTCAATATTATAAATCCTAATGTTTTGAATATGACCTGATTCTCCTTTGGAAACATTTAGGATCCTTTCTTTTTCCTCAGCTTTCTAAAAATTTGTTGTTGTTGTTCAGTCACTAAGTTGTGTCTGACTCTTTGTGAGCTCATGGATTGTAGTAAGGCTCCTCTGTCCTCCACTGTCTCCTGGAGCTTGCTCAAATTCGTGGCCGTTCAGTCGGTGAGGCTATCTAACCATATCATCCTCTGCTGACCCCTTCTCCTCCTGCGTTCAATCTTTCCCAGCATCAGGGTCTTTTCCAATGAGTCGGCTCTTTGCATAAAGTGGCCAAAGTACTGGAGCTTCACATCAGTCCTTTCAATGAATACTCAGGGTTGATTTCCTTTAGGATTGACTGGTTTAATCTCCATGCTGTTCAAGGGACTCTCAAGAGTCTTCTCCAGCACCACAATTTGAAAGGAGCAGTTCTTCTGCACTCAGCCTTCTTTATGGTCCAACTCTCACATCCATACGTGACTAGTGGAAAAACCACAGCTTTGGGTCCTTTGTTGGCAAAGTGATGTCTCTGCTTTTTAATACACTCTTCAGGTTTGTCACAGCTTTCTAAACATGCAAACCACTAAGTATGGTCCTTTTTTCATTTAGTGAGCTGGTACTGATCCAACCAGGAATCAAACCTGAGTCCCCTGCATTGCCCAGAGAATTCTTGCATGATGGGAAGTCCCCCATCTTGTCCCAGTTTTAATCCTTCCCTCCTGCTCTCCCTCCCTAGGCCACTAGTAACGTGCTTTCTGTCAGCATAAGTTAGTTTGCATTTTCCAGAGTTCATAGGCACTGAATCACACAGTATGTACTATTTTGGCTCCCTCTCCTCTCCTCTCACTTCTCTCTCCTCCCGTTTCTTTGTCTTTTTGCCCTGACTAGAAATTCCAGTACAGCATTGAAGAGAAACGTTGTACCAGACATCCTGTTCTTTTTTGTTGTTTTTTGTTGTTCATTGTAGGAGTAAAGCATTCAGTCATTCAACATTGAGCTCAATGTTAACTGTCAAATTTTCATAAAAGTCCTTTATCAAGTTGAATAGTTCCTTTCTATTATTTTGCTGAGCGTTTTCATCAGGAATAGATATGACGTCTGTCAAATGCTTTGTCTGCATCTCTTGATCATAGGATTTTTCTTTTTCATTTTGTTAATATGGTGTATTACATTGATTTTTAACGTTAAACCAACCCTACCATCCTGGGTAAACCCTACTTGTTTACATATGATCCATTTACAGATTATTAGATTCAATATGCTAAAATTAGGCTTAGAATCAGAGAAGGCAATGGCACCCCACTCCAGTACTCTTGCCTGGAAAATCCCATGGATGGAGGAGCCTGGTGGGCTGCAGTCCATGGGGTCGCCAAGAGTCGGACATGACCGAGTGACTTCACTTCCACTTTTCACTTTCATGCATTGGAGAAGGAAATGGCAACCCACTCCAGTGTTCTTACCTGGAGAATCCCAGGGACGGGGGAGCCTGGTGGGCTGCCGTCTATGGGGTAGCATGGAGTCGGACACGACTGAAGCGACTTAGCAGGAGCAGCAAGGGCAGGCTTAGAATTTTTGCATTTACGTTCATGAGAGATACTGATCTGTAATTTTCTTTTCTTGCAATGTTTTTGCCTAGTTTTGTTATCAGAGTAATGCTGGCCTCACAGAATGAGTTGAGTACAGATGACCCTTGAACAACATGGGCTTCAACTGTGCAAGTACACTTATATGTCGATTTTTTTCTTCAATTGTAAATACTGTACTCTCACACAATCTCCAGTTGGGTGAATAAGAGGGTGTGGAAGAACCCCAGATATGACAACCGAGTATAGGAACAGCTGAATGTAAGTTATATTTGGATTTTTGACTGTACAGAGGTCAGTGACCCTAATCTCTGCATTGTTCAAGGGTCAACTGTATTCTCTTTGCTTCAAGTGAAATTATACTAATTCACATATAAGAACCTTATAACAGTATTCTACCATTTTCCCTCTTTAGGTCTTTATGCCACTCTTATTGTATAGTTCACAGATACAAATGTTATAAACCCATAATGCATCTGTATTATTGTTCTTCAATCAATCAATTCTCTTTTAGAGATCTGAGTAACAGGAAAAAAAGTCTGACATATTTAACCTGTGTAGTTTTCATTTTCTGAGCTCTTTATTCCTTTGTGTAGATTAATATTTCCATCTGGCATCATTTTCTTTCCTCCCTTAACATTACTTATAGTAAGATACAGATAAATTATTTCAGTTTTTGTATTAGTATATCTGAAACAGTCTTTATTTAGCCTTCAATTTTGAAAGAAATTTTCACTGGTTATAGAATTCGAGGTTAATTTCTCTTTCGGTGCTTTCAAGATGTTGCTCTACTGTCTTCTTGCTTGCATTGCTTCCAATGAGAAATTCTTTGTTCCTCTGTTAGTAGTGTGTCTTCTTTCCTCTGGTTTTAAGGTTTTCTTGACCACTGGCTTTGAGTAATCTGTTTAAGGATGGGCTTTGATGTGGTTTTCTTCATTTCTTGTGCTTCAAGCACACTGAGCTTTTTGGATTTATCGGTCTACAATTATTATCAAATTTGGAAAATTTGAGGCCATTATTTCTTAGCTATTTTTTTCTGCCCCAACATGCCTTCTTTGGGATTCCCTGGTGGCTCAGACTGTAAAGAATCCGCCTGCAATGTGGGATTCCTGGGTTTGATCCCTGGGTTGGGAAGATCCCCTGGAGGAGGTCATGGCAACCCACTCTAGTATTCTTGCCTGGAGAATCCCATGGACAGAGGAGCCTGGCAGGCTAGAGTCTATGGGGTCGCAAAGAGTCGGACACGACTGAGCAGCTAAGCACACAACAGCACGTGCCTTCTTTAGAGACTCCAATTACAGGGACATTGGGGTGACTGAAGTTGTCCACAACACACTGATACTCTTCACTTTTTGGATTTTTACTCTTTTTCTCTTTGTGTTTCACGTTGGATAGTTTCTGCTGCTGCTGCTGCTAAGTCGCTTCCATCGTGTCTGACTCTGTGCGACCCCATAGACGGAAGCCCACCAGGCTCCCCCGTCCCTGGGATTCTCCAGGCAAGAACACTGGAGTGGGCTGCCATTTCCTTCTCCAATGTATGAAAGTGAAAAGTGAAAGGGAAGTCGCTCAGTCGTTTCCGACCCTCAGCAACTCCATGGACTGCAGCCCACCAGGCTCCTCCATCCATGGGATTTTCCAGGCAAGAGTACTGGAGTGGGGTGCCATTGCCTTCTGTTCTTTAAATTAATCTTTTATTCTACAGTATCGAATCTGCCACAATTCCATCCAGTATATTTTTCATCTCAAACATTATAGTTTTCAGTTCTAGAAATTTGACTTGGGGCTTTTAAAAATATATATTTTCCATGTCTCTGCTTGACCTTTTGAACTATCTGAAACATAGTTATAATAAGTGTTTTAATATCCTTGTCTGCTAATTCTAACATCGTGGTCAACTATGAGTTGGTTTCAATTGACTTTTCTCTTCACTATGCTTGTATTTTCTGGTTTTTACATGCCTGAAAAATCTCTGCTTTGAATAACAGACACAGAATTTTTGCTGGATCCTGAATACTTTCGAATTCCTATAAATATTTTTGAGCGTCGTTCTGAGATGCGGCTAAATTATCTTGAAATAGTTTATTCCTTTCAGGTTCTGCTTTTAGGATTCTCAAGTCAGACTTCAAAATTAGGTAGGGCTAATTACTCCCTACTCCTGAGGTGAGAACTCTAGTAGTACTAATGCTCAGTATGCTGATAATGATCCATGGATTATGGAAGTTTCTAGTCCACAGAAACAGGCACCATTACTGACAGTGTTTGGGTGCTAGACAGACACTGTTACTTCCAATCCTCCGGGGTGGGGACCCCCTCCTGCCTCAGTCTTGACCAGTCACGTACATATGCCAAAAAGCACTCTGCTGAATACTTAGGGGAACCCTCCACAAATCTCCAGACTTCTCCCTCTTAGCTGCTCTCTCCTCTCCCATATTCTGTCCTACAAACTTCGGCTCCCTCATTCTCCCCACACTCTCAGCAGTGTTTCCTCAACTGAGAGGGTCCACCGGGCTTTGCCTGGGCTCCCCATTTCCCACACTGTGGCCCAGAGGTTCCCTCAAGCCAGGACACAGGAGTTGTCAGAGGACTCATCTTGTTTTCCATTTCTCACTGATCACTGTCCTTCACTATCTGATGTCCAGTGCCTTGAAAAACTGTTGTTTCAAACACATTTGTGTATTTGTAAAGTTGTTATTTCTAGTGGGAGGGTAAATCCTATTTCTGATACTCCGTATCTTGCCCATCTCGCCTCTGAATTTCTTGACTTACAAAGCTCTGCTTTCATACTGTTAAATGAAAGCTTCCCCCACATCATTTAGGCATCAGCTCAAGTGCCATGTCTTTGAAGTGATGGATGAATCCTGACCACCCAATTGAAAGAGCTTCCACACTCAGCCACTCTCTAGCATAATGCACGTCACTATCTGAAGGGATTACCTATTTATGTGTTTTGTTGTCTGCAAGAATGCAAACTCCTTATGATGAATGTCTTATTCATCATAAACTATCATAAACCAATGTCTTATTCATCATAAACTTGCTGACTCTCTAATCTGCTAATCTCTGCTTTTCCTTCTTCTACTCTCTAAACGTTTATTTCTCCAGCTTCTGTCCTTGGACCTCTCTCTTCACATTCTTCACAGCAATTTCATCTAATCTCACAGTTGCAACTAGTAAATTTTTAAAAATTAATCAATTTTATTTTTGGTTGCACCGGGTCTTTGTTGCTGCACATGGGCTTTCTCTGGCTGTGCAGAGCGGCGACTACTCTCCAGTTGCAGCATGTGGGCTTATTGAGATGGCTTCTCTCGTGGAGCACGGGCTCTGGGCACACGGGTTTCAGCAGCTGCAGGACACGGGCTCAGCAGTTGTGGCTCTCGGGCCCTTGAGCACCCCGGCTTCAGTAGTTGCAGCACTCGGGCTCAGCAGCTGTGGCACATGGACTCAGCTGCACCACAATATGTGGGATCTTCCTCAACTACGGATCAAACCTGTGTCCCTTGCGTTGGCAGGTGGATTCCTATCCACTGTACCACCAGTAAAGTCCCTCAACTATTAAATTTGAGTGATTCCCAATCCAGTATTTCCAGTCTCCACATATCCTGCCTCCAGTCCTGCATTTTCACCTGGCTGACAGTTTGCCGGCCTTTCAAACTCTGTATGTTTGATACAGAATTAATCTCATTCCCTCCCAAAACTGTTTTCTTTATTATGTTTCCTATTTGGCAAGGGCATCCCCATCCTCCCAGTCATTTTGCTTGAAACCTTGATATTACTCTTGGTTTCTCCTTTTCCTTTTCTCTCACATCAATTGCTAAATTCCATCCACTTTATAAATGTTACACCTTTCCAACCACCCACTCCATTCCAGGTACCATAAGCGGTTTAAAAAGGAAATATATATATTTGCTGAAATAGGAAGCTGAGAAGGACAGCTAATATTCTGCATAACAGAATCAATATTCAAAATGAGTTTAGCCAACCAAAGAGAAGGACAGAAATTCCCAAATTGTTTTTTGTCCTTATTGAACATCATTTACTAACAGAAAAATATACAAACCTTAAGTGTAGAACTAACATCCAAAAAAGATGTCCTTTTCATTATAGGGGAATGGAATGCAAAAGTAGAAAGTCAAGAAACACCTGGAGTAACAAGGCAAATTTGGCCTTGGAATATGGAATGAAGCAGGGCAAAGGCTAATAGAGTTTTGCCAATAGAACACACTGGTCATAGCAAACACCCTCTTCCAACAACACAAGAGAAGATTCTACACATGGACATCACCAGATGGTCAACACCAAAATCAGATTGATTATATTCTTTGCAGTCAAACATGGAGAAGCTCTATACAGTCAGCAAAAACAAGACCGGGAGCTGACTGTGGCTCAGATCATGAACTCCTTATTGCCAAATTCAGACTTAAATTGAAGAAAGTAGGGAAAACCACTAGACCATTCAGGTATGACCTGAATAAAATCCCTTATGATTATACAGTGGAAGTGAGAAATAGATTTAAGAGACTAGATCTGATAAAGTGCCTGATGAACTATGGATGGAGGTTCATGACATTGTACAGGAGACAGGGATCAAGACCATCCCCATGGAAAAGAAATGCAAAAAAGCAAAATGGCTGTCTGAGGAGGCCTTACAAATAGCTGTGAAAAGAAGAGAAGAGAAAAGCAAAGGAGAAAAGGAAAGATATAAACATCTGAATGCAGAATTCCAAAGAACAGCAAGAAAAGATAAGAAAGCTTTCCTCACCAATCAATGCAAAGAAATAGAGGAAAACAACAGAATGGGAAAGACTAGAGATCTCTTCAAGAAAATTAGAGATACCAAGGGGACATTTCATGCAAAGATGGGCTCGATAAAGGACAGAAATGGTATGCACCTAAGAGAAGCAGAAGATATTCAGAAGAGTTGGCAAGAGTACACAGAAGAACTGTACAAAAAAGATCTTCACGACCAAGATAATCACAATGGTGTGATCACTCACCTAGAACCAGACATCCTGGAATGTGAAGTCAAGTGGGCCTTAGAAAGCATCACTACGAATAAAGCTAGTGGAGGTGATGGAATTCCAGTTGAGCGATTTCAAATCCTGAAAGATGATGCTGTGAAAGTGCTGCACTCAATATGCCAGGAAATTTGGAAAACTCAGCAGTGGCCACAGGACTGGAAAAGGTCAGTTTTCATTCCAATCTCAAAGAAAGGCAATGCCAAAGAATGCTCAAACTACCGCACAATTGCACTCATCTCACACGCTAGTAAAGTAATGCTTAAAATTCTCCAAGCCAGGCTTCAGCAATACGTGAACCGTGAACTTCCAGATGTTCAAGCTGGTTTTAGAAAAGGCAGAGGAACCAGAGATCAAATTGCCAACATCCACTGGATCATGGAAAAAGCAAGAGAGTTCCAGAAAAACATCTATTTCTGCTTAATTGACTATGCCAAAGCCTTTGACTGTGTGGATCACAATAAACTGTGGAAAATTTTGGAAGAGATGGGAATACCAGACCATCTGACCTGCCTCTTGAGAAACCTATATGCAGGTCAGGAAGCAACAGTTAGATCTGGACATGGAACAACAGACTGGTTCCAAATAGGAAAAGGAGTATGTCAAGCCTGTATATTGTCACCCTGCTTATTTCACTTATATGCAGAGTACATCATGAGAAACGCTGGGCTGGAAGAAGCACAAGCTGGAATCAAGATTGCTGGGAGAAATATCAATAACCTCAGATATGCAGATGACACCACCCTTATGGCAGAAAGTGAAGAGAACCTAAAAAGCCTCTTGATGAAAGTGAAAGAGGAGAGTGGAAAAAGTTGGCTTAAAGCTCAACATTCAGAAAACTAAGATCATGGCATCTGGTCCCATCACTTCAAGGGAAATAGATGGGGAAACAGTGGAAACAGTGTTAGACTTTATGTTTTTGGGCTCCAAAATCACTGCAGATGGTGACTGCAGCCATGAAATTAAAAGATGCTTACTCCTTGGAAGGAAAGTCATGACCAATCTGGATAACATATTAAAAAGCAGAGACATTACTTTGCCAACAAAGGTCCGTCTAGTCAAGGCTATGGTTTTTCCAGTGGTCATGTATGGATGTGAGAGTTGGATTGTGAAGAAAGCTGAGTGCCGAAGAATTGATGCTTTTGAACTGCGGTGTTGGAGAAGACTCTTGAGAGTCCCTTGGACTGCAGGGAGATCCAACTAGTCCATTCTAAAGGAGATTGGTCCTGGGTGTTCTTTGGAAAGACTGATGCTGAAGCTGAAACTCCAGTACTTTGGCCACCTCATGTGAAGGGCTGACTCACTGGAAAAGACTCTGATGCTGGGACGGATTGGGGGCAGGAGGAGAGGGCAACAACAGAGGATGAGATGGCTGGATGGCATCACTGACTCAATGGACGTGAGTCTGAGTGAACTCCGGGAGTTGGTGATGGACAGGGAGGCCTGGCATGCTGCAGTTCATTGGGTCGCAAAGAGTTGGACACGACTGAGTGACTGAACTGAACTGAACTAAGTGTAGACAGTGTAGACATCAATGAATTTTAGTATTTACTTATTTATTTGGCTGTGCTGGGTCTAGTTGTGGCACGTGGGGTCTTTGATCTTCATTGTGGCATGCACCATCTTTAGCTGTGGCATGGAAGATCTTTAAGTTGGTCTTTAAGTTGCAGCATGGAAACTCAGTTGTAGAATGTAGGATCTAGTTCCCTGACCAGGGATCGAAGCTGATTCCCGTGCACTGAGAGCACGGCCACTGGACCACCAGCAAAGTCCCAACAGCCAACTTTTAGAAGCCATCCTCTGCTTTTTATCTTTCTAGCAGAGACACAGAGTCTTCTAAACTCAACAGACTGTAGTGTACACCTCCTAACTCTCAAGAATATATAATCCCATCTCTGAATTTAAACATCTCTCCAAAAAAAAAGAAAAAAAAGCCTCTGGAAGATACTGCACGATGATTTCAGGGAATATTTCTTCAAAAAGAACATCAACAGTCTCCAAGAAGATGTCCTTTGTCAATCCTGTCCAACCATAAGGCATACCTGATTTCTGTCAGTACAATACGTACATGGGTATTTTTAAAAACTGCACTGACCCTTTCATTCACTTATTAGCTATTCTTAGCACCTTCTCTACCAATGCCATTCCAAAACTGTCCTCCTTAAAAGGAAATCTAAACTCGTCATTTCAATCATGCAAGCTAAACTCTTCAATTTAACAATGACTTCTATTTCAGAGGGAACATTAAGCTGGACCCCACTTTCTTTCTTTCCTCCTCCAAATATCAGTCACCACCAGACAAGAGTCAGAAGAGCAGGGTTCTGGCCTGAGCCCAGGTACCACCACAGCAGCAGGGGCCAGCCTCACTGATCCCCAGGCTCCTTCAAACTCACAAACCTGGTGAACCGCTTCCATAAACACACTCAGCCTTCCTCCACTCATTTCTTCGCTCTTTACTCAAAACATGCCTGGGCCTCCTCCATTTAAAAAAATCTTTCACAGGACTTTCCTGGTGGTACAGTGGTTAAGAATTCACCCTACAATGAAGGAGATGTGGTTCTATCCCTGGTCAGACAACTAAGATCCACAGGCTGCGGAGCAACTATGCCCAGGGGCTCTGGGGTCCATGTGCCACAACTAGAGAATCTGCGCCACAGTGAAGGATCCTGCATGCTGCCACTAAGACCGACACAGCCAAATAAATAAACACAATTTTTTTTAATCTTAAAAAACTCCTTTCACTTGAACCAATACCTCCTTCTAGTCAGGGAACTAGGTGGTTCAATGGTAAATAATCTGCCTGCAAATGCAGGAGATGCAGGAGACTCAGGTTTGATCCCTGAGTCGGAAAGCTCCCCTGGAGCAGGAAATGGCAATCCACTCCAGTATTCTTGCTTGGAGAATCCCACAGGCCGCGGAGACTGGTGGATTGCAGTCCATGGGGTCATAAAGAGTTGGCCGTGACTGTGCACACAGCACACACACTACTCGGTGCTCTGCTCTCTTCATTCACTTCTAGATTTCACAACTGGGTAGTAGACTACAGCCACCACTCTTCATGCTTTTATCATTTCCTTTCATTTTTTTTTTTATTTTTAAACTTTACATAATTGTATTAGTTTTGCCAAATATCAAAATGAATCCGCCACAGGTATACATGTGTTCCCCATCCTGAACCCTCCTCCTTCCCCATACTGGATGCTTGGGGCTGGTGCACTGGGACGACCCAGAGGCATTTCCTTTCCTTTTAACCCATAAAATTGGTTTTTCATCCTCTTCCTCTTGAAGACTACTAATAAATTTCTTTTAAAAGCATTATTATGGAAAATGTCAAGCATATGCAAAGTGAATACAAATGAATCCTTATGTATTCATCACCAAGCTTCAATAGCTGTGAACATTCTGTCATTCTTGTTTCATCCATACTTCCATCCGTTCTCCATCCCTATTCAATTACTATTATTTTACAGTTTTCACAGGTAAAGTGTACCTGAAAAGTTGTACTTTTTAATTGCAAATTCTAGAAGTATACTTTTGACAAATGGATATACACCCGTGTGATCCATACTCCTCTCAGACGCAGAATACCTCCACCTCTCCAGAAAATTTTGTGCACCTTTTCTTTAATTAATTCTTCAAAAAATAAATCCAGCTACATTCTCTCAATTACCAACCTCCTTGGCTTCTCAGCAGCATCTAACAGTATTGATTCTACCTTTTTTCTTGAAATGTACCTCTTGGTTTCTAGGAAGCAAAAGTATTCCAGTTCATCCTCATGTCATGTTGGCTTTGCTGCTGCTGCTGCTGCTGCTAAGTCGCTTCAGTCGTGTCCGACTCTGTGCAACTGCCATAGACTCACCCGGCTCCCCCGTCCCTGGGATTCTCCAGGCAAGAACACTGGAGTGGGTGGCCATTTCCTTCTCCAATGCATGAAAGTGAAAAGTGAAAGTGAAGTCGCTCAGTCGTGTCTGACTCTTAGCGACCCCATGGACTGCAGCCCACCAGGCTCCTCCGTCCATGGGATTTTCCAGGAAAGAGTGCTGGAATGGGGTGCCCACGTCGGCTTTACCTCCAGTATATTTCCAGTCTGTCTCCCTCCACTTCAGTGCAGTATGCGAATCCACTTTCTCTCTCACCCAAGTGACTGACTAGGACTGTCTTCTCTCTCACTGGTCTTCTTGCTCCCACCCCTGCTTCAGTCCAATCCATTCTTCACATAGAAGCCAGAGTGATTTTTAAAAAATGAAATCATGGGGACTTTCCTGGTGGTCCAGTGGCCAAGACTGCACACTCAATGCAGAGGGCCCAGGTTCGATCCCAGGTCAGGGAACTAGAGCCCTCATGCTGCAACCAAGAGTTTACATGCTGAAATTACAGATCCCACATATTCCAACTAAGACCTGGTACAGCCAAATAAATAATAAATTTAAAAAAAATGGAATCATATCACATGACTCCCTACTTTAACAGCCTTCAATGGCTTCCCAGTTGACAGAAATTCTTCCCACATGACAGAAACCACATTCTATGCCAGGGCTGTCAAGTTCTTGCAAGGTCTCAGTCTCTCTCTGTAACTTCCTATCACCACTCAGTGGCACAGGACTTCTGACAGTTCTTGGAAGAGGCTAAGGGCTTCTGAAGTTGTTTCTTCTGTCTGGTATACTGTTCTTCTAGCTCTTTACACAGTTGGCTCCCTCCAACTGTGTAAAGAGTCTTTACTGTTCTTTATTCTTTTAGAGTCTCAACAGTCTTTACTGTTCAGCTGAAATGCCATGCGTGCAGAGAGGGCTTGCTTGACTAACCTAAGCTTGTCCTTCCGGTCACCCTGTATTGCATTATTTTATTTTCTTCATAGTATTGATCATAATTCAGAATCATTATCTTTATTTATGTTTGTTTCTCCCACTAAAATGTAACCACCTTGAGAGTAAGAACCATGTCTTTTTTCTTTGTTGTAGTGTATCCACTAGTAACATATGCTCAAGAATTATTTTTTTTTAATGATTTAATTCAAAGTCATTGTTTTGCAGAAAAGTCCCCACTTTTTCTCAACACCATTTACCTTTCTTAACTTATTTCTATTAACAGAAAACCACAAATTATGTTACCATAGTACTATGATAAATTCCTGCATTAACATCAAATCATTTCAAGATTTTAAACAAAGAGAAGCATAAGAAAAAAGTCATAAAATGTAACATAAATGAAGACTAGTGAAAATAAAGTTATAATTTAATTTTAATAACAGAAGCACCTACTTATTGCAAGTGTAAAAAGAATATTCTTTTTTTTAAAAACCTGTTATTTATTTGGCTGTGCCAAGTCTTAGTTGTGACACACAGGATCTTTGGCTGTGGCATGCAAACTCTGAGTTGCAGCACGTGGGATCTAGTTCCCTGACCAGGGATTGGACCCCAGCCCCCTGCATTGGGAGTGTGGAGTCTCAGCCACTGGGCCACTAAGGAAGTTCCCCCCCGAAAAAATATTCTTTTACTCTTTAGCCTAATTGATTCTGAACTGATAAAATATTCAATAACTGAAAAATCAAGAAATGCAGTCCTCCTTCCTTCTCCAGAAAGAAGGTGGAAACCGAGCCTCTGGTACAACTAAGCATTCTATGTCGATCTAGTTACATACTTGCCAAGCAATCTTCCAATTTCAACCTAGCTTTCCATGAAGAGAATGTACTAGTCAGAGGATCCAAGAATCTAGTCTTCCTTAACACTGTGGTTTATTATAAACTAATTAATTAGGGTCTTGGGGAAGGGTCTGTGTGTACTGTAGAAATCCTGGGGTCTGTATATTTTTGGTGGCCTCGGTGTACATGTCTCGGTGTGTGAGTGTTTGGGGGACATTCCTAGAGTGTGTGCATCTCTCACTTATTCTGACTCTCCTTAAACCAGGTTTAGGATCTAGATGAAAGTGAACATGTTAGGAACTAGATCAAAGTGCTCAGTCGTGTCTGACTCTTTGCAACCCCATGGACTGTAGCCTGCCAGGCTCCTCTGTCCATGGGCTTTTCCAGGCAAGAATACTGGAGTGGGTTGCCATTCCCTTCTCCAGGGGATCTTCCCAATGTCTCCTGCATTACAGGCAGATTCTTTTCCATCTGAATTACCAGGGATGCCGGGATCTAGATGAGTCTGATAAAAGTCTACTGGATTCTACTTTGGCAGAAAGAAGGAAGGGATCTGGTGATATGGGGAGAAAAACAAACAAGGGGAGAGGATGAACCTATCCTACCTAACACATGGACTGTAATGAGGGGAGATTCAGAGAAGCTGAAGAGCATCTTTCACAAGGAGCTCTGGGGCTCAGGGCACAAACTGTGCTTCTCTGTAGCCCAGCCCACGTACCCATTAAGTAGTCATTCCTCATTCCGCTTCCCCCAACCAATCTCTGGCAACCACCAGCCTGTGTTCTATGTAATTATCTATTCTACATATTACATATAAATGAAATCATATGTGACCTTTTGTGCAGGGCTTCTTCCAATTAGCACAATGTTTTGGAGTTTCATCTGGTGACATCTGACCCCTCTCCACTTTTGCTCTGGGGAAAGAATTTGTTGTTGTTGTTCAGTTGCTCAGTGGTGTCTGACCCCATGGATGTGGAGAAAGAATAAACCTTCCCAAGAGAGTATAAGCAGCAGCGCCAACAGCAAAGGACTTCCTTCAGGACGGTTCAGGGCAGACAGCCCTACAGGTGCGGGGAACTGTTCAGAACACAGTGTGGGATACACTTGGAGCTCCCAGCAAGGATTAGAAGTGATTTTGACAGGAGAAAAAGGGACGTGAAGGTGATACTGAGGGTTTTATATGATCAAGAAGAGAAAAAGCCAAGGAGACTCAGGACATGGAGCTAGATATAGACAGGTATCAACACAAACATAACCACTTCTACACAGGTGACAACGAAGTATTCATTTAAGCTTTAGCCCGAAAAACCAAACCAAATACCATTTATAAATTTGTAACTAAAAATGTCTAAAAGTGATCAGTGATACCTCTGTGTAGCAGGGATAAGGGATAGGCTTTTTTATTTTTTACCCTATACACTTCTGATTTGCTTTAATTTTTAAAATAAGTACATACAACTTGCATAATAAAACCTTAAAAGATAAAGTGCTAGTAGTCTACGAGTGATTCATAAATTTTTCTATGAGCTCAGTGAAATTTGTTTTAAATTTGTCAAGGAATGTAACAAAAGTGGATACTGAGAAGGAAAAAAATCCTTTCAATCTTAGGTGAGGTTTAATTTAAATCAATCAGATGTCTAAATTCACCTAAAACACAACACCCACTCTCCTCACTCACTGTCCCTGTTGTTTAATTTCTGCTCAGACTGTTTGCACCTTTAGTAATTCACTGACCTTGGAACTGCTTTCTTCCGATACTTCTCCCTCATTGGTCTGCATGGGAACAGACTCTGTGCAAAACTCTGCAGAAACACACAAATACTGCCTAAAAGAGGTAAGAAGAAAAAAAAAAACACACATAAGGAATTCAGTGTGCATATTTGCTTTCTCAGATTACACTGAAATTCTGTCACCAAGACTAAAAATAGTATGAAGCGATGACCTTGAGTAATATGTGTGTACACATGCATGTGTGTGTGTATGTGTAGCATACATACACACATATCCCACGGAGAGAGGCAGGGAGAGAGTTTTCCCCACCTTATGAGAGCATAATTAGGAAAGGCTGAAGACACTGGAATAGTAAACAGTTCTAGATTTCTTTCCTCTTTTTATTTGACTTGTGGAAGAGGTTAAGAGTAAAAATCTTTAGCAATTCATACAGTACAAACACTGACCTGTTGGAAAAGTGGCCCACCTGAGAAAAGTAGGGGGCCAGTTGTTATGCTGTAGCAGGGCATATAGTCTAACTATCAGGCTAGGCTATTGCAAGTGGCTGGGTTTCTTAGGTTTATAATTTACGTTCAATATTTATGGTATTTTATAACTGAAATTCAGGTATACTCTAATAGTTGATCCTACCTTTCTATTTTAAGAAAACCTGCTCAATAAACTAAATTTCAGTTTATTTATTTTTATATGATAACAGGCCTATAGAGCAAGACAATAAAAAGTAGCAATTTTTCTTCTAAGAATAAAATGAGTCAAATAAAAGTATATTAAAATTTTACGAATTAAAATGAACCCAAAAGAAACTAAAAGTTTATGCAACCTTCAAATTAATTCATTAAATATGTAATTATTAAGGAATAGGAACCATAAAGAAAGCTGAGTGCTGAAAAACTGATGCTTTTGGAGAAGACTCTTGACAGTCCCTTGGACTGCCAGAAATCAAACCAGTCAATTATAAAGGAAATCAACCCTGAATATTCACTGGAAGGACTGATGCTAAAGCTGAAGCTCCAATACTTTGGCCACTTGATGTGAAGAACTGACTTACTGGAAAAGACCCTGATGCTGGGAAAGACTGAAGGCAGGAGAAGAAGGGGACAACAGAGGATGAGATGGTTGGATGGCATCACCGACTTGATGGACATGAGTTTGAGCTAGTCTGGGAGTTGGTGATGGACAGGGAAGCCTGGCGTGCTGCAGTCTATGGGGTTTGCAAAGAGCTGGACATGACTGAGTGACTGAAGTACTCAAACTGACACAAACAAATCTCCATTATAATACAGGTATGAATGTTTTTTTCAAATTCCTCAAAGGGCTCAAAGCTACAAAATAGGAAAGCTAAAATGATGCTTGACAGTGTACCTTTTTGGCATGAGAGAAATCTTAACGAATACAGCAGATAGGAGATGTGCCAATCTGGTTCTGGCACAGGCTTCTCAATAACCATTTAGAAGGTCTGAGACCAAAAGGTATTTCTGAGAATCTGTTTCTTCACTTGGTGGGTGGGAAAGGACATAAAAACACCCACTGTGCTCGTCTAATAAGGTCTGTTGGGAACCAGTGTTTATATATATATATAACGTAAAATGTGAAATTGGTACACTGGAAGTCCCTTGACCACCCCCACCCCACTCACTCAATCCACACAAACCAACACCATCCATTCCCTCTGTAAAACACACAGAAAGTGAAACAGGCGTTCTCTAGTGATTTTGTACCTCACACCTATTTATGACAGTTGTGCCAAAGCAGAATTACCCTTTCTATGAAGACTAAACTGGCAGCCCTGGAAAAACTCGATAACATAGCTAGAAAGATGTGGTATACAAACTGCTTCACAAATGTCTTTTAAGTTCCCATTCTACTTTGCTGGAACAGAGATTGTATTTCATAGATGATACATTATAGCCACAGCAGACCAGGAAAGGCATCTCCATTATCTCTGTGCCATTTCCATTTGAACGAGATTCCCTCTCCTGCGGTTTCCCGCTTGGCTCCTCTCCATCCACACACTCCACCCCAGTGGAGGGACAGAATCTTATATGAATGGAGAGTTCAGAAGGAGAAACAAGCTATGTGAGCTCGGCCCCTCCTGTCTCTTCCCTTTTGAAGCTGCCTGTCCCTCAGGAGCACATGCTGGGGCCACTTGCACAGCTGACATTAGGTGAGCTTTCAGGACCCCACCATCACTGCCGCTGCCAACTGTACCTTGTTGCTTCACTGAGGCCAGCAAAGCCCCCGAGCCTTGCTCAATCTTCTGTGCCCAGTGCCTACAACCTTGTCTCTATAGAAACAACCACACACCTGAAGACAGAGTTGCACTAAGGTTAAAATGCAGGGTGGCCTGTGCTTTATAAACTTCAATTTGGCCTCAATAGTTAAAAGCTCGTATATAACTGTAAAAACTCATGTGGCCTATGTGCTCTGCTCTCAGACCCATCAACACAGGTCCCTCACGGCTACCTGTGACAGGTAAGACTATTGAATTCTGAGCTTCACTGTTAAGACTCTGTTTCCTCCCGTAGATGTAAGCTGCATTCTCCAATACAGCTTTTTTTTTTTTTTTTAATTATTTATTTATGGCTGTGCTGTGTCTTCACAGCCATTGCAGTGCACAGGCTTCTCATCGCAGTGGCTCCTTTTGCTGCAAAATATAGGCTCTAGGGCGCTTGGGCTTCAGTCTTTGGGGCCGGTGGGCTCAGCAGTTGTGACTCTCAGGCTTAGAGAGTCTTGCTCTGTGGCATATGGGATCTTCCTGCTCCAGAGATTGAATCAGTGTCCCTTGCATTAAAAGGCGGATTCTTAACCACTGGGCCACCAGGGAAGCTCTCCAACACAGCTTTATTAGTGTAAAGATGATTTTTTGGTCTCCCAAATCCCCTCCTCTTTGAGAAATAAATTTCTCAATTGGTAGAGAACTCAGTCAAGAGAAAAAATACTATTTATTAGGTCTCTCAAAGACTTAAATCTGGTGCATGAGACCAGTGTCTTGATTAATAGACACCAAGCAAAATTTGAGGAGAAAGATATATGTCAAATTTCTGAGGCTTTTGTTAGGGCCAGGACTTTGGGCCTTGGCTCTTTTGTGAGGGGGCATAGCACTTTGACCTCATAGAGGTTTACATTAGGCCACATGAGTTTTTACAGTTATATACGAGCTTTTAACTATTGAGGCCAAATTGAAGTTTATAAAGCACAGGCCACCCTGCATTTTAACCTTAGTGCAACTCTGTCTTCAGGTGTGTGGTTGTTTCTATAGAGACAAGGTTGTAGGCACTGGGCACAGAAGATTGAGCAAGGCTCGGGGGCTTTGCTGGCCTCAGTGAAGCAACAAGGTACAGTTGGCAGCGGCAGTGATGGTGGGGTCCTGAAAGCTCACCTAATGTCAGCTGTGCAAGTGGCCCCAGCATACAATGGCCACTCTGGCCTGGTAAGCAAATGCCAGCCGTGCTGGCCTCAGCAAAGGGAAGAGGGCATTAGCAGGCTTGGGTGACTCCAGAGTACAGAAGGCTGCTGCCTGACCTTGAATTATGCAGGCACAGCTTTTCCTAAGCAGGCATAGCTGAGGCAATGATTAGGCTTTAGGGAAAAGAGACATTCTTCCTACAGGCCTTGTAGATACCTAGTGAGTGCAACAGTTATTTGCTATGGATAAGCTACAAGGCAGCTGAATTTCAAACAGCACAAGCACCATCAAACCAGTGAAGTTCTATGTTTAAATTCTTTTTGCTAAGTTTATATAGGCAATTCAAAGGGGGAAGGGCAATTGAGAGGTTTCTCATTAAATGTCAGGTTGATGTCCTTTATTTAATTTGCCTTCATTGTGTGTGTGTGGGGGGGGGGGTGATTTTTTACTCTCTTTAATGTTTTTCAATGAGTTTTTGAGAAAGCCTCGATGCCATTCTTATCGAAGGGATGGCTCATACCTGTGCCTCAGGGTCTAAGTAAGTTTTCCTGCCCTTCTGAGGAAAAGACAGGGGAATAAAGTGGGTGACTGACAGTCTTTACCTGGTGCATTGCAGGCCTCAGCAGATGTTAGTGAGCAAACATGAGGAATGTCCTGCAGGCTCTGTGCTGGGTCTTCTCTAAAAGTTGACCAACATGTTCATATCTCAAAGCCCTCCAAGATCCCGACCTCGCCTGCCTCTCCAGCGTCATCGGCCGAGGCCTCTTTGGTCCCTCCTATCTAGCCACAGTGAACTATTTGTGCGCAGCGCTCAGTTGTGTCCGACTCTCTGCGACCCCATGGCTGTAGCCCACCAGACTCCTCTGTCGTGGGATTTCCCAGGCAAGAATACTGGAGTGGGTTGCCATTTCCTCCTCCAACAGTGAACTACTTACAGCTTCCCAAATACACCAGATTGTTTCCCGTTTCCATGCTTTTGTCCATATCACTCCCTCTGCCTTTCCCTTCCCTGCTCCTCATTCAACATTCAGCTTTTATAAAGTAATTCCTGTCCCATCTCTAGGCAGAACTGATGACTCCTTTCCCAGTGTCTGCAAGGGATCTTGTGAGAAACTTATTAGCGGATATGTAACACTGCATAGGATTTATTTTCTTACACTGATGCCTCGCCTATTAGATTATCAATGCTTTGATACCAGACATTGTTTTTCAATCTCTGCATGCCCCGATTACTTAAAACTGTGCACCTGGCATTTAATAAGTATCCAATAAATTCCACTGTAAGAATGACTGAATTAACCAACTAAGTCTTTTTTACTTAAAATTGCAGTTCACCGGGTCCCCATCACATGCCAGATGGTGCTGGACTAGTATAGGAGAATGAGCTTTGGCTTTGAAGGAGCGGAACAATTATTCTTTGTCATTTCTTAGCTGTGTAATCTTGAGCAAGTTACCTATTATTATAATCTTCATTATTTTCATCTACAAAATTTATCGGGGGGAGGTATTACTCCTGCAAGGTGTCCAGGTGCAGCAAACAGGTGCTACAAAAACAGTTAGTTCCTTCCCAAGAAGTCTCGGAGGGTTTACAGACCAGCAAAGCAGACAAAAAAAAAAAGTAACTCTTAATATAAAATAATGTTGTTTTATTCCTGTATCAACAACAGGTGCCCCTGGAACACAGATAAAAAGGAAATTCTGCCAGAAGAGCCTGGGATGAGGGGCAAGAGGAAAGATATAAGCAGGAAAGTAAATAGTGGCATTCTTCTCCCCTCTTCCAAAATTTAAGCAAAGAAAAAAGAATCCATCAAGGCATAAAGTTGTGAAAAATAACTTCACATCTGGGGAACAGAACATAGTCTGGTAAGGTTTACAGATAGTCAGTGGTGCTCAGTCACTCAGTCGTGTCTGACTCTTTGTGGCCATGGACTGTAGCATGCCAGGCTCCTCTGCCCATGGAATTTTCCAGGCAAGAATACTGGAGTGGGGTGCCATTTTCTTATGCCGGGGGATCTTCCCGACCCAGGGATTGAACCCAGGCATCTACTGTATCTCCTGCATTGGCAGGTGGATTCTTTACCATCTGAGCCACCAGAGAAGCCTCTTACAGATAAGGGTACACTACAAAAGAAGCCAGAAATGTCGTTTGGAATAAGGTCTTGGAGGGGTTTGTAGGATGACATCTGCAGTGACTGGGAGCCATAAGAGCTGTTTAGGCAAAGGGGCAATGTGAGCAAATCTATGGCTAGACGCTGAGTCAGGCAGTGTGTGGACGACACACTGGAGTAGGGAGGCACCGGAGGCAGAGGAGCTAGGATACGCGCATGTCACACTGTGAAACTGCTAAATCTAATAACAAATCTAGTTCCATAAAAGGATGGGACACCAAGTGTCAGTATCAAACTAAATACAGGTGTTTTTAAAGGGACCTAGTGAAGTGGAAATTCAAAGGATCAGGAGTGATATCCACTTTAAGTTCCCTTCTGTAAGAACTCTGGAAAGAAGCATTAATATCAGAATGTACTTTTCTTTTTTTTAAACGTGAAGATGCTCTCATTTCATTGCCCGTACCCGGTGGATATCCATTTTTAAAACTTACCTTTGACAGTATCCTGGGGCAACACAAGCCCGTGAGGATGAGTCTAGACTACATTCAGTGCAAAAACCAAAACCCTGAAAAGAGAAGAAAATCCCAATGAGCCTCATGCTCACAGCAAGACGCCGTGGTGAGCAGCAGTCATGTATAAACCTGGGCTTCTCTGTCTACCAGCTACTGACTCTTAGGCCAGTGGCCTAACGGCTCAAGCCTCAGCTTCCTCATTCAACACCGGGAGCAACAACAGTGTCTTCCTCATAGGGTTCTCTGAAAGTTTAGATGAAATACTTGTAAAACACTTTTAGCACAGGGCAGGGCACCAGCCACGTGCTGGATAAAGGTGAGTGGATATTAAGAATGTGAACTGAAATATTTTCTGGAAAAAAACATTACAACTGATATTAAACCTTTATTATTTATTTAACCTTGTTTGTTCAACCAGAAAAATACCAAACTGCTTTATTTTCTCCATTTGACATGAGGATGTCTCATCATCACTTTAGAACTAATGCATCCCAAACCGCACTCTTCATCTCCCACCCCCCACTCTGCCCCGCCCCCAGACTCCATTCTCCAGTCTCTACTGTCTCAATCAAGAGTGTCATCCTCCACCCAGGTTCTGGGGTCAGAACTTCAGATTCATCCTGGATTTCTCACCCCACCCCAATCCTCTTACAGCCAGTCAGCAAACCCTATCACTCCTGCTTTCAAAATACGTATCTTAGAGCTACCCATAATTCTTCATTTTCATTGCTATCATCATTTCCTACTTGTGGAGGCCTCTTAGCTGGTTTTCTTGGGCCTACTCCCACTCCTCCCTGAGCCATTTCTAATTAATTGCTGGAATGGCCTCTTAAGAATTAAAGCAAATGACAGCAAGCTGCTAATAAGTGCAGTGAAAATGTTATTTCGTGAAGGAATGTTTTCTCTCTTTATATATATGTGAAATATATATATATACACACACACATGAAATGACAGCCATGTATTATTAGACAGTTAAAGATCCCAGGCCAGTTCTTTCATTTTACAATGGCAGAAACAAATGCCAGAAGGATATTCTGCTCAACGTGGGGACAAATGCGGCAGAAATTTATCTGTGATTAGCATCAACACTGCTGTCAGAAAGCCCGTCACTGTTTGGAAGTTGGCCACCTAGTTTCACAATCAAGTTAACATTTCTGTCCAAGAAAGCACATTCCACTTCCCATGGCTACAGATTATAAATTACAGCTTCAGAACTACCTTAGGTCACAGCATTTGAGGTGGTGTTTTACTCAATCTCAAAGGTATCTTACTGCCCTCTTATCTACCATCATCTCCACCTTAGCTTATTTTCAGTGTTTGAATAAATAAATCTCAGATGGAATGGTACTATGATGAGTATTTATTTTTGCTATTTAGTTGCTAAGTCGTGTCTGACTCTTGCGACCTCATAGACTCCTCTGTCCATGGGATTTCCCAGGCAAGCATACTGGAATGGGTTGCCATTTCCTTCTCTAGAGGATCTTTCTGACCCAGGGATCAAACCTGTATCTCCTGCATTGCAACAGATTCCTTATCTCTAAGCCACCTAGGAAGTCCTATATGATGAGCGTCAGTAACATTTTAATTATTAGCTTTACCGTCCTATTATACACACTGTTATCCCAACAATCTTCCTTTCTAAAAAGCCAATTTGACCTTTGTGTACATCACTGGCAAAATCTAGTCAGTAACTACCCATTGTCATTAGGGTAAAATTCAAAATCCCTCCAGTCCCGTCATCACGTCACATCCTGGTCGCGTGGTTGGCACAGGGCGGCCTTGCTCATGACGTGCACTTGCGTCCCTGGGAGCCCGCTGCCTCACTCCCTTCTACTCCTCTTTTAAGATCTGCCTCAGGTGTTAGCTCCTCACAGTTTTCTGTACCCTTCTTGGCTGAAGTGTTCCTCTTCTGAGATCATACAATATCAGTAATATCCATGGATCTGTTTTATTCATGCACTCCTTGACAACAAGGATTACCTACGTCTTACATTACTTTTGAACTTGGTATCGGATGGAGCTCAATAAACACAGACTGAACTGAATGTTGATGTGACCCCAATAACAGTACTGCAGTGTGGAAGCGTCCCCATTAAATGGCACCGGGGAAGGCTGAAGAAGCCAGCCACAGCTTCCAAGATGAGCCTGGCCCTCACAAAGGATGTAAACTCTGTGGTTATGTGTGACGCTCAGCACCTCAGAGAAAGACAGGATTCTTGAACTTTTTCTCAACCACAGACTAGCAAGATAAAAGACTTAATTTTCGGTTCTCTATTGTGATTAGTTTCTGCCCAGGCTTAAACATCCTTCTCAGGGTAAACACTAAATTCTGTACCAACTTCATACAGGGGCCCATTATTACATATCTTGCTAACAGACAAGCTTAAGACACCGTGGCCAGATCGGTCCTTGGCCTGTTTGGCAGTTGGTCCCAGACACTTGCTGGCGGTCAGTGACGGAAAAGGAGTTAAAGCAGAGGAGTTGCCAGCAGGGGAAACCGGGCAGTTTTCCAAGTACTCTGGAAACCAGTTTTTACAGAACAGCTTCATTACTTTCTCTGCAAGGCCGTGAACCTCTGTATCAGATGCACTCCTATTCAAGGTACACAAAATTTAATTCTAAAATCAACACTGAAAATTATCTAATTGAAGTTATCTACAGCACTGTTTTCCTTCTAAGGTATGAGTAATGGCAAATTCCTCGCAAACACCATCTGAAATGTTCAGAGCCGCCCTATAATCCTTCCATCTGATCATGCGTAGCCATGGCAGTAAGCTACTTGAACTGCTCTAGTTTTCTCTAGTCTCTCCCAGAGTAACCAAATTGGTCTTGAAATTCACACAGTGGGGTGGGAAGGTTCAGTGGATCTTGGACTACATCAATATCCAGGCCCTGCAAAACTTCAAGTAGACTTAAAGAGTTTCTCCACAGCCAAGTATAGAACTAAACTCACCAGGTGGAATTGAACTGAATCCTTTACAAAGAATATGAAAAGAAGTACATATCCAATAAACTATATTTACAAATAATGTCTCTGATATGATGGAATTTTAATTTTGAAACTTGATTGTTCAGCATGATTCTTCTAAATATAATTTTAATTCTCATTTCAAAAACTTCAAGCAATATAGATAAAGTCCTTGACCACTGCCCTCTCTCCCTGCCCTGGTCCTCCCAGGACTCACCACTACTGCTATGTTTGATAATCAGCATAATTCTCCAGATGCAGATTATTAAGAATACACTGTAAACTTCTGAGTCACAAATAACACTGAAAACCCAGACTGTCTACATTGTTGGCAACTGGCCTAACTTCAAGCAAGATGTCTGGAAGAGCAGCAGATGTGGGGGTGGAGCAAAACACCAGCAATGAGGCCAGGGAGGTTTTCCTGGGAGGCGAGCACAGACCAGGAGACTAGGGGCAGACAGGAGGGGACTACGAATCCAGCTCTATATGCGGGGCACACAGCCTAAGAGGGCAAAAAGGAACCTGTTGAATTAAGTAACACCAATAATAAAGTCAGAGCCTAAGGGGCGCAGATAAAGGTAGTACTACTACAGGAAGACGGGTTTATTTAGCTACCAATACCCAAGGGTTACCATTGTTCCAAGATCTGGAAATGCTACTTGCAGTTTTAGGTCACGTCTACTTCAGTTCAACACTTTGGAAATTCTGTAAAAATGTTCAAGTCTGCCCATTCCTAAAATCACCCCCTTTAATCCTAAAATCTCCTCCAGATGGTGTGCCCTTCCTCCCCTCTAGTCAAGCTCTATTTCCAGGGGATCTTCCCTACCAAGGGATCGAACCTGGGTCTCCTGCATTGTAGGCGGATTATGTCCTGTCTGAGCCATTAGGGATTATCCCTTAAATATGTATATATATTTATTTATTTGGCTGCACCAGGTCTTAGTTGTGGCATGTAAGATCTTTAGTCATGACATGTGGATCTAGTTTTCTGACCAGGGATTGCACCTAGTATCCCTGCATTGGGAGCCCAGTCTTAGCCACTGGACCACCAGGGAAGTCCCAAGCTCTTTAAAAAGAAGTTTTATTTGTGGTCTCAGTGTCCTACTCTCTCATGGACTTAATCATCATCAACATTTGGTTTCTCTCCCTATCACTCCCAGTTGTCAAATACAATGGCTATCATTGAATTATTTGCTGTAACCTTTCTTTGGCTTCTAAAAATTAGAAGGATCTGAAATACTTGTCATTTGGAAGCCCCTTTCCCATCTTGATGTTAAGGACATGAGATCTCATCCCTAGGCCAGGGGCACTTTGCTTTAGTTCCTGGTCCTTGGCTGAGTCTGGATCTCCCTGTCTCCCTAGGCTTGCAGCCAGTCCAAGGCCCTTGTCAATATTGTTGATTTTCAGATTCCCATCATGGGCAGGGGGTTGCTGGGTGAGAAGCAGCTGCTTCTGCGCATGGAGGACTGGGGAACAAAGGTCATTGTGAAGAAATTCAACTCAACTCCTGGCTTTAAGGATTTGAGCATAGTTCTGATGCTCAAACTGACATGGAACATATTTAGTCCCTTTATCCCACAGAAGGGGTTTCCCTGGTGGCTCAGACAGTAGAGAATCTGCCTGCAATGCAGCAGACCCAGGTTCAATCCCTGGGTCGGGAAGATCCCCTGGTGAAGGGCATGGCAACCCACTTCAGTATTCTTGCTTGGAGAATCCCATGGACAAAGGAGTCTGGCAGGCTACAGTCCATGGGGTGGCAAAGAGTCAGACACAACTGAGCGACTGAACAACATATCTCAATGACTCCCAGATCTCTCTCTAGGGCTGACCTTTCTTACAACCTTCAAAGCCATCTGTATAACTTCCTAATGTCAATAGACTTCTCTACCTCATGTTCCGCAGGTCCCTAAAACACAATATAATGAAACAAAATAATCCTCCCCTTAAAATAATCTGCCTCTCTTGGGAATACTAGCATCCCACTCAAAAATCTGGAACCATCACCTCCATTTTCCTCTCACCAAACTGTCAGCTCTGCTGCTGCTGCTAAGTCGCTTCAGTCGTGTCCGACTCTGTGCGACCTCATAAACGGCAGCCCACCAGGCTCCCCCATCCCTGGGATTCTCCAGGCAAGAACACTGGAGTGGGTTGCCATTTCCTTCTCCAATGCATGAAAGTGAAAAGTGAAAGTGAAATCGCTCAGTCGTCTCCAACTCTTTGCGACCCCATGGACTGCAGCCTACCAGGCTCCTCCATCCATGGGATTTTCCAGGCAAGAGTACTGGAGTGGGCTGCCATTGCCTTCTCCACTGTCAGCTCTAATCCTCCAATATTTCAACAGGCACTTTCTTCCCTATTTTATTCCTATCATCTCTGCCTTAGTTCTGGCATAATTTCCACTGATTTATTCCACTTGTTTTTTAAACTGGTTTTCTTACCCTTAAGACCCACCCCACCCCCACTGCCATTAGAATTACCGTTATAAAGGGCAAAACCACAGGGCCCTTGCAATACCTTTCATCCATCTTCAAGATGAAATCCAATTCCACCGCGTGGTATACAAGGCCCAGGATCCATTCAGCTCTCAGCTTCATCTCACAAAACCACTCTGCTTTTAGTTTCTCTTAAGCACCACAGGGTTTCACGTGTCTGTGATTTTGTACATGTTGTGTCAACTGGACTCCCTCTCTCACAGGGCATTTTTCAATTTTGATGATGCAAGAAAAGGGAAACCTTTCCTATGAAGTTTGTCTTGATTCTTCTCTTTTGCTCCAGGTGCTCTGGATGGGTCCTTCCTCTGGGTTAGCAACTATACTCGGTATATATTTCCACTAGGCTTGTTTATGCTGTATAGACTACAAGGTTGTAAGTTTTCTGAAGACAGGAAGGGCTAAGTCTTTTTATCACTGTATCACCATCACATAAAACAGTGTCAGTGCAAAGGATATTCCAATAAACTCTCCTGAAACAAAAACATGCATTTGGAGGAGGGAAATATAAAGTCAACTCAATATAATATTCTTTGTTTACTGAAATAAGGATGCTGTTCATCGCTTATAAGAGTACACCCAGGGCCACAGTACTGATTCCAATCATTCACTCAGTGAATGAGCCACCTGCCAGGTTTCATGTCTGTTCTAGAAATACCATGCTGAAGTCATGCTAGGCTCTCAGGGCACTGTGCTACCCCCATGAACCCACAGACTGCCATGGAGAAGCTGTGAAGAAACTCTGGGACTGAGAACAGGACCCTGGCATAAAGATGTTAAATTTATTCTTGTAACTTTTAAGTCAGGGAAGAGTTGCCTAATAAATAAACTGAAGCAGCGATGAAGAAAAAGGCATGTGCCTTACCTTCAACTACTAATCCAGTTTGGTCAAATGGAACTAATGCCCTCTTGCTTAGTCCAGGACAACTTGTCAGTTCTTTAACACAAAGGGCTTCAGAAAGTAAAGCTACCCTCTAAGACCTACACAAACTGCCAGTCACATGAAGGTGGGGGCGGGACGGTGGGGAATAATGACTGCCAGCTATAAGAACAGCAGAGGCAGCTACTGAACAGCAGATTCAACTCAACCAGCTTTCCTGAGGCTTACGAAACACCTAGCACTATGCTTGCTGGTTTCAGACTAGGTTTTTACTGCAACTAGGTTTTACTGCTGACTAGGTTTTACTGCAATCATTGGCCACAAAGAATTAAAGAGATTAGGGGGCTTCCCTGGAGAAGGCAATGGCACCCCACTCCAGTACTCTTGCCTGGAAAATCCCATGGATGGAGGAGCCTGGTGGGCTGCAGTCCATGCGGTCGCGAACAGTCGGACACGACTGAGTGACTTCACTTTCACTTTTCACTTTCATGCATTGGAGGAGGATATGGCAACCCACTCCAGTGTTTTGCCTGGAGAATCCCAGGGATGGGGGAGCCTGGTGGGCTGCTGTCTTTGGGGTTGCACAGAGTCGGACACGACTGAAGTGACTTAGCAGCAGTAGCGGTAGCAGGGGGCTTCCCTGGTGGTCCAGTGGCTAAGACTCTGTGCTCCCAACACAGGGGGCCAGGGTTCAATCCCTGGTCAGGGAACTAGATCCCACATGCCATAAATAAGAGCTCAACCTGCCACAACTGAAGAGCCCACATGTCACAACAAAGATGGAAGATTTATCATGCTTCAAATAAGACTCGTGCAGTCAAATAAAGAAATATTAAAGAAAAGGAAAATAATTAAACAGGCTAAGATGCTCAGCTTTTGCACTCAATATATTGATGATCTGTAATCAAAAAGTATTCTTTTTCCATGTTGTGTATTAAATTTATGTAGTTAAAAAAATCAAATAGGTATTTCTATGAAGGTTGTCTACAAAATTTCAAATGCATATTGGTTCTCCACTAAAACAATAAGGGAATATTTAATATTGATATTGAAGATAATAATAATATGAAACTATTTATGCTGTGTTCAGCAATATACATCATGGACATCTCATTTAAGATACGATCGCTAGCCTTAGAGCTTCCCTGGTGGCTGAGATGGTAAAGAACCTGCCTGCAATGCAGGAGACCCAGGTTCAGTCTCTAGGTCGGGAAGATCCCTGGAGAAGGGAATGGCAACCCACTCCAGTATTCTTGCCTGGAGAATCCAACAGACAGAGGAGCCTGGTGGGCTACAGTCCACGGGGTTGCAAAGAGTCGGACACGACTAAGCAACAAACACTTTCCCTATCCTTAGAGGTCTTACATTATTGATAAGGAGAAGAAAATTAGCACACCAAGCAGTTCCACAAAAACTAAGCAGTAAGCTGTGCGGCACAGAAGTTTCGAGGATGCAGAGAAAATGGTGGGCTGGACAACCTGTGCAGCCTTCAGGGAGAAACCAAGATCCCGGCTGGAACTGATGGGATCTAAAGCAGTGATTCTCAAACTTTTTCATTGCAAGGGTCTCTTTACATCCCTAAAATTTATTAAGGATCTCCAAAAGCTTTTGTTTATGTGGGTTGTAGTTAACAATATTTACAGGTGCCTCAGTGGTAAAGAATCCGCCTGCCAATGCAGGAGACATGGGTTCAATCCCCGAGTCAGGAAGGATCCCCTAGAGAAGGATATGGCAACTCACTCCAGTATTCTTGCCTGGGAAATCCCATGGAGAGAGGAGCCTGGCAGGCTATGATCTGTGGAGTCACAAAAGAGTTGGATACGACTTAACAACTAAACCACAACAAACACATTAAAAATGAAAACTATGAAAAATTTAAAATATTCACTCATAAATATTTAAATATATAAGTAATAAATGATTACATGTTAACATTTTTAAATTAAAAATATTTTAAAGGCTAAAAGTTTAGAGAATAGTGCCACTTTTTTACACTTTTGTAAGTATCTTTGATATTTTGCAAGTATCAGACCACAGCTATATCCTAATATCTGCTTTTGCATTCAATCTTTTGCAGTATTGCATGCCATGTAGCCTCTGGAAAACTCCACTGTACACTCAGGAATGAGTTTAAAAGGCATATAACATCTTAATGTTATTAAAGAGTTGTGATTTCATGGACCCCCTGGAAGGATCTAGACCTGGGGCAGTGCAAGGGATCCGTGGACCACACTTTGGGGCATTGTTAATTTTAAAAGAGAAAGAAAATGCTATATGCAAGGGCTGGGCAGGAAGGAAATATGTGGCTGGAGAGCCATAATTTCTAAGTACGCAATGCTTCCCTGTAAACTCTTGGCTACAACCAGGCTCACCTTCATCGTGAGACTGAGAGACCGAAATGGCCAGGCAAAGTGGGGACCAGAAGCCTCCTCTAACCCCGTGGTGCTCTGTGCCCACAGAGGAGGCTCTGCAGCCCCTGTAACATTCCCCGGAGGCCACGTCAGCCCTTGCTCGCTGGCACCTCCACTGTGCTCTCCTCCCAGAAGCTGTAAATGGCTCACAAGAAACTGCCTTGCCGGGGCTTCCCAAGGCTGTGTTTACTAACTGCAAAATCATCTCTCTGCCACAGTCTCAGATTCTTCAAACGTTTCTTGATCTGGCTGTCTTAAAAAAACACATTTAACATCAGCCACGTAGCCAGTTTTTCCTTGCCAATAACCATGGGAGTTTGCTATTCTGTTCTCGTGCATCTTGCGACTGTAAAAACAGTTCCCGGAGCATCATATGTCATGGATCTAGTTGCCACAAACTGAAAACATTTTCTTCATATTTTGTGGCACAAACTAAAAGCATGCTGGATGTGGTTTGCATACAGTCCATCTCTGGCCAAAAAAGAGGCTTAAATATATGGATAGATGGAGAAAGGGGGTGGCCATCACCATCATTAAACTGTTTGATCAATCAGCGTTTGATAGTGTATAGCTATGGCAAAATTCTACATGGAAATGAAACATTCTAAAATTATCCTGCAATAAGTACAGTTGTTCTTTTCATGCAGCAAGCTTTAAGTTGCCTAGCAGTTGCTTTATAGCTGAGAGAAGCACAGATGAAACAGAAACTTCTTTTTTAGTCTTTTAAATAAAAAAATTATATAATAAAAGCAATCATGAATCTATATAGTTTTTCAGTCTTTTTTATGCTATTTTTTAGTAAACATACTTATTAAGGCCCCTTTACAGAAGAGGATAGGTCATTTTGAAGCCAAAGTGAAACTGAAACTTTAAAAAGAGATTTCCGCTTCTGGGAACGCTAAACTAGATAATTCAGACCAACAAGCCTATCCTGCTAAGAACAGCCTAGAAAATCTGGACAACATATTAAAAATAATCTTCAAGGCACTAATAAGTTAATTAAGAATTACCATGCATAAAAATCAATTTCAAGTGAACTATGTATCCAAATGTGAAAGATAAGTAGTAAAGCTTTCAGAAAACAATGTGGGATGTTACCATCACAGAGGCACTGGGAAGGAGCTCTTAAAACAGGAAACAAGAGTAACCATGGACAAAAAACAAATAAAAGATAATGATACCAAAATCCAGTTTTTGTTCACCAAAAGACATCCTCAGGAAAAGGAAAAAATGGGTCATATAAAACCAATAAAGGACTCATATTCAAAATAAAAAGGAGTTCTGACAAGAAACAAAAGATAACAATAGGAAAATGGGCAAGAGGCTAGGTGAGGCACATCACCAAATAAACAAACAAACCATAAAAACAAATAAAAAGTTGTCGAACCTCAATAATAAGAAAAATACAAAAGAAAACCATGATGGAAAAAAAGAAAAAGAAAATCACAGCAATATACCTTTGTATACCAGAACAATTAAAATTTTTAAAGTCTGATAATAACAAGTGTGGCCAAGGGTATGGAACAATGGGAATAACCATGTACTATTTGTGTGAATGTATAAATAAACTGCTATCTCCACTTTGGAATATAGTCTGGCATTATTCTTCTAAAGTGGAAAAGAGACATACTTCACGATCCAGCAATTCCACTCCCAGGTATATACCCCAAAGAATTCATGCACAGGGGCACCAAAAGATACACAAAAATTTTCAAAGCAGCACTATTATAAGAGCCCCCAGCTGGGAACAACCCAGATATTCTCAACAGTAGAATAGCATATTCATAAAATGGAATACCATACAGCAATGAAAATCAGGAAATAACAACCACACAGAACATGGATGGATTTCAAAAACATAATGACCACATAATAAAAGAATATATAATGTGTGACTCTGCTCAAAATCAGCCAAACTTATAATGTTTAGATGTACGTGGGTGATAAAAGGAGAAAGGAAAGAAAGAAATCAGAAGAGTGGTTACCTGCAGGTGGAAGTTGGGGTGTCTCTAGAAAGCTCACTAAGGGCTGCCGGTTCCTGTAATGTCCTATTCTTTGATCTCAGAACTGGTTATTTTAAAATAACTAAGTTTTACATTTGTATTTTACACACGTCTCTGGTTGTGCGATATATTTCACAATAAAAAACAATGAAAGCAAAACAAAGATCAAATACATACAAAGGAAAAAGTGGTATCTTTGCTATAACTTTAAAAATTAGATGACAGAACCCAAATTCCTTAGCCGGCATCCCTTCATTATCCAGTCCTGCCTTCCCAGTCTCATCTCTTGCCACCCACCTTCTTCACAGGTAGTACAAGGAGTCTGTCACACTTGTGCTCAACCCTAAGCTTTCTTTACCTTCACTCCTGATATCTGTCTAGAAAACCATGGAGACAAAACCCAATCATCATTCTGTCAGACTAAGTACAAACATTCAAGACACAGCCTGGATGTCATCTCCAGTGAGAAAGCTTTTCAGGAGACACAGATTCTAGGGCCACACCGACTGGTTCAAATTCCAGATCTGCCATTTACTGGGCAGGGTGACCTTGGTCAATTTATCAACAATAATCTTGTAGATTCTTTATCTATAAAAATGAGTATGAAAATACAACCTGCCTCACTAGGTTTTTGTAATGATTCAATGAGTAAATATATGCAAAGTGTCTGGAACAGGCCTGGGAGAGAATAAACACTGGGTATTAGCTATCATTATTATCTAGCTACTATCAGTAGCTATTATTACCAAGTATTATTATTAACTAGGTATTAGCAGGCTGAGTCGGAGAAGGCAATGGCACCCCACTCCAGTACTCTTGCCTGGAAAATCCCATGGATGGAGGAGCCTGGTAGGCTGCAGTCCATGGGGTTGCTAGAGTCGGACACAACTGAGCGACTTCACTTTCACTTTTCACTTTCATGCATTGGAGAAGGAAATGGCAACCCACTCCAGTGTTCTTGCCTGGAGAATCCCAGGGACGGAGAGCCTGGTGGGCTGCCGTCTATGGGGTCGCACAGAGTCAGACACAACTGAAGCGACTTAGCAGCAGCAGCAGCAGCAGCAGCAGGCTGAGTGCTGAAGAATTAATGCTTTTGAATTGTGGTTCTGGAGAAGACTCTTGACAAGAATCCCTTGGACTGCAAGAAGATCAAACCAGTCAATTCTAAAGGAAATCAACCCTGAATATTTAGAAGCACTGATGCTGAAGCTGAAGTTCCAACACTTTGGCCACCTGATGAATGAGTCGACTCGCTGGAAAAGACCCTGATGCTGGCAAAGACTGAAGGCAAAAGGAGAAGGGGGAGGCAAAGGATCAGATGGTTAGATAGCAACACCAACTCAATGAACATGAATCTGAGCAAACTCCAGGAGATAGTGGAGAACAGGGGAGCCTGACATGCTGCAGTCCATGGGGTCGCACAGTCAGACATGACTTGGCAACTGAACAACAACAATTACTAATAAATCAACATACTCTGATAATGCCCCATCCCCCAAAGCCCCTCCAGATTAGCTACTCTTCTTCTGGGTTCCCATGGCCCAGGATTATAGCTTATTTTCCTTTATACAGCCCTTATGGTTAGTTACTTCCTTGAGAGCAGAAACTAAGTTGTTCACACTTCATTCATTCCCCAATATACAGCACAGTGCCTGATACGTAGTAGATGCTCAATCTGTGGAATGAATAAGCTACAAAGGCTCCAAACATTCATCTCTATCCACATAAGAGTGCTCCTTCAGTGCTGCTCTATTCTGTATGAACAATACAAACTGGAAGCACTGTCTCAATTTTATACCTAAAATGGGAGAATTTATAGTTATGTCAATTATGCCACAATAAAGATTAAAAAAAAAAACCACACAAATATTTGACATTCTTTTACAGCTAGCCAGAATTCTCATTCCAGAAGTCCTCAAACCAGTCAATCCTAAAGGAAATCAACCCTGAATATTCACTGGAAGGACTGATACTGAAAATGAAGCTCCAGCACTTTGGCCACCTGATGCAAAGAGCCAACCCATTGGAAAAGACCCCATTTTGGGAAAGACCGAAGGCAAAAGGAGAAGGGGGTGGCAGAGAATGAGATGGTTAGATAGCATCACCGACTCAATGGACATGAATGTGAGCAAACTCCAGGAGACAGTGGAGGACAGAGGCGCCTCGAGTGCTGCAGTCCATTGGGTCCCAAAGAGTCAGACACGACAGAGCGACTGAACAATAAACAACAGAATTCCCACATATTTAAAATCTCACCTACACACGGGAGAAATAACAAGAAAAGTCAGCTTTTAAAAATTAAAAAATAAAAATATTTCACATACTAAATATCTTAAAAACCCAAAGCATCATCTCTATACTTATTTTCAAATCCAGGATCAACAGAGTGATCTTGATATACATGCTTTCACTGTCATTTATTTATTTCATCCCACCTGTACATACAAACACACACTCTGGCCTCAATTGCATTTATAATTGCAAATATAAATATTTGGCATAATGCCTGCCCTTTTTTAATGGCCAAACAGCAAGCATAAGAAAAAGGTAAATATGGAAAGCACAGTGTATAATGAGATAAAAATAATAATATACATACAATAAATAGGATTTCTAAATAGGGTCTAAACTAACCCTTAGAAATCGATAGTCTTTATACAAGTGTACTTCAGACTGAATTCTATGCAAGTCCTAAAATGTATCCAAATTAGTTTGCTGAACTGGAATCATTAAATTGGATATTGCTTAAAGTAGGTCACTGGCATGGGCCTGAAAGTATTTGGTAATACAGAAATTTACTCGCAAAGTCACTTGTCATGAAGAGATCTGACTTAGACACAACAGGAGAAATCACACTGGTTATGTGTCAAGTGTAAGTTGTACTTTATTTAAATCTCATTTTAGATGTATCGTGCGGCAGATTCTTGAATAGGGAAATAACAAGATGAAAGAGGGTTTTTAAAAGTAAATCTGGTAGCAAGGTTTAGAAGATGTCTCTTGTGCTTCCTGCTGCTTTGTCTCTCATATCTATTCAGTCCCCAGAGGCCATTCATCTTTCTTCTGCAATGTGGTTCAGGTTAATTTCTTTCTTTCCATGTCTACTCCCTCCACTATAATCCTAATTTGTATCAGGAGGTGTTAAAGGACAGGAAAATTGGGAAAAGAAGCCAAAACTAGAGGCCGTTTAGAATAATCTAGATGGAAACGAAGAGGGCTCAGTCTTAAGCAGTAGTTCTCAAAGTAAAGTCCCCCAGTTCAGCAGCAGCAGCAGCATCACCAGGGAATGGACAGAAATGTAATTTCTAAGGCTTTACTCAGACCTACTGAATCAGAAGCTCTGTAGGCAGGGCCAGCAATCTGTGCTTTTTAAAGAGCCCTCCATGTTATTCTGATGGAGGCTAAATTTTTGAGAATTAGTGGTTTGGAAAGAAACAGAGAGGAAGGAATGGGCCAAGATGAGGAGAGAATTTGGGAACCTAGTAAGAATTTCTATCACAAGGTCCCTCCAACCCCCAATCTAACCTATCCAAAAGGAAATAGCTTCTCCAAACCTGCTCTTCAAGCGTCATTCCTTTGTGATGCTACAATCTGCTACATTGCTTACGTTCAATCTCCCTTCCCATTAATTCTCATCCAATACACTAATCTCCTTGACTCCATGGTCGAAGCGCTTGTCAATCAAGGAGAAAACAATGCATAATGAAAGGGAAAGTTGGGCTTCCCTGGTAGCTCAGTGGTAAAGAATCAGACTGCCAATGCAGGAGACATAAGAGATGTGGGTTCAATCCTTGGGTGGGGAAGATCCCCTGGAGGGCATGGCAACCCACTCCAGTATTCTCACCTGGAGAATCCCATGGACAGAGGAGCCTGCTGGGCAACAGTCCACGGAGTCACAGCAGGTGATGGGGTCACAAATAGCTGGACACGACTAAAGTGACTTTGCACAACACACAGCACACAAAGGAAAATATGATTAAAAGGACTCCTCAAACCAGTGAAGAAAAGTGAAGTTATTCAAGAAATGATTTTCAAATAACCAGCTAGTCATTGCAGGAGTGGACAGTGGAGAACTATATTCCTTTCACCAATTCTGAGGTACATAATTTTTTCTTTACATGGTAACATCTCTGAAATCCAGGCAGATTTTATAATTAATTAATGCCATCTTATATCTTACAATTAACTGAGAGCATTCTTCCTTACTTAGTGGAGCATAAAATAATGGCATGTTTTACAACTGATGATACCTAAAATTCAGTATAGTACTATAATCTCTAACATTTACTGAATGCATATTATGGGCCAGTCACAATCAGTTCAGTTCAGTTCAGTTGCTCAGTTCGTGTCCGACTCTTTGCAACCCCATGGACTGCAGCACACCAGGCTTCTTTGTCCATCACCAACTCCCGGAGCCTACTCAAACGCATGTCCATCAAGTCGGTGATGCCATCCAACAGTCTCATCCTCTGTCGTCCCCTTCTCCTCCTGCCTTCAATTTTTCCCAGCATCAGGGTCTTTTCCAGTGAGTGTTCTTCATATCAGGTGGTCAAAGTATTAGAGCTTCAGCTTCACCATCAGTCCTTAATATTTAGGACTGACTTCCTTTAGGACTGACTGGTTTGATCTCCCTGCAGTCCAAGGGACTTTCAAGAGTCTTCTCCAACATAACATTCTCAAGAGTCTTCTCCAACACAATGCTTCAGATTTAGTAACTCATTTACTTATTTAAAACCCGCCACAAAGTGTATTACTGTCATCCCATTTCAGAGAGAAGGAAATTGAAGCAGAGAGATTAATATATTCAAGGGCAACAGAATTCAAGCTGACTCTAGAGTATTAAACTCTTTCTTAATTACTGTATTATAGCTGAAAGCTCAAAACACTCTTCTATTTCCTCCATTCATCATAAAATGGTCTTTATTTCAAAATGTTTTTATTTCATCATCATTTTTGAAAAATAATTATTTTTCTCTCGGCACTTTGACAACAGCATTATGTCTCGTGGCTGCCACTCTGGCCAATGAGAAGTCAGCTATCATTCTGAGAATAGTCTGCTTTCTCTCTCTGGCCACTATTAAGATCTTGTATTTGCCAAAGAATTGAGGGGATATTTCTCTTTCTTTATCCTGTTTGAACTTCCTAATTCAGAGGATTCAAGTATTTCATCAATTTTGGAAAATCTCAGTCATTATCTCTTCAAATAATGACTCTCTCTCAATTTTTATATTATCTCCTTCCAGAACTCTGATTAGATGTTATGTCAGACCTCATTGTATCTTTCACATGCCTTAATCTTTCTTTTAGATTTTCTGTTTCTCTGGATTTTCTGTGGGCAGTTTCTTTAGCTCTATCTTCTAGTTCATTAATTCTCTCTTCATGTGTCTGATCTGCTATTTAACTTGTCAATTAACTGTTAAGTTCAATAATCATGTTCTTCATTTCGGCAACAGTTCTTTTTCAAATATATCTGGTTATTAATATCTTTTAAAAAAGCTAGTCAGATAGCTCTACAATGATGCACAGCAACTGTAAAACCCGGCCTCAACATATGGGACTTTAAACTCAGTTTTCATATGTTTTCAGTTACCTAGTTACGCTTTTAACCTCTGCTTTTATTTCTTTAAATATATTAAAATATTTTTACTTTATTCAGTTTCCAATCATTACTATATAGTCTTTTCAAATCATATGATTTTCTCTCTGCTGACTCACTCATTGTAGCTTGTTTCCTAAGTGATCTGTGATTTTTCGTCATGGGCTTCTGTTCTCTGGAATTGTATTTGTGGGACTTCTTTGAGTCCTAAGTAGGATTTTCTTTTTTCCCTGAGAATATTTGTGTTGTTCTGTCAGGTTCCTGGAGACACTACGAACCCAAGAACAGCTTAAAGTAAGTTAGCTTGAGTTTCTCATGCTACACAGATAGTAAGAATTCAAATCTCACATTCACACACGGGCCAGTTCATGGTTATGAATTCCTAGGCGAGATTTTCAAAAAATTTTACTATGGAAAAATTTAAGCACAAAAAGTTGGCAGAATAGGAGCTTCCCTGGTGGCTCAGTGGTAAAGAATCCACCTGCCAATGCAGGAGACATGGGTTAGATCCCTGATCCGGGAAGATTTCCACACGCCGTGGAGCAGCTGAGCCTGTGGGCCACAACTACTGAGCCTGTGCTCTAGGGCCCAGGAGCCACAACTACTGAGCCTGTGTGCACTAGCACCTGTGCACTAGCGAAGAGAAGAGAACAAGAGAAGCCGCTGCAATGAGAAGCCTGTGCCCTGCAACTAGAGAGTAGCCCTGGCTCTCCGTGACTAGAGAAAAGCCCGCACAGCAACAACGATCCCACGTGGCCAAAAAGAAAGAAAGAAATAAAATTACATTTAAAAAGTAGGCAGAATAGTATGATGAATCTTCACGTTCTCATCATCAGCTCAAATAGTTAATTCCTGGCCAACACTGTTTCATCTGTATCCAGCCTACATCTGTCTCCCTCCCTCTGCATTAGTTTTAAACCAAACCTATTTCATGGATAAACACATCAGTATTTATCCTTAAAAAAAAACTATTTAAAAATTCACAATGTCACTATTACACTTAAAAATATTAATAATAATTCTAATACCAGCAGGTCACCAGTTGGTATTCAAATTTCCAAACATCTCATAAATATACTAGGTTTTGTTACTTTGTTTGCTTTGATGTGTTTTTCCTTTGCAACCCATCTGTCAAAGCAACCAGGCTATTTGTCCTGTAGGGTTTCCCATAGCCTAGACTTTTCTTATTAGACCCCCATGTTGGTATTTAATATGTTGCTCTGTCCTCTGTAATTCTTATAAATTAGTACTCAGATCTAGAAGCCAGATCAATTTGTATAGGAACAGAAAGATACAAGCTTAATGTAGCACTAACAAATGGTAACCAATAAGCTTTTATAAAGTATTACTATGAACTCATACATGTTTCAGTTAATGTTTTTATTGGTATTCAAACTGTCCCATCATTGGTCAAAGAGAGTCTCTTCATGTATACTCTTGGGTCCTTTTTTAGAAAAATTTAGTTTTAATTGGTGGATAATCTCTTTACAACGTTGTGTTACTTTCTGCCACACTTTAACAAGAATCAGCCACAGGCATACAGATATGTCCCCTACCTCTTGAACCTCTGTCCCACCTCCCACACCATCCCATCCCTCCAGGTTGTCACAGAGCACCGAGTTGAGCTCCCTGCATCATACAGCAAATTTCCCCTGGTTACCTCTTTTCCATATGGTAATGTACATGTGTCAACGCTACTCTCTCCATCCGTCCCACCTCTCCTTCCCCCTCTGTGTCCACAAGTCTGTGCTCTACGTCTGTGTCTCTGTTCCTGCCCTGCAAATAGGTTCATCAGCACCATTTTTCTAGATTCCATATACATGCATTAACATATGTATTTTTCTCTAACTTATTTCATTCTGTATAACAAGCTCTAGATTCATCCACCTCACTAGAACTGACTCAAATTCATTCCTTTTTATGGCTGAGTAATATTCTATTGTATATATGTACCACAATTTCTTTATCCATTCATCTGTCAATGGCCATCTAGGTTGCTTCCATGTCCTAGCTATTATAAATAGTGCTGCAACAAACACTGGGGTACATGTGTCTTTCAGAATCATGGTTTTCTCAGAGTATATGCCCAGTAGTGGGATTGCTGGGTTATATGGCAGTTTTATTCCTAGTTTTTAAAAGAAATCTCCATACTGTTCTCCATTGTGGCTGCAACAATTTATATTCTCTTGGGCCCTTTTGATATGATCTGCCATAATTTTGGATGACTTCTTTATAATATATCAAGAATTTCTAGGTTTAGCTTTATCTTGTATGATTCCTGCTGCAGAACTGGGTAAGCTATCCAAGGAATGCTGTTTCTTTTATGATAACTGGTATTTTTGAGACCATAATTTGGACACTAGGGTTGTATACTGCTACTGGGCTGATCACTGTTTCTACGGCTTTTCAGTGGAATACAGTAGTAGGTGGTTGTTGTTGTTGTTAAGATAAAATATAGCAAGAGTTCTTCCCAAAACTTCCAATTCAAAATCAAGTTAATCAAGAGAAAGAGAAGACAAGCCACAGATTGGGAGAATATATTTGCAAAAGATATATCTGATAAAGGGCTGTTAACACACAATAAGAAAATGAACAACCCAATTAAAAAATGGCAAAAGACCTGAATAAGACACATCACCAAAGAAGGCACACAGATGGCAAATAAGCATATGAAAAGATGCTCATCATTATATGTCATTAAGGAGTCATGGATTAAACAATGAGATACCACTACACATCTATTAGAATGGCCAAAAACTGAAACACTGACAACAGCAAACGCTGATAAGGATGTGGAGCAACAGGAATGCTCATCCCTGGCTGGTGGGAATGCAGTGTAGCACAACCACTCCGGACGATGGCTTGGCAGTTTCTTACAAAACTAAACACAGGCTTACAATCCAGCAATCATACTCCTTGATACTTCAAAGGAACTAAAAACTTACATCCACACAAAAACCTGAACACTGATGTTTGCAGCAGCTTTAATTGCCAACACCTGGAAGCAAGCAAGATGTCCTTCAATAGGTGAATGGATAAACAAACTGAAAACGGATTATGCATCACCAAAAAGAAATGAGCTATCAAGCCATTAAAATACATGGAGGAAACTTAAATGGATATTATTCAGTGAAAGAAGCCAATCTGAAAAGGTTACATACATAAGATTCCAACAATATGACATTCTGGAAAAGGCAAAATTATGGAGACAGTAATAAGATCAGAGGTTGCCAGTGGCTCTTGGTTGGAGGAAGGGATGACTAGAGGGAGAACAGAGGATTTTTTGAGCAGTAAAACTTTTTATGATACTGTACTGGTAGATATATGTCACGAAGCATCTGTCAAAACTTACAGAATGTACACCACCAAGAATGAATCCTAATGTAAACTGTAGACTTTGGGTGACAATGATGTGTATCAATGCAGGTTCTTCAACTGTAACAAGTGTACCACTCTGGGGCAGGATGTTGACAGCAGGGGAAACTGGGGGTTGCGGGTAGAGAAGGAGTTAAATGAGAACTCTGTACTTTGTGCTCAGTCTTACTGTGAACCTAAAACTGCTCTAGAAAAATAAGCCTATTAAAAAAAACCAAATTAACAGGGTTTTAATTAACTTCTTTTGTATCTGTATCTCCTTTCATCTATGTTGATAATCTGAGTGTCAACAACACTGGAAATGATAAAATGCCACATAAGTTGGTTGGTTGGTTTAGTCGCTAAGTCACGTCCAACTCTTGCGACCCCATGGACTGTAGCCTGCCAGGTTCCTCTGCCCATGGGATTCTCCAGGCAAGAATACTGGAGTGGGTTGCCATTTCCTTAGCACTCGTTTGCTTTATCTGACAATACATACACAACAATCTCCAAATGACAATACTGATACCATCACCAATAATGCATGGTACAATTGAAGGGTTTTGTTATTTTGCTGTTGCCTGTTTTCTGTAGTTCTTTTTTTGTCCTTAGAGTATATACCACTAAGGATATAAAGTTCAAATTACTGAGTTTTAAATTTTAGGTTCTTTGCTTCTTGTTATTTTCAATTTTTAAGAATTGCTTTTTGGAAGAAAATTAATTTTGCCTTGAAAGTGTTAGTCGCTCAGTTACGTCCGACTCGACTGCAACTGCTGGAGCCCGTGTGCCTAGGGTCTGCTCCACATCAAGGAAGCCACCTCAATGGGAAGCCTGTACACTGAAATTAAGAGAAGCCCCTACTTGCTGCAACTAGGGAAAGCCCACATGCAGCAGTGAAGACCCCAGTACAGCCATAAAAAAATAAATAAATAAATTTTAAAAAAGAAGTAGGGGAGAGAAGCTGAACTCAGAGAGTTCCCCACATTCTCCCAGGAGTGGAAAGTGGAAACTGAAGTCACTCAGTCGTGTCCAACTCTTTGAGACCCCATGGACTGCAGCCTCCCAGGCTCCTCCGTCCATGGGATTTTCCAGGCAAGAGTACTAGAGTGGGTTGCCATTTCCCTCTCCAGGGGATCTTCCCGACTCAGGGATTGAACCCAGGTCTCCCATATTGCGGGGGGACGCTTTACCCTCTAAGCCACCAGAAAGCCCACCAACGTGTCCTAGGAAGTGTCATGTGGAAGCCTGGTCCTTAAGAGACTGGCTCACCAACAGTTAAGTGGCTGGACTTCTGTATCTCTAGGGGAGACTGAGGCTGACAGTGCCCTGCAAGAGCCAGGCCTGCCTACATCTCCAGCTTCTCTCCTACCACCCTGCTTTCTCTATCTCCAGCAAACCTCAGTTCCTCCAAGGGTTCAAGCTTTTTCTTCCCTTAGTACTTACACATGTTAGTGCCTTTACCTGAAGGCTCTGCTCGAAATGATCACCTAGCCAACTCGTACCATTCATTCCAATCTTTGCTTCAACGTGACTTTCTCAGAGGGGTGTTCCCTAATCTCTCAGACCAGGTCATATCTCCTTGTTAATCAGTCTTAAAAGCTCCCTACATTTCCTAAAAGGCACTTACCAGTTTTGGCGCTACATATGTATTAACAGTAATGTGGCTGCTTGATTGTCTTTCTCCCACTGGATAAAAAGTTATGTGATGATCAGCAGATGCTTTCCTTATTCCTTTATCCCCAGTTCTCAATACCATGTCTGGTGTAGAGGAGGTGCTTAATGAGTATTGGTTGAATGAATGAGTGAATAAAATATTTAATGATTCATATATAAAACTGATGAACTAGATCCTGAATACTGAGAAAGTGAGAAGGATCAAATTGTTAAATATGGGGGAAAAAATCTGTATTCCAGAGTCTTCTCAAGGGGGACAATATTTCATTCTCTTCTAACTTGATTTATAATTTAAATACATAATCATTCAACTTGTAGAATATATTTCCTCTCTTTATATAATGAGTTTTAGAGATCAAAATATCAAGAAACAAGGTTTCCTTATGCTTGTCACAAAAACTAAGGTTTTTTCACTGGTGATGTAGCTAGCGTAAGCCAAGAGTATTATAATAAAGAAAAAAAATTCAAAATAAAAATACTATATCCTCCTAAAAATGCCAGAAGACATGTGTCTATGGGAGAAACATGTCTGTGGGAGGGGGAATCTAGACATAAAAAGAGATGGGAAGTATATAAACCAAAAGCCATATTGATAATCTTTAAAAACATCTAATTTTTTGTAGCCAGAAATATGAAAAGTTCTCTTCACTGGACATAATGAATAAAGTACAGCAGAAGGAGGACACACAATTTAAAAGAGAAGTTAAATCTTCATTTATTTTTTTCTAAGGCCTTCTTTTTCCTATTTCCCTTCAAACAAACAAACAAAAAATACATATTTTTAGATTAAGAAAAATAGCATATCTATCCATTTGAACCCAAAGTGAAAGATCTTTTTTGAACTCCTCATACATTCTGATTAGCATCCATTAAAAAGTGTGCTAAAAAAAAATAAATAAAAAGTGTGCTATATGTGATCAAGTATCCAAACTTCACATACAGCCTTTACCACTGATAGGAACCAAAGCTCCTCAAAGAAACAGCTGACTCAGAACTGGGACAGCAAACGTGTAAGGTAAGCACCGGACATCTTGCATATCAAAAAGTTATAAAACATCTTCAGAAGTCAACTCGAAGAGGCTCCTCCCAGTAGTTAAGAATGGGACAATCTGAAGCATCAATAAAAATAATCATAGCAATGGTTTCACATATACCAAATATGTTAAAAATCCATGAATTCATAGTACGATTTTTTTTTAAAACTCACTGGTCTCCTTTGGATGACGCTAGGGAACCAACTTAATATTTTGAAAACTGATAAGCAGTCTCATCACTTCATGGCACACAGAAGGGGAAAAAGTGGAAACAGTGACGGATTTTATTTTCCTGGGCTCCAAAATCACTGCGGACAGTGACTGCAGCCATGAAATTAAAACACATTTGCTCCTTGGAAGGAAAGTCATTACAAACCTAGACAGCATATTAAAAAGCAGAGACATCACTTTGCCAACAAAGGTCCATATAGTCAAAGCTGTTATCTTTCCAGTAGTCTTGTACAGATGTGACAGATGAATCATAAAGAAAGCTGAGCACTAAAGAATTGATTCTTTTGAATTGTGGTGCTGGAGAAGATTCTTGAAGAGTCCCTTCGACAGCAAGATCAAACCAGTCAATCCTAAAGGAAATCGACCCTGAATATTCACTGGAAGGACTGATGCTGAAGCTGAAGCTCCAATACTGTGACCACCTGATGCGAAGAGCTGACTCACTGGAAAAGACCTTGATGCTGGGAAAGACTGAGGGCAGCAGGAGAAGGGGGCGACAGAAGATGAGATGGTTGGATAGCATCATCACCTCAATGGACATGAGTTTGAGCAAAGTCCAGGAGACCGTGAAGGAAAGAGAAGCCTAGTGCACTGCAATCCATGGGGTCATAGAGTCGGACACGGCTTAGCAACTGAACAACAGATAAAGTGAAAGAATCAAGCATTTAATCCACCTTTCCTGAAGGACCTATACCTTAGATTAACCACAGAATAGATATGAGGAAGTTTTTCTAATTAATTAAGACAAATGACAGAGTTAGAATATCACCATTTTGCAATGAAGAGTAACATAAATAATGAGGTACTGCTCCTCAGTATCTGTTAACATCATAGTCAGATGAGACAACTGCTTATTACGCCTCCTAACAGAAGTACCCATCTCCCATAAAGTATTCTTGCCAAGGAAAAGAACCTGAATTAGATCAAGCCTCTAGATATAACTACCAGCTTATATGAAATACAAGATAGAGGGACAAGTTAAACACATCACAGAAATGCAATTAGCAAAATCCAGAAGGTGAGAAACTATTGGACAGATGACCAAGCTTATTTTTTAGCTAAATTGACGGGAAAAGGGAACTATAAACACACTCAGGAGGGAATTTCCTGGTGGTCCAATGGTTAGGACTAGGAATCTGTAGCCCCAGATTCAATCCCTGGTTGGGGAACTAAGATCCTACAAGTGTGCGGCATGGCCAAAAACACAAACAACTTCAGAAATGTATTATCCAAATGGTACATCCTTGTTTGGATCCTGATGTAAATAAATCAAATTTACAAAATCAGCGGAAACCTGAATCCTTATTTTGGTATGATACTAATTTTTCAGATGTGACAACTGCATTATGCTTATGTTAGTTTTGTTTTTTTTAATGAGTCCTTAACTTTTAGTGATATAACTTCCCTGGTGGCTCAGACAGTAAAGTGTCTGCCTGCAATGCAGGAGACCTAGGTTTAATCCCTGGGTCGGGAAGATCCCCTGGAGAAGGAAATGGCAACCCAGTCCAGTACTCTTGCCTTGAAAATCCCATGGATAGAGGAGACTGGTAGGCTACAGTCCATGGGGTTGCAAAGAGTCGGACACAACTGAGCAACTTCACTTTCACTTTTAGTGATATACACCAGGATATTTATAAATGAAATACATGTGAGAGGCTGCAATCATTTGAAGGTCTGTCTAGGGCTGGAGGATCCCCTTCCACAATGACTCCCTCACATGGTGGCTGCTAGCTGGAGGTTAGGTCCTCTCCATGGGAACCTTTCCACAGGCTATTTGCATGTCCCCACAATATTAAAAAAGCCTAACATAAACATAATGCAGTTATCTGAAAAATTAATATCACACCAAAATATGGATTCAGATTTCCCCTGATTTTGTAAATTTGATTTATTTGCATCAGGATCCAAACAAGGATGTATGTACCATTTGGATAATACATTTCTGAAGTCCCTTTTGTTTCTGACCATGCTGTACAGCTTGTAGGATCTTAGTTACCCAACCAGGGGTTGAATGGATATTCATTGGAAGGACTGATGCTGAAGCTGAAACTCCAATACTCTGGCCACCTGATGCAAAGAACTGACACCCTGGAAAAGACTTTGATGCTGCGAAAGACTGAAGGCAGGAGGAGAAGGGCACAACAGAGGTTGTCCCTCTGAGATGGTTGGATGGCATCACCAACTCGATGGACCTGAGTTTGAGCAAGCTCCAGGAGTTGGTGATGGACAGGGAAAACTGGTGTGCTGCAGCCCATGGGGTCTCGAAGAGTTGGACACAACTGATCGACTGGACTGAACCGAACTGAATTGAACAATATGGCAACCTGCCTTCCCTCAGAAACTGCCATGCCTCTTATGTTCTAGCACTGGAAATCACACCAGCACTGCTTCAATATCTCATTAGTTACACAGGTTAGCCTTACTCACCCTAAGAGAGGATTACACAAAGGCAAGAACATGAGAGGATCATCAGGGTCATCCTGCAGGCTGGCTACCGCATTACGCTATGTAAGCTCTGGACTGTCTTTCAAAACCCTTCACCCTCCTAATGCACACCAACCTTACTTCATTTCTTTCTTTTAAAAATAATTTTATTTATTTATTTATTTTTGGCTGTGCTGGGTCTTCATTGCTGTGCAGGCTTTTCTCTAGTTGCAGCCAGCGGGAGCTACTCTCTAGCTGCACTGTGGTGGCTTCTCTCCTGGCAGAGCACAGGCTCTAAAGCACAGGCTCAATAGTGGTGGCGCACAGGCTTAGTTGGTTCTCGGCATGTGGGATCTTCCTGGCCCAGGGATCAAACCCATGTCTCCTGCATCAGCAGGTGGATTCTATCCCACTGAGCCAACTAGAGAAGCCTTGCCTCATTTCATTTCACTCTTTCTTGGTGGAAAAAGCTTCAGCTTTACTGGCTTCCCTTCTTCCTTAGAAGGTGAGGCGTTTATACCCAGTTTAGAGCCTTTGTACTAGTTGTTCCCTCTGCCATAAGTATTCTCTCCATTCATCATCTGATCAATCGGATTTGACCATAAATGTCACCAGCTCAGAGAGGCCTTCCCTGGCCACCTGGTCTGAAGAAGCCATCTATCCCCTTTCTACCTGAGAGTTCAGTTTTAATTATTTGCAGAAACACTTACCACTCTGATATTTTCGCACATCTGACTTAATGTTACACTCTCTAGCACACTTGTTCATCATATTCAACATAACCTCAGCACCCAAATGGGTAACCCTGGCAAACGCCTTGCCCCCAGTTCTGTAAACTGCTCAGCTCTAAGGACCTTCTCCTTCCCTCTGCCTCAGCCACATCCTCCCACTATCACACCAAACTCAATCCACTATCTGATCCTTCTAGTTCACTTGCTCAAGAGCCCCATGAAAATGACTTTTTAATTGCAACAAGACCTTCGGTTCCTTGACTCCTTTCCTCCTTCAATTTTTTCTCTTCATCTAGCTTAGATTTCATAGTTAATGATTAGAATCATTCCCTTGCAAGAACCCTCAATTCACTCCAAAGATTTCTCTTTTTTTTTTCAAACTCCATTATTTCAGAACCAAGAAACTGTCTTCTCCATATCAAGAATACTGATGAAAAAGCATTCAACTAGCTAGATTATTTTTTACCATAAATTCAAAGTCACAAAATGGGCACTCAGCTGGCAATTCTACTAGATTTCTCTAGCAAACTGGATTTCTAATTCCTCCCCTCTCCAAGAAATCTCTTTCTTACCCACTTTCCCCTCCTTTGCAGCACTGACATCCCTTTGAGCTAATGTCCTTGATTTTCCATTGAGAACCTAAACAAGCCTAAAACTGGAAATCTGTCATTTTATCATGACTAGTTGTATAAACTGATGTGAGCTGGCACCTGTTTTCCCTTCTTTCCTCTGTTTCAACAGACGCGACCCTCCTCCTCCTTCTGAAGAACAATCCCTCTGCTTACAGTCCTGATAGCTTCCCTTCTTCCTTTCCTCCCTTCTCAAAAACTCCAATCTTGTAATTATCTCTTTTTTTCCCATCAACCGTCATCCACTATTTCCTGGATCACGCCCATCTATAGAATACATTTAAGCTCTAGTATGTTCCCTTTTAAGAAACAAACAAAATTCTTCTTTGATCCCATATTCCCCTTCAGGTACAACTCCATTTGTCTACTCTCTTCACAGCCAAATTTCTGTAAAGTGGTTAAATAAATAAATACTATCTGTACCTTCTCACCTCCCATTCTTGTTCTGTTAAATCCATTCCAATATGACTTCTGCCTCCATCACAAGCAATATCCATCCTGCCAATCCAATGAGTAGTTTATCCTCTCATCATACAAGGTCTCTCAGCAGCACTAAATTTTGTTAATCTTTCCCTTCTTCTTGAAATAATCTTTTGATTTCATTCAACCAATGACGACTGAACACCAGTCCTGGCCAGACACTGTTCTAGGCACTGGCTGGGGATAAAGAGCTTCTGCGGTGTCTCTCTTCCCTGGTTTTCCTTCCATATATATTTCATGCCTTTTACTTCTCATCTTCATCCTTCTCTGACCTATTCTCTAAATGTTAAGTAATTCAGAATTTAACACCAAGCCCCCTTTTATTTATTTCTCTCCTTAAACGGCATCATCCATTCCCACAGCTTTATTATCCTTATAGTAAAAACTTTCAAATTTATATTTGCAGCCTGGAATTTTCTTTGGAACTTGTGTTCTCCCATATTCAATAACTTACTTGACATTTCCACTGGAACTCCTCAAAACATCTCAAACTTTAATACGATCAATTTTAACTCTTAACAGTCCTACCCAAACATTCCAGTTGTACCAAATTTAAGTAAATAACACACTATATAGCTCTCAAGCCATAAACCTTTATTCCTATCTTTCCCTCCCCTCCCACTTCTAATTCACCAGCAAGTCCCACTGAGTCTATTTCCAAAATAGCTCTCAAATGTGTTCCTTTTTCTCCTCTCTTGCTATTATCATCTCTTGCCTACTGCAATAGCTTCAGCTGGCATCTCTGCTCCCATCCCTCCGAACTTTCTGTTTTTCTAATTCTTTTAGGTGGTAGGTTAGGTTGTTTACTTGAGATTTTTTATGGTTTAAAAAAAAAAGGCCTATATCACTATGAACTTCCCTCAAAGAACTACTTTTTCTGCATCTCATAGATTTTGTATGCTTGTGTTTTCCTACAATCTTTTTGACACGTGCATTTTAATGAAACAGTGTTTTCCTACAATCTTTTTGATACATGCATTTTAACAAAACAGTAAATTAGGTCAGCTTATTCCACGGTTAGGAGTCTTCAACAGCATCACACTGGAATAAAAACAGGAATAAAATCTGAACTTCTCTCGGTATTTAAGATCCTAAGTGATATGGACTTTGCTTGTTGATTTTTTTCTTGCTCTGTCATGTCCGACTCTTTGCAACCCCATGGACTGCAGCCCACCAGGCTTCTCTGTCCATGGGATTTTCCAGGCAAGAATAATGGACTTTGCTTATCTGCTCGCTATCATCACCTCGCCCCATTCTTTCCCGCTCTAATAACAGCTGCGCTGACCTTTCAATTTCATGGCTATGCTAAGACTTATTCGCCTATGGCATGGTACATGCTACTCCCCTGTCAAACACCATCTCCTCTGGCTGGCTTCTTCTCAATCTCCAGTCTCAGTTTAAATATAAACTCCCCAGACCGCTTTACTCTTCATAGCACATAACATTTATTAGTTACATATTCATATATTGACTTAAAACTTATTTTGAAAATTCATAAACATAAACAAAGGTGGAGCAAAGAGTATAATGAGCTTACAGATTCTAAAAGTTTTATTTCTAAACTACCTCCCTTATTAAACTGTAAGCTCCAATGGATAGAGGCAATCTTGTTCTCTTTTTCACCCAGGACATTGCACAGTGCCTAGATTATGATAAATACCCAACAATTTCTTGTTTTGAGTGAGAGGGAAAGTTAAAAATGACTCTAAAGACAACGACAGCACCACTGAGAAGAGTGAAACAAGGAGGGGAGAGTTTGAGCTGGTAATTATTTATCAGTCGACTCCCTGCCAGGTTCTGGGCTAAGTATTGGGTTTCAGAGATAAATAAGAGAAAGTCTTATACAAAGTCCAGTGGAGACAGATATAATAAGTAGTATTTATTCAGAGCTGCCTATGTTCTGAATATTGGATAAGCATTTCAGAGGTATTCTCTCATTTAGTCCTATAACCACCCTATAAGGTAGAAACTATTATCCTCCAGATTACACCTAAGGAAACTGAGGCTTATAAAGGTCAAATAATTGATGGCAGGTTTCAAAGCTGGAAAGTAGTAAAGTCAGGTGAAACAGAAGGTAAGAAAAAGCATGCAGGCACTGAAAGGACCACTGAACCCCCAGAACGCTTCAGAAGCTCCTTCTATTTTTCTAAACTGAGTGTAATGAACTACAAGAGATGAATCTATAATGGATCTTGAAGGACAAATTAACCACTTTGGAAGAAGAGGGCAGACAGAGGGAATGACTTGCACAGAGGCATGGACATTTTATAACGCAAGAACACTTGGGGAAATACATGGCCAGAGACAGAGGGAGTATGTTACAGGTAAGAGAGAGGTGAGGCTGGCAGCTGGAGTACAGTGTGATCCTTAATGTCATTGTTTGTTATTACAAGACTAAATAATTGCCTAACAAAAATGCTTCAAAGCAACAGTTACTAAAACAGCACTGTCCACACATAGGAATATATTCCCAAGTAGAACCAAGACACAGACCTGTGTATACGTACTGATACCCTGGAATCTGGGGCACTGCAGATCAGTGGAGAAAGGATCGATTATTTAATAAATGCCATGGGGACAATGGGTTATCCATTTGGAAAAAAATCAGGTATAAACACCCTCCTTCATACGTAAGAAAATAAAATTCATTTAGATTTGTGATTAAATGCAAATAATAAAAACCATGAAATTCTTTTTAAAACAAAATAATGTTTTATGGAACAAAAACAAATTCTAGAGACATTTCTCAGTTAAAACAAGAAATCTCAAAGGAACTGTGTTCTGGTGGCAGACTAATGTGGTTTGCTTACCCCAATGAAGGTTATCAAGTTCTCTCTATTGGAAAAGACCAGAAGCACTGGTCCCAAGCAGTCAGAAACACCTGAGGAACTGTGTTAAAACTCTCTAGGAATATACTAGAGCTTCTAGGCTAAGGGACAGCCTTAAAGAAGAGATCTTCCTTTGACAACAGTTTTCATTTAAAAGAGAAATATACTATTTTAAAATAGCAATTAATCAGTGATTAATCATAAATAATTTCATTAAGAGACTGATGAAGTCATTTAATAAGTCTTTAAGTGGTAAAGGAGTGTGGACACTTCATGAGAGAAATTTCCACTTGCTACATCTGACCCTTGAACAAAGTAGGAGCTGATCTGTATATAATTTATAGCGGACCCTCTACATCCATGGATTTATCCAACTGTGGATCATGTAGTACTGCAATATTTATTATTGAAAAAATCGCATTTAAGTGGATGATGCAGTTAAAAGGTCAACTGTATATCTAAACTTACCTTTAGCCTGACAAAGCATCTTTCTTTGTTTTTTAAGCATGGGGTGCTTGATTTTTTTTAAATTTTAGGCTGTGCTAAGCCTTTGTGGCTGCCAGGGCTTTTCTCTAGTTGCAGCAAGCAGGGTCTCCTCTTGGTTAACGTGAGAAGGCGTCTCATTGCAGTGGCTTCTCTTGTGGAGCATGGGCTCTAAGCACGCGGGCTTCAGGAACTGCAGCACGTAGGCTCAGTAAGTAGTTGGCGCTCCTGGCCTCCAGAGCACAAGCTCGACAGCTGCGGCTCACAGGCTTAGTTGCGCCTCGGCATATGGGATCTTCCCCAACAGGGATCAAACCTGTGTCTCCTGCACTGGCAGGCAGACTCTTTTACCACTGAGCCACCAGGGAAGCCCCACAAACTGTCTTCGTAAAGCATTAAAAGAAAACCCACATATACCCTGTGACTCAGCCATTCTTCTTAGAAATTTAGCTATTTACGGATGTGTGCTAAGATAGATGTACAACCATATTTACAATGATGTGAACAATAATAATATATTGAAAATAAGCTAGACTCAGTCTGGGAAATTTTCATATCAGCATATAATGAAATACAACATAGCCATTAAAAATGAAGTCTCCTTATTGACATGGAAAGATGTTCAAAATGTACATTGAGTGGACAGAGCAGGTCTCAACGCAGTACAAATTGTGTTGCTTATTTCTGTGAAAAAAAAACATGAAATTCATCACCAAAATGTAAACAGTGGTTACCTCAGTATAGTGGGATTATAGTGACTATAGGCAATGTGTATTTTCTAGCTTTGTCTACAGTAAATATTTATTTAATAAAAACATTCCTTTTCCTTTTTTTAGTTATCTTTGTTCAATTCCCATCATACAAAGTAAAAGCAATGAAGATCTCTTCAGTTCAGTTCAGTTCAGTCTCTCAGTTGTGTCCAACTCTTTGTGACCCCATGAATCGCAGCACGCCAGGCCTCCCTGTCCATCACCAACTCTTGGAGTTCACTCAGACTCACGTCCATCGAGTTAATGATGCCATCCAGCCATCTCATCCTCTGTCGTCCCCTTCTCCTCCTGCCCCCAATCCCTCCCAGCATCAGAGTCTTTTCCAATGAGTCAACTCTTCACATGAGGTAGCCAAAGTACTGGAGTTTCAGCTTTAGCATCAGTCCTTCCAAAGAACACCCAGGACCGATCTCCTTTAGAATGGACTGGCTGGATCTCCTTGCAGTCCAAGGGACTCTCAAGAGTCTTCTCCAACACCACAGTTCAAAAGCATCAATTCTTCGGCACTCAGCTTTCTTCACAGTCCAACTCTCTTATCCATACATAACCACTGGAAAAACCATAGCCTTGACTAGACGGACCTTTGTTGGCAAAGTAATGTCTCTGCTTTTGAATATGCTATCTAGGTTGGTCATAACTTTCCTTCCAAGGAGTAAGCGTCTTTTAATTTCATGGCTGCAATCACCATCTGCAGTGATATTGGAGCCCCAGAAAATAAAGTCTGACACTGTTTCCACTGTTTCCCCATCTATTTGCCATTAAGTGATGGGACCAGATGCCATGATCTTAGTTTTCTGAATGTTGAGCTTTAAGCCAACTTTTTCCACTCTCCTCTTTCACTTTCATCAAGAGGCTCTTTAGTTCTTCTTCACTTTCTGCCATAAAGGTGGTGTCATCTGCATATCTGAGGTTATTGATATTTCTCCCATAAATCTTGATTCCAGCTTGTGCTTCTTCCAGCCCAGTGTTTCTCATGATATACACTGCATATAAGTGAAATAAGCAGGGTGACAATATACAGGCTTGACGTACTCCTTTTCCTATTTGGAACCAGTCTGTTGTTCCATGTCCAGTTCTAACTGTTGCTTCCTGACCTGCATACAGATTTCTCAAGAGGCAGGTCAGGTGGTCTGGTATTCCCATCTCTTCCAAAATTTTCCACAGTTTATTGTGATCCACACAGTCAAAGGCTTTGGCATAGTCAATTAAGCAGAAATAGATGTTTTTCTGGAACTCTCTTGCTTTTTCCATGATCCAGCGGATGTTGGCAATTTGATCTCTGGTTCCTCTGCCTTTTCTAAAACCAGCTTGAACATCTGGAAGTTCATGGTTCACGTATTGCTGAAGCCTGGCTTGGAGAATTTTGAGTATTACTTTACTAGTGTGTGAGATGAGTGCAATTGTGCGGTAGTTTGAGCATTCTTTGGCATTGCCTTTCTTTGAGATTGGAATGAAAACTGACCTTTTCCAGTCCCGTGGCCACTGTTGAGTTTTCCAAATTTGCTGGCATATTGAGTGCAGCACTTTCACAGCATCATCTTTCAGGATTTGAAATAGCTCAACTGGAATTCCATCACCTCCACTAGCTTTGTTCATAGTGATGCTTTCTGAGGCCCACTCGACTTCACATTCCAGGATGTCTGGCTCTAGGCGAGTGAGCACACCATCGTGATTATCTTGGTTGTGAAGATCTTTTTTGTACAGTTCTGTGTGTTCTTGCCACCTCTTCTTAATGTCTTCTGCTTCTGTTAGGTCCCTACCATTTCTGTCCTTTATCAAGCCCATCTTTGCATGAAATGTCCCCTTGGTATCTCTAATTTTCTTGAAGAGATCTCTAGCCTTTCCCATTCTGTTGTTTTTCTCTATTTCTTTGCACTGATCGCTGAGGAAGGCTTTCTTATCTCTCCTTGCTATTCTTTGGAACTCTGCATTCAGATGCTTATATCTTTCCTTTTCTCCTTTGCTTTTCACTTCTCTTCTTTTCACAGCCCGTAAGGCCTCCTCAGACAGCCATTTTGCTTTTTTGCATTTCTTTTCCATGGGGATGGTCTTGATCCCTATCTCCTGTACAATGAAGATCTCTTACAGCCTGCAAATGCCAAATACTGAATCACAATATTTTCAAAAATGAAAATTTCTAATGGCTATTCTAAGAAAAGACACACAGGGTAAAGGGCAGCAGACTGTTAGTTTCTTAGACTGGAATAGAAAGTCTCTAGGATAAAAAAAAAAAGGAGTAGCCTCTCTTCCTGTTATAAAGGAATTTATTCCCTTGATCTAACCTTTTGACTAGGTTCAACAAGGTCAGCAGTTGAAACTGTTTAGTATTTCACTTAACTCTCAAAAAATGTATATGTTCAGCAAAATGTCAGTAGTAGGCAAAGGAGGAAGAGCACTTAATTTGGAAAAGGAAGAGAGAGGTTCTAGAAATAACCACATAGTAGCTGTGTGATGGCTCAGTGGTAAAGGTGATAAAAGAACCACCTGTCAATGAAGGAGACACGGCTGCCATCCTTGGGTTGGGAAGATCCCCTCGAGAAGGAAATGGAGACCTGCTTCAGTATGCCCGCCTGAGAAATCCCAAAATCCCATGGGCAGGGGAGCCTGGTCTGCTATAGTCAATGGGGTCACAAAAGAATTAGACACAAGTTAGCAACTGAACAACAAAAACAACAAGCTGTGTGATGCCAAGCTATTCACTCATTTAACTTCTCTGAAATGCAACCTGATCACCTGGAGACTGACCATGATTATACATACTCCTAGAATCCTCTCCCACAGGGAGCCTGCAATGGGAACTAAATGAGATCATCTTCCTGTGTAAACCACCCACTGAACACTTACAGAATGACGAATGAAGACACCATATACAGTAAGTGCGCCACACATCTATAAATCTATATGAATGTGACAATATACCACCAATCTTTGTTACAATAGCCCAAGAACTACACAAGACAGAATCATATATAAAAACCTAGAGTCCCCAACCCTCCATGCTCCTAAACACACATCAAGAATGTAATGGAGTGCGGGGGGGAAGGCTGCTCCATTCCTTTGGTTTCTTCTACCTCTCCTTTCCACTCACCCCTGGCACTCAGGACCTAGTAAAAAGGGAAGGGCTGGTTTTCTCAGTATGACTCAAGTCAATGAAAGGGTCTCGTCTTTCCAAGCACCTCAAGCAAAAGCCACGTTTGAAGATAAAGGTATTCACCTCTCTTCTTGACATGTGGTAGTAGAATTACACCACCATCAATTCAAGATTTCACTCCCTCAAATAAGTTTTTCTTTAGTAAGTATCCTTTAACATCCCAAGTGGATATGCTCCCGAGGTTCTCTCCACCTCCATAATATTCTGTTTGGCACCCTTCATGTAGATCTTAGCACAGCCACACTTTGTTATAAGCATCTGTATACCTCTGACCTCATTACCTCACAAGTGCCAGGGGACTATCTTTAAGTGCTTGAGGGGCTTAGTATATTACATACTAATATATCATAAATATTCAACAAAAATTTAGTGCATGAATGGGTGATGACAAGGTAATGCAATGTCACCCTAAGAGGTTGAAACTAGAGTCAAAATAATTGGAATAGCAAAAACTAAGAAAATAAACAATTACAACTCAATCTGGTCGTCCGTAAACATTTAATAAGCATCTACTTGTGCTTGATATAGTCCACAGTATGCCATGATGAACAAGACCCAGTCTCTAGTCTCAATGGGTTATCTTATTGACATTCAATTGTACTTCTTTTTACTATCTATTTTGATACAATTTTAGACTTGCAGAAGAGTTGCAAAGATAGTACAGAGTTCTCATATCACTTTCAGGCAGCTTTCCCTAACATTAACACTTTATATAATCATAGTACAATCAGTGAAACTAAGAAATTCAGATTGCTATATCAACTACAGATTTCAATCTGATTTCCCCAGTTTTTGTAACAATGTCCTTTTTTGGTCCCTCATTACACCTAGTTGTCTTGTTGCCTTCTCTAAATTATATTTTTAACAGTCTTTTTCCTGGTTATATTAACAGTAGCACATATTTTCTGAAAAGTAAAAGAACAAAAAATAAAAACAAAGAATTAAATACCTAATAATTCCCTTATGAAATGATAAACACTCCTAACATCTATAATTTACTGGTCTTTTTTCCACGTGTATATACACATATTTTGTATTTCTTTCACCCAAGAATCTATATAGCCTTTTGCATCTTTTTTTCTCTTACCATTTTATCAGGAACATTTTCTCATGTGTTTAAAAATATTATTTTCAATGACAATATAGATTCCACTGATAATGAATCATAATTAATCATTTCCTTGTTGTTGTTGGATAGGTACATTATTTCCCATTTTTTACTACTATAAATAAAGTACAGTGAATATCCTTGGAATATGAAAAACACAGTAATATATACTGTGATGGATAAGCACAGGGTATTAGTGATGTAGCCTGGAGAAACATCTAACCCAGCTTTGAGGAAAAGAAACTACTTGTTGGAGGAGATTTTTCTGAGAGATGGGTCCTGAAGAGTGTTTTCCTTCACTTATTAGAATCCAAACAAACAACATTTACTGAGTGCCTGTTACACCCAGTTCCTATACTGGGATCCAGAGATACAGAAGGGCCTAAGGCTTTGCTGGGGAAGCTCACTGTCTAGTCAGAGAGGCAGACACTTAAATAGAAAAAGCACAATGGAATGAAGTAAAAGCTATTATCACAGTGCTGTATACGAACAAAATGCTCTGAGAGTAGAGAGAATGCATTTTAAGAATCAATTGTAAAAGTAGACATGAAGAGTTCTTCAGGGTTGATAATAACATACATGAAATGTTTTAGTGAAATATGATCTTAAATGTATATCAATCATATGAAGGAGTTCCTTAAAACAGGTAAATTATTAATAGGTATGCAAGGTATTCAAATGGAGAGAAGCACTTGTTGGAAAATACTTGTTCTATCATATTCTGTACTAGCAAAACTACAGCTATTTCTGAGAACTCTATTTTCTTAATTAACTTTATCAAGATATGTCCACAATGAAATGTACCCTCTTATATATAGTTTGATGAAATCTGACAAATTTATATACCTACGTTACTACCACCACCAAGACATAGAAAAGTTCCATCATCCCCAAAATTTCCTTGTGCTTCATCCCAGTCAACGCCCCTCACCCAACATCTACCCTAAAGGAGCCACTGATTTCCTTTCTGGCGCTATAGATCTGTCTTTTTTAGAGTTTCATATAAATGGAATCATAGTTTATGCACTTGTTTCATCTCTGCATGTTTCTGAGATTCTGCCATGTTGTTGTACACATCAGTAGTCCATTCCTTTCTACTGTGTGAACGTCGTATTTATAAGCACATGGATAGCCTGAAAAAAAATCTGATTATTCCTGAAAGGAAGGGCATACGAAGGACTTTCATATGGTGAACAGGCTTGTTCTGGGTTTTTCCAGCAAGCAAGACCCAAACTTACAGGGGCTCACAGAGACCATAAGGTACTGAAATGAAGGCAGCATGACTGACAAGGATGCTGCTGAAGGGATTTTAACTTTAGCAAGAGCCTGGACTTGACATTGTCAGTGTTTCTTCCAGCCCTGAAGGGCCATGACTCTGTAATTCTCATAAATGAGAAAAATGTTATGTCGTTATTAACCTCTAGTATCTTGGTCTACATTTTTTTAGATAAATTTGCTATTCTGTCAGTTCTAGAGGCAGTAGAGAGCATAGCTTCAAATGTTATAGGATGGGTTGTTGTTTAGTCATTCAGTCGTGTCCGACTCTGCAACCCCATGGACTGTAGCCCACCAGGCTCCACTGTCCATGGAAGGCACGAATACTGGAGTGGGTGGTCATTCCCTTTTCCAGGGAATCTTTCCGACCCAGGGATCGAATCCAGGTCTCCTGCGTTGCAGGAGAATTCTTTACTGTCTGAGCCACCAGGGAAGCCCTAAGAAGGGGGAGGGGGTGTTTAAAATCAGACAGATTTAAGCCTAACTTAAGTCTCTATTCTGCTACTTACCATGCACCCAGAACTTAGCCTCTCTATGCCATAGTTTCTTCATTTGAAAAATTGAAATAATGATGAATGTGCTTGCTCCAAACCAAAAAATGGATAAATCTTGTTTTTATTCCCTAGGGAATAGGATAGCAAATACATGAAATCTGACAGACAAGGGGGACTAGGAAAGTCCAAGGTATGAAGGGAGTGTCTAGAGTTGGGAAAATAAATTACGACCCATAGGTCAAATCCTGCCATGGCCTGGTTTTGCACGGCTCACTAGTTGTTTTTTTTTTTCCCCCCAACCTTTTCCATTTTAAAAAAGTTATAGAAGACAACAAAGAAGAATATGCTATACAGACCTTATGTGACCCAGAAAGCCTGTAATATTGATTATCTGAACCTTACAGAACTACCTGATCAAGCCCCAGGTCTAGAGCAGACAGGGTTCAATGTGGCCGCTGGTAAATTATATGGCTTTAAACAGACAAACATAAAGACTGTCCATCTGGTTAAATGAGTGCTGTTGCTGCTGCTGCTGCGTCACTTCAGTCGTGTCCGACTCTGTGTGACCCCACAGACGGCAGCCCACCAGGCTCCCCCTTCCCTGGGATTCTCCAGGCAAGAACACTGTGAAGTAGGAAGAATTTCCTTAAATATGTCTGGGCCTTGAGTTCCTTATCTGTAAAGTGAAGATAAAAACCATATCTCTTAATTTCTGCTTCAGGCCATGATAAAGCAATTAGTACCAGATTCGTCCTCCCATTAAAAACAACTTGAAAATTGGACAAAATATATGAAACAAGAGGATGAGACGGTTAGATAACTTTATGGCTCAATGGATATGAATCTGAGCAAACTCCGGCAGACAGTGAGTGAGGGAAGACTGGCGTGCTGCAGTCCAAGGGGTCACAAAGAATTGGACACAAGTTAACAACTGAACAACAGCCACATATGAAACCACTGTTTCTATCTTGAACAACAGTCAGCCCTGTGACATCTGATGGAAGAGAACCAAGGAAGTGCGTCCTGTGAAGGCTCTGGCTTTCCACATGGAGGCCCCTTCCAGACTGTGGCAACAAGAGAAAGAATGGAAGCAGAACCCAGTGGGCTAAATGACTGGGTCTCCTTGAGTCTTCGGCTGAATGCCAACCTGTAAGGTTTGCACAAAGACAAACTATTGGAGAAAACCCAACATTACACAGCTTAAAACTGAACAATTCCCAGAACTGATACCCAAGTGGGAGACACTTGAGTTTCAATCAGCCAGAGTGGAGAAACTTCAAAGACTGCTTCAAACATGCAGCAGAGGCCTTTAGGGGCTAAATTTGAAACCTAGAATAAAGGCAACTCTAGATCCACCCTAAGAGTTTAAAACCTAAGCCAGGAAAAATCAATCTGATTCACAAGTGATTTAACAGCTTGCCAAAATAAAACTTAGCCCTCTTTAAAGAAAGACAACAAAATCAAGATACCAATTGATGTAACATTCACAATAGACAACTTTGGAAGAAATTACTATAAATGCAAAGAGACAGACCTTAGTTAAGAGAAAAAATATCAGTCAACAGAAACAGATTCAGAAATGACCAATATGAAAGAATTAGCAGATAAGGATTTTAAAACAGTTGTAACACTGTATAGGAGGCAGTGACCAAAACCATCCCAAAGAAAAAGAAATGCAAGAAGGCAGAGTGGTTGTCTGAGGAAGACTTACAAATAGCCTAGAAAAGAAGAGAAGCGAAAGGCAAAGGAGAAAGAAAAAGATAATATCCAACTGAATGCACAGTTTCAGAGAACAGCCAAGAGATTAAAAAAAAAAAAAAAAAAAAAAGCCTTAAGTGAACAATGCAAAGAAATAGAGGAAAACAATAGAATGGGAAAGACTAGAGATCTCTTCAAGAAAATTAGAGATACCAAGGGACCATTTCATGCAAAGATGGTCACAATAAAGGACAAAAACAGCAAGGATCTAACAGAGGCAGAAGAGATTAAGAAGAGGTGGCAAGAATACACAGAACTACACGAAAAAGGTCTTAATGACCTGGATAACCATGATGGTGTGGTCACTCACCTAGAGCCAGACAACCCTGAGTGTGAAGTCAAGTGGGCTTTAGGAAGCATTACAATGAACAAAGCTAGTAGAGGTGATAGAATTCCAGCTGAGCTATTTAAAATCCTAAAAGATGATGCTGTTAAAGTGCTGCATTCAATAGGTCAGCAAATTTGGAAAACTCAGCAGTGGCCATAGGACTGGAAACGGTCAGTTTTCATTTCAATCCCAAAGAAATGCAATGCCCAAGAATATTCAGACTACCATACAACTGCACTCATTTCACAAGCTAGCAAAGTAATGCTCAAAATCCAAGCTAGGCTTCAGCAGTACGTGAACCGAGAATCTCTAGATGTTCAAGCTGGATTTAGGAAAGGCAGGGAAACCAAAGACCAAATTGCCAACATCCATTGGATCATAGAAAAAACAAGGGAATTCCAGAAAAACATCTACTTCTGCTTCAATGACTATGTGAAAGCCTTTGACTGTGTGGAAACTGTGGAAGATTCTTCAGGAGATGGGAATACCAGACCACCTGACCTGCCTCCTGAGACGCCTGTATGCAGGTCAAGAAGCAATAGTTAGAACTGGACACGGAACAACAGACTGGTTCAAAATTGGGAAAGAACTGTGTCAAGACTGTATATTGTCACCCTGGCTTATTTAACTTACATACAGAGCACATCACACTAAATGCTGGATTGGATGAAGCACAAGTTGGAATCAAGATTGCTGGGAGAAATATCAATAACCTCAGACATGTAGATGATACCACTTTAATGGCAGAAAGTGAACAGGAACTAAAGAGCCTCTTAATGAGGGTGAAAGAGGAGAGTGAAAAAGTTGCCTTAAAACTCAACATTCAGAAAACTAAGATCATGGCATCCAGTCCCATCACTTCATTCAAATAGATGGGGAAAAAGTAAAGCAGTGACAGACTTTATTTTCTTGGGCCTCAAAATCACTGTGGATGGTGACTGCAGCCAAGAAATTAGAAGTCACTTGCTCCTTGGAAGAAAAGCTATGACAAACCTAGACAGTGTATTAAAAAGCAGAGACATGACTTTGCCTACTAAGGTCCATATAGTTGACGCTATGGTTTTTCCAACAGTCATGTAAGATAGGAGAGATGGACCATAATGAAGGCTGAGCACCGAAGAATTGATGCTTTCGAACTACGGTCCTGGAGATGATTCTTGAGAGTGCCTTTGACAGCAAGGAGATCAAACCAGTCAATCCTAAAGGAAATCAACCCTGAATATTCACTGGAAGGACTGCTGCTGAAGCTGAAGCTCCAATATTTCGGCCACCTGATGCGATGAGCAGACTCAATGGAAAAGACCCTGATGCTGGAAGAGATTGAGGGCAGGAAGAGAAGGGGACGACAGAGGATGAGATGGCTGGATAGCATCACTAACTCAATGGACTTGAGTTTGAACAAACTCCGGGAGATAATGAAGGACAGGGAAGCCCGGTGTGCAGCAATTCACGGGGTCGCAAGAGTCAGACACTACTTAGCAACTGAACAATAACTATAAATGTGTTCAAGAACTTAAAAGTATGAACAAAATAAGAAATAAAAAATGAAAAATAATCAAACACAACTTATAGAGTTGCAAAGAAAATTTTACTGGCTAAGCCAAGCCGCACAACAGACATAACTGGAAAGAAGATTTATTAACTAAAAAAAAAAAAAAAAAAAAAATGAGCAAAGCTTCAGTGACTTGTAGGTAAGAAAAGCAACCCAGGATACAGTGCCATCATCCAACTGTTGACAACCATCGAGAGAAAATCTTATAAAGCAGTCAAACGGCAAATTACATACAGGTGAACAAAGCTGAGAATGATACCTGACTTCCTGTTAGAAATAATACAACACAGATGACAACAGAATGACACCTTTAAGTACAGAAAGATAGAAACTGCCCATCTATAAAATTCTACAGTCAATGAAAACAGCCTTCAAACATGAAGGAGAAATAGAGATTTTTCAACAAACAAAAGAGGACAGAATTCATTGCCATCAGATCTTTTCTACAAGAAATGCTGGAGTCTTTCAGGCTAAAGAAAACTGGTAACAAATGGACAGTCAGATCTAAACAAAGGAAAGAATGACGGGCATTGGAAGTGGCAAATATGTGGGTAAATGTAAAAGACTTTCTTTTTTCCCTTTTTAAAAATTTCACTAAAAGCAAAAATGGTAACAATGAACTGTGGGGTTAACAACCTATGGAGAAGTAAAGGGCATGGATGATCATAGCCTAAAGATATAAGAGGAAAATAAAAGGGTACTTCACAAAGTTTTTACACATCAATGATTAACCTAACCATTTTGAAAATGACCTAAATGTAAATGGTCTAAACATTTTAATTAAAAAGCAAAAATGGGCGCTTCCCTGGTGGTCCAGCAGTTAAGAATCTGCCTGGCAATGCAGAGGACAGAGGTTCGATCCCTGGTCTGGGTAGATCCCACAGGCTGTGAGCCCAGGTACCACAGCTACTAAGCCCGCACGCCCCAGAGCCTGTGCTTCACTAGAGAAGCCGCCACGGTGAGAAGCCCGTGCACTGCCAATGAGAGTAGCCCCCGTTGACAACTCGAGAAAGCCCATGCACAGCCAAGAAGACCCAGTGCAACCAAAAAAACAAATCAATCAATCCTTATTGCTTTAAAAAGCAAAGATGGTAAGACTGGATTTAAAAACAAAACACAAGACCTATCTGCTATCTAAAAGAAGCTCATTTTTTAAAAAGGACAAAGATAGGCTAAAAATTAAAGAATAGAAAAAGATATACCATGCAAACACTAGTCAGAAGAAAGCTAAAGATAATAATATCACCCACTATAGACTCCAAGACAAGGAATATGACCAGAGATAAAAGGAGACATTTTAAATTATAAAGGGCTCAATTCATCAAGAAGACATAATAATCCTAAATGTGTATTTACCTAATTACAGAAGTTCAAAATACACGAGGCAAAAATGAACAGAACTGAAAGGGGAAACAGACAAATCCATAATTATAGGTGAATATTTCTATATTCCTCACAGAAATCAATGCAATAAATAGAAAGAAAATCAGTAAGGATATATAAGACAACAACACTATTAACCAACTTGACTTAATTGACATTAATAGCACACTATACCTGAAGGAGAGTAGAACATGTTTTTCAGGTACACATAGAACATTCACTAAAATAGACTTTAACAAGTCTCAATAGATCTCAAAGGACTGAAATCATATGTGTTCTATGACCACTATATAATTTTTAAACAGGAATTAGTAACAAAAAAAATTCAGAAATACGGTGAAATTAAAAAACAAATTTATATGTAACATATGGGTCAAATAAGTATCACAAAGCAAATGGGAAAATATCTTGAAAATGATACATAAAAATGCGTGTGATACAGTTATGGAATGTAGCTAAGTAGTGCTAGGAGGGAAATTTATAGTGGCAAATGCTTCCACTAGAAAACACAGAAGGTTTAAAAATCAATGACCTGTTTCTATCCCTAAGAAGCTAGAAGAGCCAATTAAATCCAAAAGTAGTAATATGAACTAATAAAGTGGTCATGTATGGATGTGACAGTTGGACTGTGAAGAAAGCTGAGTGCCAAAGAATTGATGCTTTTGAACTGTGGTGTTGGAGAAGACTCTTGAGAGTCCTTTGGACTGCAAGGAGATCCAACCAGTCCATTCTGAAGGAGATCAGCCCTGGGATTTCTTTGGAAGGACTGATGCTAAAGCTGAAACTCCAGTACTTTGGCCACCTCATGTGAAGAGTTGACTCACTGGAAAAGACTCTGATGCTGGGAGGAATTGGAGGCAGGAGGAGAAGGGGACGACAGAGGATGAGATGGCTGGATGGCATCACCAACTCGATGGACGTGAGTCTGAGTGAACTCTGGGAGTTAGTGATAGACAGGGAGGCCGGGCGTGCTGCGATTCATGGGGTCGCAAAGAGTCGGACACGACTGAGCGACTGAACTGAACTGAACTGAAAGGTAACAACAGCAACAAAGCTCCAGTAAAACAATAGAGAAAATCAATGAGATTCAAAGTTATTTCTTTGAAAAGATCAATAAAATTGTTTAACCTGTAGCTAAAGTAAAGACTAAAAGAAAGAACACTCAAATCACCAATGTCAGAAATGAAGGAAGGGGGACTTTCCTGGTGGGCGAGTGGTTAAGAATCTGGCTTGCAATGCAGGGGACGTGGGTTCGATCCCTGGTCTGGGAACTAAAATCCCACGTGCCACAGAGCAACTAAGCCTGCGCACCGCCACTAGAGCCCACGTGCTGCAGTGACTGAGGAGCCTGTGCGCCGCAACTACAGAGTCTTGTGCGCTGCAATGAAAGATCCTGCATGAAGCACCTAAGACCCAATGCACCCAAATAAATAAACATGTATTTTTTTTTAATGAAAGAAGGGACATCACTATAAATGCTTCAGGCATTAAAATAGTAATAAAAAAATATATTATGGGGCTTCCCTGGTATCTCAGAGGTAAAGAAACCACCTGCAGAATGCAGAAAACACAGGTTCAATCCTTGACCCAGAAGATTCCACATGCCGCCGAGCAACCGAGTCCATGCACACAGCTACTGAGCCTGTGCTCTAGAGCCTGGGAGCTGCAGCTCCTGAGCCCACATGCCACAGATACTAAAGCCGGAGCGCCCTAGAGACATGCTCCTCAAGAGAAGTCACCACAACGAGGAGCCCACGCCACAACTACAGAGGAGGCCCTTCTCTACAATGAGAGAAAAGGCCTGTGCAGCAACCAAGACCCGGCAGCACCGAAATAAATAAATAAAAGTATAGTCATAAAAAAGAGCACGGGTATACCTGTGGCGGATTTATTTCGATGTTTGATAAAACTAATACAATATTGTAAAGTTTAAAAATAAAATTAAATTAAAAAAAAAAAGAATGCTATACACAGATTTATGGCAACACCTAAATAATTCTGATGAAATATGCAATCCCTTGAAATACTGGGTTGGCCAAAAAGTTCACTCAGGTTTTTCCATAACACCTTACATAAATTACCAAAACTACCAATAATACAAGACGAAAACAGAAAATCCAAATAGCCTAACTGTGTGCATAAAATTTAGAATCTGCATTAGCTACAAAGCACACTCAATATATGTTCATACCTTTTCTGAAATTCATAACAACAAATATGTCACCATGTTTAAATGTACTGGTTTCATACACTCTGAAGTTTCTCCATATTTATATCCTCTATTTGCTCTTAAATTATTAGCTTGACTGAATTCTACTACTCCTCTGCTGTTGTTTAGTTGTTAAGTCACGTCTGACTCTTTTGTTACCCCATGGACTGCAGCCCACCAGGCTCCTCTGGCCATGGGATTTCCCAGGCAAGAATAGTGGAGTGGGTAGCTATCTTCTTCTCCAGAGGGTCTTGCCAAATGAGGGATCGAACCCGGGTCTTCTGTACTGCAGGCAGATTCTTCACCAACTGAGCCACCAGGGAAGCCCATACTACTCTTCTAAGTTCTACCTGCCTGCCTAAAATTATCAGTTCTATTTTAAAATTTGATATTTGTTTATTCTTTAATCTGCTAATTGGTTTTTTACAACTTGAGACTATTTTCTTTGCCTGACTTTTAAGCAAACTTTGACTTATAATTTTACATTGTGAAAGAAAGTAAGTTGCACAGTCATGTCCAACTCTGTGGTTCCATGGACTGCAGCCTGTCCCACTCCTCTGTCCATGGAATTCTCCAGGCAAGAGTACTGGAATGGCTTGCCATTTCCTTCTCAGAGGATCTTCCCAACTTGGGGATCGAACCCAGGTCTCCTGCATTGTCCGCGGATTCTTTCCCAGGTGAGCCACAAGGGAATTTTACATTAGTGCCACTTAATAGTGTTATTTCTACTTCATTTTATAGTCATGTCCCTTTATCAATCAGTATTTTTTCCTTTGATTAATGACTAGAGACTACCGTAAATTCACAGACCCCAGTTCCCATTCCCTGCAAAATCACACTAGAAGGGAAGAGGTCTCTTACACTCTACCAGCCAAAGCGTTGCCATGAAGTACTTAGAAATCTCTAGTCATGCTCCCACAATTTACAGTCACGTCACACAAGTTCCTATTCAATGCAGAGTGTTAAATCCTAGCAAAGCTCCACCAAAAGAGGACAAGGGTTGAGAGAGTCCTTGACCTTAAAAGAAAAAGCAGTCTATATGCACTCAACAAAAATAGGAGTCGGAGGCTCCGAGCTGGCAAATAAGTAACCTAGGACACCAATGACTATTTTTTTCTCCTGTCCCATATATATGGTGCCAGGCACAAAAACTGGAAAACAACATCAACAACAACAACAAACAGACCCTGTGTGTACATGAATATGGGGCGGCAAGGGTGGTATGGCTAGGATGAAGAAGAGCCACTTAGGGATCTGGACCAAGCAATATCAAACTGAGTGACCTTAAGTTGAATTTCAGCCAATACTTTTCAGGTATGCCCTCATTTACAAGGGTATACTCCTAACAGCCTCATTATGACTTAGGAAAAGTAGTTCTCAATTTTTTTTTTTTTCTCTTAGTCTCTGGACAGTCCCCTGGAATGTCCCAGCAATTTCTATCTCAGTACTATGAAGCCAGTTCTTGACATGTTCAGATGTACTGTGTTCTTACATTTATCATGGATTAAGAACAAAGGTCCATCTAGTTAAGGCTATGGTTTTTCCAGCAGTCATGTATGGATGTGAAGAGTTGGACTATAAAGAAAGCTGAGCGCAGAAGAATTGATGCTTTTGAACTGTGGTGTTGGAGAAGACTCTTGAGAGTCCCTTGGACTTGAGGAGATCCAACCAGTCCATCCTAAAGGAGATCAGTCCTGGGTGTTCATTGGAAGGACTGATGTTGAAGCTGAAACTCCAATACTCTGGCCACCTGATGTGAAGAGCTGACTCATTGGAAAAGACCCCGATGCTCGGAAAGATTGAAGGCGGGAGGAGAAGGGGACGACAGAGGATGAGATGGCTGGATGGCATCACCGACTCAATGGACGTGGGTTTGGGTAAACTCCGGGAGTTGGTGGACAGGGAGGCCTGGTGTGCTGCGGTTCATAGGGTTGCAAAGAGTCGGACACAACTGAGTGACTGAACTGAACTGAAGAACATAAGCAATTTCAATAATGTGCTCAGTAATAACTGCTGGGACCATCTGCATACCACTGTTTAAATGCTTACCTTGAGAACCACTGACTTGGCTGATGAGCCAACATCCTCCTCCTTAAAAGTACTGCTGCTACTGCTAAGTCGCTTCAGTCATGTCCGACTCTGTGTGACCCCATAGACTGGCAGCCCAGCAGGTCTTAAAAGTAAAAAAGGGCTCCTTAAAAGTATGTGTGCTCTGTCAAATACTATGTATGCTTTTGACTTTAAAAAAATTACATTTGCTAAGTAAATCAATAAGTAATTGAATTTTTACTCCTATATGTGGCTAACAGACATCTTCAATTTGGAACAATTAACATTCAAAACACATGTCTAACATTTCAAAACTATGCAGTCTGAACCAAAAGCTCTAGAAACAAAATTTATACAGGTCAGCCAGGACAGAAAAGGTCATCTCCATAGACTGACATAAAAAAAGAACACAAAATTAGTCCAAGTTGGGTTATAGTGTCTACTATTGAAATTCTAATAATTAATTAGAATTTCCCAAACTGTCTCCTGGAAAGTCAGAACTAAAAAAAAAAGTTAAAAAGGATTCAAACCCCAATAGCAGCTACAAAACAAGTATTTAAAAGCTGGTTGGGTGAACGGCACCTCAGGGCAGGAGAAAACGTCTGCTTTTTACTTATACTTCTGTACCATATGAATTTTTGTTTTACGATAAGCATGTATTTTTGGGGAAAGATTTATTTTTTAGGCTACCATTAACTGATAATAAGAAAGGCTGGTCCTCAGAGAACAATCTGCTCCTTCTGAAATCTCACTGTGCATGAGACAGGACAGGTATCACATGAACCACTGCACATTTTAACTGTCTTTTCCTTACTGTTCATTACCACGGAACACTCAGAAAGGAAACTGGCGATGAGAACTATGAGATTCTCAACATAAAGCCAATACCGCACAGCCAGTGTCACGTGACAGTGACAGCTGCCCAAGGTGTCGAGCTTTGTGAAGAGGTGTCCTCATTTCCATTAAGTGGCCTGGAGAGAACACATTTAATCTCATATCCTGTAGAAGAAAAAAAGGAAAGCAGGTTTCTTTTCCTGAAGGTAGCAAAAGTAACCAAATATTAGAGCTAAGAAAGAAAATACAGGTCCAGTGGCACCCCACTCCAGTCCTCTTGCCTGGAAAATCCCCTGGGCAGAGAAGCCTGGTGGGCTGCAGTCCATGGGGTCGCTAAGAGTCGGACACGACCCAGCGACTTCACTTTCACTTTTCACTTTCACGCATTGGAGAAGGAAATGGCAACCCACTCCAATGTTCTTCCCTGGAGAATCCCAGGGATTGGGGAGCCTGGTGGGCTGCCATCTATGGGGTCGCACAGAGTCGGACACGACTGAAGCGACTTAGCAGCAGCAGCAATCCCTTAGCCACAATTCTAAAATCTGCAAAAATTTCTGAGAGTCAAAGATTTTCTATCAGTCCTTGGTAGTAAAACTTGATCTGAATTTAATTGGCAGCAAAATCTGATCTGAACTGACTTAAGACTATTTAGAGTCTATCCACTAAAATAAGAATAGTCATGGCTTTGGCTGCCTAAGTATTAATGTATTTAACTATAAAGTGCTACCCTGACTCTGCAGGCGCATTACATATATACTGTAAACACACCTTATAAACTTTCCAAAATTTTTTTTTAAATTCTGAATTCTAAAATACAGCTGGCCCTTAGAATTTCCAGTAAGTGACTATGAACGTAAAATGGGTTTTTATTAAAACAGTCCTGTCAATCTCTATCAAAATATGTATCTTTCTAAAAATATTCCTATAAATTTGAATTAATTTTAATGAAAACTTATCACTATTAAAATATACTACTTTCAGTTCAGTTCAGTTCAGTCACTCAGTTGTGTCCGACTCTTTGTGACCCCATGAAACGCAGCTCGCCAGGCCTCCCTGTCCATCACTAACTCCCGGAGTTCACTCAGTCTCACGTCCATCGAGTCGGTGATGCCATCCAGCCATCTCAGCCTCTGTGGTCCCCTTCTCCTCCTGCCCCCAATCCCTCCCAGCATCAGAGTCTTTTCCAATGAGTCAACTCTTCCCATGAGGTGGCCAAAGTTCTGGAGTTTCAGCTTTAGCATCATTCCTTCCAAAGAAATCCCAGGGCTGATCTCCTTCAGAATGGACTGGTTGGATCTCTTTGCAGTCCAAGGGACTCTCAAGAGTCTTCTCCAACACCACAGTTCAAAAACATCAATTCTTCGGCGCTCAGCCTTCTTCACAGTCCAACTCTCACATCCATACATGACCACTGGAAAAACCATAGCCTTGATTAGACGGACCTTTGTTGGCAGAGTAATGTCTCTGCTTTTGAATATGCTATCTAGATTGGTCATAGCTTTTCTTCCAAGGAGTAAGCGTCTTTTAATTTCATGGCTGCAGTCACCATCTACAGTGATTTTGGAGCCTAAAAAAATAAAGTCTGACACTGTTTCCACTGTTTCCCCATCTATTTCCCATATACTACTTTGAATATCTATAATTCTATAAATGCTTATTATTTAGAATATTTTATACCACTTCAATATTATTTTAAGTCAACTTCTCTCTGAAGGCAATGCTAAAATCAGTCTTTGACAGGAGGGTGGCAGCAGGCAATGGCAAGAGTGAACATCGACATCTTTAGGAATCAGTAAGCTAAAATGGACTGGAATGGGTGAATTTAATTCAGATGACTATTATATCTATTACAGTGGGCAAGAATCCCTTAGAGGAATCAGAATGGGGTAAAGACAGTAAAGCTAAAAAAGCAGATCTCTGTCAATATGCTTTTTTTCTTTTTATGTTTAAAAAACCCCCAAAACAAAGGGCATAGGATTTTTAAAAATGTATCAAAGAGGAACGCAGATATTAAAAGTTAACAAGCACCAATTTAAATCATTAAAAGAATCAAAATCAAAAAGAAGTCACACAATCCAAGTAGTTATCGATGAAGAGAACACAAAAGTCAAGAAACAGAACAAATACAAGTAAGGAAAATTAAATATTTTAGTCCAGTTATATATCAATTCTATTACATGACTAAATGACAAATGATAACAAAGCTTGCAAAACTCAAAAGTCTCTATTACAGAAAGAAAATAATAAGGCCAGATTAAAACAAGAATTAAGACATAAGACTATTAAGAACCTATAATTAATTACAATGAAGAGTAACTTAGAAGATTTCATGTGAAAACAAAGATAGAATGAACATTTTAATAAACATAAGCACAACATTATATTTTAAACCCTGGTATCTACATGAAATAAAACTGGTTAATTTTTTTAAGCATACACCAATCCTTTCTTCCTCCCCAACTCTCTCTCATATACAGAACTAGCAAATGCTGGAAACAATGAAGGCAAGCAGGAACCTCATTTCACAACCGGTAGACACAAAAGCAGTGAAAATCCCTTCAGTAAATGGTGGGTGTGCTAAGTTGCTTCTGCCGAGTCTGACTCTGTGTGACCCCATGGACTGTAGCCACAGGGCTCTTCTGTCCATGGGATTCTCCAGGCAAGAATACTGGAGTGGGTTCCCATGCTCTCCTCCAGGGGATCTTCCAGGCCCAGGGATCAAACCTGCACCTCTTAAATCTCTTGCATTGGCAGGTGGGTTCTTTACCACTAGCTCCACCTGGGAAGACCCAAATAAATAATCTGGGGCTTCTATCCAAAGGAAGCATTCACAAAGTTATACTACTCAAAGAAATTAAAGACTGAAAAATAACTGAAAACACTCCTTAAAGCAGTATTAGTAGCAAACATGGTCATTGCTATATCCCAGAAACAAAGGATAATGCTATTCTCAAATATTATTTACTAAATTGTGGTTCATACTATCTAAGAAAAATATGTGGCCATCAGAAAGAGTACATATGAAAACATCACTGATATATGGAATTTTAAATTAATTAAAATTAAAAATGTCAGGGTAAATTTGGATTTTTAGAAGTTCATCTTATATGTAAGAATTAAAAAGAAATATTTCCCATAGTAATCTCCCTTTTATTTAAACAAAACATAAATGGAAGGAAAAGGAGGGGAAAAAAGAAGACAACAAAAAGATATTCTGGTACAGGAGCATCAAGGATGAAAAGCAAGCCAAGAGGACATCCTGTAAGTAAAAGAGTTTCCAAACTCACAATTAACAGATTTACTATAAAAGAAACATAAAGCTCTAAATTCAGTTAACTAAAAACACAAAGTTAAAGAATATCAAAGTTGAAAGCTAAAAATCTAAGATTTTAATCCATTAAGAATATGTTTAAAAAGTCCTTATTTCCTAATGGAGGGGTGAAGTTGAGAATAATGGGGCTTTTAGGTGCTAGAAAACAAAGACTGTGAGAAAAGAATTTTACCTCCACCCCCAAAGAATTATGCCTAGTGATTAAGGTTGCATATAATGTAGTGCGTATACCAATCTACCAGGGTCTAAGAATATCCCTTGGTTAATTACATAACAGATCCAGATTCAAGGCATCTTTTTGAACTAGGTCATTCACATAATTCCTACAGTGTAAGAAAGATACAGATACATGCTCATCCAACTGGAATCCAACATCTGATACAAGTTACTTTAAATTTAAATCATGATGTATTAATAATGTAATAATGCTGTACCGGTATCAAAACCAAATTTTACATCCTTTTATATCATGCAATGTGTTTTGACAGGGTGATCTTGGTTTCCCTACACAGAAATTAGTTTACTCTCAGGATTTAAGAAGTTTCCACAGTTAGGAGTGCAGTGTACTGAAGGAATGTACAAAAGTATCCAGGTATCCTTGAGTTTATAATCAAGTTGGAGAGAGAGTATCACATAAAAACAATGTGAGAAAGCTTTAGTAAGCAGTTAAGCGTCAGCTGTATACATAGACTGATATTAAATATATACCAACCAATCTATAGAAACATTCACCTGAAAGTTACTTTTAAAGATACACACCCTGAAAAGGTTTTCATTTATCTCAATCAGGTTGCCATCACTGAAAATATTTTGCAACTCCTAGTTTGCTTCCAAAACAGTTTACAAACTGCACGAGGAAACTTGCCTCATTACGTCGAAATCATTTTGGACCCCAAACTGTATTACCCAGACAAATTATTTAATCAGACCTTAAAAATGACTCTTGGTTGCTCCCTAAAATCAAATCCACCCTGAAAGAATGAAGATTTTCCCCTACGGAAATTCCAAAGACTATCTCATACTCTGGAAGCAACTCCGAAATAATTCCTCAAATGTTTTCAGAAAAGGCAGCACTTCCACTCCCAGAGAAGATGGAGTAGCAGGGACCAGATGCACCCTTGCACCTGAAACATCTACAGTTCTGGACAAAACAGAGAAAACAATGGTTTTCAAAACATCTGACATCGGGCAAGGAAGGACAGTGACTCCTGAGAGACAGTAAACAAAGAAGGTAATTAAGCCCTATAATTGTCCGAGTCTGCTACCTAGGGAAAGTCTCCAGCCCAAGGCACAGGGAAGGGGAACCCAGGTAGAACTCAGAGACTGCCCTTCGTTGAGGAGATGGAGCTGAGATACTGGGAAGTCCAAGGCAGCGAGAGTTTGTAGTTCACAGGAGTATTGGAGAGAAGACAGCTGCACAGAACAGAACTCCAGAGATCTGCAGGGGACCCCTCGCATATCTGGCTGAGTAACTAGGAAAAACACAGCTAACATCACATTTAATGGCACAATGCTTTCCCTCTGAGTCTGGGGGAAAACCAAAGATGCCCATTTATATCACTTTTTAAAAAAAAAACTGAGGTGTAGTTGAGGTACAATATATGTAACTTTCAGGGATACAACACAGTATAATTTTAAGGTTATCCTCCATTTATAGTTATTATAAAACACTGGCTATATTCCTTTGCTGCACAATATTCTTGTAGCTTACTTATTCTCTTCTATATGTAGTGGTTTATAACTCTGAATCTTCTACCCCTATTTTGCCCTTCCCCTCTTCCCTCTCTCCACTGGTAACCATTAGTTCTGTGTCTGTGAATCTGTTTCTTTTTGTTATATTCACTAGTTTATTTTTATAAAATGCACATATAACTGATATTATACAGTGTTTGTCTTTCTCTTACTTCACTAAGCATAACATCCTCTAAGTCCATCCATGTTGCAAACGGCAAAATTTCATTATGTTTTTAATCCCTGAGTAGTATTTCACTCGGAGAAGGCAATGGCACCCCACTCCAGGACTCTTGCTTGGAAAATCCCATGGATGGAGGAGCCTGTTAGGCTGCAGTCCATGGGGTCGCTAAGAGTCGGACACGACTGAGCGACTTCACTTTCACTTTTCACTTTCATGCACTGGAGAAGGAAATGGCAGCCCACTCCAGTGTTCTTGCCTAGAGAATCCCAGGGACAGGGGAGCCTGGTGGGCTGCCGTCTATGGGGTTGCACAGAGTCGGAAACGACTGAAGTGACTTAGCATAGTATTTCACTGTATATACCACATCTTTATTTATTCATCTGTGGATGAACACTAAGGGTGCTTCTATATCTTGGCTATTGTAAAAATGCTATTATGGACATTGGGATATATATATCTTTTCAAATCAGCATTTTGTTTGTTTGTTTGTTTCATATATCCCAGGTGTGGAACTGCTGGGTCATATTTCTATTTGTAGTTTTTTGAGAAACTTCCATAGTTTTCTGCAGTAGATGCACCAATCTACATTCCCACCAACAGTGTAGGAGAGTTCCCTTTTCTCAACATCCTCTCCAACATCTGTCACTTGCTCACATTACTTCCATTACAGTACTTGAGAGCTTCCCAGGTGGCACTAGCGGAAAAGAAAAGTGAAAGTGAAAGCTGCGTCCGACTCTTTGCAACCCCACTGACTCCACAGTCCATGGGATTCTCCAGGCCCAGTTACTGGAGTGGGTAGCCTTTCCCTTCTCCAGGGGATCTTACCAACCCAGGGATCGAACCCAGGTCTCCCACATTACAGGTGGATTGTTTACCAGCTGAGCCACAAGGGAAGCCCAGCAGTAAAGCACCCACCTGCCAATGCAGGAGACATAAGAGACACACGTTCGAGTCCTGGGTCGGGAAGATCCCCTGGAGAAGGAAATGGCAACCCACTCCAGTATTCTTGCCTGGAGAATCCCATGGACAGAGGAGCCTGGTGGGCTACAGTCTATGGGGTTGCAAAGAGTCAGACACAACTGAAAGCGACTTAGTACATAGTACTTGAGGTCCTAGCCAGTACAAGACAAGAAAACTCATGGAGCTTCCCTGGTGGTCCCAATCACTAATGCTGAAGAAGCTGAAGTTGGACGGTTCTATGACAATCTCCAAGACCTTCTAAAACTAACACGAAAAAAAGATGCCTTTTTCATCATAGGGGATTGGAATGCAAAAGTAGGAAGTCAAGTGACTGTTACCTGGAGTAACGGTCAAGTTTGGCCTTGGAGTACAAAATGAAGCAGGGCAAAGGCTAACAGAGTTCTGCCAAGAGAATGCACTGGTTATTGCAAACACTCTCTTCCAACAAACGAGAGAGAACTCTACACATGGACATCACTAGATGGTCAATATAAAGTCAGACTGATTTTATTCTTTGCAGCCAAAGGTGGAGAAGCTCTATGCAGTAAGCTAAAACAAGACATAGAGCTGAATGTGGCTCAGATCACGAGCTTCTTACCGCAAAATTCAGACTTAAATTGAAGAAAGTAGGGAAAACCCCTAGACCATTCAAGTATGACCTAAATCAAAACCCTTATGATTTTAGAGTGGAAGTGACAAATAGATTCAAGGAACTAGACCCTGATGCTGGGAAAGATTGAGAGCAGGAAGAGAAGAGGGTGACAGAGGATGGGATGGTTGGACGGCATCACCAACTCAATGAACTTGAGTTTGAGCAAACTCTGGGAAAGAAGAGGGAAGCCTGGTGTGCTGCAGTCCATGGGGTTGCAAAGAGCTGGACATGAGTTAGGAACTGAACCACCACCACCAGTGGTTAAGAATCCACCTTGCAATGCAAGGGACATGGGTTCAATCCCTGGTTGGTGAACTAAGATCCCACATGTCGCACAGCAACTTAAAAAGCCCCCATGCCACAATTAAAGAGCCTGTGTGCTACAACTACCAAAGCCCATGCACTCTGGAGCCCTCACACCACAACTACCGAGCCTGTGTGCCGCAACTAGAGGATCCATGCACTGCAATGAAAGATCCAGCATGCCACAACTAACATCCAATGCAGCCAAATAAAAAATAAATAATTAAAAAAAAAAGAATTAGAACTCAAAGATTAGAAAGTAAAACTGTCATTCTTGGTAAATGATATAATTGTGTATAGAAGAAGAAAAACAAAATGATTACAAAAAAGTCAGTAGAAGTAATGAATGAAATTAGCAAACTGTATCTGATTCATTAGTGTCACAATCATATCAATAAAAACAAACTATCTAAATGAAGAGGCCTTTAATAAATACGTACTTCCAGGGAGACGGTTTAGAGAATGTTTTTTAAGAGTAAGAAGGAAAATTGTTTGGAATCCAGAAACAAGGGAGAATATTTTACATAATGCATAGCCCTTATAAAGTACAGGGACAAAAAGGGAGAAAATCATATGAAATACAGAGAAAAGATTGTGGGGGAGAGGGCAAAGAGCTCTAGGGAACAAGAGCTGATAGGTGGAAGCATTAAAGGCTCTGGGTCAGACACAGAGGTTTGGACTTCACAGAATAATAAAGGTTGATCGAGAAGGGAAAAGAAAATAGTACATAGGAAACGTTTTCTGGAGGGAGACTAGGAATAGGACCAGGCACAGGAAGCTGTTTTAATAATCCAGACCTAGCCTGAGGATGACTCAGAAGCAAGATGGTGGCATGAAAACAAAAACCGAGCAGCTCCAAGTCCAAAGCTATAGAGAAAAGAGCTACAAGACATGGCAATGTTTCAAGATGCAGGGTTTCTGGGTTTCAAGATGCAGGTGTTGGGAGGATGGCTACCAACGAGGGGACCCAATCAAGTGAGCAAATCATTGAGGGAGGAGAAGCAGAGACCCATTTCCAGCCCCCAGAGTTACCTTTTTGAATGGCACCTCAAATGAAAGGCAAACGAGAGAAAACGACATTCAATACACGTGTTTCAGTGCAGTGAATACAAGCTTGGCAGGCCTCTGCCTCAGAAGCAAACACGCTGCCTCCATGTGGAGCCCTGGCTCTGGCAGCTTCGGGAAGCGTAGGGTGATGTCACGATGTGCTGAGGCCGCCTCACAAACTCTGTGTGGGGCACAGGGTCCCCTTTTTAAAGTTTTCAAACCAGCCCTTACTGGCCTGAATTGTGATGTCTTCTGCATTTTCATTCTCTTGTTTTGTTATTTCCACAAAGAGCCCTTTCACCAATTCTCTTGGTGTTTTAAAAGTAATGCTTTCCCCTGTAGGCCCGTGTTTTGGCCATATATTAGGAATGCGGGGGCAGAAAGAGATCTCCTCCTGCATGGTTTAAGAGGGAATCTATAATTAGTGTGCCCTTTTGTTTAGGGTATAGAGCCACACTGCAAAATAAAAACATCATAAATGTTAAACACCTCGTATAAAACTATAAAATTTTTATAGAGAAAGTAAGGTTGACAAGAGTAGTTGGTGAAACTATTTTAAAATCTGTTGTCCATGGTACACCTAAGTAGAGTTGTTTACTTATTAATAGAAGTCTCAAAGAGATACACATTTGGGTAAAATATCTCACGGAAAGGATATTACTGAGCACGATACACCAGTAGCAAGATTTTCACTGAAGGAAAACACCTAGCTCCTAGGGGGACCTGGGCTTCATCTTTCCCTCGTTCCTTCACACTGGAACCCTGTGAAATTATCCAGCCCATAAAAACTAACCACCCCGTATCTGGGGGCAGCTTTTGCCTTCTGAGACTGAACACCCTGTGTCTATGGAGTGCGAATCTTAAGTAAACCTGCTTTCACTTCACCATGGCTCACTCTTGAACTCTTTCCTGTGCGAAGTCAAGGACTCTCACCTTGGCAGCTGATCCCAGGAACTCATCCGAGACCTGGAACATAACCAGCCTCTCGTGCTCCATTTTCCTGCAACGCACTGACCCGGGCCTAAGTCAGGGAGCTTGGACCTCTCCTACTTTTGGAGGCTCTTCCTAGGTTTGAAAAATGAAGACGTGCCACGGACTTCCCTGGTGGTTCAGTGGCTAAGACTCCACATTCCCAATGCAGGGGGCCTGGGTCCTTGGTCAGGAACTAGATCCCACATGCCACAACTCAAAGATCCTTCGTGCCACAACTAAGAAACTAAGACCTGGCACAGCCCAATAAATAAGCAAAAAATATATAAATTTTAAAAAATCTGTGGTACATTTTAAATGTATACATGTAATTAACACTTCTAGGGGAAGAAAACAATATTAACTGTACTACTCACAAAATACAGGAATAATAAACATATTCATCTGTCATTAATCACAGAGAGTATGATACAGCCACTGGAACAAGTTTAAAGCTACAATCAATAACTCCTTCCAATCCGGTGGATTGATCTCTTGTACTGCCTGCTGTACACAAACCATTCTGTGAGTGCCACAAAAACAACAAAGTGGATAAGCTTGTTTCAGGCTCTACGTAGCCAAGAGCAGACTCCTGACTTCTCCCGCTTCTCTAGTGGAGAAACTACAAGGAACGTGTCCTAGTTATCACTCCACTCTCCTGGGTGCTTCCTGAAATTGCACCTCACTTGGGACTCAAACCCACAATCTTCCAACTGAAACTGCGTAACTCATCTCAGGACTTAATGAAGCTCAGGTTCTTTATGTCTCAGCGCAGAAGGAATTCAGCGAGAGGCAAAGTGATAACTAAAAAGATTTATCAATATCCTTTGTAAAGAGGTTGCAGGAAAATGGGGCATGAGAAGATGGTCATGATTCAGGTGGTGGGCAGGTTCCTGGGATGGACCATCAAGTGACGGCCCTGGGCTTAGTGCAGAAAAGAATTCAAGAGTGAGCCACAGTAACTAAAAAGCAGGTTTACTGAAGGTGATACACATTCCAATTATAGAATGTAGTCCGTCTCAGAATGTGAGCAACGTAGAAACACCCTCGGCACACAGAGGGTGGGCTGTCTCAAAAGTCAAGAGCAGCCACAAAATATGGGGTGCTCAGTGTTTATGGGCTGGGTAAGCTAGGGGGTAGGAGGATTATTTCACCTATTTCAGGGGGAAGGGGCAGGGACTTCCAGGAACTGGGCCACCACCCACTTTTTGCCCTTTTATGGTCAGCGTCACAACCGTCACGGTGCCCGCGGGTGTGTCATCTATCATATGCTAGTATATTACCGTGAGTGCACAATGAGGTTCAGGGTCTACTGGAAGTTGAATCTTGATGCCATCCTGGGCCTAATCAGTTCTACTCGGTTTGTGCCATATCCTTAACAGCTAAGTCATTCTTTTAAAGGTTCTGCCCTGCTGCTTCTCCTCCTGTCTCATTTCTACACCTTTAAACAGATTTTCTATCTTGCCTCAAGATGCTGTGGCCTTCTCAGCCTCACCCTGCTTCCATTTTCTCCTGCTTTTTCACTCCAAACATCTTAAAATAAACTATATTCACTGGTGTCATTTTCCCTACCATCCATTATCTCCATAGCTCCTTGTAATGTAGGTCAATAAACGAACACACAGAAATTTGTAGCAATCGACTTTGTAACAGGTTAATTATCATCTTCTGAATGGAATCAGCACTACTAGAGTTTAATCACCTCTTTCTGAAAACTATCAAGTTTTGAATATGAAAATCTGAAAAATACTGGTTAGCCAACAAAGTCCAGACATCTCCTAACTGTACTTAACAATCACAGGATGAAGACAGTAAGAGCTGGGGTGAACTGGGGAAAAGGAGGCACTACTTAAGAATAACAGGGCTGAAAAAGAGGAGTTATTAAACTAAAGAGGTGTAAACTGAAAGAAAATGGGCTGAATTTCCATTCAATGACTCTTCCTTTCCCCACTTTCAGTTGAGAATCAAATTAAACTAATGCTGGCTCAGTGAACCACTTAAAGATTTACGTTGTTCTTTCTGTTGTTCATTCACTAAGCTGTGTCCCATTCTTTGCAACACCCATGGGCTATAGCATGCCAGGCTCCTCTGTCCTCCACTAACTCCTGGAGCTTGCTCAAATTCATGTCCACTGAGTTGGAGAGGCTATCTGACCATCTCATCCTCTGCTGCTCTCTTCTCCTCCTGCCTTCAATCTTTCCCAGCATCAAGGTCTTTTCCAATGAGCTGGCTTTCTGCATCAGTGGCCAAAGTACTGGAACTTCAGCTACAGCAACAGTCCTTCCAATGAATATTCAGGGTTGATTTCCTTTAGGATTGACTGGTTTGATCTCGTTACAGTCCAAGGGACTCTCAAGAGTCTTCTCCAGCACCACAGTTCGAAAGCATCAATTTTTTGGTGCTTCTTCAGTGCTCAGCCTTTTTTATGGTCCAAGTCTCACGTCCGTACATGACTAATGGAAAAGCCACAGCTCTGACTAAACTTACAGGTTAAGTAAAACTAGAATTTCAAGCTGTAGAAATCATCTTTCCCAGTACATGCAACTGGAGGCCCTTCTAGGTAATCCCTTCTGACATCATCCCTTTGACTGGTTCAGTATCTGGTCCTGTGAGGTGGATCAGCACTTGTCTCAAACAATCTGGAGGTGACTTCCTTTACTCTCTGCTCTTTAGTTCAGTTCAGTTGCTCAGTCGTGTCCAACTCTTTGTGACCCCTTAGACCGTAGAATGCCAGGCTTCCCTGTCCATCACCAACTCCCAGATTTGCTCAAACTCATGTCCATCAAGTCGGTGATGCCATCCAACCATCTCATCTTCTGTCGTCTCCTTCTCTTCCCACCTTCAGTCTTTCCCAGCATCAGAATCTTTTTCAGTGAGTCAGTTCTTTGCATCAGGTGGCAAAAGTATTGGAGTTTCAGCATCAGTCCTTCCAATGAATATTCAGGACTGATTTCCTTTAGGATGGACTGGTTGGATCTCCTTGCAGTCCAAGGGACTCTCGAGTCTTCTCCAACACCACAGTTCAAAAGCATCAATTCTTCGGTGCTCAGCTTTCATTATGGTCCCACTTTCACATCCATACATGACTACTGGAAAAACCATAGCTTTGACTAGATAGATCTTGCAATGTCTCTTGTTTTTAATATGCTGTCTAGGTTAGTCATACTTTTTCTTCCAAGGAGCAAGCATCTTTTAATTTCATGGCTGCAGTCACCATCTGCAGTGATTTTGGAGCTCAAGAAAATAAAGTCTGTCACTGTTTCCATTGTTTCCCCATCTATTTGCCATGAAGTGATGGGACCGGATGCCATGATCTTAGTTTTCTGAATGTTGAGTTTTAAGCCAGCTTTTTCACTCTCCTCTTTCACTTTCATCAAGAGGCTCTTCAGTTCCTCTTCGCTTTCTGCCATAAGGGTAGTGTCATCTGCATATCTGAGGTTACTGATATTTCTCCCAGCAATCTTGATTCCAACTTGTGCTTCTCTGCTCCTAGATAAGTTTAAATGAGTCACAACTTTCTAATTCCACCTGAAATCATTTGCCTAGTTATAGGTGCTATATTCAAACAAGTATATTAATTAGAAGTGACAAGCATCATTCTGGTTTACAATTAGCTTCTTTGAATGGTACTTTATGATGCCTTTATGAGTTCAAATATATGGAATCACAACAACAATTATTTCTAAGACTATCTCCAGTTCTGAAATGTAATCTGAGTCTGACATGTCACTTACAGGTCTGTAAGACAGCTGTTGGCCCTGTACCCTGACACCAGCTTTGTGAAAGCACACCACTGTGCCATCTTCTCCTTATACTAAATATGCTCCTTTGGGCCTCTGTGTAGGCCGTTTGCCCTACCTGAAATGCCCTCTTCCTCCATGACTAAGTGTAAATGTTACCTTCCCTGGAAAGGCTTTCCTGATTTCTAGTTGTGTGGACGACTTTCCTTTTCACCCCTGCCCCCTCCCCTGAATGTCTACTATGACACAACACCAAATGGCACTCATCTGTGTCTGCCTTGTCCACTTGGCTGTGCGTGCCTTGGGAACAAAAATCTCTTCTTATCCCATTCCTGTAGTCCTAGCTCCTAATCCAGCGTTCAGCACACAGTGCACACGCAAACATTCAGTGTCAACTGTACTCAAGTAAGTACCGACCACATAAAAAAGTGTTTAAAGGAATAACCATTCTGATCATTTCTACTAATAAAGGATTAAAAAGATACTCATTAAACTCTGCAATGGGGAGATCCCTGGTGGTCTAGTGGTTAAGATTCCAGGTTTTCACTGCCATGGCCTGGGTTCAATCCCTGGTTGAGAAACTGGGATCCCACACACCATACAGCCAAAAAAAAAAAAAAACCCAACTGTACAATGACTAGATAAAATTCTCATACAAATTAAAATTTTTTATTACAATATTCTTTCTATAATAATGAAATGTTTACCTATTACAGGTAGAAATTAAGAAAAAAATAGACCCTAGTGTTTCACTTTCATGCGTTGGAGAAGGAAATGGCAACCCACTCCAGTGTTCTTGCCTGGAGAATCCCAGGGATGGTGGAGCCTGGTGGGCTGGCGTCTATGGGGTCACACAGAGTCGGACACGACTGAAGTGACTTAGCAGCAGCAGAAACAACCTAAAATGGAAAGCCCCTCCCTGCCCCCATATATTTATTTAAACCATCAGAATGAGATACTTTTCTGTTTTAGTTTTCTTTCCTAATTTATTTGAAAATTTTTCATTCAGGACCTACTATGTGTAATTTACAGTGGGAGATGCTGTGCTGTGCTGTGCTGAGCTGCTCAGTCATGTCCGACTCTTTGCGACCCCATGGACTGCAGCTTGCCAAGCTCCTCTGTCCATGGGGATTCTCTAGGCAAGAACAGTGCAGTGGGTTCCAGATACTGGTGATAAAAATGTGAGCAAAACAGACAAGGCATTTTTATTCACGTAGCTATTTTCTAGCAGGGAAACAATATACAAATTAAATGATTACTTAATTACAATTAAATTAAGTGCTCTGAGTGTTTAAAAGGAGCACTTCTACTGGGGGGGGGAGGGGGGGAGGTGTGTGTGCTTAAGAAATAACACATAAACAGGACTCCAGGGACTGAAGAGGCAACAACTAGGCTTGGGGTGCGAAGCTTCCAGACCATGGGAATAGCAAGTGCAAGGAGGAGACCTTGAGCAGGAGGGGATATGCATTTCAGGAACCGGAAGGTCCGTGTGACAAGAGTACAGGCAGCAAAGGAAAAGAGGGCAGGAAACGAGGCACGGTCTTCCCTGGGCATTTAGTGAACAAGACAGATCAGATGCTTATTCTTGTGAAGTTTATATTCCAGAGGGTGGATGGCAGTGGTTGGGGGACAGGTTAACAATTTTAAGTAGGGAGTACATGTGATTACGAGTTACACTTGTTTCTTAGTTAAATATTTTATATTTGAGGAATAACATATACAGAACAGACACATAGTCTTAAGTGATTATTCCTTCTGCAGTTTCTACAATTCTCTAAGGCAGAGAATTCCCTACTTACAAGGGAAAAAATTAACTTCTGCACAGTAATTTATTTGAAGATACTTATTCAACAAACATTTGAGTGCCTACAATATGGCAGGCGCAGTACAGTGTGTGCATTCATACAGAGATGAATGCAAGTCTTGCTCTTAAGAAACTCACAATCTGATGCAAGAGACAGATCTGGAAACACTATACAGTGTAGTCCATGCTAGAAATGAGGAAAATATAAAGCAGCAAAGAGAAATTCAATATTCCTAGAAATAATTAATCATATCATCTTTGTGTTAAAGCTGTACTTTTTCATACTATGTTTTTGAATTTTCAATCATTCCTGTGCTTGGAACATAGCTGATACTCAAGTATATGTCTACAACACAAACCAACCCAGGATTTTTCACTTCTAGTTCAGGTCCTTTCCAGGAACCAAACATGCCCCTAACTGGAAGAGTTTGCATTAATTCCAAGGAGCTCTTCTTTTGAAGCTGCTTTCACAGCCAGCTTGCTGCTGCTGCTGCTGCTGCTGCTAAGTCGCTTCAGTCGTGTCGGACTCTGTGCGACCCCATAGACAGCAGCCCACCAGGCTCCCCCGTCCCTGGGATTCTCCAGGCAAGAACACTGGAGTGGGTTGCCATTTCCTTCTCCAATGCATGAAGGTGAAAAGTGAAAGTGAAGTCGCTCAGTCGTGTCCGACTCTTCGCGACCCCATGGACTGCAGCCTACCAGGCTCCTCCGTCCATGGGATTTTCCAGGCAAGAATACTGAAGTGGGGTGCCATCTCCTTGTCCACACAGCCAGCTTACAAAACCACAAAAGAAAGTAAGTTTCATTAAACTAAAGTCACACTTCATTATATGCCCAGGCTGAAAACCCATAACAACTTCTAAACAGTTATTTTTTTAAAGTGAATTTTCATTCAGAAGAATTTCTCCTATGAAGACAATCAAGAAACTGCCATCTAGTCCTTCATAATTCATGATCTCTGTCCTCAAAGCACTTGTATTTTGGTTTCTAATTGAAAAGATAAAATGTAGCACATAGAATAAAACAAAATACAAGGTAGCATTTGTTCAGTGATTTAAAATATTTATAGACTATCTACTATGAGCAAGCTCTGACAACCCTAAATAGCATATTAAAAAGCAGAGACATTACTTTACTGAAAAGATTTGTATAGTCAAAACTATGGTTTTTTCCAGTAGTCACATAAGGATGTGAGAGCTGAATCATAAAGAAAGCTGAGCACTGAAGAACTGATGCTTTTGAACTGTGGTGTTGGAAAAGACTCTTGAGAGTCCTTTGGACAGCAAGAAGATCAAACCAGACAATCCTAAAGGAGATCAGTCCTGAATATTCATTGGAAGGACTGATGCTGAAACTCCAATACTATGGCCACCTGATGCAAAGAACTGACTCATTGGAAAAGACCCTGATGCTAGAAAAGATTGAAGGCAGGAGAAGGGGACAACAGAGGATGAGATGGTTGAATGGCATCACCAACTCGATGGACATGAGTCTGAGCAAGTCTGGGAGTTGGTGATGGACAGGGAAGCTTGGCATGCTGCTGTCCATGGGTTCGCAAAGAGCTGGACACAACTAAGCTACTGAACTGATCTACTATGAGCCAGGTAAGGAGTCCTTTTAGGGAGGCAAAGTTGAGTAGGACAAAAGCCTGCCTTCAGGGAACTCAGTCTTATACCCTGCCTTTAAGGAACTCAGCCAATAATACACAAGCCAGGACAATCAGAGCTATAATTCAGCAGGTACACACAGATGAGAACACAGCTGCCACAGGTTCTAATTCATCAGCACCTATTCCCATGTCTTATCAGTTTTTGAATATTTTAACACTACCCCTGATTATAATACAAACTGATAAATACTGCTACATGAAAAAATTAATGTTAAAACAGCTCAGAGGAGATGGTGAGAACTGAATTTTCTGGGTTTCTCAGCAAGGACGGTTATCATATTTGGATAAGGACCTGATTTCAAGAAAGAGAAGAGCGTTACCAAAAGGCCAGTGGTGGCAATTAGCCTGGTATAGCCCTCCAACTCAGAGAAGGCAATGGCACCCCACTCCAGTACTCTTGCCTGGAAAATCCCATGGACGGAGGAGCCTGGTAGGCTGCAGTCCATGGGGTCACTGAGGGTCGGACTTGACTGAGTGACTTCACTTTCACTTTTCACTTTCCTGCATTGGAGAAGGAAATGGCAACCCACTCCAGTGTTCTTGCCTGGAGAATCCCAGGGACGGGGGAGCCTGGTGGGCTGCCGTCTATGGGGTCGCACTGAGTCGGACACGACTAAAGTGACTTAGCAGCAGCAGCCCTCCAACTATGCTAAGGACATGGTTCAGAGCTGTGCTGTCCGGCATGGTAGCCACTTGCCACATGTAGCTATTGACGACTGGAAGTGTGGTAAGTCTCAACTGAGATGTATTAAGTGAAAAGTATACTCCGGATTTCAGTTTCACATGAAAAAAAGCATGTAAAGCACCTCAATATGTTTTTTTAACCGATTATATGTTTACATAATATCTTGGATATCTCGATGTAAATAAAGTGTTATGAAAATCAATTTCACCCTTTCTTTCTACCTTTTTAATGTGGTTACTAGAAAATTTAAAATTACATGTGTGGTTCACATCTGCGGCTTGCATTCTATTTCTACTGCACAGTGCTGGTCCAGAGAGCTTTAAATAACAAGCTACAGAGTTTAATCCCTTGAGGCTATGAAACACTATTGAATGCTTTTAAACCTAAGTGCTCGTGGTAGACTTGGGGAGGGGACAGGAAACATAAACGAAGCCCTGTTTCAGGCGTGTGGGGGCCATCCGCAGGGTCAAGACACTAGATGCGGCTGTCAATGTCAAAAGGCCGGCAAATGTCAAAGGGTAAGCGGGTTCAGCTGGCAAGTGTACAAGGTCTTTAGGAGTCCCGCGCTGGGTGGAGAGAGGAGGAAAAAACCAAGAGCAGGGTGAGGTGAGGGAAGAGGAACAGCTGCAAGCACTGACGTGAGCCTGGATGACCAAGGTGCACTGCTCAGCGGACTAGCAAGCCCAACCCCAGTTTAGAGTTAGGTTAGATCTCATCTGGCTCAGTGCGAAGGGCTCCCAGGCAGAGGTGTCATTCAGGAGAACAAAATCGGTGTCCTCTTTAGCAATTCCAGATCTCTCTTTCTCTGTGCCAAGACCTCTGCCAGTGGGATCAAGTTCAGAGTAGGTAGGAGGCAGAAAGGAAGGCTACCAAAAGCTACAAGATAGCAATAAATTATAAAAGCAAACACCCAAACCCACAACACAGCCAACAAATATTTACTGGGAGTCTGCTGTATGCCTAGTCCTTGGCTCAGCTCTGGAGGTAAAGGAAACAAAACAGACATGGTCCTGAATCAAAAATTGTGGTGAGAACTATGACAAAAGAACAGGAAGTTCTGAGAGATCTGAGGGAGGATGGGAGTAGTGGGATGAGGTCATAAAGGAAAGACTCTCTGAAGAAGTGACAATTTCATGTGAACCCTGAAGTCAGGTGGGTGAAGACCAGGGGGAGTAATGGCCCAGGCCAGGAGAGTGCTGTGCACAAAAATCTTAAGGCTAGAAAAGGCTTGGGTAATTCAGACAACTGAAAGAAAGGCTATGTAGTCAGAATGTCAAGAAGGCAGGTGGGTCACAAAAAAGGTGTGAGAAGGCTGGAGAGGCAGGCGAAGGCCAGATCTTGCACAACCTCACGGGATGGAAAATAAATCCCGAATGGGTCCAAGTGCAATGGGAAGCTGTGAGGGGTTCTGATCAGGGAAGTGGTCCAATCTTGGTGGGTTCCAAGTGTTCAGCCACCTATGCTCTGCCTGCTCAGCACCCTGAACAGAAGCTGGCTTGGGAGCAAAGGGGAAGGAGCCAGCATTTGTAGCTGCATAGCAACATACCTGGGGTCTGGGGTAACAGAGTGTAATATAAGGCCATTCAAGGGACTCCCCTGGTGGTCCCGTGGTTAGGACTCCATGCTGCCAATGCAGGCGGCATGGGTTGGATCCTTGGTCAGGAAACTAAAACCTACATGCCGTGTGGCATGGCCAAAAGATAATGATAATAAGGCCCTTCAAGTTTTCCCTGGGGCTTCCCTGGTAGCTCAGACAGTAAAGAATCCACCTACAATGCAGGAGACCTGTGTTCGATCCCTGGGTTGGGAAGATCCCCTGGAGAAGGGAACGGCTACCCACACTAGCATTCTGGCCTGGAGAATTCCATGGACTGTATAGTTCATGGGGTCGCCAAGAGTCAAACAAGACTGAGCGACTTTCACTTTCAAGTTTTCCAGGGTTGCAAGGTTGGGAGAAGGATGGCACCACCAAAAAATATAGAAAAATCTGATGGCTGAGTTGATTTGGGAGACACTGGCTGGGAGGCACAACTCTAAACATACTGAGTATGAAGCACTAGGGAAGAACTCCAGCAGGTAAATATGGATGTTGTTTTAGAGAATGGAAGAGAGATCAGACATGGATACTGAGGTTAACACACAGAGAAATGACGGTTTAAATCCCAAAAGTAAATAACATTTTCAAGTAGTTGAAAAGAGGGGGAAAAAAAAAGTAAAACGAGCCTGAGTCTGATCCTCAGTGTTTCTTTCTGGGACAGAATTCAGGGCTCTCGAAAGGGACAGAGCATGAGGGAGTCTTTGGAGAGTGATGGAACCATTCTGTACCCTGATTGTGGCACTGGTTACATGAATCTGTACATGTGTTAACATTCAGAATGTTACTATATAAATAACAGAAATTTTCAAAATTAAAAAATTTACTTCCCAGGCTCTATGAACTGCTCCGTTTAAGTATTCTTCCAGAACATGCCTTTAGCACAGGAGCTATTCTCTTTACTGTCCCATTAAACTGAAACTGCTAAAATGAACCCTAAGTCATGACATTCTAAACTGTTTCTTAAGTCAGCTGACATTTACTGTGCTCCTATGATATGTATCAAGCACCCTGCTGGATACAAAACCTAATGATGCCTGCTTCCTGGAAGGATTAACTGAAAACAGCAACGTATAAGAGTGTAGACCTGCGCAAAAGGCTCTGAAAGCCTTGACCCCTGAATTAAAGGCACTTTAAATAGGGAAGAAATTAAAACAAAGCTTAGATATAACACCTGCAAAAATGCTAATTTCTAAAAAATTAAGAATGAGTTTCATTAATATTTAAGTTAGATATGAAAAACCTAATCATCAGTCACATTTCCCTTTTCCATCCCTTTCTGCTTCTCAGTGTCCTTTCTGCATTTCTTCCTCTGGATAATTTGGGAGGGGGGGGCAAAATGGAACATGCATAGCGTTTGAAATCAGACTGAAGACTAAACCGAGGCCCTTTAACTTCCTAGCTTTACGGCTTTTGGAGGCTGTTTTTCCCATCCATAAAACAGTAATGATACCGACCTCACAGGCTTGAGGTAAGGACTAGGTAAAAAATATAAACAGGTTGACATAGGCAAAGCACGCCAAAAAAAAAAATGTTAGCTACCGTCATCATTACCATTTGAACAAATGGCATTGTTCTGATTTAAAACATTTTTAAGTGCTTCCATTTGAATGAGGACAAAAATATTTCCCAACCCACCTCCCAAAGGGCATGACATTTATGTGCTACCTTAGAAAAGCCGCTTGGGAATTTCTTCTCCTTTAGTCCCATCAGAAACTTTTCTGCTCAAATATTTGGGACAAGCACTTAAAAAGAGTCAAGAACTAAAAAATTATTTTAAAGGCATCATATCATCACTGCATTCTAAGTGGAACAAACCAGTCTGATTCGTGTTCTGGATACTTGCCTTAGTGTATGGACCTACTACATTCACATCTCTCCTACTACCTACCTAGTGAGACAACGCACACGGTAGAGGTGTCAATGTGCTAAAAGTTCTGCTTTTTAAGAGCCATTTACATAACACTACCAAAAGCTAAACATAGTTCCAAAGCCACCCGAATCATTAGGAAACTATCATCCTATTGAAATTCCCCACAACTAGGAAGAAGACAGCTGCTATTGTTAAACTTGCACAAAATGCTAAAATGTAAGATTTCTATACATCTTATTTCTGTTTGCTTAACTGCTAGGGGAGCGGAACAGTAATTAACAACGTTTTATTCACTGACTATGGAGAAACATCTCTGGCTAATTTTGTTCTATATTTTGCCTATATTGTAAGCAAATGGCCAACTTGAATTCACCTTATGCCTGGCTTCAACCTTTAGCAGAGATGCTAAAAAGTAGTAGTGCAGCCGGCAGATATGTGAAAAAGCAGGGAGCCTGAAAAGACCTAGACTAATTCCTGGTGTTCAAATAACCGAGGATAGGCTGGGCCTTAAGGTCACCGACAAGAGGCTATACCCTTATTGAGAGTCTTCAGCCACTATATAGTGCATTTAAGCCCACTGTGGAAACCCACTAGTTTGAAACCCAGGGCGCAGGACCAGGGAATGGCAGAAAACACTTCTGACTTATCGTCCGATGATAGTCCCCTCGCCCTCCTTTCCCTGGGGAAGAGTTAATCGACTCTTAGGTGGCCACACAGGCAGGGCTCCTGGGTGAGGGGTGGAGTTGGGACCCCCGGCCCGGACTGGGCAGGGGAGCGCATTCACTCAGTCACGCAGGTCCTGCACACAGGTGGGGACCGGGAGGCTCCGAGGCCTGACGCCTCCCTCTGCCACCGCCAGGAAAGGGGCCCCGACGCGCCTCCGTGGGCCTCGGCTCTCCGCCGCGATGGGGACCCCTCCCGGCCTCGAGGTGCCCCGGCGACGGGAAGCGAACTCGACTAGACCGGCCCACCCGGAAGCCCTCCCCCAGCTCACACCTGCCGGCGCGTGACGCCCGCCGCCGCCGCCGCCGCCGCGCCCGCCCGCCCGCCCGCCGGCCCCGACCCGGCCATTCCGGGCGCCCATGCCCAGAGCGCGGACCTCGCCCGCGTCCCCCGCCCTGGGGTCAAACCCACCAGACGCCCGCCCCGCGGAGCGCGCGCCCAACGCCGCCGCCCCCGCCGGCCCCGCGCGCGCTCACGCCCCTCCCGGCCCTCTCCCCGCCGCGCGCGCTCACTCGCGAGGACACGCACACGCTGCACCTCAGCTTGACAGGCCGGCCTCGCGCCGCGCGCTCCCGCGGACGTCCTCGCCCACCCGGCCTCCCGGCTCTGACTGGGCGGTGAGCGGGGGGAGGGGAAGGGCGGCGGTGGCCGTAGGTCCTCACTCACCGCCGAGCCGTGCCGGCTCCGAGTGCGCGGCGTTCCGCTGTGAGGCGATGCGCTGCGATGCGCGCGGTCCCCGCTCCTTCGCAAGCTATGGAGGCGACGTAGTAGGGGGACTGAGGGGCTCGGGGGAGGGGGTCAAGCCCTCCCGCTTCACCTCCGAGAAACACGGGGACCCCAGAAACTAAAAACAAAATAAACAAACTTTCCCCTCCGCCTCCCTCCCCCAAAACCACAACACAAACACTCGGGGCCCCGCCCAGAGTCCCACTCCATTGGCCGCAGGGAGGATGCTGCCGGCCCTCACTGGCTGGCTTTTGTGCCCGTCAAGCTGCCGTTCCGCCCCTCCAATGCCTCGCCGCAGCCGTCGCCCCTCATTGGCCAAATGCGTTCCGTTTGACGAGCTAGGATTGGCTGAGCTGCCTGCGCCAATCATTCGGGGACACACCCCCTCAGCATCCCAGAGGCCGCTTCCTCGGTCGCGGACGCGGAGAAGCGAAGGGGAAACTAGAGCATGATGGCGGCCGAGCTCAGTTGGCGCAACCATCGTCTTTTTCCTTTTATTAGTTCATTAGTGCCTCGCCCTCGCGCTGTTTCCCCTAAGCTCCTCTCTCCATCCAGTACTGCCTAATAACGGAATCTATACGTCCTGGCTCCTTGATTTATCCCCTCAGAAGTGCTGAGTGTGGGCTGGTTGTGAGTCATTGGACTGTCCGCATGTCACTCGTTAGTCAAATCTTCAAACTATTGGTGGAACGGCAAGAAAGCCCGTCCAACAACAAGGGCTAATGCCATTGGTTTGTCTCCACCAAGTTCTTTCCTGGTACTTTATTGGGCAGACAGGCGCGTCGGTCAGATTCGCACTGTTAATTGTTTGCTAGGCAGTTTGCATGACTGTTCATTTGGCCTGTAGTTGGTAATAACGATTACCCGCTTGCGTACCGCTTGCGTGCCCGCTTTGTGCCAACTGTGCAGAGTTCTTTACAAGGACTATCGATTAAAGCTGTGAGTTATAGGTTCTCTAAATTTTACAGGTAAGACATTAAGGCTCCAGAGAGGTTAGGACATTTGCCCAAGGTCACCTAGATAGAAAATAGTTGGTAGACCAACATTTGGTCCCAGATCTGACTCCAAGGCCTAAGCTCTTTTCACTGTACTTTAGTGTCTCCCTTAGCCTAGAGTCGTTCCTGTCAGCCAACCCTACATCTTCAAAAAGTTTCATTCAGAGCCTAAGGTCCTCAGTTTTTGGAGGTGACACTGTTGGGGACTAAAGCTATGGTCATTGCCTCCACTGTATCTTCTTCTCCAGCACCCATTCCTCCCACCCTAAATGAAACAGTCTTCGTGTTTCCTGACCGGAAGCCCATTTACCTTTATGGTCATTTTCTCCACTTTATAAATAAATGAATACTTCTACCAGCCTTCTGTTTCAAGCCTACCTTCCCAACTCCCACCCATCCATCTCCAGCTCACTCTTTTCTGAGGGAGTCCTGAAGAGCCAGAAACAAGGAGAGAGTCCAAAGAGGGAAAGAGAATAAATCGGTTTAGGAATAATTTACTGTATGCAAATAGAACAGCCCTTTGTGGAAAGCTTCCAGAGTAGCCCCTTATGCTGTGCAAGAGGTGTGTTCCTGGCTCCTGGCCATTGAATTCTTTCCTGTGGCAGCTTTCAGCAAAGAGAATCCAACATTCCAGCCAGGGGAGGGCAGAATGCTTAGGACCCACTGCCAGAGAACCAGCCCCAGGCTCTGGTACTGAAATGATCTCCAGGAGCACAGTGCTGGACTCGGGCCCACATTCCATCTCGGGTAATTAACATTTTACCATCCCAAATCCCCATCCCCTGTAGCTTCAGTAGGATCACTGCCCTTGTTTCGTCTCCTGATCCAAGCTGTTGTGTAACCACACTGGCACTGCTTGAATAATAAAACAACTACTGTAACACAGAAATAGTGCTCAACACTTATAGCTTTTCAGCAGAGGAGGACAAGTGTTTCACAAACATCAATTAACATTAAATGGCAGGTATTCCCAGGGCAACTGCCAGCAGGACAGAAGAAAAATCATGAGTCAAGGTCTAAGAAAGGTCCTAGGAACCTGAATCCTTAAAACTATATGCACACACCCCACACTAGCATTCCAATGTGAGAATAATTCTGAACCATAAAACAAAATGAGTGAGAAATGGTCAGGGTCCAAAACCTTACTAATCTTCATGGTTGGTTGTTTGAAACTCTTATTTTAACCCTTAAACTAGCGCTTGATTTTATAGTTAATTGTTAGATACATCTGTCTCCCCAGCTCAGCTTTTTTGTTGTTGTTCAGTCGCTAAGTCAGGTCCGACTCTGAGACCCCGCATACTGCAGCACGCCAGGCTCCTGTCCTCCACTATCTCCCAGAGTTTGGTCAAATTCATGTCCATTGAGTTGATATGCTATCTAACCATCTCATCCTCTGCCACCCTCTTCTCCTTTTGCCCTCAATCTTTCCCAGCATCAGGGTCTTTTCCAAGCCAGCTCTCTGCATCAGATGGCCAAAGTATTGGAGCTTTATCATCAGCCTTCCAGTGAATATTTGGGGCTGATTTTCTTTAGGATTGACTGGTTTGATCTCCTTGCTATCCAAGGGACTCTAAAGAATCTTCTCCAGCACGACAATTCGAAGGCATCAATTCTTTGGCACTCAACCTTCTTTATGGTCCAACTGTCACATCCATACATGACTACTGGGAAAACCATAGCTTTGACTATGCGGACATTTGTTGGCAAAGTGATGTTTCTGCTTTGTAACACACTGTCTAGTTTTGTCATAGCTTTCCTTCCAAGGAGCAAGCATCTTTTAATTTCATGGCTCCCTGGTGGGCTCAGTGGTGAAGAATCCTCCTGCTGTTGTTGGGAATGTGGGTTTGATTCCTGGGTCAGGAGGATCCCCTAGAGAAGGAAATGGCAACCCATTCCAATATTCTTGCCTGGGAAATCCCATGAACAGAGGAGCCTGGTGTGCTACAGCCTGTGGGGTTGAAAAAGAATCAGACACAACTTAGCGACTAAGTAACAACTCAGCTTTAAGTTCCTTGAAAGCAAATGGTTTCTTATTCATCTTTGTACTCTTAAATTGCCCTGGTTACAAAAGGTTCCTCTATAAATAATTATTCAGTAAATGTTTATAGAACTTGTGGGCACATTCCTAAGGTACAGAGGCTGCACAGATGAGTAAAACATGTCTGCATTCAGGGACCTCGATTGGTGGGGGTGTCCAACAGGTAAACATGTAATCGCAGCACAGATGGCTTGGAAGAACAAGGGAGGGATATGGGACGCAATCTTTTTGTTTTCTGTTTTGCTGTGCCAGGTCTTTAGTTGCAGCACACAGGATCTAGTTCCCTGACCAGGGATCAAACCTGGGCCCCCCTGCATTCGGAGCTTGGAGTCTTAACCACTGGACCACCAGGGGAGTCCTGGGATTCAATCTTGAGGAGACAGAGATGGCTACCCTGAAGAAGTGACATCTACAAGGAGAACTAAAGAATGAATTGTGATTAGCTATTCAAGAGGCTGAGGATGTGTGGTGACCTGTAACATTTGTTCTTGGGGGGCAAGGAGCATGATAGGAATATCCAGGAATGGCTAAAGCCTGTTCTTCCTATAATTTTTGTCTTTGAGGGCCTTTGGGGGTCTGCCCACTCCACCTTATTTTACTTTCCCTTCCCAGAAGAAAGCAGGAAGCCAGAAACCCTGTTGTGTTTGCCTGCCCAAGAATAGGAAAACAATTTCCAAATACGGTGGCTGTTTTCTGGATCACTGAGTAAAGACTTCAGACCATACAGAAAGTTTTAAAGTAGAAAAGAAAAGCTCTCCCAAATCCCACTACTAGAGCCAACCGCCATTAAGGAGTCTGTCTTCCCAGACTCTTTTATGAATAGACCCACGCATGGATTTCTTCCAACAAACAGTGGGGTGTGGCTCAGGGTCTTGTCAGTACTTTGAGAGCTCTCATTGCTCAGAACTCAGCTATGGATGGAACCTGTTCTCACTTTCTATACTTATGGGAAGGATGCCAATAAATCCTATGTGGAGGATGACGGTTTCAAATTCCTGTCGCAGCAGATGACAAATTTCCACCTGTTACAGGACTTTGGGGCTTGCTCAGCCTAGGGTGGAATCAATGAATGGTGGGTAGGAAGGGGGCTCTACTGTGCTCACTGCCCGAGGGCTTACAAGCTGCTTTGGTGGCTGTAGGGTCTATCCGTGCCCTGAAAAGGCAGCCCAGGTCAGAGAATGACATGCTAGGGTGCTCTCTTTTGCTCTCTTTCTCATTTCTTCTCTGCATGCTACTTGGAGAGAATATTTGGGGTGTTTGTTCCAACCCATCCAGCTTTGAGAGTAAAAAGACCCGCCAAGCCCTGCACACTTGCATGCAGGCCAAGTTCAGCATGTTCTTGGAGCGCTGTACTATTCTTAGAGCTCTATATGTGGTGTTCTATACATTTGGCTTTTTGTTGGAAGGGAAGGCAAATTTAATGAGTGATGGCTGCCTTGGATGGCTACCAACAGTTCTCTAAGTCATTCCAAGCAACAGGCCTTCCTTCTTTCCCTTGAGAGGTTGTTCTGTGATCCCTGAAACACACTGCGTTGGCCTGGACAAAATCCAATGCAACAGGAATTTCTGCAAACAATTCTGCAATGACCCACAAGCGCAGGGTGACATAGCCAGCTGGATTGGCTCCAACTCTGATTTCCATGGCTCAGGAAAACTCCCTTTACCCTTTGCACTGGCCTCTCATTGCTGTGAGACATTGGGAAGTGTTTGTAAAGCGGTCTCCTGTTCTCAAACTTATAATCATGGGAAGAGTCCCTGTAAAAAGCACTGAATTCAAAAGACAAGAGGACAGCTGACAGCTGATACGGCTCACTTGGGCAGTGGGTGTGGCCACAGCCAAGGCCAAGAGCACCTGGGGGGAGGGGAGGTTTCTAGAGAGTGCTGATTATAGAGGACTTGCTCATAAACATTTATTACACATTTGGTAGCATTTATTGTGTAACAAAGCCCTTGTGACAGAAGCTATGCCGCTTCTAAATCATGTCTCATTTCTTACAACCACACTTCCTGAAAAGCTTGTAGGAAAACTCTGGACACCCCCATCACCCCCTCAACCCCCTCTGGCCAAAGCATGACCCCCCAGGGAGGTTCATAGGAGCACCAGATGTGCTGTAAATAACAGCTACCCTTTGGTGAACACTCGCTATGTGTCAGACACTGTACTGAGGGCTTTATGTGGATCATGGCGGCAGTTAATCTTCACAACAACCATGGTTGTCCCCATTTCCCATGTAGGGAAACTGAGGTTCTGAAGGGTGACTAACTTGCAGCAGGTCACCACAGTTAATAACCTCACAGCTGAACCCAGGCCCTCTGACTCCAATGAGTCAGTTCTTTTCCCTGCTGTTACGTTGTCCTGAGGTGTCTACCCTTGGACCTGCCACACTTCAGCTGGAGAAACAACCAGTGCCCATGAACAGTCACCCTCAGAGCCTTTATTAGCTCAACCACATGCTCTTTTCCCTACAGACTCAGGGAAAGAGGTGCACCCCTCCCTGGCTCAGTTACTGCCTCTGGGACTTCCCTGATGGTTCAGTGATTAAGAATCTGCCTTCCAATGTCTGATCCCTGGTCGGGGAACTAAGATCCCACATGCTTCAGGGAAACTAAGCCTGCGCACCTCAACTAAGACCTGATGCAGCCAAAAATAAATAAATCAAAAATTTTTAAAGGACTTCTCTGGTGGTTCAGCAGTAAAGAATCTGCTTGCCAGTGGACATGGGTTCGATCCCCGGTCCAGGAAGATTCCCCATGCTGTGGAGCAACTAAGCTCATGCATCACAACTCCTGAGCCCTTGAGCCGCAACTGCTGAGTCTGGCACCTAGAGTCTCTGCCCTGCAGCAAGAGTAGCCACAGCTTGAGAAACCAGCTCCGCTCACCACAACTAGAGAAACCCCACGCGTAGCAGCAAAGACCCAGCACAGCCAAATAAAAATAAATAAATAAAATTTAAGAAAGAAAAGCAAAGACCAACTCTACATAAAAAAAAAAAAAAAAAAATTACTGCCTCTGATGTTCCTTCTTCTGCATCCAGTTGGGACCTGGCTCCGCTTCCACTGCCTTAAGAATAGCCTTCCTGCCTGCCTGCCTGCCCTTTCCCTTCTTTTTCCTTTCCTCGGCTTCTTAAATAATGCCTTGTGGCCATCTCCACCACCACTCTTGCTGTATCCCAGCTTCTAGCCCTCACTCTCTGCTGAAACTCACTTCTCTAAGCTCATCTATGACCTCTTTGTGGCCAAGATCCAAGAGATGTTCTCAGTCCTTGTTTCCATGGCTTCACCACTATGTTTTACTCTGAGAATCTTCTCTTGGTTCCTCAAAATAGCCAGCTCCCCTCCTACCTCTACAACTGTTCATGGTCTTTTTCATACCCCCTCTTTCTCAGCTCCTTCTAAGGAGTCTGTCTCTCTTCTCTCCTTATGTTGCCTTCCAGGGGCGTGGGGGGCGGGGAGGCAGGGGCGGAGGGAATGGAGAGTGGCGTCATTGTCCTCCCTCCACCTCAGAGATCGCAGTTTCACCTCTCCATCCCCAGCCTTCATTCTGCAGGCCGCGCTGTGTGATCCTGTGCCAGTCATACAAACTGTCTGAGCTTCAGCTTCCTCATTTCTAAAATAAGGGTACTGGATGAGATGTGTTATTCTGGACTCGAAGGTAATAATAAGACCCCAAGTTTGTAAGCACATGTTACACCAGGCGGGACTGGCCATGCAAAATGAAAGCATGGGGCTCCCTGTTCCAGAATTATTAAGAATTTCAAGACAGCAACAGCAGAGCATTACATCAAATGTGGGACCCTCTGCCTTCCGGGTGCAGGACCCTTGGGAGCCCTCAAGTTGCATGCTCATGAAGCTGGCCCCAGTGCCAAGCACTGCTGTGTAATTATAGAGGTACTAACTTATTCAGTCCTCATAGCGACCTTATGAGGTCAGTACAGGGGAGGAAACCGAGGCAGAGAGAGGTTAAGTAACTGTCCAAGGTCACGGTTTTTAATTGGTAGGGCTGGGGAAACTTACACCTGTTGGTTGAGGTGGTTGGGAGACCCACACTGGAAGCATGGTTCCCTCCTGCAGGAGGACTTCCTGGTGGCCTCTCAGCGGGGCCACACCCATTCCTTCCTCAGTGAGCTTGTCTGCGTGGGTCCTGCTGCCTCGGTTCCCGTTTCCTCCTTCCCCAGTTCCGAGGTGTACACTTCTTTCAAGGCTCAGGTCCAGCCCCTGTTCCTCCCAGGGGCTTCTGGAGCAGAGAAGCCACCCACATCGTCTTTCCCTAGATTCTCTCAGTTCCCTGTGTAGAGTCAGGCCCAGCCCAGGCCTGGCCATAGGGACTGTTCATAGCTTCAGAGCCCTGACTTAACCCTCACTTACACTCCTGAGGCTCACTGATCATACGAGGCTGGAGAGAAAACTTCTTTAAATCTCTTCCCACAGCCATACGACAGCTTGTGATACAGCCTGTCTCCCCCACTAGACTGGGGAGGCCTTGATGGCAGATATTATAACTGAAGGACATAGAGAAGATTGTCTTTGGTGTTTAAAACTCTCTTGAAAGAGTTCTTTCTAGGTTCTGGACATTTTCCTGGAATGTCTTGCCTCCGTCTCCCCTCTCTCATTCACTCTTCAACGGTTGGTTCAGAGATCACCTCCTCCTCCAGGAAGCCTTCCATGACCTCTACCCCCAGGTTGAGTTAAGTGCCTCCTTTGGGCTGCTACACCCCCTTTTCTTCTCCATCATCATGCTTGCCTTCTGTGTCCATCTTCTACACGTGGTTATCAACACCTTGAGGGCAGAGACCGAGTCTCTCTTATTACAGTGCCTGGGCCACAGGAATTTCTCAGTAAGTTTGTTTGAACTAACAGATAAACAAAAGCAAATGTTAAACACAGGTTGGTTATTATGGCCCTCAGCACAGGGCTGGGCACCTTATGTAAATGTAAGGACATGTACACAAACTTATGAAATGGGTGAAAACCAACAACCCCAGAATTTTTGTTAGGAAGGGGCCTCAGTGGCAGCAACCTTGTTCGGGGTGTGGGCTGGGGGAGTCCTTCTGGCGGAACAGTGTCAAAGCAGTGAAGAATCGCAGTGTGACAGTTGGCAGTTAGAGCTGGGAAGTGGGAGGAAAGTGGCCCTGGCCAGGGGTCCACCTGGCTTGCAGGCCAAATCCAGTCACTGCCTATTTTTGCACAACTCTTGAGCTGAGAATGATTTTTACATTTTTTTTAAAGTGGGTGGGAAAATGAAAAGATGGGTAATATTGTGACACGCAAAAATGATACAAAATTCAAATTTCACGGTCGACAAAATTTCACTGGAAAGCCACCCCACTCGCAATCACAGTGCTTTCAGGCTTTACTACTGCAGCGGTTGTGGTCGTCACCGACCCTCTACCCACCATGTCCTGAAAGCCTAGAACATCTACTCTGTGGCCATTTATAGGAAGTTTGCTGAGCCCTGGCCTCTGCCTTCGTCGCCCCAGGAGGAACGCGAGGCGCTGCGAGCGGCCGCCAGGGGTCAGCATCGCCCCGCGGAGCCTCAGCCGGGCGCTCCTTCCGGACCTGCAGCCTCCGGTCCTGCGCCGCGACCCACGCCGGCCCTGGGGCTCCTCCCGGTCCATGCCCGGGAGACGCCGGCTGTTGTCGTGGCCGGCAAGTGCGCGGAAAGGGTTAGAAGGAAGCTGTGGAGGGTCAGGAGCGTCATGGAGGGTTCAGGACTGGCCGGGAGGTTCGGCCGGCCTGTCTGATGTCGTATTTCCTTGGTTTGGGTTTCATTTGTATTTTATATAGGAAGGAGTCGCCAAACAAAAAATTTTTACTCCAAACTAATCGGTCAAGAAAGGTTTGGGACTTTCGCACAACCAGTTAAGACAGTGGCCCTCTTGCAGGCTTGCAAGTAACAAATGCCAAGAACTGGGGTGGGGGAGGGGTGAGGGGGCACCGAGGAGCTCTGGCCCTGAACAGAGGGCGCCGCGTGGCATCTCTGGAACTTTTCTTACTTTCTTTGAGAACCTTGACCTGAAAACTTCTTCCAGGTGGACCAGCCTTTAACCACACGTGCCAGCTGTATAGTGTGCTCACTCAGTCGTGTCTGACTCTTTTGCAGCCCCATGGATTGTAACCCACCAGGCTCCTCTGTCCGTGGGATCTCCCAGGCGCAGGAATACTGGAGTGGGTTGCCTTTTCCTCCTCCAGGGGATTTTCCAGACCCAGGGATCCACCCTCCTCTCCTGTGTTTCCTTGCCTTGTCAGGCAGATTCTTTGCCACTGAGGCACCTGGGAAAGCCTGTGTTGGGCCAACTACTCACCATTGAAAGTGGCCATTTTCCTGGGAGGGAGCACAGGAAAGCATCAAGAAGAGAATGTCCCAAGAGGGAAATGCTCCCCCTGCCCTCCACCCTCTGAGTCATACACCACCAGAGGCATCAGCCCTTCCGGAGCTCCCCATCTATCTTGGCCACTGAGCTGAGTGCTTCACTCCGCCTGGCCTCAGAAGAACGGTACCAAGAGTATCCCCGTCGTACTCCGATGGATGTGGAGCAGCTTGCTGGATCATTTAGCTGATGTGTGCCAGAATGGGGAAGCCTGCCCCCTCTGCTCTGTCCTCTCACTGCCACGAGCCTCAGTGAAGATGACAGCAAGCAGGATGGGTCCCCATGCTAAATCTGCGAGGGACTCCCTTGCCCATCCTTCATCCTCAGGCCTGGCATGCGGTAAATATCCATTGAATGAACAGATGAATAAAGCCTTCCGGGTACCGCGGTGAAATGCCTCTCCTTGTCCAATAGCCCATCTTCCAAGACTTCCAGGAGGAGATGAGCCAGGGAGTCCAGCTGCTCCTCTGGAAGTGAGGGCCCCCAAGCATGGTTCTTGGCTCTTAGCATGGGATGGGATGTGCCTTTCCCGTGCTTGTGCCCAGAGGACTGTGGCCTCTGCGGCCATGCTGCCTGTTTTTGCCTTTCCTCCCTTCCTCCTCCAGGCTCCCCAGGCGTTTGCTGGCTTCCGTAACAGGTCCTAGCGGGTCTCCTACGACATGGACATCTGTCCCTGGAGCTGCTTTCTAGTGGCTGCAGACAAGTGGCTATCAGTTGAAGAGACCATGGGATGTAGTGACAGTGCCCTAGGAGGGTCTGAATAACCAGATTCGAGCCCTTCCCATGACTTGTTGGATGGCTGTGGACACATTTCCTCACCTCAAAGCCCATCTTCTCCTCTGCTTTTGTGTTAGCCTTTGCAAGAAGCACGCAGACAGGGTCATTCCTGAGCAGCCAGAGAGGCCTGGAGACCTGGGCAATTGAGAGATGAAGACTGTCCACCAAGGACACACACTGAGAGGAGAAGCCTTCCCAGAAGCTTGGATCAGGAAGGACTCCAAAGTCCTTAAGAAATTAAATCCTGTTTGGTTTCCCTGTCCGGTCTCAGGAGTCAGGAATAAGACTGAAAGGTCAAAGGGACTTTGCTGGTGGTCCAGTAAAGACTTTGCTCTTCCAACACAGGGGACACAGGTTCAGTCTCTGGTGGGGGAACTAAGATCCCACATGCCGTGCGTCAGAACCAAAAAAAAAAGACTGAAAGGTCATGATCAACTCCGGAGCCTCTGACACCACCCACATGTATGAGCCTGACTTATTCTCTGCATCACGTGGCTGTCAAGTGTTCAATCACGTGGCTGTCAAGTGTTCAATCATCAAATGAGTCGTTACTAAGCAGATACTGCGGGTATGACAGTGAGGCAGAAAGACGGTGTCCTGTCTCCAGGCACAGAATGGGTGTGTATCATTTCAGGCAGAAGCATAGAGTGGGGAGTGGGAGGCAGGGCCTCCCTTATTTCAGAGCCGGGAGGGCAGAAGCTTCAGAGGAGGGTTGAGTCCGTCAGACCTGTCCAACTTTTCAAAGCCTTCTGGCTGATCCAGCGATGCCCTCCTCCCTGCCTCCCCACCCCCGCACCCGAGAGAACACGCTAACATCCACCCCACCACCTCCTAAGGTGCGCGTCCTCTCCACCTTGGCCTGGCTCAGCTTCCTGAATCCAGGGTGCCTGTTCTGCACCACACCTCCTGCTGCTGCTGCAACAGCAGTGCGGACGATGACAGTGACAGCCGCTGGGTCCTCCGGGCGGGAAGGGCGGTGGCGCGCAGCCAGGCGATAAACTACACGCACAGCGCGTGGCAGGGCTACTTAGCTGCTGAGGGGGCTTTGTCAATGTTTACTCGTAACGTGTCATGGCACCCCAAGGAGCAGTCCTCACTGGCCCGCGTGGAGGAGGGTGGATGTCTCTCCGCTGTCAGCCCTGGCTGCCTTTGGAGGTGGGGACGTGGCTGGGCAACACACAGGTGCTGTCCAACGGTGCTGTCTGTGTAGGACTTTAACTGAGACTGAAGGAAGGGGGGCAGATTGGGAGGAAACGTGGCAGGGCTGAGTGGAGTAAGACAGATGTGGCACATAAACACACCTGTTCTGGGGAGTCCAAGGCGGGGACAAGCTTAGTTGGTAACTAGAATGAAGATGGGAGATGCTACTGTGTCAGTCACAGAAAGCAAAATCTTTGGCAAGTCAACCAGTCTCTCTGGGCCAAAGTGTCCTGTCAAACAAAAGGAATGGTTTTGCGGGAGATATGCCCAGGAAAGCAGCCCAGGGAGGAGCACGTGGCCTTTTCAACTGAGCTCAAAGAGCTCTTTTTCAACTAGAACGATTTTAACCCCCACGGACACTTGGCAACTTCGGGAGCTATCTTTTGGTGGTCTCACCTGAAGGGTGCTGTGGCTTCCCTGGTTACTCAGACAGTAGTCTGCCTGCAATGTGGGAGACCTGGGTTCGATCCCTGGGTTGGGAAGATCCCCTGGAGGAGGTCATGGCAACCCACTCCAGTATTCTTGCCTAGAGAATTTCATGGACAGAGGAGCCCGGTGGGCGACAGTCCACGGGGTCCAAAGAGCTGGACGCGACTGAGTGACTAGCACACTTCCGTTGTGAAGGTGTTACTGGCGGTCCGCAGGGAGAGGCTGGGGCGCTGCTAGGCATCCTACCACGTGTAGGACAGACCCTTTCCCAGCAGACAATCTGGGGTCCCAGGTGTCCCTGGTGTTGCAGGCAGGAAGCCCTGAGCCGGAGGAGCAGACTTGGATCTACGGTGCTGTGGGACTGTGAACAGCGTCCTCCTGGTCTGAAAAACAGAAGCGGTTAAGAGCTGAGTTGCTTATCACACAACTTTGTGAGGCTCAGTCTCCAGAACGGGAGGCTCCAGGCTTTGTGAGGCTCCAGGTGCAGAACGGGAAAACTTCCTCTTCACTTTGGAAAGGGCCTTTCCCTGAACTTTTTCTTAGGTCGAAACCTGCGGGTGTGGGACTTCCCTGGTGGTTCAATGGCCAAGACTCTGCCATCCCAATACAGGGGGCTGGTGTTTGATCCCTGGTCAGGGAACTAGATCCTATACTGCTACTGAAGATCCTTCGGGGGGAAAAAGAAAAAAAAATCCTGCATGCCACAACCAAGACCTGGCACAGCCAAATAAGTAAATAAATATAGAAAAGAATGAACGAGACCTTTGGGTAACTGAAGCACCCAGCACAGTGACTGGCATATAGGAGGCGTTCATAAGTTAAAAAGAGAAAAAAAAGTCACAGCAAAAAGAAAACACAGCCCCCACCCACTTCTGGTCCCATCTGCTCCCTATCTCAAGGCTGCCTTCTTGGTCTAGCCTTTCTATTAGGGTCCATACAGGCACAGAGTAGTGCTGTTGGCTGAGACCATCTCAAAAGCACCCCTGAAGGATCAGGGCTAACCAGACCCCGAGGATGGCTGACAAGGGAGACTGGGAAGTTTCGCCAAAGGTCAAGGGCAAGCCCCCCAGCCCCCTGCAGGGGTCCTGCCTTCTCGCTCCAATGGGGCAAGGTCTTAGACCTCAAGGGCCTCTGCTCCCCGAGGCTGGCCTCTCATGGGGCTGTGCCAGTTGGTGGCACTCGATCTACAGAGGCTGCACTCTGACAGTGGGCAGCTTGGCGACTGGGGTGAGGTGGGGGCCACGAAGCCAGACCCCACACCCAGAGCGCTGTTTCTTCCCCATTCCTCCCGGAGCCCTTCTGATGTCACCAGCCTTCTGGAAGCTGCTGCAGAGGGACCAAGGGCATGATCCATCCTTGAACTTGTCGTCCAACTGGGAAGGCCAGATGTCCCCTTGAGATTTGATGACAGGGGATATTTCACCAAGTGTGCACAAGTGCTGGAACTGAGAAGCTGAGAGGCAGAACGGAGGGGCTGGAGCTCAGGCAGACAAGCTGCTTTTAGGACTCCAGGGTCCTCACATGAGGCCGGCTCACCCAAACCTCTGTAAGGACGGGGAGAGGTGTCCCGTCACAGGCCAGCATTCTTCCCGGGACACTGCACTGCGTCCTCCTCAACGCGCGGTCTCCTCCCCCGCTTGGCTTCTCCAAAGAGAGTGAGAAACACCCTGGGTTGGCTCAGCGAGAAGCCGGGGCAGGACGGACGGCCTGGCTCAAGGCTACAGAGACTTGGGACTTCCAAGTCTGGAACCTCCTGCATGTCAGGGCAGGGGAGGGAACTGGGCCTGCTTTGGGTGGGAGATAGGAAAAAGATTTGGTGGGCTTGCTTAGCTCAGCTAGTAAAGAATCCACCTGCAATGAGAGAGGCCTGGGTTCGATCCCTGGGTTGGGAAGATCCCCTGGAGGAGGAAAAGGCTACCCACTCCAGTATTCTGGCCTGGAGAATTCCATGGACTGGATAGAGTGGGACACGACTGAGTGACTTTCACTTTCACTTCTTCTCGTAGGGGAGGCACAGACAGCCCTTGGCACAATCACTTAGGAGCCGGTCCCTTCCTCTGGCCTCCAGAGGTGTCCACTCTGCCCACCAAGGGTGCTCTCTCCACACAGACACCTTGAGCTGAGGTGTAGCCCCCTCCCCCGACCTTGTTTGCCACCTCCCCGCTCCTTTCCCCTCTAGAACAAGCAGGACATGTCACCAGGCCTTGGTGCATAAGGAAACAGTTCCCAGGAAGTGTTTAATCTCACACAAGCTCAGGGAGTGGGGGGATCAGGTTCCTCGGCACTCTACCCGCCTCAGGAACCAGGTCCTCCCTTCCTTCCCCTGCCCCTCCTCCCGCCCACCTGGGAGGCCAGGCTCCTCTCAGAGGATGCTCGGGGCTCCCCTGCTCCCACTGCCACCAAGTGCCGGTGTCTGTGCCACCGGAGCATCTGGACCCTCCCCAAGGTGCTGCCGCTGCCCAGGGTTTTGCAGAAGGAAAGAGCCGAGGATGAGAGTTTGGCTCAGAAGTAGGAGGCTGGGAGAGGCTGAGCGTGGTGCTTTCGCAGTTGCCGTAGCCTGGGCTCTCCAGGCCCCCCAGCAACCCGGCCCGAGGCGGGGCCAGCTCAGCCCCTGTGGTCCGGCAGTTTCTCTGCTGTCCACTCCCCAGTTCTCTCCGCAGATCTGCTCAGTCACACATATGAAGAGGGGGCGGTGTACGATTTTCAGCTGGTCTTCCTGGCCTGGCATTGTGGCATTTAGGCCAGGGCTCTTAGAAGCCAGTAAGGCTGAGGCACCTCATTACAGTCTGGTTTTGGCAGGAGGCTAAGGCCGGTCTTTGGCCAACGTGTAACCACAGAAGGCACGTACATCCTGGCTGGTGAGGGGGACTGAGGGCAAGCCCTGGGTCCTGGGGTGGAGGGAGGGCAAACACTCCTGAAGATGGCCCAGCCTCCCACACCACCAGAGCATCAGCCAGGGTCTCCCTGCTTTGGGGCTGCAGATCAAGGCACAAAAGGGAAGGAGGGCCTCAGGTAAAGGCACTTGGGGAACCACCACATCGGCTTGCAGCACCCAAGGAGACCTGGACCATTCAGGATGGTGCTGGGGAGGGAAGGGAGACCCCAGCACCAGGGCTCTCAAAATGGCAGGGTCAAATTCTGCCCTCGATCCACGCAGAGTCTAGAGTAGGAGCCTGCAGGGACAGGCCAGGAAGGCCTCAGCCCCCAGCCCCCAGCCATCCTCGCTGAGTCTCCCATCCTGAGTTCAGAAGCTCGAGTGAGACCAGGTTCCTGGCTCAGAGCCCTGTCCTTGTCCCTTCTATTCCACCAGACCTCTTGGGGAACCAGCAGCACCAGGAAGCCCAGGGAAGGAGAGGCTGGGGGACTGGAGCTGCCCCAGAGAGCCCATCACATTCAGGTATAAAGATGTAGGCGCACCCCACCTGGGGGCCTGCAGGGCAAGGCTGGCCCAGGGGAGGCAGCGGGCTGGGCATAAAGGAGAGTGGACACTAGTGAAGCTTCCACTTCATGTAAACAAGTGGTGAGCTCGGCCTGGCCACGACAGTCTTGTGGAGGCGCGCGGTTGACTTGAGATGCTGCAGATCCTCACATCTGGGATACAGGGTCCCTGAGGCCAGGATGGAGGCTGCTGGGGTGGAAGGCCAGTAGGGTCGGATGTGCAAACTGGCGCAGGGTTTGAACTGTGTCTCCACAGGACAGGACGGGGCATCCACAGGTCCTCCGACAGCTGGCTCGCAGCTCAGGAGATCACGCAGTTGCTATTCTTGGCAGGACTGGGACTGCCTTTACCTGCAGAGACAAGGGAAACAGGTGAGGGGGGTGTAGGTGAAGCACTCACTGGGCTGGCCTCCAGCGCCTCTCCTGTGCACCGCCCACACCTCAAATTTGGGTGCTGGGGTCACTGTCCCTCCCAAGCTACTGAAACCAGCTCATAGGATCCTTAGAGCAAAATGAAAGGTCCTGTCCTGATGGCCTTATGAAGACCACCTCTGGTTGGGACATCAAGGGATCTGCCATCTCCTGGCCTCAGCAGGCTGGTTTGTGCATGCGTGTTCAGTCATGTCCGACTCTTTGCGACCCTGTGGACTGCAGCCTGCCAGGCTCCTCTGTCCATGGAATTCTCCAGGCAAGAATACTGGAGTGGGTTGCCATTTCCTACTCCTGGCGATCTTCCTGACCCAGGGATTGAACCTGCGTCTCCTGCATTGGCAGGTGGGTTCTTCACTGCCGAGCCACTCTGGAAGCCCCAGCAGGGGCTGGCCTGCATGGTGGCACAGACCCCAGGCTTAGGGGGCACAAGGAACACCTTTCATCAGGAGGAAAGAAGGGGGAGCGAGGCACAGCTCTCCTCTTCCCAGGCCCCTTCCATGCACTTCCACTGCCTTTATATCCCAGGCGGAGGCCGGCTGGGTTCCTGCCCTCAGACCAGCATCCCGTTGATGCGAGGAGCCCTCCTGGGGTACTGACTGCCTCCATCCCTTTTCCTCTGGTTCCTCTCCAAACCACCAGGCCCAGAGTCCTCTCCTGGCGCTCACACCACCTTCCTATATCACCTCAGCTGTGAATTTCATGGAGGTGGCGTTGGCCTCCTCTCCTGGGCCATTAGCGAGAATGATGCTGAACAGGTCCAAGTAAAGCCTTTCCCCTGCCTAGCTGGGCGGGACCCAGGCCTTGGGACTCTCTGAGGGTCCAGCTGAGCCTCCCTGGAGGCCATCTGAGAGCAGGTGGAGCACTGAGGAGGTGGGAGGGGAGCTGAATGACTGTGTCCACCAGCCTGTGGTTCCAAGGGGCCCAAAGCTGGGTGGTCCTCCAGTCTCCATCCTCCTGGGTTGCTGAGGCTGCCTCTAGGGTCCTCCGTGTCGCACAGTCCCATCACTTTGTCCACTGCTGCACCAGGAACTTAGGACAGTGTCTGGCACAGAGCAGACAGTGCACAGATATACATTTGCTGAAAACAATGAACAATCAGGTAGAGGCAAGCTATGTAAGTTCAGTTCAGTTCAGTCGCTCAGTCGTGTCTGACTCTTTGCGACCCCATGAACTGCAGCACGCCAGGCCTCCCCGTCCATCACCAGCTCCTGGAGTCCACCCAAACCCATGTCCATTGAGTTGGTGATGCCATCCAACCATCTCACCCTCTGTCGTCCCCTTCTCCTCCTGCCCTCAATCTTTCCCAGCATCAGGGTCTTTTCAAATGAATCAGCTCTTCGCATCAGGTGGCCAAAGTATTGGAGTTTCAGCTTCAGCATCAGTCCTTTCAATGAATATTCAGGACTGATTTCCTTTAGGATGGACTGGTTGGATCTCCTTGCAGTCCAAGAGACTCTCGAGTCTTCTCCAATACCACAGTTCAAAAGCATCAATTCTTCCATGCTCAGCTTTCTTTATAGTCCAACTCTCACATCCATAAATGAGCACTGGAAAAACCATAGCCTTGACTAGACAGACCTTTGTTGGCAAAGTAATGTCTCTGCTTTTTAATATGCTGTCTAGATTGGTCATAACTTCCCTTCCAAGGAGTAAGCATCTTTTAATTCCATTGCTGCAATCACCATCTGCGGTGATTTTGGAGCCCAGAAAAATAGTCAGCCACTGTTTCCACTGTTTCCCCATCTATTTTCCATGAAGTGTTGGGACCGGATGCCATGATCTTCGTTTTCTGAATGTTGAGCTTTAAGCCAACTTTTCACTCTCCTCTTTCACTTTCATCAAGAGGCTCTTTAGTTCTTCTTCACTTTCTGCCATAAGGGTTGTGTTATCTGCATATCTGTGGTTATTGATATTTCTCCCAGCAATCTTGATTCCAGCTTGTGCTTCCTCCAGCCCAGCGTTTCTCATGATGTACTCTGCATATAAGTTAAATAAGCAGGGTGATAATATACAGCCTTGATGTACTCTTTTCCTATTTGGAATCAGTCTGTTGTTCCATGTCCAGTTCTAACTGTTGCTTCCTGACCTGCATACAGGTTTCTCAAGAGGCAGGTCAGGTGGTCTGGTATGCCCATCTCTTTCAGAATTTTCCACAGTTTATTGTGATCCACACAGTCAAAGGCTTTGGCATAGTCAATTAAGCAGAAATAGATGTTTTTCTGGAACTCTCTTGCTTTTTCCATGATCCAGTGGATGTTGGCAATTTGATCTCTGGTTCCTCTGCCTTTTCTAAAACCAGCTTGAACATCTGGAAGTTCATGGTTCACGTATTGCTGAAGCTTGCCTTGGAGCATTTTAAGCATTACTTTACTAGCGTGTGAGATGAGTGCAATTGTGCGGTAGTTTGAGCATTCTTTGGCATTGCCTTTCTTTGGGATTGGAATGAAAACTGACTTTTTCCAGTCTTGTGGCCACTGCTGAGTTTTCCAAATTTCCTGGCATATTGAGTGCAGCACTTTCACAGCATCATCTTTCAGGATTTGAAATAGCTCAACTGGAATTCCATTACCTCCACTAGCTTTGTTTGTAGTGATGCTTCCTAAGGCCCACTTGACGTCACATTCCCGGATGTCTGGCTCTAGGTGAGTGATCACACCATCATGATTATCTTGGTCGTGAAGATCTTTTTTGTACAGTTCTTCTGTGTGTTCTTGCCACCTCTTCTTAATATCTTCTGCTTCTGTTAGGTCCCTACCATTTCTGTCCTTTATTGAGCCCATCTTTGCATGAAATGTTCCCTTGGTATCTCTAATTTTCTTGAAGAGATCTCTAGTCTTTCCCATTCTCTTGTTTTCCTCTATTTCTTTGCATTGATCACTGAGGAAGGCTTTCTTATCTCTCCTTGCTATTCTTTGGAACTCTGCATTCAAATGGGTGTATCTTTCCTTTTCTCCTTTGCTTTTCACTTCCTTCTTTTCACAGCTATTTGTAAGGCCTCCTCAGACAGCCATTTTGCCTTTTTGCATTTCTTTTTCTTGGGGATGGTCTTGATCCCTGTCTCCTGTACAATGTCACGAACTTCCATCCATAGTTCATCAGGCATTCTGTCTATCAGATCTAGCCCCTTAAATCTATTTCTCACTTCTACTATATAGTCATAAAGGGTTTGATTTAGGTCATACCTGAATGGTCTAGTGGTTTTCTCCACTTTCTTCAATTTCAGTCTGAATTTGGCAATAAGGAGTTCATGATCCGAAGCTACCTAAGGGTTCATGCCAATACCAACAGCAAGAGCAACCACAGTGGCATCAACGGACGGTGACTGGGTGACGTATGTGCCTTTACCCATGCAGATGGTGACGGAAGCCCTGGCCGGGCCCAAGAGAAACCAGCAGGGCAGGAGATTCTGACATCTGCCAACGGGACCAAGGACACCTGCTTCTTTGCTAGAGCCCAGTGGGACTAGCTCCTTGAAGGATCCTCAATCAGCTCCCCGCACCTGTGCCACATGACCGAGGCCCTGACTGGTGACGGTGCTCAGGTTTATGGAATCAGAGCGCAATCTGAGAACACATCAGCTGAGGCCTGACCTCGGGTTTGTTGTGGTTTAGTCACTAAGTCATATCCAACTGTTTGTGACCCCACAGATTGTAGCCCGCCAGGCTTCTCTGTTCATGGGATTTTTCAGGCAAGAATACTAGAGTAGGTTGCCATTTCCTTCTCCAGGGGATCTTTCTGACTCAGGGATCGACCTTGCGTCTCCTGCCTTGGCAGGCAGATTCTCTACCTCTGAGCCACAGGGGAAGCCCTCCTGAGCTCAGGTCTGACACTGAGTGTTGAAACTCCATCTTGAGAAAGACAGCTGTTGAGGAGGCTCACCCTGGAACTGGAGGCCTGGCCCCTTAAGGATCCCTGAACCCTGGCACTCTGAAGACTGGCATTTACCCAGCCTTCCATCCCACACAGGGGACCAGACCGCCACCCAGAAAATGACACAGGCAAATCTGAAATCTGGGAGCCCAGCGAGCACAGCCCTAGGAGCCAGCCCACACTGCCAGCCAGGGTGGCCCGTCCACGCGTGCATCAGGGGACCTGGGAGAGCCCTGGAAAGGGCTGACTGCACCTGCGGCTGCAGTCACCGCAGGGAACTCTGGGAACACAAGCCCGGGCTCTGGACTTCCCTGGTGGCCCACAGTTACTTAAAACTCTATGCTTCCAGTGCAGGGGTTATAGATTTGATCCCTGGTGGGGGAAGCTGGGATCCCACATGCGGTGCAGTGCAACAACCAAAAATAATAATAAATTTAAAAGCCTGGGTTCAGGGGCCCTTGGAAGAGGGTGACCCAGAGGCACTCTCCTCTTCCTCTGCACCTGTGGGCACTTGGGGGAGAGTCAGCCATGGGTCCAGGCCTCTGGCCCTTCCAAACTGCCTTTAAAGATGGAGGGAAGATGCCTACCCTAACCCTCTAGAGACCACACGATGCTTTGTGTGAGGCCCTGGGAGGCTCTCCTTCGTGGCCGTGGACACAGGGCCTTGCCTCTGCACCTCTGGGGTCTTGTCTGTAAAATGACGCCATCAAGCGGGGCGGCCACGCGAGGGCGTTCAGCATCGTGTCCACCCAGCACACTCCAAGTGCCCAGCCAAAGCCTGTGCCTCCCTTCCTCCTCTTACCCTGCTGCACAAAAGTGCTGGCCGTGTCCCAGGGATTTCTCCAGGGGGACTAAGGGTGGGGGGCTTCAGGACACCACCTGGAACCTCCTCCCCCGACCCGGCAGCCCCCAAAGGCAGAGCCTTGTCACCGGATCTGCTGCTCCGAGGGCCCCTGCGTGGGACAACCCTCAGACAACACTGTTTAAAATGCAGATTTCTGAGCCCAGCCCAGCGGGACCTACTCCTCTCTCTTTTCACCAGCCTTTCCAGTGACTGCGGTCCCCTGAGGTGGGGTCTCTGCCCCAGAATCCGGAGCTCCTGGATGAGCGCAGGTGGCCGGCTCAGGGAAGATGCTGACAGGCGCCAAGCGCAGGGCCAAGGAGAAAAACCACATGGACAGGGTGCTCGGCTCCCACCAGTAGAGGGAGCTGTGGACCTTCAAACCACCTGGCCACCCGCAGCCAGACCGCCAGACCCGAAGGAAGGGATTTCAGAAGGCTCTCGCGGGGGCCCGCACTTGGGTGTGCAAAACTCTGCAAACTGTATACTTCTTATCAAGCAGTTTTACAGGCTGTCAGCTCTCAGCCTTCTTGTTTTTCTCTTTCACCCACTCTGTCATTGGCCCAGGCTCTCTCCCTTGACAAGAGGGCAACAGAGACAGAAAGGACGGAGTCAGAACCAGAGCTCAAAAAGGGGCCTCTGGACCAGCCCCCTCCCCGACCCCACAGGCTCAACCCCTCTCTCCTCTTCTCAACCAGGAAACAGCCCTGGGGAGGTGAAAGGATGTGTGCCAGCTTTGGGGAGCCAGGTACTGGGAGCCGAGATCCGTCCGATAGCTGTCTGATGGTGCTCTCAGTGTTCACTGGAGGAGAGGGGTCCATTCCTTGGAGGGACCCTAAGGGAGCAGCTAACGTGATTTCCTCCCTGATGGCAGTTCCATGCATGCTAGGATTGCTAGTTCCAACATCAGGGAACCCTGTCTGTCGGTAACCTGACCCTCTGGCACATGAAGTCCTGCTAATAAGCTTTTGCTGCCTGACAGGAGGCACTAAACCAGTCAAACATTTGTGAGGCTGGAGGTCACCCAAAGGGCCTTTGGGGAGAAGAGCCTGTGCTTCTTGCCCTGCCTTCCAGAGGAAAGGCCTCACGAGGGGCTTGAATTCCAGGTCCTCAGGGTTGGCTGCCTGTCCAGGTATGCAGACACTGTGCTGGATGAGGACGCTCTGTGTGTCTCCTAAGGGGCAAAGCAGGACTACTGTGATCTTGCTAGACATCCCTGGTATGGGCCGCTGCACTCTTGCCCTTCTCTGTCTGTCTCTGGTTCTCTCTCAGGGTTTCAGGTACTCGGGGGCGGAGCTGGTACAGGGCTGGTCCCTGGCTGCTTGGCTGGCTACTCAAGAGAGCAGCAGCATCAGTGACCGTCCAAGTCATCCAAGCAGGGGCACCTGATGCTGAGACTCACTAAAGGAAACAGGAAGGGAGAAGATGATGGCCTTTTGTTTCTATGGAGACAGCACCTCGGGGTGAGAGGCTGAAGGAAGAGAAAGCTTCTATTTCACCTCCAGTCAGGACGTGGCAAACGGTCCCTTTTGTGGTTGGGCCTGCCCCTCCCCTTCCCTTCCCTGCCAGGTGTTCACCATGGCAACCCTTCTTCCAAACAAGCGGTGCAGAGCAGCAGCAGCAGCATCTGGTGTCGGGGGAGCCAGGGAGTCCCGGGGGGGATGGGACAGGCCCAGCTCCCCCTCCCTGGCAGGACATGGGCCCTGGCCTGGCTTTGTGTCCTGGCCCCACTACCACTTCCTGTGCCCTGGGATCACGTCATTCACCTCTCTGAGCTTCCACCTGCCACCTCTGTGGTTGTTCTGAGGACCAAGTAAGAGAGGCCGCGGCACATGGAGGTGCTCAATAAATGCTTCCTGGCTGAATGTAGCTCTAGCCCTGGCACTGCTGTTGTGCCCAAATTCTCGGACACTCCAGGCCTATCCTAACTCTAAGAGGCACGGACTGAGTGTGTAAGGCTCTGGACCAGAGCTGGGGTGTCAATGGAGGGGAAGACCTGCACTCCAGCCAGGGTCAGGTCAAAGCCAGGGCCTGGAGGGGACCCAGGAATCCTGGAATGCAAGGCCCTGCCATCACCCGCCTGACCAGCCAGGGAGCCTGGTCTTACCGCTGCAAAGCCCCACAGCCTGGAGGGAGGGAGAAATTCCAACACGGAAACCCCTTCAATCCCAGAGATGCTGACATGAGAAAAGGTGCTGGCAGCGGCCCTGGCTGTCCCCACCAGCCACTCTGGAGACTGTTCCAGAGAAAGATAAAGGCCAGGACCTCTAGGGCATCCCAGAGAGACCTCCCCGCCTCCAGAAAGATACCACCAGCAGGGACAATCTGTCCCAGAAGTAAGCAGCATGGCAAATGCCATTTATCAAATGAACAAAGGGAGGAGCCACGTCCAACTTTTACAAAAGAAATGAGGAAAAGTGGGTCAGGGCATTGGTGGGGTGTGTCTGTCCAGGACAACACCTGATCCGGCAAGGAATGAGAAGCTGAAGAGGAGCTCTAGTTCAGAGGCGGTTTACAGTGGAGATGCTCCCCCGGCCTGTGGTACTAGTAACAAGAGCTCCCCGACGACTCCCGTGCCCAGCACTGTCCTGAGCACTTCATGTCCTCGGAGCAGCTGGGCCGGGCATGCTCACTCTCCCCCGCCTTTGGAGAAGGGGAACCTGAGCTCTGATGTGCAGTGCTGGCCCAGGCCACATGCGAGCAGAGGCCAGAGCGGGACGGGGACACGAGAATGGTGGGGCCCAGAGCTCTGTGCTCTCCTGCCCGGAGGCAGCTACTAGAGCAGGCTCAGAGGCCTGGGGAGCCCTGGGGATGGTGGTGGCGGTGGGGGGCGGCCGGACACGACTCACCTGAGATGTCAGCACTGGAGCCCTCGTTGGGCCTCTTCCCCGTCATAAACTCCGCTTCGGCCAAGGCCTTGGGGGAGAGGGCACTGGCTGTGCCATTGGGTGCCACGGGCCTCTTGGACCGTCGGCTGAAGATCCTGCTGCCGAAGCGCCTGCCCTCCTTGGCCAGGGTGGCCTCCCCGTTGGCGGCTTCTCCCTTGCTGTGTCGGGCAAGGGCCTCTCGGGGTCTGGACTTCAGGTCCGTGTGCAGGTGGGAGATCCCCCGGGCATCCCTCCGATTCAGCTCTCTTAGGGGCACCGGCTCCACGGGGGGCAGCACCTGCTCCAGGGTGGCCAGGTCGTGCAGGAAGCTCTCCAGGCGCCGGGCCGACTCGCCCTTGCCACCCTCCTCCTGCCCTTCGGCATGGCCATTGGCCTCCTGCTGCTGCCGGGCAGCCCACCGCATCATCTCCCCGGGCGGGGGCCGGCTGCCCGCCACCAGGGCGTACTTGGGGTTGATCAGCTTGCGCGCCACGGTGGAGGAGTAGTGGAGGCCGGGCCTGCCAGCGCCTCCTGCCAGGCCCAGCTGCTGGTACAAGTTCACCTCCTCGGAGATGGCATACAGCTCCCGAAACTCCACGTCGAAGGGCTCCACGTGCTGCCCCGTCAGGAGGAGGAGGAGGTTCCTGTCCACGTGGGAGGAACTCCAGGTGAAGCTAGAACACGGGGACAGAAAAGCAAGACATATGGTGCCCGGGGCTGCAGCCTCGCCCCGCCGGCCGCCGCCTGGCTAGCCCATCTCAACACACCTGCCGCCCAGCCCAACCCGATCCACCAGGGAGGCCGGATGCCTTGCTGCCTTTGTGCCAGCTGTTTTCCCTCCACAGACCCAAATACTCCCTCGGGTCCAGGTCTTGGCCTCACGTGCAGTAAAGCAGGCAGTGGGTCCAGGGCGAGGGTGCGAAAAGTCAGGCCTGGATCCAAACCTGCTTTCGGCCCTGACTGCCTTGTAAAACAGGGCTCGTGAGGCATGTGGTCAGAGCTGTTGTGAGGCTAAAGTCCAACAACGTATACAGAAGGCTTCTCAGTTCCTGGCACAAACATACATTTAAAAGTAGAATCTGCAGCTGCCACTACTGTTACGAGCATTTCATTTCTTATTAGTTCTTCTCTGAATTTTTAGAACACGCAGCATCTGCAAAGCACCATACTTTAACCATATGAGAGGGCTGATGCCATTTATTAATTGCTCCATCTGCCGGGGTCTTCTTCCAGCCTCAAAATGCAATCTGTTGTGGACCGTGGAAGGCAGGCAGTGCTGAATGGTCAACAGAAGTTGACTGTCTTTCTTGAATAGTCCATCAGCCAGAGAGTTTGAGGGAAGGGGTTGGCCAGGGGGTTATTCTTTGCCATCAGAACAGACTTAGAATATGAGTGGGTCTTAGACTTACGACACGTAGGACCGTGGAGGCTCCAGTCCAGCATCCTTCTGAACGTGAACATTTCTGACCAAGAACAAAGATTCCCCCCGCCCCAACCAGGGCCCAACTCACCTGAAGGATCCAGTGGCTACTTTGTCCCCATCTACCATGAGGAACTTTGACGACAGGGTCCCCTTGACCTTCCCCATGGGCATGTAGAAGCCCACACCTGTCACAGAGCGGACACGGATGTTCTGTCGGGAAGAGGAGAAGGGCGCTGTCACTCAAGCTGGGAGCCTAGAAGCTCTGTGCCGAGTATCTTCTTGAGCAGAGGACAAGCCCTCTTGTCCACAGGGTCCTGCCTGTTGGCCCCTATCTGCATTTGACTCTGCTTCCTACGGCCCGAGGAGATCAGCAAGTCTTGCTTTGGGCATGGACGGGCCCAGGGCAGCCTTGGCCTGCTCTCAAAGCTCCTCAGCAGAGAAACACAACCCTACCGTCAACCCTGACAGTGACTCTGCAGGCTGAGCACCCAGGACTGGGCCAGAGCCTCCCGCCTCAGCTTCAGCAGTCTTGGGATAAAATGTTAAGCTGGGCATGCAGTTTAGGGTTATCAGTTCACGAGGCAAGGTTTCAGACAGAGGGAAGGGGGCTGGCAGTGCTGCTCACCTGGACCCCTGAACTGGGGAGCAGGCCGAGGAAGGGGCAGAGGGGGTCTCCATTCCACTTCCTTCCCACCCCCAGCCCTGCCCCAGGGGTACAACTTACCCGAATACGAAAGTCAGGGAGCTCCAAGCCCTGACACATCTCCAGGAAGTAGTTCACACCTGCCTCATCCAGGATGATATACACGGGGACCCGGCGCTTGGAGGCGGCATCCACAATGTCTTGGAAGATCTCGCCATCGGTGAAGAGGTCCATGACCACAGCAACGACCTGGGCAGGAACGGGCACTGGTAAGGCACATAGCAACTGCACCTCTAGAGAGTCACGCCGTGGCCTGCAGAGGACCAGTGGGGCTGGGCTAAGTGGTGCCCAAGAGTCAGAAATGCCACCTGCACCCCCCCCCCACCTCTGAACACAACTGAGCAGGAGATGGGCACCCTGCTCCGGGAAATGAAGATGGTGCGGAGGGTGCTGGCCATGCGTCCTTGACAAATCCCCACTGCCTACCCTGGGGGTTTCCCAGCAGCTCTTCAGAAGTCATATCAGGGGAGATCTAGGAGGCTGAGGAGAGCTGGTCCTGATGCCCTTGGGAAATAAGCAGGCTCAAGAGGCTGCAGTCACGGAGATGCGTAGGATGGACCATCACCGCAAGCTGCAGATCTGCTCAGATACGACTTTCTCTGCAGACCTGAGTGCTTTGATGTCCCTGCAGCTGTGCAAAGCCCTGCGCTTTCCTGAGCACAGATCTAGGCAGAGCTCCAGTTGGCTCAGGCTCCCTTGGCCTCCAGGGGTCCAGCTATCCTGCTCCATCCTCAAAACAAGGTCCCTGCCTCTCCTGGCTGTTTAGTCACCAAATCGTGTCTGACTCTTGTGATCCCATGGACTGGAGCCCACCAGGCTCCTCTGTCCATGGGATTCTCCAGGCAAGAATATTGGAGTGGGTTGCCATTTCCTTTGCCAGGGCATCTTCCCAACCCAGGGATCAAACCCAGGTCTCCTGCATTGCAGGCTGATTTTTTAGCATCTGAGCCATGATTTCCAGAAGCCAGTCTTGATTAGTCATCCTGAGAAGGAAGGCCTTCTGCAGCCCGAGGCAGCTTGCCTTTCTTACCTCAGCTGCCTCACTTTCCTATACAAACAAACCTTGTTCCAGGACTTCCCTGGCAGCCCAGTGGATAAGACTCTGTGCTTCCACTGCAGGGGACACTGGTTTGATCCCTGGTCAGGGAACTAAGATCTTGCATGCCATGTGGTCAAACAAACAAAAAACCCTTTTTCCACTCCAGAGGCAGGGTTTTCTTGCTGGCCCCAAGCACTGTGTCCGTGATGCAGAGGAAGGGCATGCTTTGGGGTCAGAGAAATCTGATTATAACCACTTTCCATTTCTGTAACCTTAGGTAAGTCCTTTAACCTTGATGAGCCTCTGTTTCCTCATCTGCCAAGTGTGGATACTCGGTACCTGGTACATTTGGCATCAGGATTAGAAATAACATCTGTAAGCATCAAACACAACACCGCAATAAATGGTAACCACCGTGTGATCGAAGGAGGCTGCTCATGGTTGTAAATGAATGCCTGAACTCTGAAGTCGGGCAGACCAGGCCTGGTACTGCTGACTCATCAGTGCCCAGCTTCCTTGGCAGCAAAATGGAGATAATAGTAGCACCTGTCTCAAAGGGCTGTTGAGAAGGCTTAGAGAAGTAAACTGTGAAAGCATTTAGCAAAGCGCCTGGACATGTGAAACTCAGTAAGCGTATCCTCCGTCACCATGCCCTTCACGTGTGCTCTGCCATTATCTTTCCCTCTAAAGACCACCCCCGACACCGTTTATGCAATGCTATAGAAGGCTCTTCTTAGCACCTACATTTACTGTTTTTTAACAGTATAATTGCTTTGGGTTTCCTTGATGGCTCAGACAGTAAGAATCTGCCTGCTAACGTAGGAGACCCAGGTTCAATCCCTGAGTCAAGAAGATTCCCAGGACCAGGGCATGGTAACCCACTCTAGTATTCTTGCCTGGAGAACTCCATGGACAGAGGAGCCTGGCAGTGTACAGTCATGGAGTTGCAGAGTCAGACATGATTGAGCAACTCACACACACACACACACACACACAAAATTGCTTTACAGTGTTGTGTTAGTTTTTGCTGTACAACAACGTGAATCGGCTACATGTATCTCTTGAGCCTTCCTTCCACCGGCCCCCCCATCCCATCCCTCTAGGTCATCAGAGCACTGACCTGGGCTCCCTGTGCTAGATAGCAGTTCCTGTTAGCTGTCTATTTTACATGTGGTAGTGTATATACATGAATACTCTCTCAATTCGTCCCACCCTCTCCTTCCCCACTGTGTCCACAAGTGCTCTACATTAAATACTCAAGCATTCATATAAGTAACATTTGCTGAGTCGCACTGGCGGAGGGAGGACCTAAAGACAAATAAACTGTAGTCCCTAACCTCAACGGGTTAATCCAGTTGGAATCATAAGACATCCACACAGAATAATATGACATAAGGGAAAACGAGATAAATGCCTTACAAGATGCACGAATGACACACAGTGAGAGTGCAAAGGAGGAGTGGGAGGAAGAGGAGGAGGGATTTAGGGAGGGCGGAGTTGAAAGATTACTTTCAGTCAGGGGAGACAAGAAAGGTTTCACCAAGGAAGCTGAAAACTGAGGAATGGGCAGCCTTGGGCACCATGAGAAATGAGCGGAGAATAAACAAGCTGGGAAGCGCGAAGGGCTGCCATGCAGGGTATGTAGGTTGTGCACTGCACACAGGGCTGAGGGGGCGAGTGGGAGCTCAGCCCGCCTGAGAGAGGCCCTTTCCTAATCTGCACACAGGTGCCACCTGGGCCACCAAGGGCCTAGGAGGTGAGCATTCCAGGCAAAGGACACAGCACTAGCAAAGGCACTGAGGACAGGCATGACTGACAAAAACAGAGGAGATACAAATACAATCTGAATGAGAAAAGAGAAATAATTATAGCCATATTAGGGCTTCCCTGGTGGTTCTGACGGTAAAGAGTCTGCCTGCAATGCGGAAGACCTGGGTTTAATCACTGGGTTGGGAAGATCCGCTGGAGAAGGAAATGGCAACCCACTCCAGTATTCTTGCCTGGAGAATCCCATGGACAGAGGAGGCTGGCGGGCTACAGTCCATGGGGTCGCAAAGAGTCGGACACGACTGAGTGACTAACACTTTCACAGACATATTCACTTTTTAAGAAATTCTTACTATTCAAGAAAGGGTAAAAATGGTAAAAAGAATAGGACCATTTACACCTGGATGAATTTGAAAATGAAAATGACATGGATAAGTCATAAAAGTGAACTAAACATATCAACTATAGTTTAATTTTTTAAAAAGCATAATCAAGTAAGGTTTATTCTAAAAATGTAAGGATTATTCAATATCAGAAATATATTAGTTTAAAACATTGATAGTGTAAAAGAGAGAAAATCATATATTACCTTAAGTTTTAAAAAAAGTATCTGATAACACTATTTATGATTAAAATTCTCAAAAAACTAGGAATAGAAACTTCCTTATCATGATAAAGGCTAGCTACTAAAAAACCCTTATGAAACATACTTAAACTTGCATTCCCTTTCAATCCTAAGCAAGTTGAGAATATCACCTACTATCGCTACTGCTGTTCAACACTGTTGAACAGGTCAGCTGTTGAACTGCTATTGTACTGCAAGTCCTGAACAATGCCATACGCCAAGAAAAAGAAATGAGCTGGAAGCATTAAGAGAGACAAAACTATCAGTATTTAGAGATGATATTTTTATTACAAATCCAGTAGGATGCAGAGAAAAACTTTTAGAAGTAATAGGAGAATTTGGCAAAATTTCCAGATACAAGGAAAACAAAAAACAGTAGCATTCTTCTAATATAGCAATGATCAATTTTTCTTAAAAAAAAAAAAAGGAAAATAAGATCCATTCAAAATTATAATTTAAGCAGGTAATATTTAGGAATGAATACCTCTATGGAGAAACTTAGAAAACTCTATTAAAGGACAGTTAAAATTATTTGGGTAAATAAAAAGATAAATCATGTTCATGGATAATATGATTCAATGTTTTAAAAATCTAGTCCTCATATTAGCAAGATCTAATATAGTTCCAATGAACAGGCAGTAAATTTTTTTTTGAGGTGCTCAGATATTTCAAAGATGTGAGGAAAAATGAAGATCCACAATAGCTAACTCAATCTTGAAAAAGAAAAGCTAAAAGGGCACACCTGTCCTACTGGATGGTAAGACACACTGCAGCGTCAGCGTGATGAGAACTGTGGTCCTGAGGTGGGAAGGGACTGGCAAATAGACCGTGGGACACAACGGAGAGGCCAGAAATATACATGGGCCTACACACACGCATAAACTTTAAGTCTGGTGGAGGTAGAATCACAACTCGGTGGAGAAAGGATGCTTTTTAGTACATGCTATTGGGACAATCGTCATACTAAACAGAGAAAAACAAAGTGGATCCCTACCTCATACAATATACAAAGGTGGATTTCAGGTAGGCTGGACCACCTGAAAGTGGAAGATAAGGCTAATAAAGGAATTCATGAAATGTAGGAAAATGTCTTCATGACATAGGCAAGAAAGGATTTCTTAGGATTCCAAAAGCATGAATCATAAGACAAATAAAAATTTTTTAAATACCTTTAGCAAATTAGGGATTTTCTGTTCAAAGAAAGATGTCAATAGACAAAGGGAACTGGAGGAGACAGAAGATACCTGCAATGTCTACAACCAAAAGAAGTTAATAACATACAAGAGATTCCTGCACATCAGCAAGAAAAAGACAGAAAATTAATTAGAAAAATGGGCAAAGGCTATGAATAGGCAGTTCCTTAAGGAGAAAATACCTGAATGGCTAACAAGTATATAAAGAGAAGCAGACATCATGAGTAATCAGAAAGGTTCAAATTAAAGCCAAGAGATAGTAGTAAGAGTAAATGGAACTTTTAAAAATTTTATCAGTTCAGTTGTTCAGTTGCTCAGACTCTTTGCGACCCCATGGACTGCAGCATGCCAGGCTTCCCTGTCCATCACCAACTCCTGAAGCTTGCTCAAACTCATATCCATCGAGTCGGTGATGAATAAAATAAATTTAAAAAGCAAAGAGATAAGAGAGAGATGACTTTACAATATAAACTAAAAACCAGAATGCTGGACAGTTCTAAATGTTGGTGTGAGAAAAGGGGACCCTCATTCACTGTGGGTGGGATGGAACACTGGTACAGCTGTTCCTTAGGGCAACGGGCAGAGAGCTTCATGGACTTAAGACTGTGTACACCTAGAAGACTAAATATTAAAAAAAAGTAAGAACATGGCATCCGGCCCCATTACTGCATGGCAAATATAAAGGGAAAAGGTGGAAGTAGTGACAGATTTCCTCTTCTTGGGCTCCAAAATCACTGCAGACAGTGACTGTAGCCATGAAATTAAAAGATTATTGCTTCTTTGCAGGAAAGCAATGACAAACCTAGACAGTGTGTTGAAAAGCAGAGACATTACTCTGCCGACAAAGGTCTGTATAGTCAAGGCTATGGTCTTCCTGGTGGTCACATATGGTTGTGAGAGCTAGACTGTAAAGAAGGCAGAACGCCAAAAAATTGATGCCTTCGAACTGCGGTGCTAGAGAAGACTCCTAAAAGTCCCTTGGACAGCAAGGAGATCAAACCAGTCAATCTTAAGGGAGATCAACCCTGAATATCACTGGAAGGACTGATGCTGACGCTGAAGCTTCAGTATTTTGGTCATCTGGTGCAAACAGCCAACTCACTGGAAAAGTTCCTGATGCTGGGAAAGATTGAGGGCAAAAGGAGAAGAGGGCACCAGAGGATGAGATGGCTGGATGGCATCACCGATGCAATGAACATGAACTTGGGCAAGCTCCGGGAGATGGTGAGGGACAGGGCCTGGCGAGCTGCAGTCCACGGGGTCACAGAGTCAGACATGACTGGACAAACAACAGCACACCTAGAAGCCAGCGGCGCACTCTTGGCTACGCACCCAGGGCAGCCTCTTGGATCTTTGTCCAGCTCTATCAGGGGGCAGGAACAAAGACATTCACGATAGCTTTGGGATAGCTGAGAGCTGGCAACAACTCAGATGTGCATCTCCAGAAGAACGGGTGAATAAATGTGAGGGATGCTCAGGACAGAGTCCTCTACGGCAGGCAGAAGCAATGGACGAGTCACACGTGTAGAACTTGGAGAGTTCTTCTAAAATGGATGTGCGTGTGTGCGTGCTCAGTTGTGTCCGACTCTTTGGCACTCCATGGACTACAGCCTGCCAGGCTCCTCTGTCCATGGGATTTCCCAGGCAAGAAGACCGAATGGGTTGCCATTTCCTACTCCAGGGGATCTTCCCAACCCAGATGCATCTCCTGTATCTCCCACATTGGCAGACAGATTCTTTACCACTAAGCCACCTGGGAAGCCCTTACAATGGATAGTTGGATTTAAAATGTTAGAGCATGTGATCTATAGCCCAGTACCATTAATGTAAATCGAAGTACACTACATAAGATAACTCTTCATGTTTTTCAAGGATATACACTGAATAGAGGAGAGGGGCTGCCTATGGCAGGAGAAAGGGATGGGAGGGAAGCAGAGAGTAAATTCAGAGGGGCCTTCCCTGGATTGATGACGGCAGCGGACCATGAACTGAGCTTCACAATCAGGTCTGCTCCTGAGAGCACAAACAAACGAACAAAAAGCAGTTGGCCTGGAACAGTTCAGGGTAGGTGTGGGGCAAGGACAGCGGGGAGCCTGGCGTGCTGCAGTCCATGGGGCCGCAAAGAGCCGGACACAACTTAGTGACCAAGCAACAGCAAGGACGACAGGGTGGGGCTGGATGGTGCTGGGTTTTGGTTTTAACAGGCCGCTTCAGGCTTCATTCCAGCAGAACACAGCTCCCAGCGTCTAGTAGGCTAGGGATATGTTATCTTCCACGTGCTGCCTGAGGCCAGAGTCCACCATCTGCTCATTTCCAGACTCTCTATGGTGTCCAGCTCAAGGCAGGTTCTCAATATGTCACCGGGGAGAGCTTGACTGGCTCAGGAAAGCACATCAGGATTCACTCGTGTTCTTGTTTTGTAATTGAAAGAGCAGGGAGCCAGCTCACCCTCGCCCGACCAGGAGGAGGAGGTGCGGGGAGAGCATGGCAAACCAGAGGGAGAGATGCGTCCCGGGGGAGGGTGGGGAGCCCTGCTTTGGGGAGGCTTGGTCTGTGGCGCCCTGGTGAGGGCCAGCCATCTGTGTCACTACCAATTAAGCAGTGAAATATCTGTAGTGGGAAAAAAAATCAATTGCTCGCTGACTCCTGCAATCTTGTTGTGGAGGAGAGGTGATAATTACCCTCCGCTTTGGTCTCGGAGGCCTGGCTTGACATCCCGATCCACGGGCGGCATGAGGCCCACGAAAACTAGCTCCCTACTCCCGCCCAGCGTTTAATGTGCCACGTGGTCCTCTGGGTCAAACCTGACTTCAAGGCTCCCGGTATAAATGGGAAATCGGGTTTTAAAAGAGAGACGTGGATTTCGTCAAGAGGGAAAAGTCATTCCTTCTTCCCGGCGGGCTCCCAGCCTTCTTTACCTGGTTACCCACTGATGCGCAGCACCTGGGGGGAGAGGTTAATTCGAGGCAGCAGGAGTTTCTAGACGCTGTTGCAGGCGGCAGCAAAGAGGCTCTGATGCTGTAATACTTCTCATCGGGCACTTGGTTAGCTGTCTCCTCCTTTGATATCTGGCCTCAGTGGTGGGGCGGGGAAGCAGGGTGTGTTAGGGAGCCTCAGAATTCCCCTCCATCTGTCATTTACCTTTAATTAAACTGCCAGCTTTTCAGATTCTCTTCCTGGACGCCTTAATTACCATTAGATTAACAAAATGAAGGGAAAGGACTCCACCTGCCATGCGCACTCCACACGACTCTGCTCAAGACAGCGGGGACTGGCACCCCTGGGTGTGTTGGGATGACCTGGTCTGGATGCCCACCGCACTGGTGGTCTCTGTACCACAGAGCCATGCTCACTGGCCTGCCCTGGAGGCACTTCCAAAATCAACATCCTCTCGGTCACCCTGGCCAGAAGCCTGAATCTACTGGCCTCCTTCCTCCTCCTCCCTGTGACCAAATCTGATCACCACCAAGTCCAACAGGTCCTGCCTCCTCTGTGCACTTCCTCTGGGTCAGCTCCTTTCTGCTCTCACTGCACGGCTGTCCTCACTTGGCACCCCCTTGTTTTAATGTTTATTTTTATTTATTTGGCTGTGCTGGGTCTTAGTTGTGGCCTGTGGGATCTTAGCTGCCTGGCCAGGGATCGAACCTAGGCCCTCTGCTTTGGGAACATGGAGTCTTAGCTACTGGACCACAGGGAAGTTGTCCCCCTTCTCATTTCTTAGTGAACTTCTGGGATAGTTTCCTAATTAGTCTTGCCTTTTCCATTGCTGTGCTCCAATTCTTTCTCCATACCAGTAACACTCCCCCTCCCCGGAAGCAACAGACTGATGAAGCGGTGGGTCCTACAGTCAAGATCCTTAGCTTGGTATTGAAGGACCTTATGATGGCCCCTTCCTCCTCTCCAGCTTCATCTTGGACAGTCTCAAGTCTGCCCACTGCTTTCAGCTATGCAGGATGACCTGCAGCTACCCTAACACAGGGTTTCTCTACAGTGGCACTTCTGGGCACAGTATTTCTTGCTGTGGGTGGTGAGGGGGAAGGTGCCAGGGCGGGAGGCGGGGCGTGCTGTCCTGTGCATTGCAGAATGTTTAGTAGCAAGCCAGTGAACGTGAAGTCGCTCAGTCATGTCTGACTCTTTGCAACCCCATGGACTGTAGCCTACCAGACTCCTCTGTCCATGGGATTTTCCAGGCAATAGTACTGGAGTGGGGTGCCATTTCCTTCTTCAGTAGCATCACCCAAAATGGTGACAACCAAAAATGCCTATAGATATAGATAAATGTCTCCTGAGGACAAAATTGCCTCACCCTCCCGACCCCCCCCCCCTTTGAGAACCACTACACATAACAGGGGAGAAGGCAATGGCACCCCACTCCAGTACTCTTGCCTGGAAAATCCCATGAGCGGAGGAGCCTGGTGGGCTGCAGTCCATGGGGTCGCTAGAGTCCGACATGACTGAGCGACTTCACTTTCACTTTTCACTTTCATATATTGGAGAAGGAAATGGCAACCCACTCCAGTGTTCTTGCCTGGAGAATCCCAGGGACGGGGGAGCCTGATGGGCTTCCATCTACGGGGTCGCACAGAGTTGGACACGACTGAAGCGACTTAGCAGCAGCAGCAGCAGCAGCAGCAGCAGCACACATAACAGGCAGTTCCCAGTTCTCCTGTTCCTTCCCCTCCCGTACTCCTGTGAAACATCTATGCATCTTTCAAGACCCAGGCAAGAATTTCCTGAACGTTCCCCACTCCCTGGTTCCTGCCCACATTGTGTCCTGGGCAAACAACAGAGGTCCTTGACATTTTATTGTAACATCTGCTCAATGGCTCTGTTCTTTACTGGGCTGTGGGCTCCCGGATGGTAGGGGCCATCTGATTTATCTTGAAATCTCCACCCTGAGGGGACATCTCAACAGTCGGTTCTCCATGACTGTGGAATGAATGTCTAAATGGAGGGTGTTTCATGTCCACTGTTTTATTTGTGGGGTGTGGACCTAGCTTTGTGGTTATCTCTTTAATTTCATTAATGACTATAGACACTGCGGTGGAGGGGAAAAAAAAAAAAAAGAATGCTGAGCAGGATTCTTGGTTAGATCATCTTGCTGGAAGGCAGAGCTGGCGTTCCTCAAGGGCACAGAGAAGGGAAAAGAAATGGGTGCCTTCTGGGACTGCTGCCTGAATGCCGGTCCCAGGTCTGGTCTGCCTCCACTCCACCTACCCAAGGTCTCGACGGAGCAGCCAGCCGGTGAGTGGGGACAGTACTCAACCAGGGGGTAAAAGTCTACACCAAGGACATCTGGGGGCAGAGGTGCCCCCAGCACGTACAGCCAGCACCTCTGTGCAGATTACGAAAGGTACCCGTCCTCCCTGTGGTAGAAGCAAGCTAGTAAACAGAGCATGGGCTACAAGTCAGCCCCATAACGCCGCCGAGGCCCACAGTAGCGCACAAGCAGCATGTCTGCCTGTGGCCCCCGCACTGGACATTCCAGATGTGCAGAGCCTCAGAGCTAGGAGGAAACAGGACAGAGCCCAGTCCCGAGGTTAAGTTTCCCAGCTGGCTCTTTGGCAGAGGTGGGACAGAAGCCCAGGCTTCTGACCCCAGTCCAGCGCTGTCACCCCCAGATGCTGCGGTCAGGGCAGGCTCTGGGGAGATCTGTTCTGACTAGTACCTGAGGTCACCCCTGATCATACAAAACCAGGATGCACACATAGAGCCGGACACCACCACCCTCCACTGGTTTCCCCAGGCCTGCTGACGTGGAGCCTAGGCCCTGGGGTGGGTGTGGTTGCCACCGCTGTGACATAGATCCACCCATCTCACTGAGCTCCATGGTGGGGATAAAGCAAGAGGCCACAGGTCAAGCATGCTCCTTGCAGTGATGTACTGGTCACTTTTTCCTGGGGAGGAAGGGAGGGAGCCCACCAAGGCACAGGGGCAGTCCCAGTCCCCACAGGCCCACTGATGACCCATGTGAGCCCGGGGCCTGACTTTTACCTCCCATGTCTGCCCTGCCTGCCTCCTAGGGTTGTTGGGAGGTTCAGATGAGATCATGCCTATAAAATTCCATGAAAAAGCCATATGGTTATGAGGGACAATCACCAGACAGGGTTGTTGTTGTCTAGTCACTCATTCATGTCCAACTCTGCGACCCCATGGACCGCAGCACACCAGGCTTCCCTATCCTTCACCATCTCCTGGAGTTTGCTCTGACTCATATCCATTGAGTCGGTGATGCCAACCAACCATCTCATCCTCTGTCACCCCTTTCTCCTCCTGCCCTCAATCTTTCCCAGCATCAGGGCCTTTTCCAATGAATGGGGCCAGCTGCCCATACCTCCAGCCTGAAGGTGCCTTGGGGTAGGAAGGGCAGCAGGTGGGCAGACTGGTCAGCTGCTGCCTCCCAGGAGAGCCATCTGTCTGGCAGTCCAGGGGAGTCAGTTCTGGGGGGACCACCCAGCATCCGGCTCAGACAGCCCAGCTGTGTGGAGCACCTTCTCTGATCTGCCCAGGGAGCCATCAACGTCTCCAGAGCACTGGCTGTCACACTGGAGCATGTAAAGAGCATCACCTGGTGTGTGGCTGGGTGAGGTGCACCTGCTGGGTGAGCAGATTCCAGGGTCCCATCTTCAGCAGGCCCATGAAAGTACATTTTAACAGCACCCCCCCACCCCCACCCCGCCCGCCTCAGGTGATCCGAATGCAGGTGGAGGATGGATCACGCTTGAAGTAACGGCAGGTACGTGGAAGAGAATCTATTCTTTGGAAGCAGAAGGTCTCACTGGTTGCGTGATCTTGAGTGAGTCACTTAATCTAAGCCTCAGTTTCCTCATTTTAAAATGGGGAGGTGGTCGCTTCACAGGGTTGCTCTGAGTTTTAAATGAGATAACGCAGCAGAGCAAGGAGCACAGAGCCTGGCCTGCTGCAAGTAGAGGGTCCACGCCGGCAGCCCCTTCTCTCCTCTGAAGGAACTCAGAACAAAGGGGCCTCACTTCAGAGGTGGCCGGGCCAGCGCGGGGGCGCATGCTCCCAAGGAGCCAGGCGTGCAGAGCTGCCCACCAGCCCCAGACATCATGGCGGAGATGTTTTCCTCTGCTTGATACCATGTCCAGCAGACCCAGCCTGGGGTGGTGATGAAAGCCCAGGCAGCTACACTTCCAGGAGTCAGAACATGAACTGATCGAGGGGAAGGGCAGCTCAATCAAGGGACGAGTGAGTCTGTACAGTGCGCGATCCTTTGAGCGATGCTGGGAGACTGCCTTACCTCACCGAGCAGGAAACATGCCTCTAGGAAAACTGTGGCCCTGGGAGTTCCCCGCGGGGTCCAGTGGTTAGGACTCCAAGCATTCACTGCTGGGGGTCCGCGGTTCAATTCCTGGTTGGGGAACTAAGAGTCTTCAAGGCACATGGCATGGCCAAAAAAAAAAAACCCAAAAAACCCTGCTGTCCCAGTGGAGAACACCTTCAGGTGGGGCTCGGGACCCAACCGGCCGCTGCTGAGCGCACCGCAAAGACTTTGTCATGAAGGCTGCAACAGGCCCCATCCAATTTCTGCCTCGGTGGGATGTGAACAACTGGACGAGAAAGCTTTACCTCAAGCATTCTGGGTGTGCTCCCTGGGGCGAGAGAGGAGAGGAGAGCTTGGGAGAGGAGGTCCGCACGGCCACCCAGGGGACACCCACAGACACCTTGCATCCTCCACCCCCTGGACTCTAGATTCATTTCTTGAAATCCCCACAGTCTAGGAGCAACCTAGAGCAAGTGGTGGAAGCGCAGACTAGACTCAGGGGTCCCACAGAGGTGGTGAGACAGTGGGCATTGCTTGTCCGCTGGGAACTCTGCCTGAAGCAAGGCTGCCTCATGGTTCTTGTGAGGCCAGGCACAAGCTGGGGGCTCAGCGTCAGCTCCATGGGAGAACAAGCTTCCAGAGGCCTTCCACTCTTGGCAGGTGGAGCCAGCAACCCAACCCGAACTAAGCTGCTGCCCGGCCCAAACCCTTGGCCTGAGGTCAGCCTCGCCACAGCCCCTCCGTGTGCTTCTGGCCCACTTGCTTCCTTGATGACAACCTCCTCTGCCTTCTCCAGGCACACCCTGCCAGCTCCAGCCCTGGTGCCTTCATTCACCCTGTCACCGGCCTTCTCCCTGTGGGAACAGGAATGCCCTTTCCGTGTCGAGGTCCTTGCTTCCCTCTCCCTGGGCCATCCCAGGTTCATTCTGGGTCCCGGGTCCCCAGCTCCCAGGGCCATGTGTGCCTCTCCCAGGAGGCCTGTCTGCTCAGGCCTGGGTCTGTCTGAGCGCATGGCGGGGGACAGAGACCTGATGGGCCGTGCTACACGGGAAGCACGGGTCTAAACAGAGTACCTCCGAAGTAGGGAGCCTCCCTCAAGGGGCCTGACGAAGCAGACTGGACCAGAGTCCTGGCCCACCAAGAGGGCAGAGCCAAGACCTCTGGGGTGGTATTCTCGGCCTGGAGGCCAGGTGTCTGGGCTTTGTCCCCTGAGGATTCCCAGCTGTCTGTGGCCATGTTACTTTGTTCCAGGCTCACTAATTAGACATCATTAAACACCAGGCTCCCTCCTGCACTGCCAGCCGCTGGAGCCCAACTCTGCCAGCCAGGCCCCTTGCTCTCGCAGACTCCCCGGCCTCTGGGCCAGCTCTGTTCCCGACTCAGCTGTGCGCCACTGGGGCTCACTCCCTGTCCATCTGAGCCTTACGAGGTGCTCTTGACACTCATTCCCCAAACGAGGTGGATGAAGGGGTGATGGAAAGGAGACTTGGGCCTGGTCTCTGGAGACAGAAAACAGACTGTGCCTGTGTGAGCAAGGTCAACTAATTCAGCCGCAAAGCGGCATATGTGATCCACCAGGGAGTACGCAGAGCAATTCTTTTTAAGATCCTAGGCCAGCTTTTCACTGCCCCACGGCACGCTTCTGGGATGACTTTCCCTGCTCTAAGTTGGTGTTAATTAGTGAAAATTATCTAATGCAAGCTCATTTAACATTAGCTTAAAGCTAAACATAATTAGGAAGATAAATCAGCTGCTAAAAAAAAAATCCAGTGAAGATACACAGATGATTTTTAGGATCAGCTGCTGGTTTGGGTTACTGGCCTGGAGGTCTGAGCATCACACAATACGTGGGGAAGGCAGGACTCCAAGAAGTACCTTCAAGCTATTTCTTGATTGATCCATCAGGGCAAGATAACTGGAGTTGGCAGTCTGCCCGGGAGGCTCTGCAAGGTGGTCAAGCTAACCTGGTGGCCACGGCCAGGTAGTGAAGCTTCCTGGGAGGGCTTCCCCAGAGGCAAGTGGAGGGTGTGGGGAGCAGGGGAAGGCAGGCAGGAGGAACTGGGCGATGGGAACAGTGTGACTCTGTGCACTCCCAGCCCTCTGGTCTTGCATACCCTGCCCTCTGCCCACCCGCCCTTCCATACTGGCTGCTGCAGCTGGCAATTTCCAAGAGTTCTCTGTGCCCCTGGAGCTCAGTGAGACTCAGCCTCATCTCAGTTCCCATTAGGCTTCACTATTTACCCACTGCCGTGAGACAAGGGAAAGGCAGGTTCAACCCCTGGGTTAGGAAGATGCCCTGGAGGAGGAAATGGCAACCCACTCCAGTATCCTGCCTGGAAAATCCCATGGACAGAGGAGCCTGGGGAACTACAATCCAAGGTGTCGCAGAGTCGGACACAACTGAGTGACTAAGCATGTGTGACTTTATGCTCAGTGGCTCAGCTGTGTCCAACTCTTTGCAACCCCATGGATTGTAGTCCTGCAGGCTCTTCTGTCCGTGGGATTTTCCAGGCAAGAATACTGGAGTGGAGTGCCATTTCCTACTTCGTGTGTGACCTTATCATCTGTAAAATGGAAAGTTCCTGGATTGTCGTGAAGGTTAAATGAAATTACATATTTCAAAAGGGCTAGTGTGGTCTGGTATTCAAGAACTCAACAGTTTATGGCTTCCCAGGTGATTCAGTGCGTAAAGAATCTGCCTGCAATGCAGAAGAAGTAGAAGATGAGGGTTCAATCCCTGGGTTGGGGAGATCCCCTGGAGAATTCAATTCAGTTGCTCAGTTGTGTCCAACTCTGCAACCCCAGGCATGCCAGGCCTCCCTTGTCCATCACCAACTCCTGGAGTTTACCCAAACCCATGTCCATCGAGTTGGTGATGCCGTCCAACCATCTCATCCTCTGTCATCCCCTTCTCCTCCCACCCTCAATCTTTCCCAGCATCAGGGTCTTTTCAAATGAGTCAGCTCTTCACATCAGGTGGCCAAAGTATTGGAGTTTCAGCTTCAACATCAGTCCTTCCAATGAATACCCAGGACTGATCTCCTTTAGGATGGACTAGTTGGATTTCCTTGCAGTCCAAGGGACTCTCAAGAGTCTTCTCCAACACCACAGTTCAAAAGCACCAATTCTTCGGCGCTCAGCTTTCTTTACAGTCCAACTCTCATATCCATACATGACTACTGGAAAAACCATAGCCTTGACTAGACGGACCTTTGTTGGCAAAGTAATGTCTCTGCTTTTGAATATGCTGTCTAGGTTGGTCATAACTTTACTTCCAAGGAGTAAGAGCATGGCAAGTATTCTTGCCTGGAGAATCCCATGGCCAGAGGAGCCTGGTGGGCTACAGTCCATGGGGTCGCAAAGAGTCAGACACGACTGAGATGACTGAGCACGCACACACAACAGTTAAAGGCTGTCACTACCCTCCTCCCCCGTTCTGCATTCATTGCCTTTCTCAGGGCCCATGTTTTATGAGTCTGTGTATTTCTGTGTATTTCCGGAATGTGGCGCATGCCAGGTACTCAGTGAAACCTGGGGAGTGAATGAGCAAATGCAGGGAAGGGAACCCATACTCACAGTTGGTCCTCCAAGACCCACAGAGAGGTGGAGAGCCCTGGTCCCCGCACCACCCCCACCTTCCGCCAACTCACTGCTAGGACACAGAACAGAAAAGAGCTTTTATCTGGAGCCTCCCCCAGGCCCTACCAGGGCCGTGAAAGGCCCAACAGGGTGACCACTGGACAAGCTGGGTCAGGGTGAGTTAACAGATTATTGGAAACTTGGGCCAGAGAGACCACTAACTAGAAAAGCCACTGGCTCTTTTCTTGGGCTAAGATTCTGGGGTCATTAGCAAGTTCACAGACTCCACGAATTTCAGAAGAGGAAAAGGAAAACAGGGGCAGGCAGTGTACCAGCTACAGCTGAATGGTCATGGCCCCTGGGGAGGAGGGCGGCGGAGGGGCCAGGATCACTAGAGTGACTCAGCCTGGGGTGGGAGGTGGTCAGGACAGCACCAGAACAGTGGCAGGCGGTCAGCCAGGACCTGCCCCCGCTCGTGGTCGTCTGCCCTGCTCCTCTCTCCCCCAGACTGGAAGCCTGCCCCAGAACAGGCTCTGCCCTGTACACTCGGAGGAGAGGGTGGCGGATTTGACCACCAGCCAAGGCGAAGCAGTGAGATAGCATCCCGATGGGGTGGCGTGGGGGTGGGGTTGCTGGCTGGGACTCCCATCAAGGTCTCAGTTTGACTGTGAGGACCCAAGTCCAGGGAGGGGGGTCAGAAAGTGGCCAGTAAGAAGTCCCTGGAGACCAGGTCTAATCTCTGGTTGGGGAACTAAGATTTCACATGCCTCGAGATGACTGAGCCTGCTTGCCGAAACAAAGAGCTCGTACGCCTCAACTAAGACCTGAAAACAGCCAAAAATACATTAGAAAAAAAAAAAAGGTCCCTGGGAGGGAATTGTCTGGTGATCCAGTGGTTAGAACTCAGCACTCTCACTGTTAAAAGGCATGGGTTTGATCCCTGGTTGAGGAGCAAAGATCCCACAATCGACGCGGTTTGGCCAAAGTAAATAAACAGGTCCCTGGGCGCTGCCCACACCAGCTTCCTGGCGATGTGACCTGCCCCAGTGCCACAGGCAGCAAGAATCTTCCTCTCTCCTACTCCCACCGAAGTAGTCCCATTCTTGTTTGTTTCCAGAACCAGTTGGTGAGCTTCCCAGAGCCTGGGTGGCAACAAACATGCTTAGCATCTGGGATTTCAGTGGGAAGAGGTGGCCATGGGGACAATCCCCAGAAGCAACTGCATGTGTAGAAGGACACAAGCCTTGAGCTCAGACCTGGGTGAATCCCAGCTAGGCTCTTAGCAGCTCTACGGCCTCCCGCTTTCCCTGAGCCTCTGGGAAAAGCTCCTTTCCCGTGCCAGGTGCTGAGGACTCGATTAATTAAAGGAAATAACACGCAGAGTACCTTTCAACAATGTTAGCCCCTCTTAACATAAACCCCTTTTATCTGCATCTCTCACTCTTCTTTTTCAAAATGCTGTCTTGCATTAGATCCTCAGAGCAATCATATGAAAGTAAGCGAGAATTATTCCCATTTTACAGATGCAGAGGTAGAGGCCGAGCCAATGTCAAATGATTTGCCCAAGGTCAACTGGTGGCAGAGGAAAGAGACAACCAGGGCAAGAACAAGGTTGCCAACCGTGTACCCCTTCCCCTGGTGTTGCCCTGGCTTCCTGAGACCAGTGTCCAGCAAAACTGGCTATGCCACCAGAAGCCCAAGAAGTCATGAAGAAGGCACACTCCTATCAAGGCCCCATCTTCTACTTGTGATCCCCCTGGGAGACACCCATCTTCAGTTTCAGGGACCTAAAGTGTCCGATTTCAGAGGAACCAAGCCTCTCCAAAGACAGAAACACAGCCCGTCCCGCGCCTCACCCACCCCACCGCCGTGTCCCCATGCCACCTGTGCAGGCTCTAGTTCTTGAGAAGTCTTTACGGACTGATCTCAGGCTTCCTGAACTGGCTCTTCCAGGTGATTCTGGGAGGGGAATGCCCTCGGGGATCCCCGGTTCAGGGCACCCATGGCGGATCCTACAGAAGAACCCTGGCTGAGAACTTGGCTGCCACAGCCCTGCAGGAGAGCTACTCTGATAAACAGCCATCAAATCAAGGGCAGCAGAGAAGTGTGGGGCTAGGGGGAGGGGAGGGCCGTTGGAGCTGCTCCTCTGATGAGAGGAGGAAACAGGAAGCACACCTGCACAGGGCCTCCAACCTGAAGACGAGAAGCAACCCTTGCCTGCCCGAACTCTGATCTCCTGGACTGATCTCCCGGCTGGCAGCCCCGAGTCCTGGGACGGAGCCCAGCCACACTTCCCTCCCAACTCTGAGAGGGGACTTGTACCAAACTTTCTCGGTATCCTCAGCTTTCACACTGTTTCTTCCCTGTTTTTCAAAACCATCTGAAATCTAGGTAATATCCTCCAACTGTGCAGGTCAGAAGTCCCAGGGAGGCAAGTGATTCAACCCAAAGTTAGTAAGTAGACAGATCAGGGCAGAAACCAAGACCATTCAGCTTCAGAGCCCATTCTTTGTCCTTGACGTGAAGCTGGGTCTCTGTTGCCTCCAGGATCAGTGATGGAGCATAAAGGAGAGAGACTCAAAACTCAGCAGCCACAGTGCCCAGGGCTTGGCAGAGATGCCGGACAGGCCCAGACAAGATCCTGGAAGGGCTGTGAGGTGCTCGGTCTCTGGAACTGCAGCTGTGTCATTACCAGCCTCGAGGGGGCAAAGACTCTGCAACTGCTCTGAGCCTCGGAAATAATGCCCACATGGAATGGTCCGCGGCAGGAAGAAGGGTTAGGCAGGCATATGGTGCATATTGGACCGCAGGTCACAGGCTGCTCTGAGAGGCCTTCTCTTGTTCTGCACAGCACAGGCTTTATTTTATTAACATTTATTTCTTTGGCTGTGCTGGGTCTTAAATTACAGACTTGCGAACTCTTAGTTGCCGCATGTGGGAACCAGTTCCCTGACCAGGGATGGAATCCGGGTCCCCTGCCTTGGGGGCTCAGAGTCTTAGTCACTGGACCACTGGGGAAGTCCTCCCGAATCAGGCTTTTAAAAGGCAGCTCAGGAGCTCTAGCTAAAACCTCTGCCATGGAAGGGAAGGAGAACAGGGTAAGGTATTAGGGAGAATTGGGACCAGCTCTCAAATAAGGCAGCAATGTGGCTAACGAATGTATTATCAGACCCAAATTTCACAAACCAGCAATATTTAAGTCCATATACATGTAAACTGCGTTTTTGTTTCCTCTCTCTTTCTTTTCTCTGTTCATTGTTTATATCCCAGTGCCTAGCACGGTGCCTGGTCCAAAGAAGATGCCGTGTACTATTTGCTGGATGTACCTGAATGAGGAAGAGCTGATAGAGGCTAATAGGGGAAGACAGTGGCAAAGGCGGCCACCCGCCAAGCTGAGCCTCCTGGTGAAGTGAGCCACACCCCCTGGGCACGTGTGCCCAGCAGCTCTCGCCTATCGGCTACCCAGAACTCTAAACAAGCCTGCTCACCTGGCCAACCGCACCTTCTGCTCTGGGGCCCTTCCGCAAAGGCCTCTGCGTCCCCCCCAGTTCAGAGCACTCTTCCCTCCGCTGCCAGGTGGCTTGTTATGAGGAGGATTAACGGAGACCCTTAGCAACGCGCAGTTCAACTGGACCCTCTCCAGACTTCCCTAGAGGGATGGAGAGGGGCTGGGGGCCAGTGGGAGATAGTCTCCAATCAGTTAAACAAACCACTGGTCACCTGTGCCGCTGGGGCTCCACAAAGACAATGGAGGGGGTGTAGAAAGGAAGTCCTGGCTCTTCCAAAGCTTCTGGTCTCCGAGGATCAGACGGGCTCTCCTCAAGCGAGCCCTGTGCCAGGCACACAGGTGGCACAAACAAGGAGCCATGTCTGAGAACAAAAAGTCACTTTTGGATTGAAAACTTGATTGAGTGCCAAGGAAGTGGCAGCCTCTGAGCCAGGCCCTGAAGGGAGGGGACAAGCCACTGACAGGCAGAGATGGGGGTACAGCCAGCCCTGCTCCCCACACCCCTCTGCCTCCCACCAACCAGGTGGGCCTACCCCTCCCGGCTGCCACCAGAACAGAGAGGAGAGGCTTTGGTTCATCAAAGCTGCCTGGCCCTGCATCCCGCCCTCTCTGGGGTTGGGTTTATGTTTATGTGGGGTCACTGGGAGTTCTGATCGCTGGACCTGGGGGAGCTGTCATCCCCTCTTCTGTCATCACATCTTTCTGGACCTCAGAGGCTGCCCCTGGGAAAAGAAGACAGTACTGACATGGTTACTGAGGTTCAGAGGAAATGCTGCGGGAGGGGCTTGTGGTGAGCAACCAGGAGTCAGGTAGCTGGTACCTTGGAGTGTGGGGCCCAGGAATGCAGGGGCCAAGGGTCAGTCTTCGAGGTGGTTAAGCTTTCCTCTGTTCCCGAGGCACAGGCAGGACTCTCTAAACCCGCCCAGTAGTCTCAAAAATGGGTGCCGTTGGTCGGAAGGGAGCCGGGGTGCCAAGAAGGGTGGATGCGCCGCATGGTCTCACCCTGTCTGCTGCGCTCAGACTCGCCCGCAGACAGGCGGCAGCATCAGAGGCCCTCCCCTCACACGGCTCGTGGGCTGGGTTAGGGACCCCGCCACGCCTTCTGTCAAGCACTCATCAGTCTGTATTAAAACGATGGTTTAGTAGACTGTTAGGCCATTTAAGAGCAGAGGTGTGTTTTATATGTCTGTTTTCTACTAAAGTGCTTAGCACACCTTGAAATATTTGTCCAACGTCCCAACTTGCTATCCTTCCTAACTGCAGTTGTTTGGTCCTCTCAGCTCTGCCCTCGTGAATAAGAATCAACCATTTCCCTGTCTTCACATGGTCTCGCTTTAAGTTCAGGCCCCCCTCCCCACTCCCTGGGTTACAGTGGTCATAAGCAGCCCAAGTGGCAGCAACCTCCTTGGTCCTCTCTGCCAGCGGGAAACAGGCCATGAGCTCACTTCTGGGTCCCAGAAGACACCCTTTCCACCTGTACTTTATTAAAAAAATTTTTTTCTTTAATTAATTTGACTGCACCAGGTCTTAGTCGCTGCATGTGGGATCTCTAGTTGTAACATGTAGGATCTAGTTCCCTGACCAGGGATGGAACCCGGGCCCCCTGCACTGGGAGAGCGCAGTTTTAGCCACGGGACCACCAGGGAAGTCCCGGCCTGTACTTCAAGCAAAGTACATCATTCAATGACCCTAAAAATAGCAAATCATGTAATGGGTATTAAAACAGCAGGAAAAACCCCCACGCCACAAGGAAACAAGGCTGAATGTCTGAACATCGGTGCAGTCAGGATGGCGTTCTGCCATTTGCAGAGGCCCAGTGAGCAGATAACTTGAGACTGACCAACTCAAAGGCTTCCTCGCATTCCACATGGTCCCCCTCCACCCCGGCTGGGCTCTTTCCCCACTGGCCACCACTTTCTGCCCCTCCTCCCCACGCCCAGTCGTATTTTCAAAGTGTCCTTTAATCAGGCTCCTTTCTCCACATCCCTGAGGCTAGGAGTAGGCTTAAAACTCTTGCTGGTCTGTGCCTGTGGGCAAGTCATAGCCACTCCCCTTGAGCCTCCGTTTCCTGTTCGTCCCTGAGGAATAAAAATGACAGCCCCTCATGAAGTTATTGAGGATTAAATGAAATAAAATCCTCTGGTGCCCAGTTGGACGTGTGGATTATGTCCTTCTGCCGCTCCCCAACCATATCTGCAACCGTCCCCTGCACCTCTGCACATACATCATCTTGGTCCATCCCACCTGCCCTCACAGCAGCCAGACTCTCCCTGGAGACAAGGAAATTCCCTCCCTCAGGGTGAAAAGGATGGGGAAGGCTCTAGAGTAATAGTCATGGAGGGTGCCCCGTGCCAGTTGGCTGAGGGTACATGGGGTTGGGGGGTGGGGACAGGCAAAGGTCAGAAGGTGTGGCCTTCAGAGTAGAAACTGGGGATCTGGGTGTTTCCATGACCAACCACATGACCTTTGGGCAAGCCCCTTTCCTTCTCTGTGCCTTAGTTTCCTTGTCTGTGAAAGAGGGTCAAATTTTGCCCTGCCTACTTCACAAAATCTTTCGGAAGAAGGTGCCGCACACAGGTGACTGGTCATGATTAAGAGTCAAGATCCAGAGAGTCTGAGGGTTTGGGACACAGACAGCTTCTTCCTGGGGTGGGGGGGGGCGGGGCGGGTCATCTGCTTTGGACCCAGTTTTAGGGCCCCTGCACCAGGCCCCCCACATACTCAGCTGTCACCACAATAGCTCTTCCCTCCTGTCATTCAAAGCTGCTTGCTGTTCTGAAGCACAAAGCTTTCTCTCCAGAGTCTCTTAAGGAGAAACAAGAGTTTCTTAAGTTTCCTCTTCCTCCATTCCGGTTTCCTCTCTCCCTTTTCAACCCTGCAATTTACCTCCTTTGGGAAGCCCTCCCAGATGGGGCATATCCAGCCTCAAAGTCTGTTTTCCTTACAGCATACCCTCCTCGGCAGCATTTAACTCTTGGAGGGCAAAGGTCACAGCTTATATCTTTCTATGGCTAGTGCCTGGAACTCAGGAAATAATAACTGGTTTAATATGTAAATACTGGATCAGTTCACAGTTGTTAAAGTTTCTGTTGTTAAATATTTAAAGAGTTCAGAACACTCCACTACCTAGAAGACTCCCAACATCCCACATGGGACTAGAGGTCCCAGTGGGCAGGGCTCTGTCTCTCCCTTCTTGTAACCTGTTGCCCAGGTGTGATCAGGCTAGTTCCATTCAAGATCCTTGGTTTAATCTGTTGCATCATCAAACAGTACTTTGGTTAAGAGGAAGCACTTCGGTGTTTGAGTTTTGGCTTGGCAAGCAACTTAACTGTTTTGAGTCCCAAAATAAGGAAAACACCCATCTCACTCAGTAGTTGTGAAAATCATTAGCACCGTGGCTGGCACACATTAAGCACTCACAAATCAAGGCTTATTAGTGTTACATCATAGGACTTGACCCCTGACCCCAGCTCCAGCCTGCTACACAGTATTGTCGCCCACCTCCTTTCTCCTCCTCTGTTCAAACTTGCCTTTCTCTTCTGCAGAAGGCAATAGACAAAGAACTCTCAGGCAGACAAGCTGGGATTCTTTAGAGAGGGAGGGTGGAAACACACACAGTGAAAACTTAACCCTTCCTTCTGGCAGCCAATCTAGCCAACCACCTGCATCATGCCTTCCAGAAGAGGAGCCCCACCACTGGTGTCTCAAGTTCAGCCTCCAGGGGTAACAGGACTCCAAGCACAGTCCTTGAGTTGAATTAGAATGGTGAACCCAAGCCACTTCTGTTGTATATTCTGAACTGGGTTCCAAAGGCTGCTGATGTCTCATAAGAAATCTCAATGTAGGGAAGTCAGACTTAGCAAATAAAAACACAGAATGCCCTCATTAAATCTGATTTTCAGATAAACAGTGAATGACTTTTTAACATCAGTATGTTTCACGCAATATTTGAATCATACTGTATAATGCTAAAAAATTTTTTCTTGTTATTCTGGAATTCAAATTTAATAGGACATCTCATATTTTATCTGGAAACTCTGCCCAACAAACTAATGGCCCCACCAGTATTCTAACCAGCAACTCTGCAAACATCCCCTCCCTTCAATGCCCAGGCAGAGTAAGTAGATGGGATTAAGTGGGAGCTTTTTCCCTGACCTGCTGAGTTTAGGGAGCTGCCCTGTCAAAGTGCCCAGCACAGCGTCAGGCACAGAGTAGGTGGTCAAGAAACATCCTTCATTTATTCCAGGCTGCTTGAGCCCTAGTGCTGGGCGCAGAGCCAGTGTGAATGCCAGGGGCCAGGCCAGCTTTGACTCTGGGTGGGGGTGCCTCCTAGGAGCAATGTGACTGGGGTGGGGGTGGGGAGGCCACACTACACTTCCTGCGATTGCCTGAGGATCAAATGAGAAAATGACCAGGGACAAGTTTTGTTAAATCCCTGGGAAGCACACAGGTTATTATCAAGACCTTTGGGTGGCCCATTTTAGCACAGGGCTCCACAGCTCCCACTCCTGCCTAGAGAGAGAAACCAGACAGGCCCATAGCCGCGCAGAGCAGAGGGAAGCCAGCGCCGCTGGACACTGTAAAAATGACAAGCAACTGTCCAACACCTTGTCATTCGCCAAACACATCCATGCTCTCCTCTGCAGCCCCACGGTGGACGGGAGGATTCTGCGCCCCTTTTCCTGAAGGTGGTCAGGGCTGCCAGCCCCAGGCCTTGCCTCGAAGGTTGGGGGTGGGGGCCTGGTCCTAGGGGCCGGTCCTGGGGGTCCCCATCAGTGTGCGTGGCCAGGGCAGGGGCAGGGGCCTACCTTCTGGGCCTGTTGGATCATCTGCCTGACCAGCTGCTTCAGATGGGGCGCCTTCTCGTCCTTGGGGGGGTGGGTGAAGAGGGTGACGCGGCTCACGCCGCGGTAGAAGCCCGCGTCGGTCCAGCCCAGGTCCAGTGGGGGCACCTCGGTGTCTGAGCGGTCTGGCCAGTAGGCCAGAGACTCACCCGGCTCGGCCGAGGCCTGAACCGGGGTCTTGGCCTTGGCCTTGCTCTTGCCCCGGGCGGCGGCGGCGACATCCTCGTAGGGGATCCAGGCGGCGCGGAGGGCCTGGCGCTCCTGGCTGGAGAGGAAGTCCCGCAGCCTCTCCTTCTTGACCCGCTCGCGGTAGGCCTGCTCGCCGCCGCCCAGCAGCGCCTCCAGCGCGGCCCGCCGCCGCTCGCAGTAGTAGAAGGCGGCCTGCGCCTCGGTCACCCGCTCGTTCACGTGCGTCTCGTCCAGGCAGCTCAGCTGGGACTCGGCCATGGCGCCCCGGCCCCAGCCCGGCCGCGGCCCCCGGTCCCACCGCCGCACCTGAAGCCGCCGAGGGGCGGGGCGCCTCACCTGGCCGCGAGGGCGGCCAATCCGGCGCGGGCCCGGGCGCGGGAGCGGCCGTCGGGCGGGGAGGGGCGGCCGCGCCCTCCGCCTCTGCAGGCGCGAGCAGCGGCGGGCGACCTCGGCGGGGCTCCGCTGGGGACGCGGTGAGGCCTAGGCCTGCGGGGGCCCAGCCCGGGGCGGGAGCTCCAGAGCCGGCAGGAACTTGGATCCGGGTCGTACTTAGACCCACGTGCGGCCTGTGGCCCGCTTCCGCCTCCTGGCCCTGACCCTGCGGTGAGGGACCTAACCCTTCCTGCCACCGAGCCGGCCAGGTGCACTTCCATTTTTCCGGCTGGTAGGACCAGGAGCACGTGGTCTGGCCAGGGCGTTTCTGGGGTGGCTGACCTGATCACTACTGCCCCGTTGTGGGGGGCGGGGCGGGAGGCCTATGCGAGGCCATACATAATGTGAAGGCCGAGGAGGGGCGGTTAATGTGCAAAAGCGAAATGCTAATAAAACCCCCAGCTCCCCCCACCCACGTGTCACAGTTCTGAGAGTAGAGGCCTCCAGGGGCTGAGTATTCATTGGAAGGACTGATGCTGAGGCTGAAACTCCATGCAATACTTTGGCCACCTGATGCGAAGAACCGACTCATTGGAAAAGACCCTGATGCTGGGAAAGATTGAAGGCGGGAGAAGGGGATGAAAGAGGATGAGATGGTTGGATGACATCACCGACACGATGGGCATGAGTTTGAGTAATGGTGATAGACAGGGAAGCCTGGCCGTGCAGCAGTCCGTGGGGTCGAAAAGAGTGGACACAACTGAGAGACTGACCTGAACTGAGGAGCTGTCAGTCCAACACCTTCACAAGGACAAAAATCTCTTTAAAAAAAAAAAGCCACCCAAGCACAGCGAGGATGTAAGCACCAGCAGTGGAACTTTCTCATTTTATTTTGAAGTGGTGTCTGAGCACGTGTGTGTGGGGGGCTGGAGGGGGGGCGCAAGATAGGCAGCCAGAGGCCTGATTACTATATTAGTGATTTAAAATGTGTTTGAGCTCAAGGAAGGGACACACGCATACATGCACACTCACATCACCACCACCGGCAGCAGCTCTGCTGTTTCCCACTGGATTAAGTATAATCTTCTTAGTCATTAACATATTATTTTGTTCATACACTGCTGTACAATTTGATTCTCCACGTTCAAAATATTTTCAGATCATAGCAACCAAAGGTTCATGGTTCTCTCATTTTATAGCAAAGCATCTTAGCGCTGGAAGCAGCTTTAGAAACTAATTCAACCCCCTCATTTGACAGATGAGGAAATTGAGGCCTGGAAACCTGTGGTTTGCCCAGATCTCCCTGAAAAGTAGAAGCAGCACGTGGGGAATATTATGTTCTCTGTGTCTCGGATATCTTTGCCCTACGTCACAGCCACCTTTGCCCTTTCTACTTCTCTAGTGAAATGACAGAAGGTTACTGGGGCCATGGTTTTAACCCTAGGGATTTTGAAAAGCTTGCTTAGTATTTCCGGGTCTTCCTTTTGATAGCCTGGAAAAATGAGGGTTATATTTGCAAATATATGCAAATTTTGTGGCTAGTCAGTTCTAGCATGCTGTATAAGGTCAAGAATGGTGAGCAGAGACATGTCCATCATTGCACCTGTGTCCTCTGCTACTCTTGGGAATTTGAAGGTCCCACTCCTAGGAATACTGAAATATAGACAAATTTCACCTTTAGGTGGGAGAGCATTTAGTTTGTTTTCTAATAACTTGAAGCTCTACAAGATGCCAAACTCTCTGCCCTGGGGACACAGAGGAGGTCAGAGCAGTGGGAGGAACAGAAAAACACACAGGAGGATAACACAGGTGTGATGAAAGTGCTTTTAATAAACTGAGTCGGCAGTGCACTGGGAGCAAACATTTACTCCGTGCTTACTATGTGCACACAGTGGGTGCTCAGTACAGATTTCTTTCAAAAGAATGAGATTAGGGTCAAAAGAAAGGGTGTGGGAAGCTGTGGGGACTTTTAGGGAACAAGAAATTAATCTGCCCAATGGGATGTAGGTAAGAAGGCTTTTACCCAGCAGGAAGGGGTTTTGAATGGAGCCTAAAAGGAAGAGAACAAGTCAAGGGGGAGAAAGGGAGTGAAGACATTCCAGGGAGAGGGAGTTGGTATTGGATGCAGTCAGAGCATCATGCTGGCATAAGGCGCATTTGGGTTTAGGCTAAGATACTTAACCCTCAGAGCCTTAAGTGTCCTCATCTGCAAAGTGGGATAACAATGCTGACTCCTGTGACCTCCCAGATTGTTTTAGGGACTAAATAAGATCAAATATTTGCTTTAATTAGCACTTGTGACTGACGAGTAGAAAGTAGTTTATAACAACACTTCTAAAACTTAATTGTGCTCAGTAGTCACCTGGGGGGATCTTGCTAAAATGCAGGTCTGATTCAGTTGGTCTGATATGAGATCTGGGAGTCTACATTTCTAGGAAGCTCCCAGGTAACGTTCATAATGGTGGTCCATAGACCGATTTGGCATAGCAAAGATTTCAGAAGCCAGTGAAGAAGAGTGCAAAAGTCCTGGAATGGAATCCCACTTTCCTGGTATAAGCTGTGTGTCCCTTTCTGAGCCTTGGTCCCATCAGTGGCATATGGGCAATAATAGGTCCTACCTAACAGGGCTATAAGAGAAGGAAATCTAGTTAATTGATACTCACCACTTAGTGGAGTGTCTGGCACAGTGTGCTGCTGCTGCTAAGTCGCTTCAGTCGTGTCCGATTCTGTGCGACCCCATAGACGGCAGCCCACCAGGCTCCCCCGTCCCTGGGACTCTCCAGGCAAGAACACTGGAGTGGGTTGCCATTTCCTTCTCCAATGCATGAAAGTGAAAAGTGAAAGTGAAGTCGCTCAGTCGTGTCCGACTCGTAGCGACCCCATGGACTGCAGCCTACCAGGCTCCTCCGCCCATGGGATTTTCTAGGCAAGAGTACTGGAGTGGGGTGCCATTGAGCAGCCAGTAAAGGGTAATTAGCATGGGAAGATGAGACTGGAAAGAGACAGACCTTGGGACCAAATTGTGGGGACTTTGACTTTAGATCTTATTCTATAGCTAGGGGAGCCATTGGAGGTTATTATGAGACTAATATGGTCATAAAAAATTGCAGCAATTACTATATGCCAGGCAGTGTGCAAAACATATGTCATTCAAATACGCTCTTGTAATCCTATTAGAAAAATTATTATTATCCTCATTTTGCAGGTGAGAAAACTGAAACAGAGAGGTTCAGTAGCTCATTCTAGGTCACCCAGCTGCTAAGTAGAAGAGCCAGGATTCAAACCCAGACCACATGACTCCCGGGCTTGCCTACCTACCCACCTTGCTGTACTGCCTCTGTTGAGAATGCTAGAAAGGGACATTTTAAAGAAATAAAATTTCCCTTGTTTAATAGTTTATCCATTTAACAAAAATTTGTAGAATGCATAGCATTGTGCTGAGGGTCAGAAACCACTCATTCATTTACCAAATCTTTATTGAGCCTTAATAGACACCAGGCTTCCCTGATAATTCAGTTGGTAAAGAATCCACCTGCAATGCAGGAGATCCCAGTTCGATTCCTGGATGGGGAAGATCTGCTGGAGAAGGGATAGGCTACCCACTCTAGTATTCTTGGGCTTCCCTGCTGGCTCAGCTGGTAAAGAATCTGCCTGTAATGTGGAAGACCTGAGTTTGATCCCTAGGTTGTGAAGATCCCCTGGAGAAGGGAAAAGCTATCCACTCCAGTATTCTGGCCTAGAGAATTCCATGGAGTGTATAGTTCATGGGGTCACAAAGAGTCAGACACGACTGAGTGACTTTCACTTCACTTCACAAACATCAGGCTGTTTTAGGGACTGAGGGTACAGCTTTGAACAAAACCAAGTCCTGGCCCACATGGAGCTTACATTGAACTAAGTGATTTAGATATGAGTTGTGTTCTCAAGAAGCGCAAATATCATGTGACAAAACTTGGAATTGGACAGAAGGTTAGAATCAGAGTAGAATATTTTAGTAACAGTTCACATTGGGAAAAGGCTTTCCTAGATCTAACTGCTATGAAACACACAGTGGCCTTCTCAAGATATTTCCCTTTGCATACTAATGACATTTATTCAGCCAAGTTTTTTGAGCAGTCAGTGTATACTAGATAGCATGCAACTGAGAATAAACGAGAGGAATCAGATGTGATGGCTTGTTGCCCTGGTGGTTCCCTTGGTTTATCTGGGAGTCAAATACCTACAACCATCTTTACAAGGCAGGGTGATGTGACCCAATGGCATTCACAAGAAAGGTTACAATGGAGGTGCTGTTGAGTATAAGGCATCTTGTGAAGGAGATTACTGTGAAGTGCTGCATTCTAATAAATTGAGGCTCTGGGAGGCGAGATGTCCTGTTCAAGGCTGTTGTTGTTGTTGTTTAATTGCTAAGTTGTGTCCAACTCTTTGCCACCCCCATGGACTGTAGCCCGCCAGACTCCTCTGTCCACGGGATTTCCCAGGCAAGAATACTGGAGCGGGTTGCCATTTCTCTTTCCAAGGGATCTTCCTGACCAAGGGATTGAACCCATGTCTCCTGCATTACCAGGCAGATTCTTTACCACTGAGCCACCAGGGAAGCCCTTATTCAAGGTTATCAGCCAGTAAGTGCAAATGACGGTGCGCACATCCCTGAGGCCTGATCCCCTGCAAGAGTTTTTAGACACCTTGTTTTTGTTTAGTCGCTAAGTCGTGTCCAACTTTGTGGCCCCATGGACTGTAGCACACCAGGCTTCCCTGTCCTTCACCATCTCCTGGAGTTCACTCAAACTCGTCCATTGTGTTAATGATGCCATCTAGCCATCTCATCCTCTGTCATCCCCTTCTCCTCCTCAATCTTTCTCAGCATCAGGGTCTTTTCCAGTGAGTTGGCTCTTCGCATCAGGGGACCAAAGTGCTAGAGGATTAAATACCTTACCAGCTGGTCTATGGCCATACCTCCCTGAACGCACCCGATTGCATCTGATCTCAGAAGCTAAGCAGGGTTGGGCCTCGTTAGTACTTGGATGAGAGACCTTACTAGCCAGGAAACTGATTCTTTTAGGCACAGTCCTGATCTACCTGGTGTCTGTGGACACCCCACATGACAGTGACACCCTAGGAAAGCCCCTGGTCCTCTACCGGTCCCTCCAGACCTGTAGAGTGTCCGGTGTTTCCCTGAACTAGGTGGGGCCCACCATGGTTGCATTTCTTCCAATTTCGGGAGCCACCTTGCCCAAGGTGACCGCGCCTTCCTGAGAAATTATGCCTCCTCCGCCCATTCCCCGTGGGCCTCCTTCTCCCCTGGCAGCCGCCTCCTCCTCCGCCTGGGCTCCTGGCTCTCACTCGCCTTCCCTCTCCCCGCACACACTGCCGGTCGGGTGTGCAGTCGAGATCTGACACCTTGGCGTTCACATTCATTGTAGCTGCGTTCATCCCTGCTCACGTCTATGTTCCCGGGCCCGCCTGTGTAATCCAAGTCCCAGAATAGCCCACTCATGATATATTCTTAGATAAGCTTCCCAGGGCTGACTTTTCCCCACCCTGCTCTGTGGCAATTTGTGTCATGAGCCCCTGTTATAAAACTTTGGGGGCTTTCTCACGCCTCTGTGAGATTCGTGCTTACTGCCTGTTCCCAGAGAGGATGAGAGAAGAAGAGGAGGCGGTTACAGCTGGGGCTGCGAGGAGGAGGGTTTAGATCCTGGGGCTGAACCAGCTGAGCAGTTTCACCTCTGGCCTGCTCTGCGGACTGGAGAAGCGAACGCACCCGGGCCTCTCCCCTGCCATTCAGGACCCATCTCGGGCTTTCAACTGTTGGTTCAGGACTGATTTGTGGCATACTGATTCTGGACCAGGCAAGTACCTGCCCTCCCCAACCTCCAGACTTGGTTGTATCTGCAACCTTGGAAACATACAGGCTCCTATTCCCAACTGATTCGCACCTGCCCCTTCTTCCCAACTCTCTGGCCTCTCTGCACCTCCCCACCACTCCTTCTAGCTTCCTTTGTCCATCCCTTCAATGTTGGCAGCCCTCAATGCTCAGCCTTGGCCTTCTTGGTTTAGACCTCACATGTTCCAAGGGTGCTCCCACCTCCCTAGGGCTCGGATGACTCTCCCACTCTTCTCTCACTCCAGGACTTTCTCCTATGCTCTAGACCAGTTGGTCAGGCTGGTCTATCTGTTGGTCACATGCTGTTCATCTCTGCTCAGACATCCCTCAGGCACCTTCAGTGTCTCAGTGGAAACTTGCATCCTCTTCTCCATCTCCCTGTTCCCTCTACTTGGGTTTGTCTCCTCCAGAAGGTCACTGCCATCTGCCTGGTGGCCTGAGTGGGACACATGGATGCATTTGGCTTCTTCCCCATCTCAGGGCCACCAGGCCAGGTGAGGCTCTTCTGGGATGTCCCCATCAGCCCTTTTTGCACCGTCCTTGTTGTCACACCCCCCCCTCCACATTGTTGCGAGACTTTCATAACTGATCTTCCCGACTCAATCTCCCCCCGCCACGTTCTTTCTAAAATGCAAGCATATATGTCATTTCCCTGTACAAAACTCTTCCAAAGTGCCCTATTGTCCCTCCACCATAGGCCAAGCTTCCTGTTAGGTTTCTTCTGCTTCCTCAATATGTCGTGGCTTTGCTTGGGGACTTCCTGTAGCTGAAATGCTTTTCTGTCCAGTCCATGAGCTATTCATCTTAATCCTTTTGTCTTCTGCCTGGTCATTTCTTCCATGGCATCTCTCCTGGCCCCGGAGGTCTGGGTTAGGGGCACTCACTTCATACTCAGCCCCCGTTTAGCACTCAGGCTCTGTGTGCTGATGGCTTGTCTCCCCGAGCAGGTGGTAGGTTCCTGGAGGGCAGGACTGTCTTATTCAGCATAGTACTCTCAGGCATTACACCTTGAACACTGGACCTTCACCCCTATTTTTCCGTTTTCTGCCACTGTTTTACTTCAAACTGACAAGGAATTCCTTCTTTTTAAAAATAATTTTATTTATTTATTTATGCTGGAGAAGATTCTTAAGAGTCTCTTGGACAGCAAAGAGACCAAACCAGTTACTCCTAAAGAAAATCAACCCTGAATATTCATTGGAAGGACTGATGCTGAGGCTGAAGCTCCAATACTTTGGCCACCTGATGTGAAGAGCCGACTCACTGGAAAAGACCTTGATGCTGGGAAATATGAGGACAGGAGAAGAAGGAGGCGACTGACAGAGGAAGAGATGGTTGGATGGCATCATCGACTCAATGGACATGAGTTTGAGCAGACTTCGGGAGATAGTGAAGGACAGAGAAGCCTGGCATGCTGCAGTCCGTGGGGTTGCAGAGTCGGACTAGACTTAGTGACTGAACAATGGCTGTTCTGCGTCTTTGTTGCTGGGCAGTCTTTTCTCTCGTTGAGGGGGAAGGGGATACTCTCTAGTTGCAGTGCAAGGGCTTCTCGCTACAGTGGCTTCTCTTGTTACAGAGCACGGACTGTAGGGTGTGCGGGCATCAATAGCTGTGGCCTGTGGGCTCGATAGTTGCAGCTCCTAGGTTCTGGAGCACAGGCTCAATAGTCGTGGTTCATGGGCTTAGCTTCTCTGTATCATGTGGGATCTTCCATGATCAGGGATCAAACCTCTGTCTCTTGCCTTGGCAGGTGGATTCTTTACCACTGAGCCACCAGGGAAGCCCAGGAATTTCTTCTTAAAAATGGGTAAGATTTTCCTCCCTTGGTATACAAGAAGTAAGGTTATAAGATTAAGAACCTGGAAAGAAAAAGTCAACTCAGTTGAATGTGAGTTGTTTCAGCCATTCAGTTATACAGCGTGACCCTGTGTGTGGGCTGGGGGCAGGCAGTGGGGGGTGGGGGAGTGTATGTGTGAGAGAAACAGTCCTTCCTAAAGGAAATCAGTCCTGGGTATTCATTGGAAGGACTGATGCTGAAGCTGAAACTCCAATACTTTGGCCATGTCATTCAAAGAACTGACTCATTTGAAAAGACCCTGATGCTGGCAAAGATTGAAGGCAGGAGGAGATGGGACGACAGAGGATGAGATGGCTGGATGGCATCACTGACTCAATGGACATGAGTTTGAGTAAACTCCAGGAGGTGGTGAAGGACAGGGAAGCCTGGCGTGCTGCAGTCCATGGGGTGGTAAAGAGTTGGACACAACTGAGCGACTGAGCTGAACTGAACGTATACTTTAAAGATGAGGTCAAATTTTTGCATCCACATCCTCCTGGGAGGTGCAGTCTGAAGGGGAAGTGGGGTGAGGGGCAGGACCAGGAAGGGGACAGAGGGCAGGACTTCAGCCAAAGTCCTGCCTAGGAAGAGGCCCAGGAGTTCATGCTTTTCCTCACCTGGAGACTTCTCCCCTTGCCCAGGTGTTCCTGTCCCTTGTCTGAGTCAGCCCACTGTGGGTCCTGGGATGGATGCAGTGATCTAGAGCAAAAACTCACCGGAGACATAGCTGTGGTAGATTAGCTTAAGTTCTGACTCAGAATTCAGTCCAATAAATATTTAGTGCATGCACTCTGGTGAGATACTGTGGAAACACAAAGGTCGTCAATGCCTCGTGCTCAGGCGGTTTCTGCTGGTTTAATATTGGAAGAAGATTCCTGAGCATGAAGTAGGTGGACCAAGACAACCTTAGGTTCCCAAACCAGGCTTTCACACTCTCCCCACCCCCACTCCCACTCCCACCCCCCCACCCCACCCCCTGCTGGCATCTCTCCCTGCTCAGGCAGAGGCACCTAGCCTGACCAGAATGGTCTGATCCCAAGGGCTTCACGCCCAGAGTCAGAGGGCGGCGCGATCACTAGCAAACATGTTGCCTCCGTTGTTAGATTAAGTTTTCAAGGTTGGGAACTATTGTGCTTGCCTTTGTGTTTCCCACAGTATCTTGCCAGAGTGCATGCACCAAATATTTATTAGACTGAATTCTGAGTATTGTTATCAGTGAATTCAATGATTCTATCAACAAACATACGTGGAGCCTTGTGTTACAGGGGACTCAAGAAAAAAAACACAGACCCACTCCCAGCTCAAACAGAGCCCAGAAAATGAAGGGATTTGCAGAACCTGTCTCCCTTGCTGTCCTTGAAGCTGCGAAGGAGGTAGAAATTCTACATTATTTCAGGCCTCCTTAATATATTCAAAAGCCTTTAAAAATATTGACAAGGTTAATAGTAGGCTAGAGATCATCATCCAAATAATTATTTAATTTCTAGAGACAAAGCTCAGGATTCAACATTTTTTCTAAGCATTTTCTAGGCACAGGCATCCATTTGCTCATTTCATCTTTAAATTGTGTGTTTCAACCTGTTCCTGATATAACTGATAAAGCTGAGACTCAGGTTTAGCAACCCAGTCAAGGTCACAGCTAAGGATTCAAATCTGAGTCTACTTGCCATCAAGTTTGTGGGACACAAGGGACAGTTGGGTTTTATAAGAGAACTTATAATATGGGTGTCCAATAGGGGTGCTACTATTTAAATTTAAAGCAGTCAAAATTAAATCAAAGTTATCAGAAAGCTGGCTGAAGAGTAATTACTCCTAGGAGAAGCAGGGAAATTGTGTTCTTCTCATTTGCATCCCAGCTCTAATATGGACCTGGCACTGAGGGAATGATGGACGGATGAGTGAATGAATGAATAAGTAAGTGAGTGAATGAATGTAATGCTCAAGACAAATACAGGTGAAAAAACAAATTAGTTTGGGTCATGGTGTAAGTGTATATATAGGTGTATTTATGTATGTGTATAAATTGAGTATTTGGAAAAGACCCTGATGCTGAGAAAAGATTGAGGGCAAGAAGAGAAGGGGACGACAGAGGATGAGATGGTTGGATGGCATCACCAACTCAGAGGACAGGAATGTGAGCAAATTCCGGTAGATAGTAAAGGACAAGGAAGCGTGGTGTGCTGCAGTCCATGGGGTCACAAAGAGTTGCACATGACTTAGCAACTGAACAACAACAAATACTCATGTATCACAAGCTGCAATCAAGATTGCCAGGAGAAATATCAACAACCTCAGTTATGCAGAGGATACCATTCTAATGGCAGAAAGTGAAGAGGAACTAAAGAGCCTCTTGATGAGGGTCAAAGAGGAGAGTAAAAAAGCTGGCTTAAAACTCAGCATTCAAAAAACAAAGATCATGGCATCCAGTCCTATCACTTCATGGCAAATAGAAGGGGAGAAAGTGGAAGCAGTGACAGATTTTATTTTCTTGGATTCCAAAACCACTGTGGACAATGACTTCAGTCATGAAATTAAAAGATGCTTGCTCCTTGGAAGGAAAGATATGACAAAGCTAGGCAGCATATTAAAAAGCAAAAACATCACTTTGCTGACAAAGGTCTGTATAGTCAAAGCTATGGTTTTTCCAGTAGTCATGTATGGATGTGAGAGTTGGACCATAAAGACTGAGCACCAAAGAACTGATGCTTTTGAACTGTGGTGTTAGAGAAGACTCTTGAGAATCCCTTGAACTGCAAGGAGGTCGAACCACTCAATCCTAAAAGAAACCAACCCTGAATATTCATTGGAAGGACTGACGCTAAAGCTGAAGCTCTAATACTCTGGCCACCTGATTTGAAGACCTGACTTATTGGGAAAGACCCTGATGCTGGGAAAGATTGAGGGCAAAAGGAGAAGAGGGCAGCAGAGGATGAGATGCTTAGGTAGCATCACTGACTCAGTGGACATGAATTTGAGCAAACTCCGGGAGATAGTGAAGGACAGGGAAGCCTGGCATGCTGAAGTTCGTGGAGTCACAAAGAGTTGGCACGACTTAGCAACTAAATAACAACAGCATGCTCATGTATAGACATGTGTGTAAGTGTGCATGTGTATGGGCTTCCCAGGTGGCTCAGTGGTAAATAATCTGTCTGCCAATGCAGGAGACACAGAAGATGCAGGTTTGATCCCTGGGTCAGGAAGATCCCCTGGAGGAGGAAATGGCAACCCACTCCAGTATTCCTGCCAGGAAAATCACATGGACAGAGGAGCCTGGCAGCTACAGTCCAGGGAGTCATGAAGAGTCCGACACGACTGAGCATACACGTGCCTGTGTATACATCAAGGATGGGGAGAGGGACGGGCTGGAGATACAGGTTGCCTCATGAAAGTTCTTGAATCTTTGAATTCCAAGTTGAGTTTGAATTTAACTCTTGGCAGTTGGGAGCCAAGGAAGGTGCAGGAGATGGGAAACGGTGGATGCAGATGATGCTTGAGATGGATGCGCCTGGCAGAGGGCACAGGATGGCCGTGGTCGGCTCCAGTGACGCTTGGTATTAGAGAAGGACCTCTGCTCGGAGGCTGGGAAGGTTTTATGAGGGAAGCTTCAGGAGGGATGGAGGTACCTCTCACTTCCTCTTGGGAGCAGTTCCTGGAGGGAAGTTCCTGGAGCAGCACCCCTGGTAGGTGATGGGGGAGGGGAGCTGCCACGAAGCACTTCCCGTTCCCAGTGGCTGGGTACCTGGGGTGTGTCTGAAATATTTTTAGATAAATTTTAAGACAACTCTGACCCCAACCGAAGGACTTGGGCTGAAATTTTTTATTCACTTAGTATCTGCTCACCCCTGTCTTTGGGGACTGGAACCCCCAAAGACAAAGGGCACAGGCTCTGAGCACACAACCCCCTCTCAGGGAAGACCAGAAGAGCACGTGTCTGGAGAAGGTTCTGCAGAGAGAGAGAGAGTTACTCCAGGCTGAGGAGGGAATCAAGGAAGACTTTGTGCGGTTGGTGACATTTTCCCTGGCCTAGCAGGCTGGCTAAGAGACAAAAGTAAATAAAAAGAAAACGGAACTCCGGGTGGGAACCTGCAGGAGTATAGTCGTCAAAGAAGGAAATGAAGGGCAAGGTTCAGGGCAATGTCCTGTCTCCACATCCCCACCCCCACCATCTCCAGAAGGCTGCTTGACCGCCAAGCCTGGCATGGCAGGGGGAAAGTTTTCCAGTGGAGAAAGTGCCAGATCAGGGTAGCAGAGAGTCTGGAGGCAGGAAGACGGCCCAGAGGAAGGGATGGTGGTTGCAGAACACCCCAGCCTGTCCTGGCCTTCTCCCTTCAAGAATCATTCCTGGGACTCACTGGTGGTCCAGTGGTTAAGAATCTGCCTTCCAGTGAAGGGACCTCAGGTTTGATCCCAGTTGGAGAACTAAGATCCCATATGCCTCAGGGCAACAAAGCCTGGAGCGCTGCAATGAAAGATTGCAGCAACTAAGACCCAACGCTGCCGTCAATAAAAGTATATGTTAGGAAAAAAAAAAAAAATCACTCCTTCATTTGGCCAGCACCCTCGATACTTTGTCTCTAGTAGGCCACCATCACGGGGCAGCAAGCACCTGGAAGAGGGCAAGTGAGGCCCAGGGAGAGGTGCTCCCCCAGAGTTAATTTACTACGTCAGCAAGTTATCAGTTTGATAAGCACCAAGACCCGACAGGACTGAACACAGGGCAGGCAAGTCTAAAGGCAAAGAGGCCGTTGCAGCAGCATGTCTGGCAGTGGGGTGAGGTGAGGAAGCCTGTCTCTGCCAAGTTGGTGCGGGGGGGTGGGGGCGGTGAGGGGCTGCCCACCGTTTGCAGGGCCGTCACCAAACAGTTCCCTTTAACTTGTTTCCTTCTCATGACAACTCCGAGTTCCTCTGTTCAGTTCTCTAGAATAGCTCAGAGAGGTCAAGTAAGCTGCCCAGGCTCAGGACTCTTCATAGGCAGAGTCTGGACTGGTCTGTCTGACTCAAAGCTTGTGCCTTCCCGACTTTTCCACCTTGGTACAGGAGTCCTTAGAAGGAAGGCGGGACTGGGCTGCATGACTCAAGGATGGGGCTGTCTCTGCTGGGCTGAGATGGTCTAGAGGTCCTGGAGCAGAGCCAGCAGTCAAAAAGCCACTTGCCCTGACCAACCTGGTGGTTCTCATTCTTTGTGTATAAGGTATGAAGTCATTCTGCCCCCAACCAGGGGACTCTGCAGCGTGGGGTGATCTGACTCCAGCATCCTGGGGCACATTCAGACACGACCCTTTCTGCTGTGTGTGTGGTTGGAGGAGAAGGATCGAGGATGGCCAAGACTTAGAACTGGACCAGGAGGCAGGGTCCGAGGAGGAAGGGAAAGACCGATCAGCTTCTGGGGATGGGATGGGGGCACAGGAGCCACCTGTGACCACAGGCTTTGGGTGGAGGAGGTTGTGGTGTTGGCATGCAGCTAGCAGCCCCAGGGGTGGAAGGAATGCCAAGGGGTGAAGCAGCCTACAGTATTTGGAGCTTCAGGCGGGCAGACCTGCAGGATGGCAGCAGGGTTAGGAAACTTCAGCTACAGGAGCCTGGATTCTGGGAGAGGGTTTGGCATGAACAAGATGGAGTCGGTGGTAGGGGGCTGTGAGGAGCTGGGTTCTGCGGAGGTCCTGGCATCTGGGCCTGGGTGAGGAGTCTGTGGCAAGGACCAGGGAAGAGGGCGGGGCCAGGTCTCAGAATGAAGGCAGGACCCACAGCAGATCCCAGAGGCCTGCACAGAGCCCACACTATAGGAATCACGGTTGACCCCCGGGGAGGACTGGGCGGGTGATATGGCTTCAGCAGGAACATAAGGGCCAGTAAAGCCTGGGAGTGGGACAGCATGCTTCAGCAAGCTGGGGACCCTAAGGGAACTTATTTAAGAAGTCTGATTTCAGAAAAGCACCTGGGGAGCCCCATGGACTTATGAATATTGATTCCAGAAGCTAAGTTTCTGCCAACAGAAGGAAGAACCTCTGTAACTTCTATGTGTCCTAATGAAGACACAGGCTTGCTGGTTTCTGTTTTATTTTAAAGGCAAATAACTCAATCCACTCCTTTTCTGCACTCATCTTGAGTCATCCTTACCTAAGAGGCATCTGATGATCAGTATTTATTTAGTTTATGCTGCCTGCATGCGTCAGTCGTTTAGAGCCAGGAGAGACCCAACCCCTCCTTCATTTTACTGATAAGGAAACTGTGGCTCAGAGCGGTGAAGAGACCTCCCTGAGGTCCAGTGGCCCAGAGAGAGTGAGGCGGAGTCCAGGCTGCCAATCCCTGGCCCATGCTCCCTTTCCTTTGCACGTCCCAACTCATCTGGACTTGCCATGGTAACCAGGCTTCCTCGGCGTGGGAAGAAGCAGAGGCTGTGAAGCCGTTACCTAGCAACTCCCCATAACCAGGTCAGAGCAGGGGCGAGAGGCACCCTGCGCTGCTAACCCTGGGGAGTTCAGACCTGTCAGAACGGGGTCACCCACATCAGGCCATGGCCACAGATGACCCTGGACAGAGCCACACCTGGAGGTCCCTACCTGGGGGAGTCTCAGGACCAGAGAGTTGCTGGGACTATGGTGCAGACCCGGGCCGGCTGGGCCCCCCCTTACCGCTGACGCAGGGCCTTAGTATGTACAGTTCTGGTTTCTTTGAACAGCATGGAACTTGTCCCCATTGACATGCAAGTGGGAATCCTTAGAGGAGCGCTGATGGCAGGGTGTGTGTGTATATGTATGTATGTATATATGTATGTCTGCATGTATACATGTGTATGCATGTGTGTGTGTATGTGTATCAGTGTATATCTATGCGTACATGTGTATATGTATGTGCGTATCTGTGTGTATATATGTGTATGTATACGGGTGTATGTGTACCTGTGTGCACATATGAGTGTACATGTATGTGTTTATCTGTGTATATGTATATCTGTGTGCATACACATATATGTGTATGTGTGTATCTGTGTGTCTACATGTGTGTATCTGTGTGTGCGCACATGTGTGTACATGTGTGTATGTGTATATGTGTGTGTATCTGTGTGTGTGTGTGTATCTGTGTGTGTGTGTGTGTGTGTGTGTGTGTGTGTGTATCAATGCAGGTATTTCACCCTGGAGGGGGAAAAGCTAGGAAGTCATATTCCCTCATGTTGCCTTCTTGTTTCTTAATTAAAAAAAACAATAATAAATGCATTTTATTAACATTTTACTAGACCACGATGAGTTTTTTTTTTCCTTTTGGCCACACTGTGCAGCATGTGGGATCTTAGTTGCCTGATCAGGGATCAAACTTGTGCCCTCTGCAGTGGAAGCTCGAAGTCTTAACCACTGGACTCCAGGTCCTTAATTATTTCAAGAAATGTTTATGAAATGGCCTGCTCATAAACCAGGTAGATCTTCTTCTAATAATCCCTGTAGTTGGGTCTTGACAACCTTTGCCCTAAGAAGCTGAAGTTGAACGGTTCTATGAAGACCTACAAGACCTTTTAGAACTAACACCCCAAAAAGATGTCCTTTTCATTATAGGGGACTGGAATGCAAAAGTAGGAAGTCAAGAAACACCTGGAGTAACAGGCAAATTGGCCTTGGAATACAGAATGAAGCAGGGCAAAGACTAATAGAGTTTTGCCAAGAAAATGCACTGGTCATAACAAACACCCTCTTCCAACAACACAAGAGAAGACTCTGTACATGGACATCACCAGATGGTCAACACCGAAATCAGATTGATTATATTCTTTGCAGCCAGATGGAGAAGCTCTATACAGTCAGCAAAAACAAGACCAGGAGCTGACTGTGGCTCAGACCATGAACTCCTTATTGCCAAATTCAGACTTAAATTGAAGAAAGTAGGGAAAACCACTAGACCATTCAGGTATGACCTAATCAAATCCCTTATGATTATACAGTGGAAGTGAGAAATAGATTTAAGGGCCTAGATCTGATAGATAGAGTGCCTCATGAACTATGGAATGAGGTTCGTGACATTGTACAGGAGACAGGGATCAAGACCATTCCCATGGAAAAGAAATGCAAAAAAGCAAAATGGCTGTCTGGGGAGGCCTTACAAATAGCTGTGAAAAGAAGAGAAGCAAAAAGCAAAGAAGAAAAGGAAAGATATAAACATCTGAATGCAGAGTTCAAAAGAATAGCAAGAAGAGATAAGAAAGCCTTCTTCAGCGATCAATGCAAAGAAATAGAGGAAAACAACAGAATGGGAAAGACTAGGGATCTCTTCAAGAAAATCAGAGATACCAAAGGAACATTTCATGCAAAGATGAGCTCGATAAAGGACAGAAATGGTATGGACCTGACAGAAGCAGAAGCTATTAAGAAGAGGTGGCAAGAATACACAGAAGAACTGTACAAAAAAGAGCTTCACGACCCAGATAATCACGATGGTGTGATCACTGACCTAGAGCCAGACATCCTGGAAAGTGAAGTTGAGTGGGCCTCAGAAAGCATCACTATGAACAAAGCTAGTGGAGGTGATGGAATTCCAGTGGAGCTATTTAAAATCCTGCAAGATGATGCTGTGAAAGTGCTGCACTCAATATGCCAGCAAATTTGGAAAACTCAGCAGTGGCCACAGGACTGGAAAAGGTCAGTTTTCATTCCAATCCCAAAGAAAGGCAATGCCAAAGAATGCTCAAACTACCACACAATTGCACTCATCTCACACGCTAGTAAAGTAATGCTCAAAATTCTCCAAGCCAGGCTTCAGCAATATGTGAACCATGAACTTCCTGATGTTCAAGCTGGTTTTTAGAAAAGGCAGAGGAACCAGAGATCAAATTGCCAACATCCACTGGATCATGGAAAAAGCAAGAGAGTTCCAGAAAAACATCTATTTCTGCTTTATTGACTATGCCAAAGCCTTTGACTGTGTGGATCACAATAAAGTGTGGAAAATTCTGAAAGAGTTGGAAATACCAGACCACCTGATCTGCCTCTTGAGAAATTTGTATGCAGGTCAGGAAGCAACAGTTAGAACTGGACATGGAACAACAGACTGGTTCCAAATAGGAAAAGGAGTTCGTCAAGGCTGTACATTGTCACCCTGTTTATTTAACTTATATGCAGAGTACATCATGAGAAACGCTGGACTGGAAGAAACACAAGCTGGAATCAAGATTGCCGGGAGAAATATCAATAACCTCAGATATGCAGATGACACCACCCTTATGGCAGAAAGTGAAGAGGAACTAAAAAGCCTCTTGATGAAAGTGAAAGAGGAGAGTGAAAAAGTTGGCTTAAAGCTCAACATTCAGAAAATGAAGATCATGGCATCCAGTCCCACCACTTCATGGGAAATAGATGGGGAAACAGTGGAAACAGTGTCAGACTTTATTTTTCTGGGCTCCAAAATCACTGCAGATGGTGACTGCAGCCATGAAATTAAAAGACACTTACTCCTTGGAAGGAAAGTTATGACCAACCTAGAGAGCATATTCAAAAGCAGAGACATTACTTTGCCAACAAAGGTCTGTCTAGTCAAGGCTATGGTTTTACCTGTGGTCATGTATGGATGTGAGAGTTGGACTGTGAAGAAGGCTGAGCGCCAAAGAATTGATGCTTTTGAACTGTGGTGTTGGAGAAGACTCTTGAGAGTCCCCTGGACTGCAAAGAGATCCAACCAGTCCATTCTGAAGGAGATCAGCCCTGGGATTTCTTTGGAAGGAATGATGCTAAAGCTGAAACTCCAGAACTTTGGCCACCTCATGGGAAGAGTTCACTCATTGGAAAAGACTCTGATGCTGGGAGGGATTGGGGGCAAGAGGAGAAAGGGACGACAGAGGATGAGATGGCTGGATGGCATCACTGACTCGATGGACGTGAGTCTCAGTGAACTCCGGGAGTTGGTGATGGACAGGGAGGCCTGGTGTGCTGTGATTCATGGGGTCGCAAAGAGTCGGACACAACTGAGTGACTGATCTGATCTGATCTGATCTGACTCTACCCTTACCCGATTCTTCCTGTGGGCAGAGCCCTGCCTGGGTTCCCAGGTTCTGTCTCCTTTCTGGTCCCCCGAAAGGCCTAAGCCAGTTACCATGGTCTTGTCCCTTGGAAGCAGTTGGTTTAAGAATGGCATGTGGGACTTTCCTGGTGGTCCGGTGGCTAAGACTCCGGGCTCCCAGTCTTAGCCCAGTCTCCCAGGCCAGAGGGGGCCTGGGTTTGATCCCTGGATGGGGAACTAGATCCCATGTGCCTCAGCTAAAGATCCTGTATGCTGCAGCGAAGATTCTTGATTCCTCACCCACATCTCAGACCTGGTACAGTCAAATAAATAAATAGAGAGAAAAAAAAAAAGAATGTCATGTAGATCTAGTCATTTCCAGTAGGATCTGAGGAGATGGCTGCTGAAGGGCTTCCAGAAAAGGTTTTTTCTCCTTAACTGATACTGGGGGAGACTATGTCTCTTCTTCATTGGATATTGTTGTTATGGCTGTGATGCCTGGAACTGCAACGGCCACTGAGAAGAGATATCACCGATGCTCAGAGGATGGCATCAATGAGCCATTGAATTCCACAAGCCAGGAACTTTCCTCCCTCTGGACATCTTATATAGGACATCACAACCCTTCTGGTCAGGTCAAGGTTCTGTGTTCTTGACAGCAAACCCTCCTAACTGGTTCTCTTGCTTCCTGGCCCCAGGCTCACTCACTTTCCTCTAGTCTTACTGGGGCACTCAGTAGACACCCCGACAAGGCTTACTATTAATGGTAAAGGACCCAAAGGAAACAAAAGGCTGTCTTCCCGAATAAGTCAAAGACATGATGCCTCAGTCCTTTATCTGATGTCGTGGAACTGAAATCAGACCTGCAGTTGCATGTCCTGCTTCTTGCAAGTCTGAATAGGCTTCTTCCCCAGGAGTCTGAAGGCATCTCTTATATTCCCAGCATCCGGCACACTTCATTCATTCATTCGTGCAGTGGTGTGCTGGAGCTGGCTCCTATATGCTCGTGAGAGTCGATTGTGCACATCTCTACCCCACTCTGATTCAGTGATGTCATGTTGGTAGCTTGAAATCAGCCAAGGTGGGGTTTTTTTTATAAACTTGAATTTTTGAAGCAGTTTTAGGAGAAGTTTTTAGAGAAGATAGAGATTTTTATTATTTTTCCTCCACATCCCCACATATGCTTAGCCTCCCCCATTACCAATATCCCCCACCAGAGTGGTCCATTTGTTCCAGCTGATGAACCTGCATTGACACATCACTATCACCCAAAGTCCATAGTTTCTGTCAGGGTTCACTCTTGGTGTGGGTTTTGACAAATGTAAAATGACGTACAACCACCATTATAGGATCAGAGAGACGAATTTCACTGTGAAGCCCTACAAATCCCCTGTTCCACCTCTTCTCCCGCTCACCCTTGGCAATCTTTGATCTTTTCATTGTCTCTATAGTTTTGCATTTTCTGGAATATCATATAGTTGGTATTGTATCCATTTCAGATTGGTTTCTTTTGCATAGTAATATGCATTTTGGTTTCCTTCATGTCTTTTCATGGTTTGATAGCTCATGTCTGGGTGTCTTGCAGTTTATTTATCCATTAACTTCCTGAAGGCTATCTTGGTTGCTTTCAAGCATTGGCAATTATGAGTAAAGCTGCTATAAACATTCATGTGCAGATTTCTGTGTGGATATAAGTTTTCAACTCTTTTGGGTAAATGCCAAGGAGCACAAGTGATTGATAGATCGTATGTTAAGACTATGTTTAGTTTTGCAAGACGCTGCCAAGTTTTCTTTCAAAGTGGCTGTACTATTTTGATTTCATTTCATTTGCATCAGCAGTGAGTGAGAGTTCCTGTTGCTCCATACCCTTGCCAGCATTTGGTGTTATCAGTGCTTTAGATCTTGAGTTTTCTAAGAGGTGTGTAGTGGTATCTCATAGTTTTAATTTGCATTTCTTTAACGACATATGAGAAGCTTCCCTGGCAGCTCAGCCAGTAAAGAATCAGCCTGCAATGCAGGAGACCCCAGTTCAGTTCCTGGGTTGGAAAGACCCCATGGAGAAGGGATAGGCTACCCACTCCGGTATTCCTGGGCTTCCCTGGTGGCTCAGACAGGAAAGAATCCACATGCAATGTGGAAGACCTGGGTTCGACCCCTGGGTTGGGAAGATCCCCTGGAGGAGGGCATGGCAATCCACTACAGTATTCTTGCCTGGAGAATCCCCATGGACAGAGAAGACTGGTGGGCTACAATCCATGGGATCACAAAGAGTTGGATACAACTGAACGACTAAGCACAGCGCAACACAGTGACATATGATACTGAGCATCTTTCATATACTTACCTACCATCTTATATCTTCAGTGAGGTGTCTGTTCAAGTCTTTTGCCCATTTTTGAATTGGGTTGCTCATTTTCTCATTGTTGGATTTTAAGAATTCTTTGTTTATTTTGGATCTCAGTCTTAGATAACATATCTATCAGATAGGATTTTTGCAAATATTTTCTCCCATTCTGTGGTTTGTCTTTTCATTCTCTGGTCACACAGTAGGAGTATTTACATCACTGAATTGACAAACATGACAAATCAGGGCTTTTCCTCAAAGAGCCAATTGTTAAACTTGTACCAGTGCACTAAAGCATTCATGTTGTTGAGTGAACTGTTTGCCCTCAAAAATGTTCAGGGCGGTGGGGGAGGCAGGTTGATGCAATGAAGTTCTGAGTGTGGGCACAGAGACAGAGCAAAGATGCTATGGGACATAAAGAAGGAGAATCCACATCAGCTGTGAAGTTGGGGTGGCTTCCCAGTGCAGATCGTGAGCCTTGAATGAAGTATTTTAAAGGGAGTCACAGTTGTCTGGATCCAAACAGCCCAATAAGTAGGCACTTGGCTATCTAACTCAGCTGCACATATGACCAGAGGCCACCACACTGGGCAGAGCAGATAGAGACTTTCCCATCATTAGTGCAGTATTGGACAGCACTGGTCTAGATCAAAAGTGGGAGAAAAACAGTCCAGGCAGAAGGAACAGTCTGGGAAGACTCAGAGGTCTGAGATACTATGACTCATTCTGGGCAGAGGTGGAGGTTTTACCTGAACAAACAAGCAGGAGTCAGGACATCACAAAATGTCTTTAGTGAGAAGCTAAGGAGTTTAAACTCTAGCTTGAAAACCATGGGGAGCCCCTGAAGTCTTTACTGGAAGCCCGATGTCATCAGCTTTGCATGTTAGTCAGCTCTGGCAGTGTGGATTGAGGGGGCCACCCAGGAGGCAGGGAGGCCAGTTCTGAGACCATGGCAGTGACCTGGGAGGGAAGCAAGGCAGTGACTGTGGCACAGAAGCAGAGAGAGGGCAAGGTCAAGAGACGGGAAGGACCCAGTGGCTGATTGCATGTGGCCCCTGGGCGTGCTTTGTAAATATTTGTTGATTTCACGAATGAATTATAGCTAAGCCCAGATTGTACAACTTGAGTGCACATCTCCTGGGACATTATTGCACAAATGAAGAGGTACAGGAGCATTTTTTTAGCTGAAGGAGAAAGGGGTGATAGGGAGAGAGACAGAAAGAGACGAGGACTTCCCTGGAGGTCCAGTGGCTAAGACTCCACATTCTCAATGCAGGAGGCCCAGTTCGATCCCTGGTCAGGGAACTAGGTTTGATCCCTGGGTTAGGAAGATCCCCTGGAGGAGGAAATAGCAACCCACTCCAGTATTCTTGCCTGGAAAATTCCATGGAAAGAGGAGCCTGGCGGGCTACAGTTCACAGGGTCGCAAAGAGTTGGACATGACTGAGCATGCACACATACACAGACCTCAGCTAAGAGTTCATCTGCCACAACCAAAGAACCCACATGGCCGCGACGAAGATGGAAGTTCCTGCATGCTGCAAGTAAGACCTGGCACAGTCAAATAAATAGATTAAAAATAACTTTAAAAAAGAGTAACAATTCATTTTAAAGAAAGAAAAGAGATGAAGGAGAAGGTGGCATCACTGTCTCATCTGATGGAGAGACTCTGGTGAGGGACCCTGGACCCAAGCAGTGCCTCTCTGGGGTCCAGGGACAAGGGCTACTCAGAGTTGGGTGCAGGTCATTCTCCACCCCACTTCTTGCCACATGGATGATGGGGCAGATTTGTTTTCCTGAAGGATTGGGCCATTTCGCCAGCAGACAGATGCAATACACAGTGAAGCTGCAGCATCAGGGGAGATGTTGTCAGCGGAGGGTGTCCTGGGCAATTGAAGATGGCCAGAGTAGGCGATACCAGCAGACTGGTGCTTAAACACATGAGAGATACCATCCTCTGTCTCTTGGGCTTCCAGAAGAAGCTGGAGATTTTGAGGGCAGATGGCCAAGAGCCAGGTCGCTCAGTGGTAAAGAATCTGCCTGCCAATGCAGGAGACACAGGTTCAATCCCTGGATCAGGAAGATCCCCTGGAGGAGGAAATGGTGACCCACTCCAGTATTCTTGACTGAAAAAATCCCATGGACAGAGAAGCCTGGCAGGTACAGTCCATGGGGTCTCAAAGAGACACGACTTAAAGAGACTGAGCACACACACGTGGCCAAGAGCTACTTTAACTCGGGCATCAATGTTAATATCAAGATGCTCGGGCTACAGTGGTTCACAGAACAGAGACGATTCTGCTTGCAAGGAGCTTACTGTCTAATAGGTCATAGTAATCATTCTGGTACCATCCTCTGTGTATGTGCTCCTCAGGAGAGGTACCAGGAACCGCGAGATAGTCTAACGGGAAGGATGACGGGAAGGATGATGATTTGTGGTTGTGCCACGTGGCTTGCAGGACCTTAGTTCCCCAACCAGGAATTGAACCCAGGCCCTTGGCAGTGAACTAACCACTGGACTGCCAGGGAAGTCCCGGGAAGGATTTATTTTAGATTAGGGGTCAGGAAAGGACAATTTGAGAAAGTAACATTTAAACCAAGAGCTGGAGATGTGTAGGAGTTGAGCCAGGTGAAAAGCAGGGGATATGCATTCCAGGCAGAGAGAATAGCAGGTGTGAAAGATACGGAGACAGATCCTTGGCCATCTGGAGGCTGAGAGAAGGCCAGGGGGGCAGAGACATGAAACAAAAGAGGGGAGATGAAACAGAGGAGGCTGGGGAGGGTGAAGGGGGGCCAGACTTCACAGAGCTGCGTTAAGACTTTGGATGTAAACCTAAGTGCATTGGGCGGGAAAGTGGTGCCATTAGACTCATGTTTTACAGAGCTGGCTCTGGGATCTGTGTAGAGAATGAATTGGGGACAAGGGGGTGTGCAGGGAGAAAAGGGTGGAGGTGAATTCAGTTGCCTAAGGGAGAGATGATGATAGCATTTCCAAGGTGATAGAAGTATTTAAAGACTTGAGGGCAACCCTCGTGGCTCAGTGGTAAAGGATCCGCTTGCCAATGCAGGAGACACAGGTTCAATTCCCTGTCTGGGATGATCCCACATGCTGCGGAGCTGGGGCGCCACAACTATTCAGCCTGTGCTCCAGAGCCTGGGAGCGGCAGTTACTGAGCCCGCCTGCCCTAGAGGCCCATTCTCTACAATGGGAGAGGCCGGGACAGTGAGAAGCCCATACACTGCAACTAAAGAACAGCACCCCCTCACCACAACTAGAGAAAAGCCTGCACAGCCACGAAGACCCAGCACAGCCAACAATACATAGTAAATCAAATAAAACAGATTTTTCTCAGGCTCTTTCCTTGGTATTCCAGGCCAACTTTACACAAAGCAAACGGCAAATATTTGAACCACGCCAGTCTGTCTCACGTGTGACCTGTTTTGCTTGGAGTTACCGGAGATCTGATGATGTCATAGGGCCAACCCCCTGCCTCCGAGCTGGACCACACCTGACAGGAACGTAAGGCTTTCCTGAGAAAGCTTTCACAATTTCTATAATCTCTGCTTGTGTTTACAGTAATCACTGTTAGGACATCTCTGTCTGTGTTTGATCGGAAGGCCTTGTGCTCTGATGTTCCTTGATTCTTGATGGAGATGAAGATGCTAAAAGAAGGTGTCTGGGCTGCCAAGTGCAAATGGTGTTCTGACAGTTCGGAATCATGTCTGTCTATTCCACAGCCAAAGTGACTTGTTAGCGACAAAGAGAAATGCCTGAGTATCCCTAGAAGAGAGATTTGATTAGATTTTGTAGCTGTTTAGCCCGCTGCCAAGTTCTTTCCCTTTGCTACTCAAGTGTGGTCCATGGACTCAGCAACATCACCTTGGAGCTTGATGCAGGATTGAGTCAGACTCTGCATTTTACATATTCCCCATTGGGCTTCCCAGGTGATGCTAGTGGTAAAGAACCCACCTGCTAATGCAGGAGACAGACATAAAAGATGCAGGTTCAGTTACTGGGTCAGGAGGATCCCCTGGAGGAGGGCATGACAACCCACTCCAGTATTCTTCCTGGAGAATCCCATGGATAGAGGATCCTGGTGGGCTACAAGCCATGGGGTCACAAAGAGCTGGACATGACTGAAGTGACTTAGCAAGCACGCATTGGGTTTTTCCTGGTGGCTCAGTAGTAAAGAATCTGCCTGCCAATGCAGTAGACACGGGTTCTATCCCTGAGTCAGGAAGATCCCTTGGAGAAGGAAATGGCAACCTGCTCCAATATTCTTGCCTGGAGAGTCCCATGAACAGAGGAGCCTGGTGGGCCCCAGTCCATGGGTCTCAAAAGACTTAGCGACTAAATGACAATAACCAGGAAATTCACAGGAACGTTGGTTTTGAGAAGTGCTGCCTCAGGTCACCCTAGGGCCATCTAAAAGTGGGTGGGCAGGGGCAGTCACAAGACACTTGAAATGCTGCGAGCCTCGGCAAGCGTGAGGGAGACCAGACTGGTCGAACAGGAACTGGATTTTCTCTGGAAGTTCCTGGTAGCTCCCGAGTCGCCCAGAGCGGTTCAGAGACAATGCTGTTTCCTGGTTGTGTCACTGGTGTGAGGCCCTGCGGGGGACCCGCCCCTGGTGCTGAAATGCTGCAAGTGGAGAGAGCTGTCCCGGGTAGGGCTAGAGGGCTCCTCTCCCCCCAGAACATGGGGAGAGCTTGGTCCCTGTCCGCTTAGTCTGGTCCGTGTTCTCTCTGTGGGTAGTTAGGGTGACTCTGGCCTCCTTCTGAATTGAGCTGTCCAACGAGCAGGAGAAAGGCTCTCTGAGCATCTCAGAGAGGTTAAAAGCTCTGGTGGATTATGGACACAGCTGGGATGGGGGGAGGAAAGAGAGGGTGGGATGTATGGAGAGAGTCACATGGACACATGCATTGCCATGTAAAATGGATTGTTATTGTTGTTTAGTCGCTCAGTCATGTCCGACTCTTTGCGGCCCCATGGACTGCAGCACGCCTGGCTTCCCCGTCCTTCACCATCTCCGGGAGCTTGCTCAGATTCATGTCCATTGAGTCGGCGATACCATCCAAAATGGATAGCCAATGGGAATTTGCTGTGTGACTCAGGGAACTCATACCTGGGGCCTGGAGGAGTGGGATGGGGTGGGAGATGGGAGGGATGTTCAAGTGGGAGGGAACATAGGTAACCCTATGGCTGATTCATGTTGATGTTTGGTAGAAACCAACACAATATTGTAAAGCAGTTATCCTTCAATTAAAAAAAAAAGAAAAGCTTTGGTGGAACAGAAGGTCCAGATCCAGGGGTTCTGAAAGCTTTGCCCATACTGTGTGGTCAGCCGCTCCAGGTCAGTGACTCCTGCCCTCTGCCCAAGGGGTATGTGACACAGACACCAGACCCAGCCCGGAAAAACAAAGGCATTGTGTTTTATTAATATGACCGCTCTCCTGAGCAGTGTTTCAAGGCACAAAACCCAGGCTAGAATCAAGTTGTTTTCCTCTATCTTCCCTGGGACTGGTCTTCCCACAGCATGAGACAAAAGGGACCCAATCTGCAGACCGCTTATAGCATGAGGTTTGTAAATACTGTAAAATCAAACACTACTTTTGGCTTTTATTTACTGTAACTTGTTCACATCGCTCAGCACTGGAACATTTATCAGGGCTCCTTGGCCTTTGTTCTTTTGTCTTTGGTCCTGCCGTGTCTTCTCTGCCCAGTCCCTCCTGCCCACCAGCCTCGAGTCCCTCCTGCCTGCGCCCTGTCTGCCCCCTGACCCATCACTCCAGTGTCTTCCTCGCCTGTTCCCACTTAACCTCTTGTCCCTTCTCCACCCCTCCAGCCTCTCACGCTGCTCCGGGATCTTTTGAAATGTCTCCACTCCCTCCTCCCTCCCCACACTTTCATTTCCTAAGGCCGGCTTCCTCACTCTCACCCCCTGCCTCTCAGGGCTATTTTTCTCTTCCCTCCCAAGATCCACCACAGAGTTTTTTCATTTCCCCCTTTTCTCTAAAGGCGACAGGAGAATGAGAGATTTCAGAGTCCAGGACACAGCCTGCGTTAACACGGACAGTTGACTTTCTGAGTCAGAAACGCTTCTTCAGCGCCTTGGGTGGAGGCTGCCTGGTCCGGAGGACAGAGCCCAAGGTCCGTCCCCCCTCGCCTCCCCGCCCCGTGTTCCCTCACCATCACTTCCGCCCAGCCCTTTCCTTCATGTGTCTCAGGACCCCCGCCACCAACACACACACCTGCCCCCTAAGTGCCCGGGGCAGACAGGTTTGTTCCGGCTCCGCTAAGACCCTGGGCATCCTCCTCCAGCGTCCCTCCCTGCCCCCCAGCCAGCCTGCTCTGTGCTTCACGCCCCCAGGTGAGCCCTAGGAGACAGGAGTCTATTTTGAGGTGAAGGAGAAACAGCAGCAGTGGGGTTCCTTCCCAGGTGCAGCTCGTGGGCCCGGGAGGTGCCAGCAGCGGGCCCACAGTCGGAGGAGCAGGAAGCTCTCTCAAAGCCCGCTGCCACCCAGGGTCACGGCCAATCGGTCCATGAGGCGCTAAACAACGTTCTTGAGGGATGGGCGTCTCTCTGTGCCGCTGGGCAAAGCTTCTTCAAAATACAGAAAACCAAGAGGGGAAAGAAACCGAGCCCTGAAGAGACACCCTGGGAACCATGGAACAGTAGTTCTAAAGTCCGCCATCTTCAGCTGGGTCTTCTCCAAGCGCCTTACAGAGGCTAAGACGCTGCTTTCTTGGTTGCAGGGGGAAATGGAGGTTACACCCAAGAAAGCCAGTGAGGGATTTGTAAGAAACCCCACCATTTCCCAACAGTGCTTGGCTCTCACAGTGTCTCCACTTCTTTACCTCAGCCACAGGCAAGAGGATTAGCTGAGGAATGTTCGCTTGAGGGAGCATTGGCCAGGGGGGCCAGCCTTGCCCAGGCTCTGGGACACCCTGCTGCTCCAGCCCTCCCCTTGCACCCCTTCCACGCACCCAGCTCAGACCTATGCCTTCATCCTCCACCCAGCAGTGCCCACCCTGGCAGGAGAGGAGGTCAGGGGCCCGCACACCCACCCTAGGGCGGGGGAGAAGCAGGACGTTCAGGTAAAGTAGAACAAGCCCCGCCAAGCCCAGCCCCGCCCTGCTGTTCCACGTCCAGCGCCAGATGCGGACCTGCTTAGCTCCTCTCAGCAAGCATTTCTGAGATGAGGAGGGAGCCATGCTGACTTGAGGACAGGAAGCGTTTCGATTTCTTTTCCCTGCCTCCCGCTTCCCAACACCCCCGCTGCCTTCTTTCCGCACACCGACTGAGAGGAGTAGAAAAATAACTATGAATATAAATCTCCACCTGAGTTCCTTTCACATCGACTAAGTAAGCAACTAACTTGCCAATAAATTACTATTTAAAAATGTGTGGACACATGGGCATATATATGCGTGTGCATATGAACATATACACACGCATATATATATACATGCATGTGTGTGTAGTTCCAAGCTTTTCTTCTTTGCCCCGTCCCTTGCAGGCAGGCAGCTTCAGACAAAAGCCTCCATCCTCTCCAGAGGGCCTCATCGGATCATGGGTGCCACGTAGTTGGCAGGGAAGAGGCCCAGCTTGTTGTGCAGACGGCCGGTCCACCAGGAGGGGTTGGAGCTGTCCAGGACCTCAACCACCTCTCCGCAACGGAAGCCCAACTCGTCGTCCTCCAGGGCCTCGAAGTCGTACAGCGCCCGGGCCCATCGCACCCGCTGTTGGGGGAAAACATAGAGAGAGGCCCTGCTGAGCCCGGGCTGGCCAAGCTGGGCTCCGAGTCACCAGCACACACACGGAAGAGAATCTGCTGGCCCTGTGGTCCAGACAAAGCTCTCCGTGAGCAGCCTGCCCTGAAGGCTGATGGATGGCTCTCCAGAGAGGTCTCAAACCCTGCTGCCACTGAAAGCAGACCTGGGTGCCTAGCCCTGAGCAACCCCTGAGCCTATCCCCCAAGGCCCCGAGGGGATCCTTGAGAGCTGCTCTTCCCTACATCAATAGCTGGTCTTCTTTATTTTCTTCAAGTGACAAACAGCACAGCGTGCCCAGACTAACAGCCCTCGGTGCCAGCACAACCTCATCAGTGATAAAGGCAACAGATCTCCCTCTGCTAGAATGGCAGCCAGGAAATATGAGAACCGGGCAAGGCCCGACAGCCAAACTGAGAACAGCAGGCTGGATGATGCCAGCTGGGATTAGCTCTGCCGGGGAACTCTCGCCCCACCATCACTGGCTGGGTTCCCTCCACCTCTGTGTGAACTCCATGCAGTGTGAGGCCTCTTCTGGAGGACCAACGGTCTCTCTACTTGGCCCCTCGGTCTCCTCCACTGAGCCCAGAGAGGGCCGTTCACATACCCCGGCCACTTGGAGTTGCACCGGGTCAGTGTGTCTCCGGTGCATGAGGGCGGCATTCATTTCGGTGCTCATGCCCAGGCCACAGGGCCCATCGTTTATGTCCAGGCTGGTTCCACGGCGTTCCTAGAAACAGACGTGACGGACAGCCATCACCACACCGCTGGAAGCATCCCTCATGGGCTCCCCCAGCACCTTGCTCTGATGCCACGGACGCAGCCAGAGCTCCAAGAATACTTACTACAGAGGACAATAAACCCCAGATAAGGGAGAGAGGGTATAGGGTGAGAAACAGACCTTAGGTTGTGAATCTGATGCCAGATTTCACTCATTCAACCAAGGAATATTTATCAGGCACCTGCCATGTGTCTAGGACTGTCTTAAGCATGGGGATGTGTATCTGGAAAGAGAAGGCCCCTGTCTTCAGAGAACATAGGTTCAGAGGGGGAACCGTATGCATTTCTGTGATGAGTGAGCAGAGAGAACTGTCTGAGTTGGCCTGGTGATCAAGGAAGGCTTCGTAGAGCAGGTGATGCTTGAACTCTGGTTTAAAGAGTAGAATTGACTAGGAAACGGCATTTCAGGCAGAAGGGACAGCAAATAAAAAGACTCAAAAGCATGAGAGAAAATGCAGTGAACCGCTCTGATAACTACAGGAAGTACAACGATGCAGGGATGTATGTTTGCATGGGGAGGGAGCAGGGGAGGAGGCTGGAGAGGCAGATCGGGGCAGCTCACGAAGGACTTTGTGTGCCCTGCTAAGGAATTTAGGGATGTTATTATCTGGCTACATTGTCCATCTCAGTGAGCCACCTAAAATCCCATCTGGAACAAGGCGGGGGATACATAAATAAATAAGCAAGGCTCCATTTCTGGCCTTAATCCATTTTTCCTGTAGATCTCTACAGCCAGATGGGTTAAGGGGCACAAAAAGGTTTGGAATTGTGCTGATAGGAAAAATGAAATCATTGTTCACGGAGTCCTCAGGGTGAGTGTGTGTGTGTGTGTGTGTGTATGTGTGTTTGAGTGTAGGTGTATGTGTATATGTGTGTGTATGTGTGTTTGTATGTGTGTATGGATGTGTATATGTGTTTACATGTATACACACGTGTGTATGTACATGTGTATGTGTGTGTTTGTATGTATATATGTGTGTGCGTGTGTGTGTGGATGTGTGCACACATATAGGTATATGTATGTGTGTATGTATGTGTATGAGTGTATGTGCATGTATATATGTGTGTGAATGTGTGCATGTGTGTATATGTGTGTTTGTGTATGTGTATGTATATGTGTTTAAGCAGGGACTCATTTAATTCACAGAGACATCTTTGCCAAAAGCAGTTTCCATGTTTCTGCCCTCTGAGGACCCAGGATCTTTTCTCTGGGCTCAGTGAGACCAGATGGGACCAGGGTTGGACCGGGACATTCCTCCCCTGACAGACGGTCCTGGGGCCACAACTGGCCCCCAACATTTATTTGTTTCAGTTGTTTCCGGCACTGTGGGGTTTTTCACACAATGAGTGGCAGTGGGGACAAGGCTGCTGAAGCCTGGGGGGAGAGCAGGTCCTCCTCCACTCCCTGTGCCCACTTTATCCTTCCCAGGTACCTGATTAAAATGATGCTGCGGCAGGTACCGCTGCTGTGCCGGCAGTGGGGCCGGGGGATACTGCGAAGGAGGGAGCAGGGGGTGATCCGATGGCTTCCTGTTCATCAAAGGCCGGATTTCTTCTCCCACAGCCCCGCTCAGGGGATGGCCTCCCTGGGACCGCCGGTCCAGGCTGTTGCCCCGCTGACCCTGGGAGAGAACAGAGATGACACAGATCCATCCTCCTCCCACCTCTCCTGGCCCGACCCAGCCCTTCCAGCAGCTGTTCCCAGACTTAGCTCCTGACAGCTCCAAGAAACAGCTGATGGGGGTGGGAGCAGCTTAGAGAAAATCAATGGTTCAGATCATCACGTTTTCACAGTGGCTTGTGCATTCTCAGATTCTCCTGCTTTGGGAGTTTGGGTCTCTGGTTCATTCACTTTCCACCTGGTACCCATCTCGTCCCTTCCTCGTGGGCTTGTTTTTCTGTGTAATCAAGCTTAAATATTCCATTTTACTGACACAATGCCACCCCTCCTTATCGCATGTTGCCACACCGCTGGACATCCTATCCTCCAGATAAGCTCTGCTATTGACTTTGCATGATTTTGAACTGTCATTTATAGCCCGGTGATAAAGACCCAAACAGCAACGCTCCCACAGCACCATGGAAACCAGGCCTGCTGCTGGGCATGTAGGGAAAAAAACAAGACCTTTCTCCTGAATGCTACCACAACCTCATGACTCAGAGACACTTTCTTGTTATTTTTATTTAACAAACAATTACACAGAGCCCTGGGCTTAGCATATGCCAGGCACTGTTCTAAGCACTTGGCAAAATGAACTCATTAAATCCAGTTTAGTGCAGTTTTATGTTTCCTCTCTCATCTCTGTGTGCACATCTTAGTAAATGAGTATCTCTGTCCATTTCCTGGTTGAAAGAATTCACAAGGTCCGTATTAACCTTTGTTTTCCTTTCTGAACTTTTGTGTACATTTGGGAACACCCTTTTCTCCTTTGATTGTAACTTCTCAGGCTTAAAATCAACCTGTTACTTGAAAGGGATGGTTTTCTTTACTTCTCCAAAGCACATGTTGCTTTGAAAAGTCTCAATGCCTTTTCAGATAACCTGTCCGTTGGATTTCAACTCTTCCACTCAGTGCTCGTTCCTATAATACCCGTCTCCTATAACCATGATATTTCCTTTGAAATATATTTTATAGATTGCGTGTATGTGTGAATTTACTTTTGGAATCAAATTAACATTTCCTTAGTGCCATCTGGGGACCAGAGTCTGTGGTGAGTGCTATGATTATATCTCACTTATCCTCACCACAGTCCAATGAAGAAGGCATTATATTCTCTCCATTCTACAGATGAGAAAAACTGATGCTCAGAAAGTTTTCTTCACTTGACTGGGTAATCAGGATAGTTAGCAATGAAATCAGTTTTTAAAGCCAGGTCCGTTGGAGATGCATTTTTTAAAAGATTTTTTGATGCGGGACCATTTTTAACATCTTTGTTGGATTTATTGCAACATTGCTTCTTTTTATGTTTTGACTTTTTGGCCCCAAGGCACGTGAGATCTTAGTTCCCTGCCCAGGGATAGAACCCATACCTCCTGCACTGGAAGGTGAATTCTTAACCACTTGACTGCCAGGGAAGTCCCTGGAAGTATTTTCTATTAAGACAATACTTCACGTTCCAAACTGTTCCAAGAGCAAGAATTCCACCTCCAGTTTTCTCCTCCAGTGCCCCCTGCTTCTACCCTCCACACCCCCAAATCCTGTCACAAAGCTCTACTTGCTGCATTAGTCCTGGACTCGAGGTTCTAATATCCCCATGTGTAGCCCTATGGCTTCCCCCAAGTTACTTCATCCTTGGGTAGCTCCTGAGCTAGGCTGAAAACTGTGATGCGGTAACGTCTGTGAATAATGAAACAACAGTGTCTATAACAAGAGCCCATGTATACTGAGTGCTTGGGGCATGATTAGGAATGAAGTAAGGGATGGACTATATCATTCTCTAACCTTCAGAACCATCCTATGAAGTAGCTGTCACTATTATCCCAATTTTGTGGATGAACAAACTGAGAATTAGAGAACTTTTCAAAGTCACGTACCTAGAAAGTGTTAAGCTAGGATTTAAACTGAGATCTCTGCTTTTCAGAATATGCAGGGACCTGCCCATCAAATGCATGGTTTTAGGGGTTCACATAGGGACCCAAACCGCCCAGAATCTCTGGATTGGGGGTGATGGGGGCCAGCAGCATACCTGTTCCTCCCGGGTCCTATCCCTCAGAAAGATCTGCTTCTGTTTGGAGATGGAATTCTTCCTGTAGTAGTCCACCAGCTTGTTGAGGGATGGAAACTTCTCTGTCCACAGGAAGTAATTACCCTTGTTGTCTCTCATGACTTTGAAGTGCTGAACGTCGTCCTCATGCCTAAAGAGCAAGACAAATCCAAATTATGTATCATGTGGTGAGCATGTCTCTGCCTCCAGGCCCGACTGCATCCAGGGATGCTGGAGTTCTGTTTGGGCAGGAAGCAGAGGTGTGGGTGGCCGGCCCATCCCTGGGCAGGTGGGCTGGCCTAGTCAAACTCTAGGGGTAATTTCTGGGAGAGGCCGCTTAGGACTCAAGCTGAGCTAGAGGGGATTTTTTTTTTTTTTTTTTGCCACGAGGCTTGCAGGATCTTTGTTCCTCTAGCAGCGATTGAACCTGAGTCCACTGCAGTGAAAGCAGCAAGTCCTAACCACTGGACCACCAGGGAACTCCTGAGAGGAGGTTTTTTTGTTCTTTTTTACATGAGCAGAAAGCAATCTTTCTTCTGATACTGGAATCGCCCTTTTACAAGAAAAAATATTCCAAGTGCTTTAAAGACTACAAGGTTGAGGACTTTTTTCACAATGTTTATTTGAAGCATGGCAACGCCTGAGACCTTACCAGGCTAAGAACTCTGCCAAGACTCAGAGGGGAGGAGTTTTTCAAGCCCTTCTTGTCTTCCAGTTAACAGAAATAGTCCAAACCAGCTCCTTTAAGTTCAAAAACTACCCTGAGAAATCTGTCACACTTTGTTCTCTACATAGCTGGGATCTCTTGGTTGGTCTTGTTTTGCATAAATAAGGTTACAAAGTATTTTGAGTTGTTGGGGTAAAAAATGTGCTGAGGCTCAGAGGTGGAGGGGCTTGATCAAGGTCACTGTTAAGGGCAGAGTTGAGGCAAGGACCCTGGTTCTCTAATTCCAGTCTAGTGAGCTGGGACTGTCACATCAAGCACATGTGCTAATTTTTTTTTCTCATGTTAACTTCTTTTATATCAGCACTTTTGACACCAGCTGAACTCAGAAGTGAGAGAGCATGTTTGTACCAGGGGTGGAGAATTTGGATTTTATTCACTGAAAGAGGAGACTGGGCCTTTACTAACAGCCCCAGACATTTTTCACCACTAAGTCATTCTTGTTTGGATGTCAAGTTTTCTTGGTCAAATGGACACACATTTATGTCTAAAAATAAACTGATGTTATTGATATCAATTGCATGACCCAGCAGAAAGGTAAAAAATTTAGACTGTTGGAGAGTAAAGATAATTCTTTCTAAGGTCTGTGTTCAGAGGGGACAGGCGTTTTGATCTTCCTCCTCATCTTATTTTCAGGGCTCTGCTCAGAGCAGGCAAACCTATGCAGTGACCTCTGCCTAACTACCTTGGGGTCATAGCCGACACTTGGCAATCAATCATTGCTTGCCCTTCCCCTTCTGGCTTCGGTCACTCATATATGCTTTCTTCACTCCAGCACCACACGGCTCGACTCACAGTCATCACTCCCCGCATCTGGGTGAGGAGGAGGGAATATTCTTGTGACACGATTATTCATCCACCATCTCTTAGTCAAAGAACTGGGAATGAGGAACATTAACTCTTTCACTCCCGTGTACTGACAGGGTGCATGTCAGGACTGCGGTTGGTCATCTGGCCAACGGAGAGAGAGGGGCTGGACCACTGTCCTGAGGTCTGAGAAGGGCAGAGAAAAGGGTGTAACTCAGGGCTCCAAAGTCTCAGTCTAGTGTTTCAGACCCTCAACTAATCCTAAGTGATAGATAATTACAATTAGCTTTTAATTATCTGTGCCAGGACAGAAAGCAGATGTATAAATACATTAGTGATTTTGCTTTGGAATATATTAGACTACATTTCTGCAGAAGAGGTAAAACTGATTACCGTAATAATCACCCCCACAAGAGCTTGCATAGCCTCAGTGGCAGGGAAGATCATGGCAGACATCAAAGCCGATCGTTTTTTGTAGAATTCAATTTAATCAAGGAATGATAAACCCTAATTCCTCACTGAAAAAGCCAGCCTCAACATGCAAACCAAGGGCACCAAGAGATGCCTTTCAATCTAACAAGTTGCTTGGTGTTGCCTCTAACTGTGGCCCTGAAGAAACAGGTTTGAGTTGTAAGATTTATTAATAGAGAAAAAGTTCATGAATTAAGACCTAACAAGTTTAGAGTTGGTGATACATTAATACTGGCCTGAACTAAAATTTACCATCATCCAAGCTATAAAAAAGAAAGCTTTAGTTAAGGGAAATTAAGAGTTTGAGTCAGCTTGCAAGGGCAATGCTTAAGAGACCAAGCTATTCTTGAGCCTGCTGGGGACACAAATGCATACAAATGCTTGACCCATTATTATTATTATTTTTAAATTTATTTCCTCGGTTGCACCAGGTCTTAGTTGCAGCATATGAGATCTTTAGTTGTGGTACATGGGCTCTAGTTCCCTGGCCAGGGAATGAACCTGAGCCCTCTGCCTTGGTGGCATGGAGCCTTAGCCTCTGGACCACCAAAGTCCCCTTAAGCCATTTTTTTTAAGTCCTTCCTACTTATTCCTTAAAGTACTTATCCTTAAGTACTGCACTTTCTTTCTAAATAGTGATGTGGCCTCCGTTTATTACCCGAGATTAGATTTAGGAACTTAAAGATGCATGCCTTTCAAATCACATTGCAGAATCCAGACAGCACCTCCGGTCAGGTAACTTGCCAGTGAGGTTTCACCGCACAGGTTGTCGCACCGCTCCCTGTGCTGCTATTGCCATCCTTGCACTTTCACATGTGGTCACCAAGTCTGATGTGTGACTCGCCATCTCCAGCACGCTGACCACACGCCGTCTGTTCAGACTTGGGGCTTCTGTGTGTGGGGCCATGTCATGTTAAACTGAGTCATTTCCTCCCGAGGGGTGGGGTGCCGCACACTGGCGAGACTTTGCTGTCAGAGTGCCCCCACCCCAGGCCTCCTGGGCTCTGCTCTGTCCCGTCAGTTTCACAGCATTACAGAGCGTGGAGGTAGGCTTTCTTTTTGTGCAGCCACCTACGACTACGGATGTGTCCTGTGGCGGTGCCTGGGGGTTTTGATTTTTCTCTGCCCTTCTTCAGACATGCATTGGTAGTAAAAGAAAATGCTAAGATTGGAACCCTGGACTTCCCTGGTGGTAGAGTAGATAAGAATCCACCTGCTAACATAGGGCACATGAGTTTGATCCCTTGTCTGGGAAGACTCCACATGCTGCAGAGCAACTAAGCCCGTGAGCCACGGCTACTGAGCCCATGCACCTAGAGCTTGCGCACCACAAGAGAAGCCCCTGCAATGCATTGCAAAGAAGAGTAGCCCCCGCTCACTGTAGCTAGAGAAAGCCCGAGTGCAGCAACGGAGACCCAGCCCAGACAAAAATAATTAATCAAAAAAAAAAAAAAGATTGCAACTCCAAGATGGATGTGGACCTCTGGAAATTCTCTGTTCCTTCTCCCTTCCCATTCCCCTTCCGCAGACACTCACCCAGCACCTGTTGGGTTTACATGGTGCTGTGAAACACACAGAGGTGAGGTTGATAAAAATCCTGTCTTTCCAGAAGCCCTGGGGCTGGAAGGGGAGGCAGGTGAATGTACTGATACGTTGTGCCCGGGCCCCTTGCCACCATGCTCCTGAGGGATAGGTCATGTTTAGGAGGTCACCTTGTCGCTTTAGTGCTTTAGTAGGTCAGAGCGGAGTCAGGATTGGCCAGTACCTGACGGATATGGAGAAGTCCCCGGGGGAGCTCTGGCTGGCCCGGATGATGAAGCAACCGAGCTCCTTGCCCATCAGCAAGCTCTCTGCCTGGTGTCGTGAGAGGCCTTCGTGAAACCACCTATCAGGTGAGGTAAAAACAGAGGATCTTGGTGAGATGCCAGACTGATGGGGTTTGGGAATAGGGAGGGAAGGAAGTCGGGGAGAGATGACCCACAAGGAGAAGGGTTGAAGAGAGACCCCAAGAGGGGCCAGGCGCTTTTGAGACCAAACAAACGCTCTAGCAGTTTCCAGACGAGGCAAGTGAGTGTCCCCTTGAGGTACCTCCTGCCCTGTCCCCCCAGGAGAAGTCTCTCTCCTGCCTGCTTGGAAATCCTGAGTCATGGAAACGTGCCACTGCACAAAACGGGAGAGTGTGGGAGGGACTCACTGCAGCAGCGGCCACCTGCCGGTGGCTGTGAGAGGGACATCTCCAGAAAGGGACTGCAGGGGCGGAGGGTGCGCCGGGAGGACAGGGACCCCTTCACGCTGGGATGGGTAGGGCCCTTGGGTGCTGGCTTCAGGCTGAGACCTTGGTGGCTGGGAAGAAGGGTCACAACCAAGGGTCTCTGGGTGGCGTGGGGCAGGAGTGGCTGTGCCTTGTGCCTGGCAGATGCTGTGGGGCACCCAGGGAAGTCCCCATGCATGCTTGGAAGTGAGCGAGGCTGGCGGTAGCCAGAGAGAGGTGTCTACCCAGCCAGCTCCCGGCCCTCTCTAAGAAACCCGGCTGGAAAATAACCTTTGCTGTGGAAAGAAGGAACCGAGGAGAAACTGCTCTTTCAGGTTAGCAGTCAGGGTGGAAGCCTTTGGAAGTGTTGCTGCAGGCGGTGCAGTGAATGTGAAAAAGGCTGAGCACTTGCACGCAGGCAAGACAAATAGTGGCTCCAGCCGCAGGGCAGGAGGCCAGGAACCTCTCTCACCCTCCCGGAGCAGAGCAAGTGTTCGCAGTTCCTCGGTGGCCAAGGGTGGGGTGGGGGCGGTGGCCCTTTGCTGCAGCATGGCTACCTAATCACTGGCCCCGGAAGGCGAGCATGCGTGTCCCTTTAAGGTGAGCATCCAACAGGCCTCTGTGAGCCCTTCCCTTGTGCCCTTTGGAACTTAGGAACTGAACCGACAGAGGTGGTGGGAGGATTATCCTTTTTCCAGACCTGGGACTGCAGCGGAAGGTTGGTCAGGATCTGAGGGGCCAGAAACAGGGTTTCTGACGGTCATCTGCCTGGAGATCCTGCCGGAGTAGGTGCCATACAAACCTACGGGACTGACGAGTGGCCAACACAGCAATATAATGGGGAGGGGAAAAGAATGGGACCACCCTCCACAGCAGCCTTCCTCAGAGGAAGTCTCTTGAAAGAGGGAGCAACCAGAGAGGGAACTGTTTAGAAAATACACCCTTGTTCTCTATCTGGGTTTTGTTGAAGTCACTTGAAAGAAGTGACTTCTTTCAAGACTTACAAAAATGTCCACATGCTACTTGTGAAATGAGTGCCAGAGTTTCATATTACACATCGGTTCCAAAGCTATTCATTCACTGAACAGCTTTTATTAAACATGTACTGTGTGCCGGGCCCTCTTCTGAGGATGTAGTGAACGTAGCGGTGAGCAGAACAGACAAGAACCCTCATGGAACTCACATTTTAGTGGGGCAGACATATCATAAACAATGAAGTAAATATGGAGTCAGCTGATGTGATGCTATGGGGAAAATGAACACAGAGCAGAGGTGGGGAGGGGGCAGTCACTTAAAATGTGGTGGTGGGGAGGGTGGCGTTCTAACCCCAAAGGAGATGGGGGAGGGGAGGAGGAAACAGCAAAGGAGACGGGGAAGGAGAAGCCAGGGAGGTGGGAGGAGATCCAGGAGGAAGAATGTCCCTGAAGCCGCCGACAGTTGACGACTGGGACCCGCAGTTCACTGGGACCTTGATAAAAAGGTTTCCAAGGAGTCATGGGGCTGCTGGGGAGAACAGGAGGAGAGGAATTAGAGACGGCGAATATAATGATTCTTTGGAAGAAGTGGAGTCATAGTGGGAAGGGGATTTGGGATCAAGGGTTTTGTTGTCTGGTTTCATGTTTTGTTTTTTTTTGGTAAGCCGGGGAAAATCGCAGGATCTTTGTTTGCCGCCGGGTATGAGCCAGCAGAGAGGCAGGAAAGCTGATGTGGGAGAGAGGGGAGGACTTCTGCTCAAAGCACAGACGGTTCTTTCCAAACAACTGCAGGAAAGGCAGTGTCTGAGCAGTTGCGGGATGTGGGTGGAGGCAGTGAGTCAGGATGGGTGGCACAGACGGGCTTTTCTGGGGGCCTCCGCTGTCCTGGAAGCCAGGCGGTGTGGCTGGGTGGAGGAGCTGCAGGTGTTCCTTGTTCACCTAGAAGGTGACAGGGCAGCCTCAAGGGTCCCCTGGCTGAGGTCGGTGGTCATTCTGTTGGTTCAGTGGTCAGTGCTGATTCTCTGTGAGTGGTACGTTTGCACCTCAGCAGAGTCACCAACACCGCTTTGGTTTTCTAACAAACCTTTGCTCTTCGGCTAGACCCTGACTCTCAGACAAGATTAGATTTCTATCTAACCCTTGTGGTCAATTCTTGAGACGCACATGACCCAATCTCAACTTTTCGTTTCCTCTTTATGGAGGGAATTTCCCCAACCTCTCTCACTGAGTGCGAGCATGGTTTCGGGAAGCTCACGGTTTCGAGAGCTTCGTCCTGTCATCCTGGAACTGGGATGGAGGGTAGGTTGGGAGATAGGGGAGAAGAGCTCTTGAAGCAGCAGCTGTGGAGGTGGGGTGGCCGACAGCGCCCCCACTGGAATTCTTGGAAACGCCATGGTTACAATCAGAGATGCCTTTGGTTTATAAATTTAAAATAGGCAATACTTGCACATGGTATCAAATTCAAAAGAGAATGCCGTGAAATGCAAATCTCCCTCCCACCCCTGGCCTTCAGCTGCGTGGTTCCCTCTCCAGAGGGGACCGTTTTTGACAGCGTCTGGGCTGTGCACGGATAATTTTAGTGGCTACTGAAAAAGTAAGGGGAGTGTGTGTGGGCAGGCCTATCTCCACAGGCTGGAAATACTTACTCAGGAAACTCGATTTCTATAAAATTCTTGGGCACGTATCCTTCTTGGCTCCCAAGCTCCGCCTTGAACCACTCCCCTTGGTTACTTAGGATCTATAGGGAGGAGAAGGAAGGATGAAGTCACTGAGGGGAGGACACCAAGAAGCAGGAGAAATGGGCTGCAGGGCAAAGAACCTATGCACCCCAATCCAAATTCCACCCAATCCAAAAGAACAAAGGCTTTTGAAGTTAGAGGAAAATAAGTCAAAGAAGGCTTCCCAGGTGGTATAGTGGTAAATAATCTGTCTGCCAGTGCAGGAGACATAAGAGACAAGAGTTTGATCCCTGGGTCGGGAAGATCCCCTGGAGGAGGAAACAGCAACCCACTCCAGTATTCTTGCCTGCAGAATCCCACAGACAGAGAAGCCTGGCAGGCTACAGTTCACAGGGTCACAAAGAGTCGAACACGACTGATCAACTAAGTGCGTACACATACACACACACACACACACACACACACACGCCAAAGAAACCACAGGACTGCTGGAGGGGGAGCAGCAGGCTTATCTTTGGAGTTTGGCTTCTCTTGTCCCCAAGCTATTTTTGTACACTTGGGCCACCCCCTCATGTGACTCTACCCTGGTGTGGCCTCCCAGACTCAGTGCTCAGGGGCTTCTCCGAACCCCTCTTCTCCTGTTTTGAAGATTTGTGTCTCAGATCTTAGCACTTTAAGCTCCTTATCTAGGCAGGTGTTTCTCTGCCAGGTAACCGAGAACCTTTTACAATTTTAATTTGTTCTTTTTTACACTAGCAGATTAAAACTTAAACATCAAGTGGGGGCTAGCTTTGAAAACAGTAACTCTTTGTGTTCATATTCCATGTTTGCACAGTTTGGACATAACTCAAGATACCTGGAATACCTCTTCTAAATTTGTTTTTAGACTGCGATCATAGGCAAAACCAGAAGTTTTTTCTCATTACTATAAGGTCTTACCTTGACCATGACCCCAAATGTTATCACCTGCCTTGATTACTTATATGACTCTTCCAGACTTGGTTCTATGTGGCTTCTGGTCATTTCAGAAAATCTCCTATCATCAAAAGACAAATACTTGACTTCCTCTCCACCCTCCCCTACTGAGAATATTTCTAAAATATGTAGCGCAGACTCAAACAATAATTCAAAATGAAGATGGCAGAACAAAAAGATGGGAAGAACCTTGATGATGTCATGGAGCTACTGAATTAGCTGCTTAGGAGTCCTCCAACGCCTGGACTTTGTATGAGAAATTATAAATCTTTGTTATTGTTTTTATGACCAATCTAGATAGCATATTCAAAAGCAGAGACATTACTTTGCCAACAAAGGTCCGTCTAGTCAAGGCTATGGTTTTTCCTGTGGTCATGTATGGATGTGAGAGTTGGACTGTGAAGGAAGCTGAGCGCAGAAGAATTGATGCTCTTGAACTGTGGTGTTGGAGAAGACTCTTGAGAGTCCCTTGGACTGCAAGGAGATCCATCCAGTCCATTCTGAAGGAGATCAGCCCTGGCATTTCCTTGGAAGGAATGATGCTAAAGCAGAAACTCCAGTACTTTGGCCACCTCATGGGAAGAGTTGACTCATTGGAAAAGACTGATGCTGGGAGGGATTGGGGGCAAGAGGAGAAAGGGACGACAGAGGATGACATGGCTGGATGGCATCACTGACTCGATGGGCATGAGTCTGAGTGAACTCCGGGAGTTGGTGATGGACAGGGAGGCCTGGCTTGCTGCGATTCATGGGGTCGCAAAGAGTCGGACATGACTGAGAGACTGAACTGAACTGATCTGAGGCCATTTTAAGTTTGTTTCTCATAGCTGAAAACGTCTTAACTGATGGAAGAGAAATGATAAAGAGGAAAGAAGAAGATGGATAGGAAAGCTTACTCGGAGCAGGGACCACCTGGGTTGCCCAGGTGAGTTACTAGGCAAAGTCTGATGACAAAATAACTACTTCCGGGGCGTGAGGAAGTGAGGTGCGTTCTTGGGACAGAACTCCTCAATCTGGCGGAAGTTTAGATTGTGACCCCAGGAGTAGAGAGAGGGGAAACCAGGGTTACAGGGCCTTGTAGCCCACGTTCAAAAGTCTGGATTTCTATCTTGAAATGTACGGGGAGCCATCAAAGGATTTTCATCAGGGAAACAGCACAGTGAGAATCAGTGTTAAGAAAAGCGTGGGGTATCACAACTTGAAGATGGACTGCGGGGGTGAAGTCAGGGGAGAGAGTGTAGGAAGAGAAGCGTAGCCATCCAGGCATAGACGAAGGAGATCTGGGCTAGGTGGAAGTGAGGACAGATTTCAGAGGAATCAGGAAACACAAACGGGCAGGATTTCGTGACTGTTCGAGGAGCTGAGGGAGAAGGGGATTCTGGGATGGCTCTGGATTTCTGGCTTGGGAGACTGAGTGGGTGGTGACGCTTTTACCAAAATAGAAAAGACAGGAGGAGGAACAGGTCTGAGGGAAAGCGCATGGACCTCAGATCGCCTGCGGGTGAATCGAGTTGCCCCTGGGACCCTCAGAGAAGGAAAGCTCAGGGAGCACTGGAGATGTGTGTCTGGGTTCAGCAGTGAGGTGAGGGCTGGAGCTGGATTTCAGAGTCATCCAAAAAAGTGAGTGGACTTGAAGCCTCTGGTTTCTGCCTCCCAGAGACGGGAAGAGAATTAAAGAGAGCAATGTAATTGAGAAGTAGTTCTAATATCACTCCTGAGTTTGGAAGGAGAAGCCCTTGGTCCTTGGGTCCTTGGTTCCCTAGATGTCTGACCTCAGGCGAGTCAATTATCATCTGCAAAATGGGGGCAATAATAACTGGCAGCCCCTTCACGGAGCTGATGCGAGGACCATATGCTCCCTCATCCCTGGACGTCCTCCAGAGAGTACAGGCTGTGTTTTTAAATATAATTCTGTCCAACGTGATATTCTTATGAAGGAGAACTCCAGGTCTGAAGGACATGGAGGGTTGATAAGTTCTTTAAAGTGTTCTATGTGTATGTTTTGAATGTGATCATTTGTTCTGAAGAAATAAAAGTGTGTCCCATATTTGAGTTCTAGAATTGCTGAGAAAAGGAAACTTTGTAGTTTCTAACATCAAATGTGACTGTTGGTATCGCTAAGGACGTGCAGGTATGTGTGTGCCGAGGAGGGTGGCGGGGGTAGGGGAGCAGGAAATCTAGGTCAAAAGAAGAACTAGGAAACTCGGCACCAGGGCATCGTCATCACATAAAAAACACAAGGGCATTTTACTCTGTGCCATCTCCCCCAAATTTCAAGGCTCTGGAATTCCTTTCTCCCATCACATGGGAAGACATGTGGGTTGGGGAGCAAATGTCAAATACCAAGGTGAGCAGGGATGAAGTAAAAGAGACCATTTGGAAATGGGCTCATCGCAGTAGGAACTACATTTTGCACTTAGCTCTCTGACCCAAAACTGGCTGTAATTTTAGTAATCGTGGCTCATACTCATTTACACCCTGTAGCCACCGAAAGATTATCCCACAATGCCGTCCATTTTCCTCACCACGTGATAACCTGGTCTGCCTGACATCGTGTTCCCAAAGAGGCAAATTTATAGGCTTTTTATGATGTATAAAAGGCAAGGGTTTAAAAAAAGTCTCATTTTCAGCAAAGAAGAGTCTTTGGGGGGTGGTGGTGGTGGTTTCCTCCCGCCGTTGTTGGCAGGGCTGGTACTTCCTGTCCCTCTCATCTCTCCATCTCCTCCGTTTCTCTATCTCTTGTCCCCATCGTGCAAACCTGTGCAAGGAGTTCAGCCTAAACCCGTGAGGTTTTACCCTCAACTTCGCTGTAACTTAACTCTTACAGTGTTGCCTGCCGGAATCATTTTCTGGGTTACGTGGCCTGAGAATAAGTTAGACGTGGGAAGAGGACAAAATGTACGGTTGGAAGAATTTCAAAATTGGATGAAATTATAGCTCTTAGAGGCATAGCAGAAATCAGAAGTGTTGAAGAAGTTAATTACGTAGGACTAACTCTGGGGGCTCTTTGGTCGCTGTTTTAGGGGGAAGAAATGGGGTCGTGTTAGATGAATTGCAGAAGCACATAGAGATGGCCTGGCTCGAGAGACATTTTTTAATAACGACTGGCAGATTCGAGTGGGAAGTGTAAACGGGGTGCTGTGTGCGGCTGCAGGTGGAGAGGTCGTGATATGCACACGAAACATTCAACTCCTGACTTTTAGAATGTTTCTCTCACAGGAGAAGTGGGATCCAGTCATGTGGCTAGAGTTCCATGTCTGCCATCTTGTTTACCATTCTGGGATCAGCATCTAGTGAGCAACTGCTGTTTGCACTTGGGTGCTGGGAATACAGAGATGAATAAGCTGGGGCCTACACCCTGGGGACTTCACCGATTGCAGCAGGCAGCTGGTGATGAGCAAATCAGACAGTTTTTGTATCTTCTAATGAAAAAGTCTGTTTAGTGTTTTAGAACTAAAGGCATAACATGAAAGAGCACTCAGGAGTGCATTGCTGGGGTAGTCAAGAACTGGCCTTGAATACAATTTCTAAAAAACCCCCAAGAAACAGAACACCAATTTCTAGGCTCCTGGGGCTTGCTACCCATATCTGGAGGAGACAGTTGTACGCAGAGACCCACAGGCGGGCCCACTGACCACCATGATACAGACCTTCCATGAGACTCAGCCAACAAGCCCCATCCCTTATGGCTGCAATGGATAGGATTTGAAAGGAAGGAAGGGTTTGGCTTTCTGATAGAATTCTAAATGAGTGTGCAGAAACACAGTTTAACAACTCAAGAACTATGTACTGAGCCCCTATCTGGGGCCGTAACTTGTGTCAGGTGCTGGGAAGACACAAAGATGAAGCCAGCAAGACTCTGCTCTCAGACCAGCGGTGGGATGACCCACTCATTCATTCGTTCATTGACTCTTCCTCACCTTTCTGCAGGCCCAGCCCCCACCCCCGCAGAGCTCTGGGGAGTGAAGCAGCCACTGTGAGACCAGACAATCAGGATGGCATGGGGGGAGAGCAGCAGAGGTGGTGCTTCCGTGCAGAGAGCGGAGCTCGGAGCTCGCCTGCTTGTAAATAGGGTGTGAATGCCTTGAGCAGAGTGTGTGAAATGCCATGGAGGAGCTGAAGAGGGCGTAATGAGTTTACTGGGGTAGTGGGGGGTGGGGAGGATTCATGAGGGTTCCCTGGCAGAGGTGGTCAAAGGCACGTGTGCAGAAGGACATTCAGAGTACAGGGAGAGCCTGAAAAAGGACAGTGTGCATATTGCAGTGTGACTTGGGCCATTTCATACACAAAGATGTGTGTGTGTGTGTGTGTGTATACATGTTCTTGCACTTGAGCATGATGAGGTTGGGTGGTAGGTTGAGCTCAGATGGCTTAGATTTCCATCCACTGGTCACGGGGAGCCACTGAACACTTCTGAGGAAGGAAGTAATATGATCCAATTTATCTTCTAGAAAGATCCCTCTGGGTCTAGTTTTTAAAATAAAGGAGGAAGAGAGAGGAGAGAATGAGGTCAGTCAAGGGCATGTGGCAATAGTCTGAACAGTCAAGGGCAGAATGGGTGATATTGACAATATGGGGATCATTTATGGATCATCTGGTTTCCTTTTGACTGGTACCGGGCTCCTCTCCAGTGAAGATGTGGGTTGCTTGGGAGACAGGATAAAAGGGAAATATTCAGAGTGGAGTACAGTGTTTCGGGGTGGGACAGGGCTCCTTTCAGATGCAAGGAGGGACAGTTGGCAGTTTCAAGTCCTATAGGTGTTTAGCAGGGTCCTTACATTCTACACTCAGGAGGTCACTGGTGGACTTTAACGAAGTGTTGGGGGTAAGAGTCAGATTCCAGAGGGTCTAGTGGAGTGAATGGGAAGTGAGGAAGTGGAGACAGCCAGCACAGAGAATTTTTCCCAGTGTGGCCATGAAGGAGAGGAAAGAAATTAGAAGCTGAAGCAGAGTTGAGGAAAGATTTTTGCTTTTTGTTTTTCCTTTTCTGGAGAATAGAGAAAACTTAAGCCAGATGGTTTGGTTTGAAATGGGAGGTGAGGATGGGACTTGCCCCCACACCCACCTCCCAGGGGCCTCTTTTGGGTGAGAACACTGCAGAGTGGTTGATAACCGCATGGTCACAGTACCCAACAGGGAAGGGAGGAACTTCTCACCTTGTCCCAGACCCCTCAGTGACCTTGGTAAGGTCCTGAAGAAGTGAAGGTCACTTTTTCCTGGGTCAGCAGCCCAAGCAGTATTTTGACCTTGAGAAGCTCCAGCATTGAAGGCGTGCTCTTGGGAGCCACATTGCCAGATCTTGCACAGTGACGGCAGTTAGATAAACACTCGGAGTGGGGAATGCACGGACGCTAAGTCGCTTTAGTCGTGTCCGACTCTTTGCGACCCCATCGACTGCAGCCCGCCAGGCTCCTCTGTCCATGGGATTCTCCAGGCAAGAATACTGGAGTGGGTTGCCATGCCCTCCTCCAGTGGATCTTCCTGACCTAGGGATTGAACCTGCCTCTCTTATGTCTCCTACATTGGCAAGCAGGTTCTTTACCACTAGCACCACCTGGGAAGAGGGCAGGAAGGGGATTGTTCAAATTCCACCTGGTTTGTGCCCTGCAGACACTTTCCGATTCCCCTGCTCACGTGTGACAAGGTTATTTCCATAGTAAGCTTTTATCTTAATGGAGAGACAACGGTGGCCACATGGACTGCTGAGGATTGGGGATCAGGCTATCTGAGGTGCTCAGAGGCCAGGGAGGCATGGGTGCCACAGACTCTCCCGTCACTTCTTTAAGGGCTTGTGCTATTTGGCACTCTGAGATGCAGAGTCCATGTAAGTGTGGTGCATGGAATGTGGAAGAAGTCCAAGGCCTCTTCAGCTCAGCAAACCGCCACTACAAGTCAAGTGCGGGTGGAAGACAAGCTTTGAGAAACCCCAGAGTGGCCAGGTGTGAGTGGCCTTCACTGACCTGAGTTTCCTCCAGCAGCCTTTCCAGGCATCCCCACCCACACCTTCCTCCTGTAAGTTGCAGCCGTGCTGAGCCTTGTAATGCTGACCAGACTCTGCCTGAGCTTGACCATCTCTGAACTTTCACCAAAAGCCTGACTCACCTTTACTGCTTTCCCTGACAACTGACGTTGCCACCCCTTCCTACAACCCCATCTTTCAAGGTGGGATCACTTGTCCCATACCTGTGCTCCTGAGCACTTAGATAAAACATCTATGAGAAGCCCTGCACATGGATGTATTTCCCACTCCAGACCACAAGCATCTTAGGACAGGGATTGTGGCTTATACAATCAGATTTCCTTCACCCCGCCTGGTGGTTAGTGCACGGGTGCTCAGAAGAAACCTTTTTGGTTGAGGTGAATTTTGGATTTTGAAAGAACTGTTTGTGTTTATTGAGAAACAATTTAAGCAGTTCAACTGTTAGATTAACTTCGCGATTAGACCAGAATAACCTAAACTCTCCCTGGCTCTCCTGGGCCCCATGTCACCTACCTTCAGAACATCGCCAGCGTGGAAGCCCAGTTCATCTTCTCCCGAGGCCATGAAATCGAACTTGGCAATGGCTTCCATGTTGTTACGTGAAGCTGGAAGAGAAATAAAGTGGTCATTGTGTTTTCTGCCAGAAGGGCAGTCCTAGCGGTTGGTAGTGGAGGATCCAATGTCTCCAGGCTGGAGAGGGAGGTGCAGGCACACAGGAAGGGTTTTTGTTTTCAGAAAGAGCTGCCTGAGCCCCTAGGATCCGTTTTCCGACATCGTTCTCTGAATCTCCAGATGCCAGGAGCAGGAAATGAAGGCCAGTGACCACCTTCCCCTTCTCCTTTCATCCCCATTTGCTGTCCTGGCCCGTGATCATTTCTGGGGCATCTCTGTTTCCGGTTGATAAGGACAGAAGACTCGCTATCATCGCTACCTTGGGGCCTGAGGGACTGGAAGGACTGTTCTGTAAACACTGTCCCTCGGCAGCTATATTTAACCAGCCGGTGTTAATTAGACAGATGCCATTTTCTCTTTTACATCTGAATCATTTAAGAGAATTAGACAGCTTTGGTCAGTGGGGAACTTAGCCGTCTTCTACATGGTTTGAGAGTAGAAAGCATTCTCATTTTAGACCTGGGAGACTCAGATTCCAACTTTTATTATTATTATTATGGAAGCCAACACAGTTTTGGAAATTTTCATTTTCATGCCTCTGAATTGAGTGAAAATATTGGCCCCTCTTAATAATATGTGAGACCTGTATAAAGATAAATAAGTCAACTTACGAATGAAATATAGTTGGGTTTTTTAGGAGACAGTGGGGTGTAATAGAAAGAGAGCAAAGTCCTGGTTTTGTTGATGGACAGCTGTGTGAGCTTGCGCAAGAAAACCTCCCAGAGTTTACTTGTTTGTAAAAGGGTGATCATAATGTTCAGTGGAGAAGGATGTAAGATGAAATTAAATAATAGACACCAGATGTTATCCAAGACAAAACCGAGTTTGAATAATTTTGTAGAATGAATTTATCCTCAGCAAACACAGTCTAACCAAAAGCCGCAATAATTTTCTTCTGATTTTCCCCACCTCCTATAAAGTTTTCTCTTTGAAATTTGATGCTTATTCTCCACGACCCTCAAGTTCTTTGGTTCTCTGCTCACCGTCAGGACACCGTCTTGAACGCTGCTGTTTGGCACTAATGTTTTGCAAAATTTGTCTCAGAAACCCTCAAACCTAACTGACTTTCGATGACCAGTAAACTGGGACCACAGGTGTCCTCTCAGTGGGAAATTCTGCCCAAGTGAGGAGATTTAGGTAAATAACGAAGGTGGTTGCGGGTGGGAGGGGGTGACTTGCATAGATCAGGGGATTAAAGCCCAGCAGTGATAGCAAGGGGCGCCGCCTCTGATTCTCCACATTTGCTTGGTCTTCCAAAGGCCATTTGTAGGGATGAGCATTACAAAGCCCAAAGACATATTAAGCAAAAAATATCTCAGGAGCCAAAGTAAAATGTCATAGCTCACTGCCTGAGCTTTATCACCAGCCAAAACTTATTTCCAGACTCAAAATCTATATACTTTTTATGCACTTTCTTCAAGATCTGTCCATCTAAGGCAAATTAAAATTTTTGTGACCCGGGATGACCCACTCAACAGGAAGGAGTACTCTGTCCTCCTCCTGGGTGAAAGCTAAATGCTTTTGCTGATTGGATTCACCCCATTACTTTCGCATGCAAAGCTTTCCCTAATTAAGGCCTTGCCTCTGGTTTGCAGGATGATGGGTTCCTGTGGGTCACCCTCATGGTATCAGCAGCAGACACTGGTCACATCAGGAGATCAAGTGTCAGGTGAATGGTCCCGAAAACCAAGATCCCATTTCTATGCAAATTTACCTTAATAAGCAGAATGGAGACAAGGGGAGGGCAAATGCTAGACATATTAGAAAATCACATACATTAGAGATGAAAAAAAGAGCCTAAGGCATGCTCTAGAGATGACCTTGAGCTTAGAAAGATCTTTCCTACCTTACATATAACTCAGATCAGGCCTGGATGCTTGGTCCAGGCTGGCTCTAAGTCATTCAGTGAGAAGACTGGAAGCAGAAGGAAAATTGCTTCTGAATGGTGGCACTTTTCTCTGCCTTCCCCCAGGAGGCAGGTGGTGTGGCAAAGCCAACAACAGAGGCACACTGCAGAGCTCCCCAGCTTGCAATATTAATCCTGGCTCAGAAAACCCAATTAAACAAGCCCACTCTTTATGAAATCACTTTGAAAAAATTTGCTTGTGTCCCATTTCCATTTGTGAAATGAAATCTGTTCAGATGCTGCTTGGTGGCAGAGATGCCCCGGCTGGAAGGGGTGGGGGATTGCTCCGTTTTCGTTCAAATCACAGAGCTTTGCAAGCTCTTCCCTTCAATTTACCGTTCTCTGCTTCCCTAATAGCAGAGAATGATAAATGTGCCAGCCCCAGGGGTTGGTCTTCTGTTTGATCATAAAAATGCGTGGAAATTGATATCCTATTCCTTGCTATCCATTAGTTTTAATTTTGAAAAGTTAAAAATTACCACCTGGGGGAAAAAAAAAACAGAGCTAACACAGTTTATTCAGTATTTATCCATTTTGTTTGATAGTCTGTACCTACCACTGCTGCATACTGCATCTGCAAGAGAAAAGTAATAAATGATGGAGATAGAGCACGGTAGCAACAACTCCACGAGAGAAAAGGTGGGGGTGGGGCAGAGAGAGAAACGGCAGCAGCCTCAAGAACTCAAGAACGGTGGAGCCTTCTCACTGCTGTTTGCAGTAGAGTGCTCCTGACCTCAGGGGAACATGAAGACAGACACCTCTTCAGAGAGCCGCACAGACGGGTTAAATGTGCTTTCCCTTCCAGTGATCAGTCTTAGAAACGGCTGCACTGCTACCTGCCATAGAGTGTAAATAAGAAGTGACGGCATTCAGGTGCCAAGCCACTGTCAGCCGCTTCCCCCCATTCATCCCAGGCCTGGGGATGGTAGCATTTGTCCAGGAATCCCGCCTCTAAATTGCACAGGGCTCCTGCCCCAGGTGCTGGCTCTGTTTCCTCACCAGCCCTCTGCATCTCTCTCCCTCTCCCACTTGACAAATGGCACGGAATGCCCATTAGCAGCCCCGAGACATAGATCACCCCGCATGCCAACAGGATGCCCTCGGCACGATTTTATCTGCCCTTGTATTTCCATTTAAGTTTCTTGTACCACCAAAATCCCTGAAAAACAGTCAGGCTATATACTACGGATGTTTATCTGCTTCTAAAATATGTCACCACAGAGGATGAAAACAAAAGTTGGGAGACGGTTCTTTAAAAGAGTCTGCATTTGAAAGCCAAAGTCAGGGGATGTGTTCAGAAGAAATACATAGTTTCCATCAAAATGGTACCAGGGAAGCAACTTCTTGAACAATTTCAGCTCCTCCTAATTTGGCTATGAACAGCCAAGGCTTCCGTTTTCTGTATCTCTGAAAAACAGCATTTGCATAACAGCACAGAGCTGGAGGAAGATGCAGGCTCAGGACCCGGGGAAAGAAGGAATCCTGTGTGTGTGCTCAGTCGTGTCTGTTTGTGACCCCATGGACTGTATCCTGCCAGGCTCCTCTGTCCATGGGATGTCCCAGGCACACATGCTGAAATCCTCACCCTTTCAATCTGCCAGGCAAAGCCCTTCTTGGAGGCAGTGGGAAGGCAGCACTTCCCCACCTCCCCGCCTAAATTGACAAGGTCAGTGACTTTTCAGATGTGGGAAACCTTATGCTGCCAGGAAAAAATGATGCTCTCTAAGCCTCGCTGTATACAACAGATCTGTTCTTGAAGAGTTATTATGAAGAGAGTATTTGTAAATGGAATCATATTAGCGTGCATTATGGAGACTCATTCTACAAAGGAACCCCATGGTGAATCCCTTTATAAAATGAAAGGGAAAATTTGTTATGCAAATAGCTACCTTTTAATTTCTCTGTTTTAAAGGCTGGGTTTTTCGTGCACTGAGTCTTAAAATAGATCGCACCTGTGTATCTTCTCCCACCTCACATAGTGGGTTAAATAAATATTAGTTTCCCCTTTTCTTAACCCCCAAATGCTTTGTAAAAACCTATACATACTGATATATAACATTTTACCTTGGAGTATAGACGTGTGTGTGTGTGTGTGTGTGTGTGTGCGGGCTCAGTTGTGCCCAACTCTTTGCAACCCCATGGACTGTAGCCCACCAGGCTCATCTGTCCATGGGATTTCCCAGGCAAGAATACTGGAGTGGGTTAACATTCCCTCCTCTAGGGGATCTTCCCCACCCAGGGATCAAACTCTCATCTCCTGCATTGCAGGTGGATTCTTTACCTGTTGAGCCACTGGGGAAGCCCAAGTATAGACTAGTAATCCTCCAGACCTTTTTTGCAAAGGACCAGAGAGAAGAGATTTTCAGCTCTGGGGGCTGTACAGACTATGCCACGACCAGGCGTCTGTCCTTTTTCAGGCAGGCAGCCTGAGAGAACAGTAAACCAGCAGGCGGAGCTGGGTTCTAATACAGCTGGATGCCATCACCGACTCAATGGATGTGAGTCTGAGCAAACTCCAGGAGGTGGTTAAGGGAAACTCCAGGTGTGCTGCCGTCCATGGGGTCGGAAAGAGTCAGACATGTCTTAGCGACTGAAAAACAACAAGTTTTATTTATGCTCACTGAAACTCGAATTTCATATAATTTTTACATGCCAAAAGATATTATTATTATAATTTTGCCCCACTGTTCAAAAAAGGGAAAACCATCTCATTTGTGGAAAAAATACATGAGTCAAATCTGACCTACTGGCCATGGTTTACAGACTCCGTATAGTCTTTAAAAATTTTCTTTTTGTTTTTTAGAGAGTTTGGGAATAGGCTATTTTTATTTTATTATTTATATATTTTTGGCCATGCCCCGAGGCATGTGTGATCTTAGTTTCAGGACCAGGGATCAAACCTGTGTCCCCTGCAGTGGAAGAGAGGAGTTTTAACCACTGGATAGGGAAGTCCCATGTAGATGTTTTTAGCTATATCCTATCTCCCCTGGTAGTCTGTAAACTTCCTGGGGTCTCAGGAGTAGATGAACTTGTATTTGAACCTCAGACGTGCCATTTACTTCCCAAGCATCCTGCTTCTTCATCCTCAACCTGATTCAGTTCAGTTCGGTCTCTCAGTCATGTCTGACTCTTTAAAACCCCATAGTCTGCAGCACGCCTGGCTTCCCTGTCTTTCACCAACTTCCAGAGCTTGCTCAAACTCATGTTCATCAAGTCGGTGATGCCATCCAACCATGTCATCCTCTGTCATCCCCTTCTCCTCCTGCCATCCTAACCCGGTAGCAGCCACCCTTACTTCATGGGGGTCTTGTGTGTAAATGTGTATAAAGGCTCTGGCACACAGTAGGCGTCTGATGAACAGTAGCAGCAGTTGCTGTTATTTCTCCTTACATGCCTTGTGCTACCTCGCCAGTGCTTAGTGGCACCTAGCAAATGCTCGCTGAGAGACTGGCAACATGATGAACGACCTGCCATCAGAATTACAACTGTAATTGATTTCCTCAGAAGAGGGGCAGCCGACGGAAGGACCCATTTACAAGGATCGATTAATTTCCCATTCAAAGGTGCCCTGACTTCTTGGCAGACTCAGCTAGAGATAATGAAACATGCACCCACATTAAAGGTTTGATTTATTTAATCCAATAGAGGGCAATGGTGCGCCCCAAACCATGGATTTCATCTTGTAACTTTTCTATGCATCTTGAGTCCCTCACAATCTTTCTCCAGACAGGTTGGCGACTGTCTTCTTTGTCTCTGGTGCATTTTAAGGCATAAACTTTAACATTTCAAAGACTCTCAAACCCATAAAATACAGAATTGCTTCGATGGAAAAGAATCGGAAGACATCTGCTCCTACACATTTTCTGATGCTTCAGTTCTCCTTGAGCTCCCTGGGAAGCAGGTCCCCTTTCATCTCCAACTGACCAGCCCCTCACTCCAGTCTGTGGGTCTAGGTTGATGTGTGTTGAAACCTCAACTGTGTATTTTCTTTTATCTTAACCTTCCAGCTGTGCTTAGAGCCCTTCTGCCTTTGTTTATCACCTCTTACAGGGCATTGGACAGAGCAGCAAACCGAGAAAGGTCATAGAGGGCCCTTCTTGAAAATTCATACTCATAGGGTGGACAACGGGGCTTCTCTGGTGGCTCAGATGGTAAAAGAATCTTCCTGCAATGCAGGAGACCCGGGCTCAATCTCTGGGTCGGGAAGATTCCCTGGAGAAGAGAATGGCGACCCACTCCTGTATTCTTGCCTGGAAAATTCCATGGACAGAGGAGCCTGGTGGGCCACAGTGCACGGGGTTGCAGAGTGGGACGACTGAGTGACTAGCGTGCACACACACAGGGTGGACGGCTACCTATCACTCACCTATTAACCTTGGCTTATCTATTCTTCCAGAGACCCAAATCAATCTGTTTTGGAAAAGAAAGTGAAAACAAAGAAAAAGGCTGAGCATGACCAAGAGATCAAGGCTGGTCTTTCCTCACTTTGGGTTCTCAAATGACAACATTTTGCCTCTGTTCGAAACCAGCAGAATTCTTGCTCACAGGGTGCCTCTTAATCAGCCAACCATGCTGGAAATAACCTTCTTGCTGAACGTCTTACAAGGCTTACAGATTCCTTTTCTGTGCCTGCTCTTGAGTTACTCCTAACTCGTCCTCTGGAACCTTACAATAGAGTGCCTCCAATCCTATTTTCATAAGATTCCTTTTCTCCTTTCTCTGGAGATTTGGATCTGAAGTCATATGTGGAGGGTGAGGTGGGAACTGGAATCTTGGCTGCTACCATCTACGGCAGATAGCCGTGAACTTGGGAGCAGCCACCAGGGGCTTCTGCTTTAAGCAATTTACAACCAACAGCTCCTATGCTTCTCTGGATCTCCCGAGTCAGAAACGCAGGACCATTCCTTTTTGGGTTTAGCATCTCTGAGGCCTTCTCAGGAAGATCTGGCCTGTTTCCATAGGTACTCTCTCCATGGGATATAAACATTTCTGCTTTTTATTGCAACCAGAGTGACCCAAGACAAGCAAAATGTACCCCACCAAACCATTTCTGGCTAGCTGGCTGAGATTTTAGTGCTCTCTAAAAGCCTCCATTTAAAATGATTTTGTCCACAGGGACATTCTTATTTTCCTCTCGTCCCCAGGTGACTCAAGATTTCCTCCTCCTAAGTTCCAGGAAGGACTTCCCTGGTGGCTCAGTGGTAAAGAACCCACCTGCCAATGCAGGAGACGTGAGTTCGATCCCTGCGTCAGGAAGAGCCCTTGGAGAAGGAAAAGGCAACGCACTCCAGTATTCTTGCCTGGGAAATCTCATGGTCAGAGGAGCCCGGTGAGCTACAGTCTATGGGGTCACAAAAGAGTTGGACACAACTTAGCGACTAAACAACAGTGACGACAACAAGCCCCAGGAAAGGATAAATCCCCTGGCATGTCCGCCCTGGGTAAAGACATGCAACCAGAGGGGGCCTTTGAAGCTTGTCCCAAGATGGTGATTCCTTGACGGCTGACCTGCTGATGCCAGTCCTGGAGCCACTAGGAAGTGGCTTATGAACGGAAGCCTCAGGGGACACGCCATCTCCCTGCACAGGTGTGTCCCACATAGAACAATGCATCCTCTAAATGCTTCCCTGAGGAAAGCAGCAACAGAGTGGTCCCTGATGTCAGGTAATGGGCAGTAGGCAGTGGGATAGGAACATGGGCAGGGAAGGTGTGCTGCCCGGGATGGACTCAAGCTCAGCCCATAACCATCTACTGCAAGGCTGGTGGCACCCAGCCCAAACTTCTAACATTTCTCTCCATCAGGGCCTCCTGCAGACCCTCTGCCAGCCTCTTAGTTTCAGTCCAGCCTGGGATCCCCAGCCCCACCTGGACCCCTTGGCTTTGCCCTGAGATTTTTTTTTTCCTATTTTCCTAATGGGAATCATCTCCCCAGCTAGAAGGCACTTGGTTTCTAGGTTTGGAAGCTAAAGAAATATATTTCAAAGACTAACAGACAAACGTGACACAAACTAGAGAGTCCCTCTAAGCTCCTGATATCCTTATTTAATCAAATTGCTCTTCTACTGGTCCCTGTCTGTCACTGTGGATTATGGAGATTTCATTGGTCTCAAGGATGCTTTCCTCTCTTAAAATTAGCTCTTCTTTTCCTCTTTAAGGTTTTTTGTTTTGTTTTGGGCAGAGGATGGCAAGGGGAGGAAGGTAAAGAGGGAAGAGACTAGTCAGGAGACAGTCCCTGTGTAGGTCTCTCCCCTCCCCTGCCTTGTAAATTGAGTGATGCCCAGGAGAAGGGTCATCAGTCGTATAAGGATGTGAGAGTTCAACCATAAAGAAGGCTGAGTGCCAAAGAATTGATGCTTTTGGATTGTGGTGCTGGAGAAGACTCTTGAGAGTCCTTTGAATGGCAAGGAGCTCAAACTAGTCAATCCTAAAGGAAATCAACCCTGAGTATTCATTGCAAGGACTGATGCTGAAGCTGAAGCTTCACTACTTTGGCCACCTGATGCAAAGAGCCAACTTATTAGAAAAGACCCTGATGCTGGGAAAGATTGAGGGCAGGAGGAGAAGAGGGTGGCAGAGGATGAGATGGTTGGATGGCATCATTGACTCAATGGACATGAGTTTGAGCAAATTCCGGGAGATAGTGAAGGACAGGCAAGCCTGGCGTGCTGCAGTCCATGGGGTTGCAAAGAGTCAGATACAACTGAGTGACTGAACAACAGAAGAAGGGTCACTTGCTCTTCTTTCTTCTGAATATTTATTACTTTACTTTTCTTTCATCAACACCAGTGCGGCTTATAAAACACAACTTTCTCATTAAACTCAAAGCGTACCGTATAAGATCTCATTCATTTTCAAGCTTTTTGTAAGAAAAAGATCTCTTTCTTTAAACGTAGTGTGTGTGTTCTCTCAAACTTCAAGCAAATTCTTTTTTTCCTGTCTTGTCACTCTGCCAGGTGAGGCTGCCAGCCACGGTGACCGGGTTTCAAAGCTCAAGTCTGTTGCTGACTTGGTAGCAGGGGAAAACAAGTTCTCTGTGCTACGGTTTCTTCATCAGGGCTTGAGAGATTTCTCACCTCACGGCACAGTGTTTCGGGAAGATAATACAGGAAGTATGGCTCATTCTTGGGAACCGACAGTTCAGTGGATCTTTCTCCAAAGCACGTTTTGCCTCTTAGCTATCTACCATTCTGTTTTGTAGAGAAAAAAAAAATTTTTTTATCTTCAAAAATGTCAAAACTCGTAACACAAGCATAAACTCCTTTGCAGCTTTTCAAGGCCCCCATCTCTGCCCCCATCTCCCTCTGGGCAAGTGTTAGCTTCCCCCTGCTTACTGAGGACCCCAGGCTGCAATATCATCACAGTGCACTGTAATCAAGACAATCTAGTAAGCAACGAGAAAAGATAGCATTGACCAAAGGGAAGTGGGGAAATGGAAGTTTGAGAAACACAAAACTGATTTGGCTTCTGAACCTTATCCGTGGGTGCAGAGCTCGGTCACCATGTTGCTATCTCGAAACAGGAAGTCCCAGCTCTTCCCTGTAGGAAGACCTCAGGGAACATGCCTCACCAATGCCTAGAAACAAGAACCAGCTAAGACTAAGTTCCATTCATTGATATGATCCATTACGTGCCAAGGGCTTCACAAAGGGCCACTGTTTGCAAAATGCATAATCATAATCATTATTATTATTCACATTTTCTATATATTTTTTGTGGTGCCATGGAGCATGTAAGACGTTAGTTTCCCGACCAGGGATCAAACCCGTGCCGCCTGCATTGGAAGCACAGAGGCTTAACAGTTGGACCACCAGGGAATTCCCTCATTCACACTTTATGAATGAGAAACTGAGGTGAGAGATTAGGGTACATGTCTGCTGGCTCCTAAGGCTGTGCTCTTTCTTCTCTGTCCAGTGCAAGTCCTGCACTAGTTCAGGATAATTGCTTAGGGCCCCCTGAACCTTCCTGGGTTGCTGTCCTTCAGCCAAGAAATTGATGGGAACAGTTCTCACATACCCTCAAAATTCAAGCCCATTGCTCTTTGGTCAAAGAGCAAAGACTCTAATAAACCTGGCTGACCTTACACCAAGCAATTGTGCTTTCTGGCAATTGCAGACGTGGAAACAATCTCAGTTAATAAACTTATAAGGAGCTGTCCTCTTCTTTCCTTTCCGTTCTCCCTCTCTTTCTCTCTCTCCCTCCCTGTTTCTCTCTTGTGATGCCATGTTTTTCTAACCTTTCCCACCATCATCTTTTCCTACAATGTGTTCTACTTTTTTTTTTTTAATGTGGATCATTTGCAAAGTCTTTACTGAATTTGTTACAATATTGCTTCTGTCTTGTGTTTTGGGGTTTTGGCCTGAGGTATGTGCCATCTTAGGGATTGAACCAGCACCCCCTGCCCTGGAAGGCAAAGTCTTAACCACTGGACCACCAAGGGAAGTCCCTGCTCTGCGTTTTTTCAACTTCTTTTTCTGTGTCTTCAAAACATCAGCGAAACTTACCATGAATCTAGTTAGAAAAAGTATATCTAAAATGTCCCTGTTTAAAAATCTTCTACACTGTTCATATTTAAATAGCCCCATGAAAACATCAATCCAAAACAACAGCAACAAAAATGAAACAGAAAGAGCCCACCCCGCTGAGGTGTTACCTCCAGCCTGACTCTGCTGCAAGACAAATCTATCATTGCCACTTCCTCATTTTATCCTGATTGTTTCCTAAAGCAATAACAATTGTCTGCAGAAACACCATGAATCCTGCTGGCGAAACCCAACCAGGAGTGAAGCATTAAAAATGCCCACACAGAATCAGAAATTACTTAAGGAGCCCTGTTCGGAGGGCCGGGGGGGATGGTGGTATACGTGAGTGGAAGACAAGAAAGAGAGAGACCAACAGACATTTTACAAATCTCCAGGCTTCATTTTTTCACTTCCTATTTTCTATTCACATCATGAGTTCCTCTGGAATTTATGACCAGGATTTTATGGAGCCTTCATGTTCTCTTTCCCTTTCCCCCTTCTGTTCGCTTCGCATTTGTTTTTATTGATTTGGGCTCTGAAAGCTTGGCTCATTTATCACATATTTGAAAGCCTTCATCTTCTTACTCTGTTTCACCAGGGCTGTAACACCATTCACAAACACCACAAAGACTCTCGGCCTCCTCCCTCCCTTCCCGCACCATCTGTGCTCGGGGCCACCTTAACTTCACCAAAGCACAAAGGGTAGAGTGGATGACTGCGTGACCACAGCTACTTCAATCTTCTTGTCACTTTTACTTATATTCCCCAGCCCCCATTTATTGTTGGAATGCGGGTCATTGTTTTAGTTCACTGGTCACAAAAGCTTGCAAAAGCGGACATGAACATGACAGCTTGCCTTCCTTCATTTCATGTCTATCCCTGAGAAATTGGAGGTAATTACATTTTTATTGATCAAGTCACCCCATAAAGGTACTAAAAAGCTGCCAACAGAAGGGAGGATATTGTGAATTGCTTCCATCAAATGCATAACTGGAATATTCTTGCTTTTTGGATATGTAGGTCTTAATTTGAGTTTGTTTGAACAGAGGAACACCTGTATGGGCCTTGTTTAAAGTCATTCTCTTTCTTTTTTAATTTCCAGTTTTACTCAAGCAGGCCCTAAATCTTGGATTCTCAAAGCTGAAAGTGATTCAGAAAGTTGGTCTTTTCCCAATTTTTAAGATGATAGAGAATGGACATGGCAGGGGTGGGGCAGGTGGACTTGAAAGGAACAGACTAACAGCTTGGTGAACTGGTTACATGAAACCAAAATGTCTGATGATAATTTTCAGTCTGAATTTTTCCCTAAGAAGAAAAGAAAATACAAGAAGTTGATGCTTATAAGCCCCAAATTCTTGTGTCTAAGCTTAAATATCAGCCTCCCCCACCATTCCAGGTACTCCACCACACTAACTCCTTGCTCTCCTGGTCACACTGCAGTTTTCCAATATTCTTCTCAAAATGTGTTACCTAGAATTGGATTCAGGATTCAAGATGTGGTTTCAGCTGGGCTGAGTAGTATAGGACTATTTAATTGTTAGAGCTATACAGAAGGTCCGTGTAGTCAAAGCTACAGTTTTTCTGGTAGTTATGTGATAGTTGGACCATAAGAAAGCTGAGTGCCAAAGAATTGATGCTTTCCAGCTGTGGTGCTGGTGAAGACTCTTGAGAGTTCCTTGGAAAGCCAGGAGATCAAACCAGTCAATCCTAAAGGAAATCAACCCTGAATATTCATTGGAAGGACTGATGTCGAAGCTGAAGCTCCACTACTTTGGCCACATGATTCGAAAAGCCTACTCATTGGAAAAGACCCTGATGCTGGGAAAGATTGAGAGCAGGAGGAGAAGGGGGGAGGCAGAGGATGAGATGGTTAGATAGCATCACTGGCTCAATGGACATGAATCTGAGCAAATCTGGGAGATAGTGGAGGACAGAGGAGTCTGGTGTGCTGCAGTCCATGGGCTTGCAGAGAGTTGGACACGACTTAGCGACTGAACAGCAACAAGATTTTTATAGTGGTGTCACACCGTTGGCTCTGAGGGATATAGCAACTACAACAGAAGTCCAGGTGTTTCTAATGTGAAGGAGGGTCAAGCCAGGCCTGTCTACTTCCTCAGGGGATGTTTTTGGGAAAGAAAATGTGAGGTTCAACTTTAATCTCTCTGACTTTCCTCTTGTTTTTGTTCCCTGTTGGCAGGTCTTTAGTTCATCGCAACTTGCCTAGGTGTGGATTTGTATCCCTCCTCTTGGTTATCTCTTCCAACTGTCTTTCCATAAGCAAATTCGATGGCTTTTTGGTCTTTATTCCACAATAAACGGAACACGGGCTTTGCAGTCAGGCAGAGTTAGCTTTGAATCCTGGCTCCTTCATTTAATAATTGTGTGGTCATAAGCAAATTGGTTATCTCTGAACTCTTGTTTCCTTCCCTAAAAACTCCCTCCAGGTTGCCATTCACCTATTCATCACTATTTTTTGTGTATCAACTGCAAACCTGCCAGCTTCAGTAGTTATCTCTCTACCTGTCTTTCTTATCTTGTTCTCTAGGGTATCATGAAAAATGCAACCAGGTGCCTTGCTGTGAAAGCAAACTGTGCCATGCCCATGGCCCTTTCCAAACCTCAGGAGAAGAAAATAAACCAGAACAGGTCAACTCTTCCTTGAGGGATGCTTGGGGAAATACAAAGTGGAAGAAATTCGGCTTCTCACTCACTTTCCCTCTTTTGTGTCTTCTGTTCCCCGCTCCTTGTCCTCTTTTCCAGTCTGTTGTTTCACTTTCTCGTGTCTTTTAGATCAGCTGCTGTCACATTAGCTGATGCACTCCCATCCTCCTTCCACCCTACGCTGTCTGCTTGACGGAGCAAAGACCCCTGTGAGTTGAAGAGTCCTGGCACACACAGTTTCTGAGGGTCATTTTTCTATTCAGAATTTGTCAATGTCATAGGTAGGTAAACAAAATTTTTTTAAAAAGTCAGGAACAAGACTAGTGCCTGCCTCATAGTGTGCTGGGGAAAAACAAGTGATATATCCTCCAACCCACTCAGCATGGGGCCTGGCACATAGGCGTTGTTAGCTATTTTGATTTCTTGCATTTTCCTCAATTATTGAGACATGTGGCTCAAGGGGACCACGAATGAGGAAGTACAGAACAGCCAGTTCAATGTGAATTTCAGATAAATAACAAATTGTTTCAAGCTACCTCCCAGATCCACTCAAGTCTCTCTTGGGACTTCCCTGGCAGTCTAGCGGTTAAGATTTCACTTTCCAAGGCAGGACATGTGGGTTCAGTCCCTAGTTGGAAAGCTAAGATCCTACATAACTTGCGGCCAAAAAACCAAAACATCAAACAGAAGCAATATCATAGGCAAATTCACCAAAGACTTAAAAAATGGTCCACATTAAAAAAAACACCTTAAAATAATAAGACTCTCTTGTTGTCATTTCAGGGCTTCAGCAATCTCTTTCCAACCTGTCTCTCTAAACTGACTTCAGAGCACCAGCTACCCTTTGCAAATGTGCCTTAGTGAATGGCTTTTCATTGCTCTCTAAGCAGCCCATCCACATCCTTCCTCTGTACTGGTCCTCCTCCTGCCATCTAACTCAGGCTGCCGTGCATGTACAGCTGTGCAGGTTGTCTACTGAACAAGGACCCCCAAATGGGCTTCAGTGGGGATTGAAGAAATTCACCTGGTGCCCTTCTAATCAAGCTCCCAGTCCCAGGGTGGGACTGCACGTGCTTAGAATCATAGGCACACTCCTCTGACTTAAAGGCAGCTGGCTGAACTTCAGCTGCTCCTATAAGGCCTCAGTCAGGGGATCCCTGCTCATCCCCTGTGCTCTCACTCTCTCTTACTCTTCTTGGAGACTCAATGTCTCTATCCCTTGCCGGCTGTTGTCGCCTTGTCAAGTGAGACGAGCAAGTACATAGGCTTTGCAGTCAGACTGCCAGAGTTCAAATCCTGGCTCAACTACTGGCTATATGGGTGACCTTGAGCAAGTTATTTAATCACTCTGAGCCTCAGTTTCCTCATCTTTAAAACAGAAATGGGGCTTTCCTGGTGATCTAGTGGTTAACAATCCACCTGCCAATGCAGGGGACATGAGTTTGATCCCTGGCCTGGGAAGATTCCACATGCTGCAGAGCAGCTAAGTCCATGAGCCACAACCACTGAAGCCTGTGTGCCCTGGAGCCCATGCTCCGCAACAAGAGAAGCCGCTGCAGTGAGAAGCCTGAGCATCACAACTAGAGAGAAGCCCCTGCTCACTGCAAGTAGAGAAAGCCCACGAGCAGCGATGAAGACCGAGTACAGCCAAAAATAAGTAGGTAGATAAAATTTTTTAAAAGTCAGGAACAAGACTAGTGCCTGCCTCATAGTGTGCTGGGGAAAAACAAGTGATATATCCCCCAACCCACTCAGCATGGGGCCTGGCACATAGGCGTTGTTAGCTATTTTGACTTCTTGCATTTTTCTCAATTATTGAGACGTGTGGCTCAAGGGGAGCATGAATGAGGAAGTGTATATCTCATGAAGTCGGGGTGCGAGATAAAACATGGAACATTTCCAGTTCAATGTGAATTTCAGATAAGCAACAAATTGTTTCTAGCATAAGTGTATCCTAAACATTTACCTTGTCCAGAGAACTCTCAAACGGGAAGACTGGCTCACGGTCGAGGACGATGGCTAAGGATCTTTTCACCCTCTCATCTCGATTCTCTCTGCTGCCCCTTCTCCCCACGCAAGGCCTGTCCCATGAGATCTTTCACACGAAAAGTGTGGCGGAGGCTCTCCTGAGGGATGAGAACTGAGGTCTCCGAATGAAGCCTTAAGGCGTTCTTGTGAAGGTTGTGGTTTGTGTGTAGAAGTATGTATTTTCCCATTCATATGCCCTGTGAGCCACAAAATGTCATACGTCCCACTTTCTCTACCTTTCTGGTGTTGTTTGCTGCTTTTGATATTGTGTGTGTGTTCAAAGACACGCTATTACTATTATGCATTCTGGAATGCTAAGTGTTTTGGTAAGTGGGTTTTATATACTGGAATTTCTCTTTTTCATAAGTGACTTTTCTCGTAATCCATGTTTGTGGTAAAGCTGGAATCCTCTAAACCTTCTTATGCATTCAGACTTTTCTCTTGTGATTATTCTGGCATTTCGCATCGTTATTCTCAAATTCACTATCTGCTCTCTCCTATCTATAACGTGTCAAAAATTTCCATGCTTGGCATTTGCACTACAGTAAAAAAATTCCTGGGCACTGGCCCCAGTAAATTATTAGTAGTCTCATCACGTAGTCATCAGGTTGACATTTACTTGTATCATCCATGTATCTAGTCCTGATGACAAATAATCCCTGAATGGGCTGCTGATACTTCATCCTTTCTTTATATGATTTTGCCTTCCTAGAGCCTTGTCTCTTCCTGGAATCATTGCAGAGGAAGTTACTAAACCACCAGCAGTACCAAATGTGGTTCTGTTCTTTTCATGATCTTCTTGTTTTTTATAGTCTTTCATTTCAAATCGTTCATGACTGACTCCCTGCCCAGATTCTTTCCTCTCTCTCTCCTCTGTCTGCACGACCAAGAAGCATCCATTTCTCCTCAAGTTAGCCTTCAGATTTTTTGCTGTTTGACCTCACTGCTCTCACACTCCTTCTTCCTCTTGGGGGTATCTCCTATACTTTATCCTTTTACTCAACAAGCATCAGTGAGTGTTTGTTGAGTGAATGGATAAAGTATAGGAGATTCTTCTATAGGAGATACCCGGCATTGTGCCAGGCACCATGCTTGATGTGGAGATCTGGCATGGATCCGAGAACACATCCTACCCTCAGATGGCTCAGAATCTTGTAGGACAGACAGACAGGTCGACCAAATAAGCAAGAGAAGTGTGACAATGGAGCCAAACCTCAAGTGGGTGAGGAGCTACAGGAGTGGCTCCTAATATCTGGCTCCTGGTATGGGTACAGGCATAGCAGGGACCTGGGGAAGCTTCCCTAAAGAGTGCCAATTGAAATGAGCCTTGTGGACAAGTAGAGGGCACGTATATCACAGACAGAGGTGTGTGTCAGTAGGAGCTGGGGCGCCCAACTGGTTCATGATGGCCATTGTAGATTGGCAGGAGGCGGGGTTGGTGTTTCTGGTGGGGTCAGGTCATGGAGAGCCTTGCATAGCATAGGAAGGATGCTGGACTTTAATCCAAGGGTGATGGAGACTCACTAAATGTTTGCATTAGGTAATGTTTAATCTGGTGGCAGTGTGCAGGGTTAGAGGGCATGGTGGACTAGAGATGAAGAAACTATTACAGGAGGCTTGGCCTGAGATGATGAGAGTCTGAACTATGACAGTGAGAGGCGGGGCTCTTTCTTGGTATTCCTATGCTTTTATCTCCACAGTAAGTGCTTCACATGTATCTCTCTCACATTTATCCTCTTCATTTGCAAGAACCTGAAGGGTCGCAAAGAGTCGGACATGACTTGAGCAACTGAACTGAACTGAGGAATAAGAACTATCATTTAATCCATCTGATAGATAAGGAAACTGAGACTCAAAAAGATTAGCTAATGCCCCAGGTTCACAGGCATCAAAAACTAGTGGAGCTAGAATTCAAATTCAGCCCGCTTTGCTCACATGGTAAACCTCGTTTTACCTCAGGTGAGTCACCGGGACTTTTTGACCAATTAGGAGTGACTAAAAGGTAAAGAAGAGTCTAGAGCTGGACCGTGCAATAGGAATAGAATACAGATCACAAATGCAAGCCACACATGTAATTGAAAATATTCTAGTAGCACATTAAAAGAGAAAAGGACAAATTTTAATTTATTCTATTTAATCTTACAGATCCAAAATACTATCACTTCAACAAGAGATCAGTCTAAGATATAAAAATATTTCGTCTTCTTTCTCTGAGCTAAGTCTGGTGCGTAATTTACACTGAGAGCACATGTCGGTTTGGACCCGCCATACATGAGGAACTTAACAGCACACGTGTCTGGTGGCTGCAATATCGGGTAGTGTGGCAGTAGAATGGCTTTCATCTTTCTTCTGTGGGCAATATGGTAGATGGAGATGACATTTTTGGAGGTAAGAGAATATAGGAAGAAATGATCCTTTGGAAGGAGTTTGAAATTCAAAACATCTAGGTAGAAACATCTAGGTGGAGATTCCTGGTCTTTGTCTTCTCTTGTCTGTGGGTGTGGATCTCAGCAAAAAGGTCTGAGTGGACATATAAATTTGGGAGCTATTCTCATTAGATGGTTGTTAAAACCCCAGGTAAGAAGGAATCACAGGGGGAGATTATGTAGATGGATGAGCCTTTGGAAACAGCGGGAAGGCATGGATGCCTTGTACAGATGAAGGAGTTTATCAGTAGCAGCAGGTGAGGTCTCTCCCCTTGAACAGGAAGGAAGGACAAGATGAGCATGGATGCAGAGGGTAAGTCTGTGCAGGTAAAGGGTGTGGGGATGATGGCAGGGGTCCTCCTAGCTCATTCTACTTTCTTCCCTTCTGTAGAGAAATCAACTCTGGCTTTTATGTCTGACTGCTCACAAAATCTGTATGTGAAAAGGGGAGGAAAAGGCAAACAAAATATAAATATTTGCCTAGCTGGGGACCAAAACCAAGATGAGCCTTCATTACTCCTAATTACCACCCCATTTTCTTTCTCTCTCATTAAACTTTTTTATTTTGAAATCATTATGGACCCACAGGAAGTTGCAGAGTACAGAGAGTTCCCCTATTACTCTTTATCCTGCTTCCCCTGATAAAGATATCATGAAACTATAGTATCAAAACCAAGAAACCGATATTGGTACGATACTACTAACTGGACCTCTAGCTTCCCTTTTACCACTTCCTAGCAAAAAGTAACCTGACTAAAAAGAAAAAAGTGATGTAAGATGTAAAGTCCAACCTGGTCAAGAGCTTGGTGTGTGTTAAAGAGGTTTATCCCTGTAACTAAATGACCTACTAAGACACCGCAGTAAATGCCACTAAAATGCTCAGGCCAAAAGTACCTTCTTACAGCCATTTGTAATTTGCTCCAGCATTATTTGGTTAAACCAGGCTCTTCTCATTTGTATGGAGAACAGCAAGGAATAGACTGCTGTATTAGAGATAGGTATAGATATATAGAGAGATATTCAGCAGCATCTCTGACAAGAAATGCATGGTTCAGAAGAGGGAAGCCATGTGCCCAAGGCTGTACTGTTTTATGATCTGGGTCTCGCTGACTACAGTACTTAGGCTCAGTTTACGACATTATACTATCTCTTGGTATGTGGCTATTTCATGCCCTCATCAACACAGAGGAAAACCGATGGATTAGGAAGGAGTCAGCATGCAGATAAGTGACTCTATTCAATGTTCAAACAGGGAGGATTTCAGAGGAACCCACAGCACCCAACGCAATACATTCCTCGATAAACGCTAAGGGGTTAATCGAACCAGCTCACAAAACAAACAGACTCAAAGGAGACAGGCGCATTCCTCAAAAGCAGGATCAAAGAAAGAACCAAGAATCTCTTTGCTTCAAGGAAACAAAAACCAAAGAGAGAAAATTAAGCCGACTTGAAGAGGTGGCTATCCATCGACCGAGGGTTGGTCAAGGCGAGTAACACATTTATTCACAGAGTGAGAGAGTTCTGCTGTATTTTCACTCCAAGTGGTAATTTGTTAACGGGTAAATATGGAATGACTTTCTTTCTTCCTCGGTGATAAATGAGCTCACTTTCTCAAAAAAACCCCCAATATGTCTGGCAAGAGGTAGAAGACAGAAAAAAAAAGAAATATTTCATCCATTAAGATCTGAAAAGCAAAAGAAATACATATTTCTGATAGCTGGCTGAAAAGAGGTTAGCCTTGACAATTCCTGGGCGGCTGAAGAAGGAAAAATTTAGCAGGAACAGGCTGAATAAGGGTGGTCAGATGCCTTAAGGCTGAGTGATCTCTATAAAATGACATTTTTCCTACACGGGCTCCTTATTTATTCTGTGTATCTACACCTTCCCTTATATCACTGAGTATTATATGTGTGCTACCAGTAATAAAATAGTTTTTGTCAAATCCAAGAAGACAGGCTGAGAGCAATTTGCAGCTGTGGGAGCAGGACACAGGGACGGGTTTTGTCATCTGTTATAGCCACTGGGAAGGGTCTTCAGCCTTCAAGAGCCAAGACAGAGCAGCACACACGTGATAAGAGCAGAGGAAATAATTGAAATCAACTCAGCTCTATAAATGTTGTTATCAAATAGTCAAGGGAGGAAAGAAGAAAGAAGCCCCTCTTTTGATGGATTGGCTCTGCATCGACCCAAGTTCAAATTCAGCCAAGAGGTCAGTTTTGTCATTGATCTCCCACCAACTGTGTCACTCGACCATTCATATTGAACTCCAGCCATTGGTTTGGGGATGAAGAGATGCAGTCTGCATTTTGAAATCCGTGCAAATGCTTAAATAGACCCTGCTTTCCAGGCAGGCAACAAGAATAACCACCAGATACAACTTCAACTCACCTCACCTTCTAGCTGTTGAAACATGAGACATTTCTCCCATATCTAGTCCACTGCAGGGGAACTGTTTTTATTAGGGTCTTTCAAGACCGGCTCTGAGACATATCGTAGATATTACCATCAAAGTCCCGCAAGTAGACAATGAAATAAAACCGATGCCAGGCCGACAGGCACACCCAGGAAGGCAGAGAGGGTAGGAGTCTCATCACTGCCACCTTCCCCCAGATCACTTTGAACTGCAGATAAGCTAAGTGGGGGCAGCATGGCCACGGGGGCAGCATGTAAATGTGATCAACGGGGCATCTGGTTTCCTGTCTCTCTGCAGCGTTCATGGAAGCGATCATGAAAAAAAAAAAAGAAAAAACAACGGGAAGAAGCGAGGAGGAAAAATAAGGAGAGACAGGGCCCCTTCTGGGGAAAACAATTTTAGTCCTGAATTCTCAACTGTGCATTCTGGTGACGGCTTCTACTGAGCGCTGGGTGACAGACACGCTGTTAGATCCAGGTTGGGGCCAGGCAAGGGGCGGCAGCTTCTGCCTCAATCTTTCTGCTCTCCCTTCCCCACTCCAATCATGATAAATATATTTATACTCACTTGATTATGTCAGCCAGACAATGCTCCCCTAATTGGCAGTGATCAGGTTCCAGAATTGCTCAGGTGAACCCGCTGTCTCTATCAGGCAGATTGAGAAGGGGCCGCTAATGGCGTCCTCATTAACAGTTTCCAGTGGAATAAAAAGCAATCCCCCGACTCATGCATGGTAGTGAATTTTCCTAACAGCTCCTAAAACCAGCCCTTGAGGAACTCAGGCTTAGATGAACCTGCCCAGCATAGAATGCTTTTATAAATCTTCCCCACCCCCGGCTCAAGTGCACAGAAAAAAAACCCATAGCCACTTCCTTCTGCTCTTTTGTTCTTTTACACTTTTTCTCTTTTCTTTTAGAGGGCTTATGGAGCTAACTGTCATTTTTGGTTCTTGGTTCTTTGCAAATTTCAGAGACATCTGGCATGCACTTTACTGCATTTGCCAGCTCTGGTGTTTGTAGATACGTACACGGTCTCTGCTGCGTGTGCCTGTGAACATGCCACGTGTATAACTTACCAGTGCATAATTTGGAGCTTGAGTGTGTTGGTATATACTGACACGTAAGTGTGAATACCACAGTACTGATCATAAGTAACTGCTCAATAAATATTTGTTACATGAATGCACTAAGGCAAATGCTATTCATTCATTCATCAGACACTTGAATGCCTCTTGGGTGCCAGGCACTGAGCTAGATGCTGAGTGTTTGGTGATGCATACGAAGTCCCTGCCCTCAGGGAGCTCACAGTTGAAGGGCGGGAGGCAGGCACAGGAACAGGCAATTATAAGACATCTAAGAGACACAGAGATAGAGTCTTGTGTAGGGCAGCACAGAGCTCCAGGGAGAGAGAACTTAGCCCACCTATGGGAGGAGCTGAGGCTGGGTATTTGTGGGGGTGTCTCCTGAAGGTGGTAAGGGTTCCGGACAAAGAAGACAGCACAATCCGTGGCAAGACACAAGAAACAACAGGATGTGAGCAGAGAACCAGAAGCCAGAGGATGCTGCAGGAAATCATGGAGGCAGGGGGTTGGCTGGAATGAAGAGGGGGCTTAGGCAGGGACTGGATCTCGGGGGATGGATCCTGGGGGGAGTCAAGGAAAGTAGCTTCCAGTGTCTCAGTTAGGGCCCCGATTTTTCTGGATTCTGCCAGAATGTGTATACGCACACCTCAAAAAAGAATTTGGACCAGCTGCAGAAGCTTTGCTGGAGTGCAGTCAGGAGCTCTGGTCATGCCCTGAGCCTGACATTGACGAGCTGGGTGAACCTGACCAAGGGCTGGCCTCTGGATGGGTACACCGAGGGGGTGGATCCTGAGGGCTCTAAGAACCTCCCAGCTTTTATTCTCTAAGTTACCTAGATTTTCTGTGGTTTGCAGATAGACCAAACCTGGCTCTGGTCCATATACACACCGTGGGGCACCAGAGGAATGAGACCTCTTCCGAGCAGCATTCAGGATCACAGAATCACTCACCATCTTTCAGTATGGAGTCAGCTAGAGTGCAGTTTCGTAGAAATCACTAAGAAGTGCTGCGTGATGGAGATGCCCTACTGTCTTCAGCCTGGGTCACAGTCTCATTATCGCAATTATGAAGACCCCCAGTTAAATTTATAGCACAGATCTCTGTTTGATTTAATTTCTGTGAAGCATTGCTTAGCTCACATCCTTTCTGCTCAAAAATTCTCAAGGATTCCACTTTACTTCAAGAATCAAACCCCCGGATCTGAGAGTGGCATTCAAGACCACCCCTGGTCTAGCCCCCTACCTTAGCTGCTACAACCTGCGCCTCTGCCAGCTGGAGCTCCTAGCAAAGGCATCCAGGAGTGTTCCTAGCACTTTTCTCTATCTCAGTGCAGCCTCCCCACTAAAGGTCCAACTCAAATTCAAGTCCGTCTCCTCTGGGAACGCTGTCTGATGACCCCTGTCCTTTCCTGAATCCCGTGGAGCGCTCACTGACCATGTAACTATTCATTAGTAACTATTCAATTTGCCCTGTGGTTCTGGTCTTCTTGCCCTTGGCTAACTTGTGAGCCCCAGGGGATAGGAACCATGCCTCATTCCTCCTTGCAGGGTGTGGACCTGGCATAGTATCCAGCTCATGGAAAGTTTTCTTGCTGCTGATGGGTTTTCTACATTGCAGCCTCTATGAGACTATTGAATAAAATCCATCAGAAGTGTGCTTACTATTACTGTTATCAGAGTGATGTTGAAGTTTTTAAAAAAATATTTATTTATTTAATAAACTGTGCCAGGTCTTAGTTGTAGCATGTGGGATCTGGTTCCCTGACCCGGGATTGAAACTGGGACCCCCTGCAATGGAGTACCTAGTCCCAGCCACTGAACCGCCAGGGAAGTCCCTGTTTTTCCTTCTTCTCGGGAAAAATGGAACCTTGGAGAGAGTGGTTTGGTGCAACTGTGCTGGAGTAATGAGAACGTGAAACATTTCTCCCATGTTTCATAAACAGTATTTTACATGCGCTATTTGGGAGCTTAAAGTTCATCCAGGAATGAGTTACTTCACAGATCAGAAGGAGCATATGTGTAGTCCACCAGGGGCAATAAGCTCTCTGCTAAATTTAAAGGGGAAAACAATTGAACGCTTCATCCTGAAAGTAGAAAGGTTTTGACATCACCTGACCAGAGAGGAACATGAGGGACCTATTTAATTTCTGGCCCCCACTGTTTGGGTTTTCTTGTACATGTTCCATTGAACAGCACATGGGAATTTTCACAAAAAAGGAACTGGCATGAAATCAATAAGGAAAATCACTGTTTCCTTACTGATCCAACAGCATTTAAGGAAGCTGAGCTCTGCCAATTTGTAGCTGGGCAGTTTTTTAACTGTGCAGGATTTGAAACTGGGCAGTTAAAACCACCATCTAAGCTGGCAGCTGTGATTTTCCCAGAAGCAGAGCTTCAGGAAGAAAAATATCTTTTAAACGTCAGTTCCATTTTTGCAAAATTGGATCTGTTCATGAAAAATTGCTATAAGTCCAGGTTTTTTTTCTTTTCTTTCCTCATTAGTAAAGCATATGATGATTTCTTTTTGCCCACATGGAAATGCATTCATTTACTCAACAAATAAATATTTACTGAGCACCTACCATTAGCCAAACACTGTTTTAGGTGCTGGGGATGCGGATGTGGACAGAAGAGGCAAAGTCTTTGATCTCTGGAGCCTGTCCTCTAGTGGGGAGAGGGGTGGAGAGACTGATAATAACCAAGTAAATGAATAAGTAGATATCTTAGTAGTTATCAGGCACAGATAACTGAAACAATGCTAATATCTTATTGTACCTAGAAAATCAATTTCTGGAAAATTAAACATTAAGACTCCCACATCAGTATTATCTTAGCTCATGTAAGTAACATATATTAAGGGGTCTTTTGAAAAGAATAACTAGTAGGGAATATACATATATTACTCTTTGCATATGACATTGACATACCCTGCTGACCTTTAACAAGTCTTTGAGAAGCATTTCTAGAAGGATTTGTGCCACTTGTGTTTGCTCCTTTTGGGCACAGTATGGCACTGTGGCCCGCATAGGGGTCCACCCTGGAAACCTCTACGTCCTTCTGAGCGCCTCTCTCTCTTCTCCTCCTATTCCCCAAAACTGGCACCCCACTCTACTGGGTCTTTATTTATTTATTTATTTATTTTTATTTTATTTTTAAACTTTACAATATTGTATTGGTTCTGCCATATATCGAAATGAATCCGCCACAGGCATACACGTGTTCCCCATCCTGAACCCTCCTCCCTCCTCCCTCCCCATACCATCCCTCTGGGTCATCCCAGTGCACCAGCCCCAAGCATCCAGTATCGTGCATCGAACCTGGACTGGCGACTCGTTTCATATATGATATTATACATATTTCAGTGGGGATGACAGAGGATGAGATGGTTGGATGGCATCACTGACTCAATGGACATGAGTTTGAGCAAGCTCCGGGAGTTGGTGATGGACAGGGAAGTCTGGCGTGCTGCAGTCCATGGGGTCACAAACTGACACGACCAAGTGCCTGAATTGAAATGAATAAGTGCTTCATGATGTTGTGTTTCTGCTGTACAGAAACATGAATCAGCTATACGTACACATATATCCCCTCCCTCCTGAGTTTCCATTTCACCCCCCTCATTCCAGCCTTCTAGGTCATCAGAGCACCGAGCTGAGCTCCCTGTGCTATACAGCAGCTTCCCATAGCTAGCTATTTTACCCATGGTGGTGTGTATATGCCAATTCTACTCCATTCATTACACTCTCTAATGTGTTTTTAAACCCTATCTTTTAAATATGTCTAACATTTACTCCCTTCTTTCCTTCACCCTCTCCTTAGTGAGGCTTTATAGTCTGTCTCATGAACTCAGCATCCTGCTTTTCCTCTCTCACTCTAGACTCAAAGGCCTCTAGTTTCCCCTCTTCATTGTTTCCAGAGTGATTTGTTTAAAACACACCCTTCCCACGCTTCCCAGGCCTGCAGGACAGAGCTCAGGCTCGGGTTGGTCACTGTGGGCCCAGCCCCAGCCGGACCTGGGCAGTTTCGTGTGTCTGCATCCTTCCTAGAGGCTGGCCCCAGGCACACCAGCACTACGGAAGTTAATGGTTAAGTACATTCCTCTTTTTTCCTCCTCAATCTTTGTCATTTTAAAATACAGCACAAGCTGGGCCAGAAAGGCATGTGCATGATCTCTGGAGTTTGCCTCAGGCACAGTGAGATCTATGCCACCTCAGCCAGGGGCAAGGGTCAGGGGCGAGGTCCAGGACCCGCTGCTGAGAAGCCGCACCTGGACACTGTGGCTGACAGTGCAGACGCTGCGTGGAGATCAAGCCCAATCTACCACCAGGTCTTTATCCAGACCTAGAGCGCTTACTAAAAAGCAGAGACATCACTTTGCCAACAAAGGTCCCTATAGTCAAAGCTATGGTTTTTCCAGTAGTCATGTATGGATGTGAGGGTTGGACCATAAAGAAGGCTGAGGGCTGAAGAATTGATATTTTGAACTGTGGGGCTGGAGAAGACTCTTGAGAGTCACTTGGACAGCAAGGAGATCAAATCAGTCCATCCTAAAGGAAATCAATCCTGAATATTCATTGGAAGGACTGATGCTGAAGCTGAAGCTCCAAAACTTTGGCCACCCAATGCAAAGAACTAAGTCATTAGAAAAGACCCTGATGCTGGGAAAGATTGAAGGCAGGAGGAGATGGGGACGATAGAGGATGAGATGGTTGGATGGCATCACTGACTCGACGGACATGAGTTTGAGCAAGCTCGGGGAGTTGGTGATGGTCAGGGAAGCCTGGGATGCTGCAGTCCATGGGGTTGCAGAGAGTCGGACACGACTGAGTTCCTGAACTGAACTGAGCAAGATGATTAAAGAATGGAATTCGTCAATGATAACATGGATAACTAAAACTGGCCATGAGCTTAGGATGAAGGGGATACCATTTTATGACAAACAAACCTGAAACCTCAAGAAGTTAGGCTGTCTCACTGAGATACCTATGTATGGGATGCTACAGCTTTTTAATAAAAACTGAAAACACAGTGCATGGATGGGGAAGCCTGGTGTGCTGCAGTCCATGGGGTCGCTAAGAGTCGGACACAGCTGAGCAACTGAACTGAACTGAATACTAAAAAAAAAGAAAAGGCTCAAAAGTCACCTTCTCTGTGCAGCCTTGCTAGACCTACCAAAGTGCTAATTGTCTGACTCTTTGTGACCCCATGGACTGTTGCCCGCAGACTCCTCTGTCCATGGGATTTTCCAGGCAAGAATACTGGAGTGGGTTGCCATTTCCTACTTCAGGGGATCTTCCCAACCCAGAGGTCGAACCTGTGTCTCCTGCGTTGCAGACAAATTTTTTACCATCCGAGCCACCAGGGCAGTGCTGAGTTCTTCCTCCTTTTTGCTCCGAGGTTATCCTGGCACCTTCTGACTTCAAGTACAGCATCAGATGAAAGATCTTGGCCATGCTTTGTTTACTTCTGTGTCTTCTCTTCCAAACTATAAGCTCCTCTAAGCAGGGTGTGTCTTATTTGTAATCTTAGAGAATAGCACAGTACCCGGCACATAGCAGCCCCTCAACAAATATTAATATTTGATGACTGAATGAATGGCTTATCGTCTTGTCTGGTTTGGCTTCTCCTGAACTATGCATTTGAGAATTTCATGACTATTGCAATATGACATAATAAAAGCAACTGACAAATGTGGTAAAGAACTTCACTTTGATCATATTAACAATAATTTTAAACACTTGAGCTAATGGACTGAAGCTGATAAGGGGTTCCAAAGCCAAATTATTCTAGACAATATTTCTGCATGTACTAAATTTGGAGATTGTTGAGAAGTTCAAATAAATGATTAACACATGTAAAACAGAACGATTAAGTAATCTGGATCATTTAGTGCAGAAAAGGAGCTTGAAGACACTTAATAATGGTTTTTAATGAAAGGAAAGATTGTACTCCAAGGATGACTAAACACCTTCATTCTGCACGTACATAAAAAAAGAAGAAATAAGAAATTAAGTGCTACAAAGATGAAAGTTATGGGAATTCCCTGGCAGTCCAGTGGTTCGGGATTCACACTTCCACTGCCGGAGGCCTGGGTTTGAACCCTGGTCGGGGAACTAAGATCCTGCAAGCTGCGTGGTATGGCCAAAAAATAAAAAAAGATTAAACTTAAAAGAGAATTCAAGAGTTTCCTATTGGGATGTGTGAACCCATTTCAAGTTACTGTTACAAAAAACTCCCATGTCTTGAGAGCTTGCATTGTTCTCAATGCTTCACCATTTATAATTTCACCTAACCTTTTTAACAAACCCAGGTGGTTTAGTTTAGTTATATTATTCCCATTTTACAGGTGAGAAAGTAGAGGCATGGGGTGGATAAGTAACTCCCCTGGGTTGCACAGCTGGAAGACATGTGTGTGTGCTCAGTCACTCACTTGTGTCCAACTCTTTGTGGCCCCATTAACTGCAGACCATAGACCAACTGTAGGCTCTTGTGCATGGGGATTCTCCAAGCAAGAATACCAGAATGGGTTGCCATGCCCTCCTCCCGCGGATCTTCCCAACCCAGGGATCGAACCCAAGTCTCTTTTGTCTCCTGCATTGGCAGGTGGGTTCTTTACCACTAGTGTGCTGTGCTGTGCTTGGTCACTCAGTCGTGTCCGACTCTTTGCAACCCCATGGATTGCAGCCCACCAGTCTCCTCTGTCCATGGGGATTCTCCAGGCAAGAATACTGGAGTGGGTTGCCATACCCTCCTCCAGGGGATTTTCCCAACCCAGGGATTGAGTCCAGGTCTCCCACATTGCAAGCAGATTCCTTACCGTCTGAGCCACCAGGGAAGCCCACCTACTCTGCTTACTGCCGGCTTGAGGCTGAAATCCATCTGAGGATGGATGCCTAAAGCCAAGCTCACTAAGTTAATGGGACCAGTTTAAATTTAAACAAAATTGTAATTGTCCATCCTTGCCAAGGCAATTAACTGTCCTGTGGGCTGGATTACACCAATGTGTGTGTGTGTGTGTGTGTGTGTGTGTGTGCATGTGTGTGTATGTATATGTGTAAATTAGAATATCCAAAAAATAAATCCAATAACAAAAAAAATAAAATTCTTCTGTTCTTCATTCTGGTGAACTGGTCTACCAGACCTTGTCTTCCTGATAAGAAAGTGGTTTTGTTCTGGGGAGTCGACGTACATCGTTTAAGGATCTACATGTGTGCATGTATTTATCAGACCTGACATAAGTCGAATCAAATTTAGATATCATGGTTTTACTTTCAGAGTGATGGAATTTACTCTTGGGGCTGAAAAGCCAGCATCTTCCTCCTGCTACTTTTCCCCAAGGCGATCTTGTTCAGCAGGCCTGGGAGACAGAAGCGATGGGGTTACCGGCAGCACAGAGCAGGGGCCACTGGTTGAGCAACCCCGCAGTCCGTGCAGGAGAGAGTCAGCACTCATCTGACCTGCCGAGCTCTCCAGCCCTGAGCTACTCTGGGGCTGCAGGAGCCTGGAGGCTGGCTCAGGAGAAGCCAGCGCCCACAGAAGCCCTGTGAAAAGGGTGTGAATGAGTCACTAGATTTTTCAGGTTGACTGAGATGACTTCTGTTGATTTTCTTCGAATTTAGATGTGTTATCAGTGTTCACACGTTGGGCATAACGGGAAGATGAGTGCACATTTTCTTGATAGAGCCTGACAGTCGGCAGCGTTGTGATAAGATTTGGGGTAAGATGTGACTCTGCAAGAAAGCTCTGGTCAGCGTGTGTGGCATGCGTCCCCATGTGCCCCGGGGCCTCAAGGGGTGTTCTGAGCTGGGAGGAAACCCAGGGTGACAGGCATGAGTGTTTTGTGTCATTGTGCACAGGTTGGTCTGTGTTGCTATTTACCATTTTAGGGCATCAGAAGTCACTGATAATTTATCCCACTGTAATTTCATGGTCTGGGAAAAGCACTTGCTTTCTAACCTCGGGTTTCCACAATAACCAGAACGATGGTTGGTAAAACATTTGAGTGATAGAAGCACACTTAACCTCTTCTGGCCTTAGTTTCCTCATCTTTAAAATGGATATAACCATGTACCTATCTTGGGTAGGGTTAAACAGACTAACAAGTCAAGGGCTAAGAGTGGCTCCTGGTATTTAGTTTGCACCAAAATCACTGCAGATGGTGATTGCAGCCATGAAATTAAAAGACGCTTATTCCTTGGAAGGAAAGTTATGACCAACCTAGATGGCATATTAAAAAGCAGAGACATTACTTTGCCAACAAAGGTCCGTCTAGTCAAGGATATGGTTTTTCTAGTGGTCATGTATGGATGTGAGAGTTGGACTGTGAAGAAAGTTGAGCGCCAAAGAATTTATGCTTTTGAACTGTGGTGCTGGAGAAGACTCTTGAGAGTCCCTTGGACTGCAAGGAGATCCAACCAGTCCATTCTAAAGGAGATCAGTCCTGGGTGTTCATTGGAAGGACTGATGCTGAAGCTGAAATGCCAATACTTTGGCCACCTCATGTGAAGAGTTGACTCATTGGAAAAGACCCTGATGCTGGGAGGGATTGGGGGCAGGAGGAGAAGGGGATGACAGAGGATGAGATGGTTGGATGGCATCACCGACTCGATGGACATGAGTTTGGGGTGAACTCCGGGAGTTGGTGATGGACAGGGAGGCCTGGCGTGCTGCGATTCATGGGGTCGCAAAGAGTCGGACATGACTGAGCGACTTAACTGAACTGAACTGAAGTTTATATGTATATTAATGCATGCATTTTGTCCATACAACTTTATATTTGACAAAGAGTCACTCCACTGCTTGCACAAAATAGATTTTTGGTAAATATTTGTTAGTGAAATACATAGGCAGTAACCTGTTCTGACTGGTCAGTAATCTGTTATTCAGGGACAGATTGGCAAAATTGGATATTAAGATTTTTATCTCTCATAAAGAAATATATATACATATATGAGCAGAGAGTTCTGCAATCAAACACCTCTGCAGAGAAGCAGGCAGACAGGTAGTTTTGCATGAAGATCATAAAGGAAATGGCCTGAAGAACTGAGCTGAGGAATATCACTTGAAGAACAAGTAGCAGGGTCCATGACTCAACCCAATCAACAGAATTCCCTAACGTAGTAAAAACAAACAAACAATCCTCCCCAAACCACTTTAAAACTACAAAATATATGTTACTTTTGAGTCTAAAAAATAAATGAATATGAGAAACAGGAGTCAAATCCCTGACCTATATTTACTTTCTACTGATTTTCTAATAATGACAGCTTCAACTTGAATCATTTCATTTAAAAAATAGAATGAGCACTATAATGTTTTAGAAGCTGATACAGTATGACAAGAGTCCCTTAATGTTAGGCTGAATCATATGAAACTGCCACTTCTTTTGGTAAAAAAAAAAAAACAAACCTGTCAGACATTGTCAGTTTTGAATGGTTCAGTCTAATATATTAATACTTAAGCTAATTGACACTAAATCAAAATTCTTGTATTACCTTACCCTTTATTGCCTTTTAACTATGACTATAAAACTAAATTGGCCAATTTCCTCCCTCTTGGTCTCTTAAAATTTGTGCACAGTAGGTACTAAGCAAATGCCTTGTTAATTGAGTAGTGCTTTCCATCTTCTGTCAAAAATTAGGCCGAAATTTTGCTACCCTACCTAACACTGAGACTACCCTAAAATATAATTAACGAAGTGTTAGCTTCATTTCATGTTTCATGATTTAGATAAATCCTCTCTGTTCCTTGTTGGGGCAGCACTGGGAAGCTAATTAATACATTATTAATATGTTGCAGAGGCAAACAAGGCTTGGCTTGCACACACAGCCACGACAAGAATAGATTCAGGTCAGAAATATTGTTGCTAGTAAAGAAAAATGTTATTATAATAATGAGAAATTATTGTTTATGTGACACATCACTGCATATTGACACATTATAGACTTACAAATGAAGCAGATGGTAGAATCAGGCAGGCTTGTCCCATCACTTTGGGTCCGACTTGGGCATCCAAAGTGCCCTGCGATGAACTAGAGATGATCACCTTGGGGATCCCAGGATTGAAAAGCCTCATTATTACTCATATAAGGTTTTATAACAGTTGGTATTGGTCCCAAGCTTAGGAGCATTTACTGAAATAACTGAGCAGGCAACATGAAATGGTTTTCAATTCAGAAAGCAAAGAGCTCCTTCTACAGTGGAAGAGACGGGAGAGCTCAAGAAGGAATGTGAATTACCTGTGAGTTATTGCACCTCCCTGGGCCTCAGTTTCCTCATATATGTTAATTACCTCCCAGAGGACAGTCATTCTCTATAACATCTGTCATTGCATGGGATTATATCTTCAAATGCTATGTATTTCTTTGTTGGAGGGAGGTGGTGGGGAAGCAAGAGCTCTAAAATGTCTTATTTTGGTTTTGGTTGACCCAGTGCTGTGAGAGCAGCCACGTTGCATAAGCGGAGTTCTGAGAAAACAGAGTTGCTTTCATTTTTCAAACAGAAGAACCACAATCCTCCCTATGTTTGGATCCTTCTACAAATTAAATATATGGGTAAGAGAGAGCCCACGAAATCAGCAATTTTAACCTTTCGCTCAATGCTGTGGATTTTTCTTAGAGATTTTTTGGAGCACAGAGTATGCACAGTTCTGCTCTATTAGTGAGATCCCAGCCCAAGGTGACATGCTCCTACAATAATGTCTTCACGCTAATTACCTTGTAGAATGGTTAGGGCAAGAATAGTTCCAAACATACTTGAGGTAATAACCAGTCACATACCCAGAAGGTCAACAGTTCAATCAAAGAGAGAAAAAAAATTAGCATATCTTAAGAAATAGTTCAAGTGGTTTTGTACAAGAACTCTCATTTAAGTCTACAAGAATACTTAAAATACTGATAAGCTAGGTAATTCTATATTTCCCTTTTTAACTCATTGAAAGCCTCCGACTTCAAGGTGCAGTCTCAGAACAAGAAGCATCTGGCAGGTGAAGGGAGAAAGTGTGTAGTTAGGGAAACTGGCTGGAGTTTTAAGTGAGGGGTCTGTGCCAGGACTGTAGCTCACAAAGCTGGGAGGGGGGGCAGTGCACTGGGCTGCTGATGAAAGAACAGAGGCAACGCTGAAGAGCTGGCATCAGATGAGGGCTCTGGGCCAATCTTCTATTATAGTAACAACACAGCTTTAATCCGTGATAACAATAAATCCCTCAAGCAACTGTACATTAAATCACTATAAACAAAATTACAATCTGCGTTCATCAATGCAGTTTCATAAAAGGTTTGATCTTTCCCCCAAATTTCCATTTTTCTATGATTTCTAATGAATACAAAAGAGCAACAGCTGGAAACCATATCCATTGCTGTCTGTTTGAAACGACTGGAGTTATCTTTTGTTTTGAAGGGCACAGTATTTTCATTTATTTTAAAAATATTTATTGAGCACCTAATGTGTACTTGGCAATAGTTACATGGTTAATCATTTTAGAGATGATGCCTTAAAAAGACTTTCTGCTCTGCCAAAGGTAAAGTGTTAAAATAATAGAACAGCCCAAGGATTTTTTTAAATGTGCTAAAGGGTAGTACTTTTCATTCTCCAAGAGCCCCACACTTTGCACACCAAGTTCCTTTCAATTACGGGTGCAATGCAAGGTGGAATTGTGTAGAATACAGTCCATGGGCTATTGATCTGAATGGGTACCGTATTCAGTAGATAAAATATAGCTAAGCTGGGATGCAAAGGATGGCTTTTCTCATTTAAACTACAGGAAAACATTGTGGCTGAAAATCAAGTTAGAATGAAAATAAGTTATTCAATTCAGTAACTTTTAAATAGGATGGGGTCTTTTATATTCATTTAAAAACACGAACTATGCAAATGAAAAGTATGAAAGAGAGTAAGAAACTTCCATGTACCCTCCACTCACAGGGTTTTTTTATGTCTATTTAATAAACCTTGTTTCATTGCAGAGGGTCCTACAGTTAGTTGCTCAAGTGAGGACATTTTTGTATCTGAGACCAGCCTCCAGGGATAAAGCTTTTTTGTAGGACATTTTTGGCCCGTGGAATTCTCTGCTTTATCCTCTAGCCACTTTACTTTGAGCTGTTGGGGAGGGGTGGGCCTGACAAATGCTAGGATGGCTGTGTTCTTCAGCAAGTCACAGGGAGATGGACACCCACATACATAATTTAAGGCTGACATGAGTGTATGGATGTGAGTGTTGGACTGTGAAGAAAGCTGAGCACCGAAGAATTGATGCTTTTGAACTGTGGTGTTGGAGAAGACTCTTGAGAGTCCCTTGGCTGCAAGATCCAACCAGTCCATTCTGAAGGAGATCAGCCCTGGGATTTCTTTGCAAGGAATGATGCTAAAGCTGAAACTCCAGTACTTTGGCCACCTCATGTGAAGAGTTGACTCGTTGAAATAGACCCTGATGCTGGGAGGGATTGGGGGCAGGAGGAGAAGGGGAAGACAGAGGATGAGATGGCTGGATGGCATCACTGACTCGATGGACGTGAGTTTGAGTGAACTCCGGGAGTTGGTGATGGACAGGGAGGCCTGGTGTGTTGTGATTCATGGGGTCGCAAAGAGTCAGACACGACTGAGCGACTGAACTGAACTGGAGTGCTGGGGACAAAGAGATGAATTCTGTCTGGGGAAGAACTGGGGAGAGAGAGCAGGTTTGGGTCTCACCTTTGAAGGTTGGCTGGCATTTCGAAAGGTGACTATGGGGGATGGGGATACTCAGGTAAGAGTGAAGGCCTAGTTCCAGAATGGTGAACAGACACAGTCCTTGGACCAGAGTGTGTGTTCTCAATGGGATGGGTGTGCTTTGACTGTAAAAAATGTCAAAGACTCCTAGCTTACTGATGGAGGGGTTCAATGCCCCAAATTCTCTAATTTTCTTTTCCAACTGGGTTACCGAGTCTTACTGAACTTTTATATATCATCCAGCTGCTTTTGAAACCCTAAAGTCATATAATCCAGTAATAATTTATTTTCAGAGAGTGTGTTACAGTTTACAAGTGGCTTTTTTAATACACATTATTACATTTGATCCATATAACAGCCCTGTGACACCACAGACTCATCTCCAGAAGCTATTTCCTTTTGAAAATAACTACTGGTTATAGAAGCTACTAGCTATAGAAATCAGACAGATTTCCACTGGGAGCTTTATTGTGCTAGAAGCACAAGCCAAGATAAAGTCAGCAATTTGGGAGAGATGAAAGGAGGGTCCTAAAACAGACAGAGATTGAGAATCCCAGGAGGATGGTAAGATAGCAGTTTTGGAAATGGAGAGAGACACAGAAGAGGCAGGAGTGCAACAGAAAGTACAGGATGGAGTGAGGGGGTGGGGCTCTGGTACTGGGTGGGCGGTGGTCCCCGGCGCTGCGGTGAACACCCAGCCAGCCCATGGTCAATACTCGTTCACCCTTGTTCACCGTGTGTTGGCTTGTGTGTATATCAAATGGTGCCATGAGAAACACAATTCAAAAATCTAAAATGGTGGCTTTTAGAACATGGATACTTAATAATATATAAAACCATGGATAAAAATATTGAACATGGATACATGGATATAGAGTGACAAATTTTTTATAACATTTTTCTCACTTTACACATCTGCATGTTCTCTCATTCTACAGCATTCCCATATATCAATAAACTGTTTATTCCCATATATTGATGTTTATTCCCATATATTGATAAACTGTTTTTCAGTGCACACACTGAAATGGTGCACTTTTGCAACTACTTAATAGAAGCTAAAGCAACCAATGGACTGTGATTGTTGTAATCTAGCTGGAATAAATCTAACTGACGTAGGATGTATCAACATATCCATTTAGCTTGCTGCAAATCAGTTTACTTTTCTACTTAGAGACATGATGTGAAATGAAATTAATCCAGTTGCAACAAGGCAAGTGCATTCAGTTGAATAAATCCCTTTATGTGGAAAGGAACTTTGTTTTGCAGCTTATTTGAAAGAAAATCCACGTGGCAGTATAATGCCTTCCCTGGAACTGAACAAATGCATTTATCCCAGCTTTATTTACAGTTAAAGTCACATCAGACCTATTTTATATGATAGTGCACTCTGTTGCCCTTAGGTGAAGGTCACAGTGAAAGCATTTGCAGGACAACTAAAATTTTACAATGGAACTTGGCCTAAGGACTGTTGTTCCAACTAGACTATGAACTCGGCAAAGACGGACACCTTCTTGGAGAGAAAAGAGACAGATAAAAACCAACAAAACCATGTATATCCTTTTCTATTCTGTCTCCTTTGCCTCCACTGTCAAAAGGGCAGTTCCCACATACAGTGTATATTTAATAAATACATTTTGGTGGTGTCTATCACAAACAGGCAACACTTGGAGAGGGTCCAGAGAATAACAACGGGATTAAGGGGTTGGGTAGAGACTCTCAGGGTGACACGCTAATGAAATTGAGGTAAATTGAGCTAAAGAGCTTGGAGAAGGGAAGGCTGGTTTTGGCAGCTGTGAAGGTAAGTTGGTCTTGTTTACCACTGCCGAATGTTAGAAGGCACAGCATATGAAGGGTAGGATGAAAGAAAGTCGACTTACATCCGGTAAGGAGGTACAAGATTAGGAATGCAGAAGCAGTTTTGACTTAGATGGTTTACAAGGCATCAACACAGGTCCTTAATAAATCTTTCTTAGGGGGACTTCCCTGGTGGTCCAGTGGTTAAGAATCCAGCTTGCAATGCAGGGACATGGGTTCAGTCCGTGGTCAGGGACCTAAGATCCCATGTGCCGCAGAGCAACTAAGCCCACCTGTTGTAAGTATTGAGCTCATGTGCCACAACTAGAGAGTCCGTGGCCAAAACGAAAGATCTCGCATGATGCCATGAAGATCCTGAGTGACACAACTAAGACCCATCACAGCCAAATAAAAAATTTTTTAAAAGCAATCTTTCTTTGAAAATGTTACAGTTGAAGAGTAGGCTACCTTTCTGAAATGAGTTAGGTGCTGTGCAGTAGGGAAATGACTCAGAGGATCTCTCAAGTTCTAGCCAGTTATTATCCTATGAATTTTCAGCAGCCAATACCAGGAGCCGACTTGCTTCTTGTCCACCTTACTCCATAGCTGGAAGCCCTTGACCTCTTCCTGCAAGTCAGCCACACTGTACTCTCAGCCCTAAGGCTCTTCTTGGTTGGGAGGGATTTTAAAAGCTCACTCTAGCTAAGAGCTCAGCTAACTGTCATCAGGTCATCCCCTGCTGCTAGTCTGGCTCTGAGTTGTCCAGTTCTAACAAGTGGGGTTCTACCTTGCACCTAAGTCTGTCTCTTACTGGATTTACCAGAAATCCACCCGAGTCTTCCTATGATAACACCGGAAATCCTTTCTTGCTTTCCAGGTCTAATGTGATTTTGGGATCACATCACGCATCCAGCCTAAGACTGAAGCTTTGTTTCAGCAACACCACCCCCTCACCCCCAGCTCAGACTTGATGTCCAGTCTCTGAACCACAACCCTGTTATCTAGGCAGTCTGTGCACAGAGTATTGGCGACAAGCTCTCTGAGATCTCTCCTCTCATCTGTGGCTGGATTCTCTGCTCACCGCCGCCACCGCCCCCCCAACAACCAGGCTCCCAGCGTCATAACTCAGGCCACTACCAGTCCCCTTGCTCTTCTCCTATCAGGTGATGACACGCCACATGGCTTCATTTTCCTGCATCCTGCTGTGAACCGTCACACGTATGAGTCCCTCTCTACAAACCACATACCTCTGCTATAGGCCTTCCCAATCTCATTGCTATTGACATGTATGATTGATTCCGTCTTTATGGTGGGGGGTATTCTGTGCATTATAGGGTCCAAAACTAGTATTGCTGGCTTCTACTCACCAGATGCCAGAGGCAGCCCCTCTCCTCCACCCCCAAATTGTGACAAACAAAAATGTCTCCGGGCATTGCCAAATGTCTCTGATGGGGAGGGTGTTTCAAAATTGCCCTTCATAAGGACTTCCCTGGTGGTCAGGTGGTTAAAACTCTATGCTTCCACAGCAGGGAAAATGAGTTCAATCCCTGGTTGGGGAACTGAGATCCTGTATGCCACATGGCATGGCAAAAACAAAAGAAGAATGAAAATTACCCCCTTTTGAGAATTCTTGCTCTACAAGAACCCAGAAAGGCAAGAGCATTTTAAAGTCAGTTATAGATACTTTGAGGAAAAGTCGGAATGTTTGAATCTGGTAAACATTTAACAACTCTGCTCTGCTGCTGTTGCCGTTGCTAAGTCACTTCAGTCGTGTCCGACTCTGTGCGACCCCACAGACTGCAGCCCACCAGGCTCCCCCGTCCCTGGGATTCTCCAGGCAAGAACATTGGAGTGGGTTGCCACTTCCTTCTCCAATGCATGAAAGTGAAAAGTGAAAGTGAAGTCACTCAGTCGTGTCCGAGACCCCATGGACTGCAGCCTACCAGGCTCCTCCATCCATGGGATTTTTCAGGCATGAGTACTGGAGTGGGTTGCCATTGCCTTCTCCGAACTCTGCTCTAAACTAGTTAAAAAGAGTTTCCCAGGTGGTTCAGTGGTAAAGAACCTGCCTGCCAATGCAGGAGACTGGGGTTCAATCCCTGGGTCAGGAAGATCCCCTGGAGGAGCAAATGGCAACCTACTCTAGTATTCTTACCTGGGAAATCCCATGGACAGAGGAATCTGGTGGGCTAAAGTCCACGCGGTCACAAAAGAATCAGATATGACTAAGCGACTACCAACAACACAAAACTAGTAATAAACTCCAAATAGAATTTTGTTAAGGTTTGTTTAACAACATAAGGGGTAAAGTGAGATGAAATCCCTTCACTCTAGGTCAGTGTTCCTGAGATCTTATTGTGCAGGAGAATCACAAAAGGACTTTTTAAAACGTTCATATCCTGATTTGGCAAGTTTCAGGCAGGATCTGATACTCAGTCCTAACAGGTTCCCAGGTGGTATCAATATCACGGGTTCCCAGACCTTCCATTGAGCAGCAAGGCCCTAGAACAAAATCACTCGTGAGAGGTAGGGGAGGGGCTATTTGAATCGTAATAGTTACAAGGTCATGAGAGCAAGATTAAAATTTGCATTAGAAGAACAGTCTAGAAAAATGTGACTGTTTCTTGCTTTTCTGTAAAGAATAAAACAGCTCTCAGAGATGCGTTTTGAAATGTGACATTTCTATTCGCTTGAAATTATAAATATTGTACAAGCTACCTGCAAAAACTGATGAGCTGCTATATTAGTTTGGCAGAACTTGGAAAGGTTTCCAAAACCCTGATGCAAATCTAAACTTCAAGGTCTTCATAGTCCTTGTTTTAGTGAGGAAGAGGCTAGGGGTGCGGAGGCCTAGGGAAGGGGATGGAGAAAGGAGGATCATTTTAAATGGGGCCTTGCAAAGAAACAGATTCGTGAACCTGCCTCAAATGACAAATTATTCCGTGCTGAAATTATACTGACACCACATGAAGTTATTGCAACCTCGAATCAGATAACTCAGTTATAGCTATAAACCAGTTGCAAAAAATGAGTGCTATTTACCGTAATGTATAGCGATCAGGGTAATCAAATCTCCTGAAAGCTGCCGAAAGCCTAATATAAAAATTTCCTCTTCTTGTATATTACTGCCTCTGAGTAACTCTGACTTGGAGCTTTGCAGACCTCTGACTCACTGCTGCAGATCCTCAGTAAGGAAAGGCCTGTTCACATTTGTTCCTAGTTTACAGTTAGAAAGATTTAGGCTCACTAGTTTGTCTAAACATGTAGATAATAAAGTCCTGACCCTTATGAGATCTCTTCCAGGCCAGTGTTGAGACTAGCTCTGCCCTTATGCCAGCAGATAAGTATTCACCTTGGGGAAGGAGAACTAACACTTTAGCTCTGAAATATCAATATATTGATGGGTTGTTATCAATTGGATCAAGTGTAATAGAGTTAAATATCTCTACATTTAAAATTCTGTGCCTAGGGTTTTATTTCTTTTCTTTAAAAAAAAAATCAATAATGTAAGTACAGAATAAGGACGAACTGGCTTCATAGTAGAGCATGGGAACTCATGGGTATGAGTTGACCACAGTTTCAGAATGAGTCAGCATACTAACTGAGTGCCAAAAAGACTAATGCAAATCTTGGGCCATATTAATAGAAGTATAGGGTATAGATCAAGGGAGGCTACTATTCCATGGTATTCTGCACTGGTCAGACCACTCCTGGAGAGCCCTGTCCCATTCTGAGCACCATGATTTAAGAGAGGCCTCACATCATAGTCCATCAGAGGTAAACACTTAAAATGATGAGAGCATGTAAAACCACATCACAAGAGGAATAGCTGAAAGAACAAAGGATATTTATGCTTGAAAAAGAAGACGTTAAGGGGACATGACGAGAAGTAAAAAAGAACAGGTTATCTGAGAAGAGTCTGAGGTCGAGTTTCCAGCAGCAGAAGTTTAATTTCTTTCTGGATCCCAAGAGCCTTCTTGACTCTTTGCCATTTGCACGGTAAACAGGTCTTCATCAAAGAAGACTCTGTTCCTCCTACAATGTCCTTGAAATGCGAAGAGCTTATGTCCCTTTGCCAAGCCATCTTCCTCTGCCTGCAGAACCACCTCCTTCAGGAAGCCCTCCCTCCAAAGCCCCACCTGAGTCCTCTTCCTCAGGAGCTGGCACTGCAGAAGCATTCACTTTCACTTGTCCTAGATCCCCTAATAGCTTGTTAGCTCTTTAGAGGAAAGGACCCTATTTTCTTTTTGTTTTGATTACCCTAAATGTTCTCAGTACATCTGGGTCCTTGAATTAGGGACTGAGGGGATATCTGCTGACGGCAGCCAAAAGATGAATTAAAGTAACCAGACAAGGTGATATTTTTTTTATAGTGCCTACATGACAAAGCATTACAGTATGTTCTCTTGATGATAACAACACGTAATTGACCCTTTGCTTTATGAAATAATATGAGCTGACAAAGTTGGCTAGTATAGTAAATCTTACTTTTCCCTACATCTTGCATTTCAAAATAAAAGTTGTGTGTCCAGGGGACTTCCCTGGTGGTCCTGTGGCTAAGACTCCATGCTCCCAGTGCAGGGGGCCTGGGTTCAATCCCTGGTCATGGAACTAGATCCCGCATATCACAACTAGAGATCCCATACTCCACAGTGGAGAGCAAAAATCCAGGTGCAGCCAAAAAAAAAAAAAAAAGTTCTGTGTTGATGCCACTATTTAAGAGCCCCATCTTCCTTGTGTCAGGTCTTAGGAATTACTCTCCAGCTGGGAGATTCTTCGATTTCACACATCTCCTTCTTTGTTTACTTGGATATTTGCAGGGTACCAAGGGTAGCAAAGAGTCAGACACAACCGGGCACACAAGTACATGTATACCAGCGTCAAGTCACAACATCACACAGCTTCTGGTTAATAAAATGAATGAGTTGTCTATTTAACAACAATGATCTCAGACAGAGAAACTCCACAAATGAGTTTAAATGAGAAAGCACCCTGTTATGCATTTTTAAAAAAGAGAGGTTGCACATTTATATTATACCAAAGATAAAAACATCTTTGGGGGTAACGATGCACAGCTCTTCTCAAGTCTCCTGTGTAGTGGCTTAAAGAACAGAGATATGGATGGGGCACTCTGAGTCATCCACGAAGCTGAGAATAGAATGCAGAACACAGGAGCCAAGTTCATGCTCTGCCATTCGCGTCACTGGACAGTATTACCTCCCACAGTCCAATGACCTGACATGGTACAGAGCAAATTATACACTTCTCGGCAAGAAGTTAATACAATTCCACCTGCCAGCCTGACGTTCAGGTAGAAAATGCAGTGAGCAAAAAGACAGCGCCCCCAATTTTTTATCATTGGCTGCTGCTGCTAAGTCACTTCAGTCGTGTCCGACTCTGTGCGACCCCAGAGACGTCAGCCCACCAGGCTCCCCCATGCCTGGGATTCTCCAGGCAAGAACACTGGAGTGGGTTGCCATTTCCTTCTCCATTATCATTGGCTGTTAATCACAAATAGAGACTGACACCTTCCTGGCTGCTGGGGTAGCCAGTCTGTCTGTGCTAATAGCTCTTGGCTCAGATGCTTCAGAAGACTAAGAGCAGGGTAGTTCCTGTGATGCGTAGAAGAACTTTGATTCTGAGTTACCACCGTTTGACAACTGATATTACAAAAGCCTGGTTTACTGACATCTGAAGCATGAGAATTTTCTGCTTGTTTTATCTTCCTGGAGAAGTCCAAAATAAAACTGGGGCTGTATCATGGGTTTTGTATATCCATGCACTGTGGACACTTTTTAGAAATCTGAAACAAAGGCTAACAGACAAATTTGTCCTAATTATACTGACTCAAAGATTCTTCAACCATCTCCCAAAAGAAAGGGTTTGGTCACATCCTTTCTCGTCTCAGGGCATCTGTGTTCAGTGCTGCTAGCTCTCTCTCAACTCCAATTTCCAAGCACATTTCAGAGACGTTAAAGGAAATAACTGTTAGTGATGAAAAATCAGGTGGAAGATGTGCGTCCTTCAAGAGAAATAACCTTTTTAGAAGGATAAGTTCTATCAGCCCCAAATAAGTCCATCAGCATTCTTTATTTCCATATCATATCCTGAACTACCCAAGAGGGATCATAAAATACCATGGTACGTCTGTCTGATGCAGAGCACAGGGTTGGAGTAAAATTGTTGTGAGACTGCCAGCCCTGCAGGAAAAGGAGGCAACCAGCGGCACGACACACAAGTAGCCCACAAAAGCAGGATCCATGCTGCTAGTTTCTAACAGGATTTGGACATTGGAAAGGAACCCATCTGAACCGGACGCCAGCTCTTATGACCTACAGGGAAGGGTGAAAGTTCTTGCCATCTGTCACTGAAAAGGTCATTTTTCTCTGCTCTCAGAATGCAGGAGGATGAGATAGTTTGCAACAGAGAACGGAAGGGGCTTCAGAGAACATGTGGTCTAACCTCTCACTCAACAGAGAAGGAAACTGAGGCCCAGAGAGGTTATAGTGTCACATTCAAGCTCACGCAGGTAATTTCCAATAAAGCCAGAGTTCAGATTTCCAGAACCCGCATCAAGAGTTCCCTGATGCTGTGCCCAGACCAGTGTGGGAGAAGGAACCCTGGCTACAATTTCACAGCCTTGGTACTCTGTCTTGGTAGACGTTAGCAAAATTACCTTGAGCAAGTCACTTAAACTTGCGAGCTTTGCCCTTCCCACTGCAACATGAGAGGCAAAATATGCGGTCTGCCTGCCTCACAGATCATAGGCAGATCAAACGAGATAATGTGTGAAAATGCTTTTTAAAACTTTATAAGGCTCAGGTAAAAAAAAAAAAAAAAAAGGTAAGGTTAAAAAAAAAAGAATTCCATATAAAGCATGTTTTTCCTTCTGAAGATATATGGATGGACACTGTTGGCGGTGGTGGAGGGGGAGGCAGGGAGTGTCCATGAGCCATTGAATATTCTGTGTAAAGGTGTGTGTGAATGAATGCTAGGCATATTTTTTTTCACCCCTGGTGCCTGTATAGCTTTCATCAGCTTCCTAAATGTGTCTCTGAAACTCCCCTGCACCTTTAGCCTCACCACCACCAGTAAGAACCTCTGTGCTGTGGATATCAACATGTTTATGATCAATGTAAAAGGTTGATATAATGTATTAAAATATGACAATTTTCTTGGATTTAATGTGTAGTTGGGATCTCCTTGCTAGCTTTACAATTCAATAATCCACATTTTTACAATACAAATCTGTTCGGGAGAGGGGAGTTAATCTGACCTCACGCTTTGCTCCCTAAACTACTAAAAGTCTATCACTTATAAAATGAAGATGAAAATTCAAATGATAAATCAACCAGGTTTTGTTTTGTTTTTTTTTTCCTACTAGTGTACTTCCTTAGTAGAATGTCCTAGGTATTTTAAAAGATTTTTCTTTAAAATCATATTTAGCAAGAGAACTATCTACTTATTATTTACTGAGTTCCTACAGAGTTTCCAGCCGTGTGTTTCCAGTATTTTCCCATAAAGCACCAGACAATAGACACAAATCGTAAACCATTTGCAGGCTGCCACATTAAGCCTGTGGTTCTGGAAGGCTGAGAGGTGTGGAGAAAAACAAATGAAAAAGTATTATTCATGACCAGTTGATCAATTAGCCTGCTTTTCATTAAAAAACATAAAAAGGCAGGACCAATTTAGCAATGCTTGTGTTGGAAATGCATAAAAACATTATTAATGTTGGATTTTTTTTCTCATTTTAGTTCTCTTTAGAAAATCATACTTGAGAGCTTTCTGTAGCAGCAATAGAAGGAGTGAATAAGACAGCACTGGAATCCTTTTTTAATGCTAATGAAGGGGTAAGGACCAATGCCTAGTTTGTGAGGCCTTTTCTGTGTACAGTTATGTATTTCCAAAGACACAGACTGACTTATGGAATGTCTGAGTGACCGAGATAACCAACCAGAGAAGTTACCTACTATCAAGACTCATCCATCATCCCATAAAGAAATCCATTGTGGTCTTTTATAAATCTGACAATGGCTATACTCTTGTGTTTTAGTGGTAAAATTTTACACAGTACAGTAATGTAAAAAACGAGAGGCATTTTCTCCCCTTGACTGTATCAAAATATCATCTTCTGCCCCAAGACTCTGAGGTCTCATAACTCCCTTCTTGTATTATTCCTTTCAGTTTTTTCCCTTCCTCTTCCTTTATACTGAATAGTTCTACATTTTCCAGTCTTAACATTATCTCTTTCACTTAGACTTTCTTATACAGAGCCTGAAACTATAGAATTGCAATAAGCATACTCATCTATGCTTACTAGAGTGCTATTATCAGATGAACAAAACCTAAAATATATTTTGGTAGCAAGAGTCTCAGGTTTTGAATAACTCAAAAGAACTTAAAACTTGGGCGGTGATAGGATGCCAGGGTGGGGGCAGGCTGTAGCTGCTTTTCGTTCAGTTCCATTTCTGTTCCTTCTCACTCCATGTGTCAGAAGCCTTTGGAGAGAATGCTCTGGAATCAGACCACCTGGGTTCAAATCAAGGCTCTACCACATACTAGTTAAGTGACCTTGTGCAAGTGACCTAAACTCTCTGCACCCCAGTTTCCTCACTTATAAAAGAAGGGTAATATTAGCCCTTGCTTCATTGCGCCCTTAGGAGAAGCAAAATGAGTTAACACCGGTACAGTGCTCTTGGCAAATAGCAAGATACTGTTTCAGAAACTTTGTGTGTATAAGTTACTTAATCTTCAAAACAGTATGATAAGATAGCTACCATTATCACTCTCATTTTATAGCTAAAGAACCTAAGACATAGAAAGATGAAGTATCTTGTCCCGATTGGCCTAGTTGGTAACTAAAGGATTGGCTCTCAAACCTAGACCTACAGCAAGCTCTCAGTAAAGGTTACTTATTACTATCATCATCATCATCATGGTTGTTATTACCTGAACTTAACAAAACACTCAAATATCTGCTGTGGCTGCTGATAACAATGAATGTGTATGTCTAATCCTTCTTCAAAGTATACGGAAAATGTTTATGACCACCAAACAAATAGTTGATTTAGGAAAGGATTATCACCTAAAGCCATTAAGTGAGGTTTGTTGGGAAACAGGATATCATCACAAAGCCTAAGCATTATCTTGCCAGACTACCTGTTAATTGCAAAAGGATCCCTGAACTGAGATCACTACCCTGAGCCCCGATCAAACCGAGTGTCACAAATAGAGGGACAATCTGGAACTAAGTGTCTCCTGTTGAGATACAATATGGAGCACCTTGTAAAATGCGTTCAATTGAAATGTAATCAACGCTTTATTTCTAATTTGGAGTTTATGGGAAATATTGAGGATAGAGGAACAAATTAAATGACACCGCTAGGCAAAAACAAATTAGAACATTCAACAAGACAACACCTAACTTTTTCAAAAACACTAACGTTGAATAAAAGACACGAAACCTTCATGTAAAAAAATATATTTTTCTTTAAAAAAATTAGATCTTAGTTTTTTTAAGGTATGGAAGACATTTGGGGGACAAATGGTTAAGGTTAGATATGGTCTAGATACTAGATATTAATGAATCACTGTTCATCTTCTTAGGTATAATGATGGCATTGCAGTTATGTAGGAGAACGCTCTTATTCTTTGATATGTACTGAATTATCTAGGGGTGAAGTATCATTTTGTCTGTAACTTACAAGTAGTTAGAAAGAGATACATATAGGTGGAACAAATATGTCAAAAATTTAGCAGCTGTTGAATCTAGGAGGTGAGTATGGAAGTATTCACTGTACAAATATTTCAACTTTTCTTTATGTTTAGACATTCTCTTCACTTTGTTCATAAGACGTAGGTCTTATATCTTCTTTGGAGGGCAGTTTAAGACTTTAATTTTCACGTACTTAGTAATAATTTCTTTTAATTCTCCAAAATGTTTGCTGTGAATGGATTTATTTTTTTAATCTGTCTTCTAAAAATTACTTACTGAATATCCCATTGGTTCATTGGTTCATTGAAACCTAATGTAATATTAACATTGTTGAAGAGAACTCAGTGCCTAGAACAAGGCCTGACACATAGTAAATGTACAATGTGTTAATAAACATTCATTTGTTAAATGAGGCTACATTTTCCTAAGAAACTGTAAAGAGGTCAAAAAAAGATGCACGCACAGGAGGCTGTGTTGTTCCTTTGTAGATCAAGACATGCTGAGTTACGTTCTTGAGGTGGACAAATAGGAGGGCCAGTCAGTCTCATCCTTTGATTCAAATAACTTAGGCCATAAAGATTCTTCACCAAGTTTTGAGTTTCATGACTGCACAAAAATGAAGCCTTTGTTCCTCAGACTAATTAAGCATCAACTATAACTTGTTTAAGAAATTCCAATGGAATCACCCACAATTACACGTTTAAATGCGTGCGTGCTCAGTCACTTCAGTCGTGTCCGACTCTCTGCAATCCCATGGACCATGGCCAGCCAGGCTCCTCTGTCCATGGGATTCTCCAGGCAAGAATACTGGAGTGGTTGTAGACTTTTCCTGAGTGAGGAAAAGAAGCAAGCTCTGTTTCAGGCATGAGCCCTGCAAATCACCAAAACTTACAGGTGTTATTCTCTGAGAATCACTAAACATGTGGGAAGTAGGCTCATTTTCAGCCCCTCCAGAAGGCAAAGACATAAAAGAGACGGCTTCAGGCAGTAAGTCAGATATATTTTGTATAAAAGGTGGGAAGAAAATGATCAAGATTCAAAGAAATCATTAATACTGATATCACCTTGTGTTTTCACAGCACCTTTTTCCTAAGCCATTTCATATCTATGTTAACTCATTTATTCTTACAATATCCCTAAGAAATAGATGTAGAACAATTGAAATTTTTAAAAAAGATAGAAGATTTTCATTAGGGCCTAAGATATGAAAGATATTCAAAAGGATATTATATTAGCAATAGAGATATTTCTTCATTTTGAACAAATTGATCACCTCCTTCCCCTATGCTTCAGTAAAGTCATTAAAAAAAAATAAAATCTATTATAATGGGAGAATCAGATTACAGTTTACTACACGGGAGACATTCTAAATTCAATCTAAAAATATAGTTTTATTCAATGATATAGGACTGTCTCCCTTTACCCAAAAAACCACTCCCAGTTCTCCAAAAGGGTACAAATCAAATTTTTTAAAATTTGAAATTTAAATACAGTTAGATGGTTCTCAATTTTATTGGTGCTTCTTATTTAATAATGGATCCTTTTGTAAAGAGGATCATTTAAAAATTATTTTATAAAAGCGAAGTTTTATAAACAATACTGGGTTGTTAAAGCAGAATACGCTTATACTCAGTCCTTTCTGAAACTAAAATAAGAAAAAAAGAAGAGAAAAGAAAAGAGGATCCACTGAAAAACTAGTAAATCTATGATAAATGCAGTTGTAGGTAATGAAACATTTTTCAACCTGAGGTTTCCCACCCTCAGATGACAGAACATGAGCAAATGTAATCTTTTCTATTGGAGTTTTAGATCCTAAACATTTTTCCCTTCTCTTAATTCATCTGGGGTTGTATACTTTCAGTAATGTACAGATGAAGTTACATATACTTTATTAACAAGATCTAATTCCAGATATGTAAACATGATATTTTTAAATTGGATTAATCTTTGGTAGGTATATTCAATCCTCAGGTTCCAAGAGTAGGGTGTCAAAGAGTTGTGTTCAGATTTTATGCCTGAACTGAAGATGGTCTTAGGGACACAGTATTAACTGTTAATAAAGGGATAAGTATAGACAACACTCTCTCAAATCTCATTTCAAAGTCAAGTTTTCTTTTTGTAAAGGAACTCAATCTGGGGTTCTTTGTAAAGGCAACATAAACACTAACAGAAGTAGAAATGCAAGCCCCAGGAACAAATCCTGACCACGCAGTACTTGTGTTCATTCATTGCTACTCTACCCTCCACCTCCCACACCCACGCCAATTCGGAACAGATGCTGACACTGGTGAAGGGGAATTCCACCCTTGTAATCCCAGGTCCAGAGTCTTTCCCTGAGATGGCTCAGAAGCCAATTAGTGGAGTCTTCTTGGATAACGTTGGCTGAAAGGAGCAAGTCTTCTAGTTCATTCACTGGAAGTTGAATCCTGCCACTACAAACACTGTTACAGAAAAAGATTTAGAGACCTTAGCTGATGAGCTGAAAATTAAAACCAATATTTACAGAGCCCAGGGGATTCATTTTAATTAGACTGACTCCAAGAGAACATTCTGCAAATAATAAAAATCTGAGACCTCTAGAGCGTGTAGACTGATGTTGCGTAAAGACATACCTTTCAGAAGAGAAGAGGTTGAGTCTATCGCTTTGCACCGAATGGTCAGAATCCTCTCTTGCAAGAAGGAAGCTGAATTCCGACGTCAAAATGACTGCATTTCAGAGTCTGGATCCACCTTGGGCTGTCGTCCACATACCGCACTAAACCAGGGCACAGGCTCGCAGATCCATTGAGTGCCTCCTCCTCCCCGACTTCTTACTCCCTCCTCCAAACTACCCCCAGTCAGCCCAGCAGTCTGTATGCAAACCACACAGGAACTAGCAGATATGGGGCTTCAGAGAGTTGGGCGTGAGCCTTAGATTATGTGGTTTTGTTTTCTTGCTGCCGGAGTTGAACTAAAATGCAGGAGGTTCACTGAAATACTTTTGCTTCTTTATGCTTGGTTTCAGTTTTAACAAGTTTGCCCCGAACGATTATGTTCACATAAGAAAATTTTTAATCCTAGAGATGGTCCATTGGCAAGTTACTGCTGGTCTTAAGGAAAATGCACTTTCTCCAAGAAGGTACAAGCATCTGGAAGAACATTAGGACTTTTGGGGGGAACTTATTTAACAGCATCCTGGATCACTCACATTATTCAAATCTCAGGGGAAAAAAAAGCTTTTTTAGTGTATTCAGCCCATAATATTACCCTTAGCCCCTAATACTACCCCTAACAAAAGAAAGAAGAAAAACTCAAAACCAAGATGAATTCCAACCCCAGCTTTGCCATAACTAAGTGCGAGCTGGGGCTGGTTACTTAGATTTGGGGAATTTAATTTTTTCCTTAATAGGCTGGACTAAAATATTTCTGGGATTTGAAGACTTTTTTCATTGGCCTAACATTTTTGTCACCTTCAACTTTCTTAGTTCTTACCTTCAGATTTGTAGCTCATGCGCCTCTTTAAGCTCCTTCCTCCCAGACCAAGTGTAACTTGCTAAGGCCTCTTCCTCTGTCTCTGTTTTTGCTAGAAAATGGATTGCCAACATTGCATCTTTTGCACAAAATTAGACACATTGCGACTTGCTAAGTGGCACTGTTCAGAGTTGGGGGACCAGACCAAAGATAAAGATGGAAATGTTGGCTGACAAGATGTTCCAGCATTAATCAGATAAGACAACTTGGGGATCTCGAATTTAAACTTATTCCACATTGTGGAATGGTATCCTTTTCTCTTTGCCCCTTTATACCTAAACCTTGCTCAAGATTTGTTTTTTGGGGGGAGGGGGTGGAAATGTTGGTTATGCTCACTCAACAATTTTCTTGAAATAGAGAAGAAGAATCTGAGTACGTGATTATAGTAGGGGCTCAGCAAACGATTGGTCAGATGACTTAAAGGAAGTAATTTGTTCCTCTTAAATCTGTAATAGAGGGCTTTCTCTTTATTCATGCAAGTCTGTCAAAGATTCTTGAATCCAAGTTGCATCTGAATAGGGTCCCCACTACTTCCACATGTTATAAAGACAGAAGTTTCAAGGTAATAACGTGTGCCCAATTTTAAAACAATCACATCTCCACATGGGCCTCAGGGTTCTTCAGTCTCCAGGGTCTAAGGGTCTTCTTGGTGGGATCATCATTATGCCTGATGACCTCATCCTTGGTTCTCAAACACTGGAATTCTCTGGCCACAACTCTTGTCCCAAGCCAGTGATTTTGAACTGGGGAGAAAGCAGACTGTTGACTAGCGCTGTACAGGAAGCACCATAGTGTTCTCAGCACTCGCCCTCACGATGTAGCTGCTTCTCCTCCGGACACCACCCCCAGGACACAGAACACAACCCCTTCTCATCCAAGAATGGGGCAGAATGCAGAACAGAAAAGTCTCACAGAGAAGTTCTTTCAGTAGTAAGTAATGATCAGCAGACATGGTACAGAGCATATAGGGCAGGAAGCAAGGCTCCTTTAGTGGTTAATTTCCTAGCAGTTCTGTAATTGAACTAGTGTAAAGGCAGAACCTAAGAATAAAAACTCTCATGTGAGACTGTCAGTAACCTGGTCCTCACCATCAAGGGACACTCAGAATAGTGTGTCCCAATCAGCAAATTTGGGAGGATTAAGGAATATATGAAATCTGAATTTATCCATCATGGAGAAAATTTTGTTTGAAACCATACTTATTTAAAAATTTTCAACAGTTCCTTGTGAGAGGTTGTTGTTGGCATCAGAACTTCTTACGTAAAATTACGCTAACTTTAACTTCATGGTTCAACGTGTACTCTTCATCCAATAGCATGGGTTCAGACGTTCTCTTTTTATTCATTCAATAGACAACGTTTGTGCACCTACTCCTTGTTAGGTCTGTTGCAGGTGCTGGGATGTATCAGAGAACAAAACATAGTCCTTGCTCTCCTGGATCATACATTCTGGTAGAGGAAGAAATAATACGATGGTGGTACTGTCAAAGAGGATTATAGAATGGGGCAAGAGTCACAGACTGTGTGGCTGAAGTGGGGTTGGGATTTAATTGGGAGATCAAAAGACATCTGAGCAATGTCCAAAACAAAGCGAGAGATCTGGCCTGGTGGCTTTTGGGGGGAAATAGCTTTTTCAGGTATCTGGACTAGCAGGAGCAAAGCCTGAAGGTGGATGCAGTGAGTGAGGTGGAGAAGAGTAGAGATGGAGGTCAGAGCAGGAGTAGGGACCAGAATACATAGGACCTCAATGGCCATGACAAGGTCTTTGGATTTTATTCTTGAGATGGGAGTCAGTGGAAGATTTTGAACTGGGGCGTGATATGCTCTGTGAAAGTCACTCAGTCGTGTCTGACTCTTTGCAACCCCAAGACTATACAGTCCATGGAATTCTTCAGGCCAGAATACTGGAGTAGGTAGCCGTTCCCTTCTCCAGGGGCTCTTCCCAACCCAGGGATCGAACCCAGGTCTCCCACATTGCAGGTGGATTCTTTATAGCTGAGCCACCAGGGACTGTGTTTTAGGTTTTTCAAGGCTCACTCTGATCACTGTATTGAGATTAGATTGTAAGAAAGCAGGATAAAAAGCAGGGCGAGCAGGTAAGAGGCTGCTGCCATGATCCTGGCAAGACATGATGGTGACTTAGGACTGATGGTGGGAAGTGTTGAGTTCCTAATATACAGGGTAACCAAAAAGTCTGGAATCATAAACAGAATTATTTTATTGTGTATTAGAACACGGCATTGATAAACCATTTATTACCTACGGAGCACACATAACCCAGAATCAGTAACCACTCTGTGTCACAGGTGTGTACTCATGGATATCACAGGCTGTATGAGAGACAAAGAGAGGTGTCAGTGGTGACCCTAAGGTTCATGGCCTGAGAAACTAGAAGCAAGGATGTGTAATTCACCGAGACAGGAGAGACTGTGGCTGAGAAGGTCTAGAAGACCAGATGAGGAGTTTGCTTTTAGATGTATTAAATTTGAGATGTCTGTGAGACATGCCAGTGGGGGTGTCAAGGGAGTTAGGCACCTGAGTCTGGAGGTTGACACAGGTTAGGGGTGATGATGAAATCTTGACAGTTGTTGAGAAAGAGAAGGGTGTTGAAAACCACGAGACTGGATAAAACCATCCCGGAAATGAACACAGCAGAGAACTGACCCCTCCAAAGGTGAGAGGTCAGAGAAATGAGAGGATACCAGCCAAGGAGAGGAGAAGAAGTAATGTCTTGGAAGCCAACTAAAGAAAGTTTTGTTCACTTTTATAAAACTCTGAGTTCAGAAAATAAATTAAAACCCACACCAGGTTATTCGGGCAAAATGATGTCTATGTTCTTGATGCTACAGTATTGCAACTAAATTATGGTGCCCCCAAATGGAGGAAAGCAGACATCTCTTTGCACATGTCACTTTCAGTTCAGTTCAGTTCGGTCGCTCAGTCGTGTCCGACTCTTTGCAACCCCATGAATCGCAGCACGCCAGGTCTCCCTGTCCATCACTAACTTCCAGATTCCACCCAAACCCATGTCCATTGAGTCAGTGATGCCATCCATCCATCTCATCCTCTGTCATCCCCTTCTCCTCCTGCCCTCAATCTTTCCCAGCATCAGGGTCTTTTCAAATGAGTCAGCTCTTTGCATCAGGCGGCCGAAGTATTGGAGTTTCAGCTTCAGCATAAGTCCTTCCAATGAACACCCAGGACTGGTCTCCTTTAGGATGGACTGGTTGGATCTCCTTGCAGTCCAAGGGACTCTCAAGAGTCTTCTCCAACACCACAGTTCAAAAGCATCAGTTCTTTGGCACTCAGCTTTCTTTATAGTCCAACTCTCACATCCATACATGATCACTGGAAAAACCATAGTCACTTTAGCAGAGTTAATTCCATAGCGGGTAGCATGTGAGCCTTTTGCCTGTCTGATCCACTCAGTGACTGCTACCAGCCTCTCCACCTACAATGGGACTGTTGTCTTTGAGTTTGTGCTGTTCTCTTTTTTCCATCTGCCTATTCAATCACCACCTATGTATGTACTGAATATTCTCAAGTTCATGAGCCCTGCCCAGAACACTCTCCCTTTGTCCCAATTTTTTCTACTCAACTGTCTCTTGGGCATCTTCACCTGGTCACACCAGACACCTCACCTCACATTCAAAATGTCCAAAATAGAATTCATCACCTTTCCTGCCAAATCTGCTCCTCAGACTGGGTTCCTATCTTAGTGAAACTAGCAACCATCATTCACAGAGTCACCCCAAAAAGAAACTCGAGTGTCACTGTAGACTCCCAGATATATCTGGAGCCAAGTCCAATAGCTTCTATGCTATAATTTCATACACAAACGTGTGTCAAAGGAGAATGAGTGGAGTGGATTATGTGCCACACCAATGGCTTCTGCTTTGGTTATGACTTTTATCACTTTATGTTTTAAGATTTTTTTTATGTGAACCATTTTTAAAATCTTCATTGAGTTTGTTACAATATCGCTTCCATTTCTATGTTTAGGTTTTGGGGACTTGAGCTCCCCAGCCAGGCACTGAGCCTGCCCTCCCTGCATTAGAAGGTGAAGTCCTAACCGCTGGACTGCCGGGAAGGCACCTTCATCACTTTGGCTCAGATGGTAAAAGCGTCTGTCTACAAGGCAGGAGACCTGGGTTCGATCCCTGGGTCAGGAAGATTCCCCGGAGAAGGAAATGGCAACCCACTCTAGTACTCTTACCTGGAAAATCCCATGGATGGAGGAGCTTGGTGCAGGCTACTGTCCATGGGGTCACAAAGAGTTGGGCACGACTGAGCGACTTCACTTTCACTATAAAATTCTGTTCTTTTTCCAGTCCCTCTGTTCTGCTTCCAATCTAATTTTCTGAACACACTCAGAGATTCGTTCTGAAAGAAGAAAATGAATAGGTTTAAATTGAAAAAATTGACATCTCTGACCTTCTCAAAATACAAAAGTTAAACTCATGACTGAGAAGGTCAATGGAGCTCAACATTAAGAACAAAAGATTGATTATCCGCATAGGGGAAAGAGCATAGAAGTGTATACAGGAGATTTGGGTTCAAGTTCCAGTTAAATCCTTGCTAGCTGAATATTTCTGGACAATTCATATAACTTATTGGTTCCTGCAAACTCAGCTCAGTTTTAACTCCTCCAGAAAGCCTTTCCTAACCATGTTGTTTAGAAAAATTCCTTTTTTACTCTCAGATCAATCTATGTTTGCCTTTATCATAGTAATTTATCATAGTTACTGATTTATTCCTGTTTCCCTTATTGGACTGTAACCTTCTTGTATTCCCATGGCTCAGCATAGTGCCTGGCTCTAATGAAGAATGAATGCTTGTTCCTCAAACTTAGCATTCTTACCTATAAAATGGGATAATATCACCTACATTTCAGACTTCCTTTAAAATTTACATAAGATATGTATATGAAAATCTTCATAAACTATAACTCAATGCAAAAAAAAAAAAGCACTTTTGGTTTATTTATCACTACTTTATAAAGTCCAACACCTTATCATGGCCTTCAAGGTCCTGAACCACCCATTTCCAGACCATCTTTTCAATTTCCCTCTGCCTTCTGCTCTCATTACTCTATATTACAGCCAGATAAATTGGTTATAATGCACCAATTTCTTTCATATTTCCTATCATTTTATATTATACTTACCCATCTACATGCCAGTATCAACAATGTAGGCTGTTATTATAGTAATTACGATTGAAGCAGTAGGAACTAAAAGCAAAGGTAACTTTCATTTACTAAGCATTTTCCTATTCTCTACATGTGTTTTCGTCCATTCTAGTCAGTATTCCACACAGCCACCAGGGTTCTTTAAAACACAGGTTTGATTACATTTCCAGTGCCTACTGGATAAAACCCACCTGGCAGTACAGACAAGGCGCTTCATGATCTGACTGTCCTCTGCCACTTCACCTCCCTCTGCTGTTTCACTAACAGTCTTTGTGACTGCCATGGTAGCTACAGAGCTTGCAGTTTTACCAGGATTATAGGCTCTCTCAGCTTTCAAGCCTTTACACATGGTGCGTCCTTTGCCTCTAATGGCTTCCTCTTGTCTATGCAGTGAACTCCTGTCATCCTTTAAGAATCAGTTCAGATATAAATGCTTCTCTGAAGGCTGCCCTCAACTACTCCTTGGTAGAATCAGATGGTCTCTCCTCTCTCATTATGCTATGCATAGCTTGTCACAATCTTCTGTGATGGTGCCTGTCACCTCCACTAGCCTGTCAACTTAATCGAACTCGATCCTATCTGAGTCCTTGATGCTTTAGGTGCTCAGTGAAAGTCAGTTGACTATTCCAATGACTAGCCATCAGGGGTACCCAGGGCCCTCACTGGAAGCACTCAGTCATTTCCCATCACTTTTCATCTTTAGAAACTACTCCTAGAGATTATATTCTTTGTCCTTCAGATCACGTTTCCAGTCAGTTAAAATTAGACTAATAACACGGATTGTAAAATTTATTCTTTCATTGAAGGATTAGGCAGTGCCACAGCCCAACTGATCACAAAAGGAAGACATCTGCCTTCATACCGCTGGATAGCCACAAGCAGGGATTATTTTAACCCGAGGCGTCTCCCTTCCTCGAAGTCCTGGGAGCAGTGGGCATCAGCCGAAGGAAAGGCCGGAAGTGAAGGGCCGGAAGTGAGGAAGCGGAAGTGGGGGAGGGCGTGAGCTCTCTCGCCTGGTTGGAGGAGGCGGATCAGCTTGCGGGGGGCCGGCCTGGTGTTTGGGAGGGAAAAAGCCCAGATGCCAGGTGGCTGGACATTCCCCTCAGGTAGTAGCCTCTCATTTGGGGGTGGGGGTGGGGATGGAGGGGGCCTGGAGGGGTGCTCTCCGACTGCCCATTCCATGCGGGTCCCTACGCCTTGTCAGGGGAGGCGAGAAGGGGACAAGGCCCGCAGGTCTCCCTGAGGGAAGGTCACTGTTGTGTGACGGTGTTCCATCACTCCCTCCTTCTAGAAGCTTCTCCAATACCCACTCCCACTACATTCCATGCTCTCTGAGGGCAGTCACTGGTCTGAGTTGTCTGTGTGACCCAGTGCCCGCCACACGGCCTGCATGGAACACAGTGGTCGTTCTGAAACCACTGTTGAACGAATTAAGTGATGCCAAGGAATGGACACAGGAAGCGGATTCTTCCTCTGGTCTTTACCTTCAGTTCTTTGTGGAGCATGTCATGTCTTTCCCACCACCCCTTATGTGGTGATTTTTTCCCCTTATGCTGCAGATGGGGAAACTGAGGCTCAAAGAAACCTTAATAGGAAATGGCAGACTAGGACCTCAAATCCATGCCTCTGGAGTCCTAATTAAAGTAATGAGGTGAGGTACTGAATGCCTAGGTGTGAACATGTTGTGAGCCTACAGCAAAGAGTAGCACTTACACAGCACTTCACTGATGGGACTTAGTGGTTAAGGATCCACCTGCAATGCAGGAGATTCAATCCCTGGGTGGGGAACATCCCCTGGAGAAGGAAATGGCAGCCCACTCCAGGATTATTGCCTGGGAAATGCCGTGGACAGAAGTCTGGTGGGCTACAGTCCGTGGGGTCACAAAGAGTGGGACACGACTTAGTGGCTAAGCAACAACAGCATGCCATTTACACCAGAGGGTGGAAACTGTCTTGTGCTCCTGTTTCTCTGTTTCTTAGAAATGGAGCCTGTCACATGGTAAACTCTGGGAAATAATAGTTGAGTGATTTAGTGAACACACAGGCACTAGTTTCTCTGCCTCTTGCAGTGTGCTTTCCATCAAAACAGTAACACCTGCTAATGCCCTGGTGATCTCTGTAATCCTTCTTCCAAAACGATCTTGGCCAGAGTTTATTTTCTCCTGAGTTGATCTCATGTCTACGGGCAGAATCCGTATAAACACAAAAGCTGTTCTGTCTTCATAGCACTACCCTAAATGTGTCTTTCCAAAGATGCCTCTTGGTACTCAGCCTCTTAGATGCTGTTGTCGTTAGTGTCCTAAATCTTTGGATAAAGTCAGTGTAGCTCCTCAATCTCTTATTCTCAATTCTGATATCCAAGAAGTTTTGAAAACCACTTTTTCCCCCCCTAACTTATCTAGGTCCAAGATTTGAACTGAAACACCCATTTGTCTTTACTTATTACAAATATTTGCAAATTTTTATTGCAGTCATGTTGATGTGTTTAATTGTTCAGACCTCTTTACTTACCCCAGACCTTTCTGTGGATATCATGTAATATATAGTGTAGGCATGGCATTATTTTTCAAAAGTTTTTCACCCCCCCCCCAATTAAGTTTGAAGTCCCTAACTTATCTGGCCTCAAAAGATTCAGATAAGAGACTGTGGACCTGTAGTTTAATGCCACTTGGCAACTTAAATAGTCTCCTGTTATTCAGGTAAAGTTGAGGGAGAAAACAGCCTTTGTCAAAGAGTTGAGTAAGTGGGTAAATGGAGTAAGAAAATTAAGAGATGTTTTATACCTCATTATTTATCTTGGAAGTGTTGAAGGGAGAAAGCTCCTTAACTAATTGATATTTTTGAATGTATGCAGCATGTTTTACATTTATTATTTCTTCCACAAAGCTATATAAAAATAAGTACTCAAGAAATACTTGTTGATTGATTTGAAAATGTTTGCTTTAAACTCTAAAGTTAAAACTAGATATTAACTCGAGTTTTAATTCTAGATTCATAAGCAAACATTAGAACTTTACTTGACGATTGCAAGGGTTGGATTATATTTTTAAATGTCATATTTATAACCCAAAGCTGTAGAATCAATTCATGTTTGTCCCAAAGCAAAATCAATCCACCACTTGGTCATTCATGCAACATATTTGAGTGCCTGCTAGGTACCTGTTTATGCAGTAGAATTTACTAATAAGATGATCATGGTTGCTGCTCTCAAGGAGTTTCTAATCTGGTGGTGGAGAAAGCCAAAGAGAAAATGACAAACACGTAATTATACATCCTGATAAGTGTCATGAAGGAAATAAACTGGGTCTGAAAAGAGCATGATGGGAGGACCTAAGTAGTAAGTGTGGTGGGTGAAGGCCTCTCAGAGGAGAAAACCCAAATTTACAACATGAAATATCTTACTTCCCTGTATATTATAAGGACTTGGATAGCCAGGCAGCCAAAATTCAGGTGTGAACACTTATCCTCTCGGGCACTACTTTTGTCTCATATCACTATATTTACAATCTCAAACTTTTGAAGGACTGGGTAAACTGAGCGTTTGCATATAGCCAGGTGTCTAAAACACATAATAAACCAACCTAATTTACAACGAACACAAATGAATTTCTTGTTAGCTTGAGAAGATTTCAGGATTTCAAGTAGTAGAATGGTGTGTTATGTATTCTTTGTTCATGTCACAATGTACTGTATGTTAGTAAATAATACTAATTCACTTAGCCAGACATTTTTCTTTAGTTTTTTGAATGGTTAAGAATATATTTAATTTTGATAAGTCCAGCACATCCCATTGTAAACTACTCTATTGGATGGAAGGCTATTATGTAGATAATTTTATGTGGCAGAAACTTTATCTAAGAAAGTATTTTTTTAATTTAAAAATGCAGATTGAGAATAGAGGAAAACCTAGATATTACGATTTTGTCCCTCCAAAATATACATAGGTAGCTATTTGAAAAAGAAAAAAATTTTAACAACTGTATTCAATTCTAGCAAGTTATGATTCTAACAAGGCTTTTTTTTTTAATAGACTTGTAAAGAAACAGATCAATATTTTTTGCTCCAAGCCAATGTCACAGTACATCGCTGCATTGAGTGAGCTTGGTAGAGGGCAAAAAAGGACAATAGAAAAAGAAAACCCTCATGATTGAAAATTTTAATAGCTTATTGAAACACATTATAAGTCGAGTTTTCACTGTAGGAGTGAGTCAGATAAAAATGTCTGTATTCAAAGTGCAAACAGGAGAGAAAATCAGAAAATTGTAAAAATACACAATTTCTCTTTTTTTGTCTAGGGTTGATGATGGTCTCTTTAGGAGAAATCTTAATTAAACAGATACATTTTCTGTCTTGTTTATTTGAGAATGTGTTGCACTTTTACCAAACACAAAAATGATTACTTATTCCCTTCTCTTATTTTTTAAAAAAGAAGTGATAGTTTATTTAGGTTGCTTCTGAAAATTACGTCTTCCTTAAATACATACAGAGAAATTAATCAAGCCTGAGCTAAAAATCGAGAAGGTCAAGGAAGAGAAACAAAACTAAAAATAGCAAGCACATTTGTTATGGATTTTTAGCATTTTTCTTTAGTATGTATGCAGTTTCTCTAGTAAAATCTGATTATAGATTGTTGAGCACTCATTGGGTCTGGATGCTCATCAGGGAATATGTTTCTAAAACTGAGTAAAGAAAGTAATTTAACCTTTCCTTCAACGTACCAGCCTTACCAGGACTAAAATATTGGTTTAGGGCACCGTGGGTTACATGTGGAGTCCACTGAGGACAATTTCTTAATAGTTGATGATCCTCCCTTCTTTTAGATTAACAAGAAAACAGACCATATTTAGATTTGATTCTAATGACTTGTAAGTTCTGAGAAGGATAGGACCAAAGGTCAGTTGATGATTGTAAGACTCAGTTTTCGCTTGATTAGTCTCGGGACATAGCATATTTATACGTGACAACAAATCTTGAGATGTCACAGTGCAAGTTCCATTTTCTTGTCCACCATTAATTTGTCCACTGTCCTTGTAATGCTTTATAATAATTTTATTTCTGGCCAAAGAGGTTCAGGGATACTTTTTTTTTTTAATTTTTGACTGCGCTGGGTCTCCGTTGCTGCACCTGGGCTTTCTCTGGTTTTGGTGAGCAGGGGCTATTCTCTCGTTGTGGCGCCTGCGCTTCTCATTGCAGTGGCTTCTCTGGTTGTGGAGCACGGGCTCTGGAGTGTGCAGTCTTCAGTAGCTGTGATACATGGGCTTACTTGCCTTGCAGAATGTGGAATCTTCGCAGACCAAGGATCGAACCCATGTCCCCTGGCATTGGCAGGCAGATTCTTAACCCCTGGACCGCCAGGGAAGTCCCAATAATACTTTCAATGGAAACTTTTAGGTCTCGAAAGACCACTTATGTTTCTTTAAATAACATAGGCTAATCCCTCATGAGATATTTTCCCGTATTGACCCTAGGAATATTTATATGGTCCCCTCAGTTCTGGCTGATGTATGTGAGGCGCTGATTTGGAAACTACAGCTAGATTTTTCAGACTGAATTGCTCTTCTGGAGACTTTTAAAAAATATTTAACTTACTTATTTTTTGTGTGTATTCCTTTGCAGAAAATTGATATCTTGTCAAGATGGAGATGAGTCATTTGTATCTGGGAGCAGTAGACTTGGGGACCAGCTGCCTCTCAAGGGTTCTGTAAACCAATGACACAAACACCTATTCTGTTGCTTTCATCCCCCGTCTCACCTTCAAATTTGTCTTACCTATGGCATTCAGGAGGCAAGTGAAAAACTTCATGAAAAATTACTCAGATGCTGAAATAAAAGTCAGGGAAGCAACTTCTAATGACCCTTGGGGTCCTTCCAGTTCTCTAATGTTAGATATCAGTGACCTGACTTTCAACACAATGTCTCTCTCTGAAATTATGAACATGCTATGGCAGAGACTCAACGACCACGGGAAGAACTGGCGCCATGTGTATAAATCCCTTACCCTAATGGATTATCTCATCAAGAATGGATCAAAGAAAGTTATTCAGCATTGCAGAGAGGGGTACCGTAACCTTCAAATGCTAAAAGATTTTCAACACATAGATGAAGCTGGAAAAGATCAAGGTACCAGATGAAGAAGTTTATACAGTGTGCTAGTAAAGAGTAAGAGTGTGGGAGGGGGTTACTTTAAAAGCAGAAGCTGGGGAAAAGTAGTTCTTAAATGTAGGAGCTACCTTTCCTCTGGGACAGTTTGGGTTTCCTGTTTAATCCTTTTTGTTGACTCTTGAGTGCCTTTGAAAACAATGTATATATATTTTTCAAAATGATGTGTGAAACTAACACAGTTAGGTGCCTCATAAAAGGACACCTCGTAGACAATGAACATAAAAGAGAGATCATGTAGTATTCATCCTTCTCAGCCTGACTTATTTCACCTAGCATAATGCCCTCAAGGTCCATTCATGTTGTCACACAAGGAAAGATTTCATTCTTTCGGACCTCAAGGGCATTATGCAAAGTGAAATAAGTCAGACAGAGAAAGACAAATATTGTATGATTTCTCTTACATGTGGAGTTAAAAAAAAGAAAAGTTTATAGGTACAGAGAGCAGATTAGCAGTTGTCAGAGGCGGAGGGAGGGAAGAAAATGTGTGAACTATTTTTGTTTTAGTCTAAATAAATTGATTTAAAAAATAAAGTGGAAAAAAAAAACAAGTACACCAAAAAGTTAAAAAATGGAACTTGAGTTCCTGCTTAATTACATATGACAAAATAGCAATGAATAATTTTCCATGAGCAAGCTTCATGATTAAAGTCAAGGAACTATGTCCTTGGAGTAAATGTGTTATTTTAGGGAGCTAATCCAAACTATTACCCCTGGTACCATTTTATAAAGATACAGGATATCATATTAAGATCTCTTTCATGAGTTAAAAGCTCAGAGTATTTTTTTATCAGATAGGGTTTTCTTTCAACCTGGGGTTGAATCCTGACTCTGCTGCTGCCTAACTGTATATACTAAGGTAATTTATTAGATTACCTCAGTTTAGCTCTCTGTGCATTGGGATAACAACAATGTCTGTCTCATAGGATGGTTGTGAGGAGTGTAAATATGTTTGCCTATTTCTCCCCAAAGGATATCAGCTCCATGAGGGCAGGGACTTTGTCTACCTTGCCCATTGCTGGTTCTCAGCAGAAGAGGCACCATCAACATTTGTTAAGAGAGATAATAAATGGAAGAAAGAATATGCAAATTGTCCCAATTTTGTTTAAAAAATTATATTTATGTATATGAAATTTATTATATAAGAGTTTAACAAGTGGTCCTAGTAGGACTAGAGATGATTTTTTTTTAATTTTGCTATTGTGTTTTTTGTTTGTTTTGGCTGCTCTGCACGGCCTGCAGGATCTTAGTTCCCATACTAGGGATCAAACCTGCGCCTCCTGTAATGGAAGCTCAGAGTCTTAACCACTGGAGTGCCAGGGAAGTCCCTAGAGATGATTTTTATTTTGTTTTATATAAACTTGTATATTTTAAAACACAGTTTATAATTAGACCAAATAAAAAACTAACATGGCCATGTGAAAAAAAAGAACAAAGTGAATAAACTAGGAGGCATGACAACTTAATATAATAATGTCACTGTAATTATAATTAGACTGGAATTTAGTCATAAGTGTGATAAACTCTTTCCAAAGACTATGGACTCTTCAGAAACTATGATGGGAGTAGTTTTATGAATACAGAAATTTAGGTCATGAAGTAATATTGTCGGGGGTGGAAGAGAAGTAGGGAAAGGCTGCATAGGGTATTGCACTGGGATGATTCAGTAGTGCCTGATATTGTTCTACAGTGGTAAAGAACCAGCACTTCCTCCCATCTAAAGTCAAATTATAGTTTGTTGAAGTGAATAGCCTTATGAATCATGAGGAGAGGATAAAATTCAGTGCAGTCTCTGTTAAGTATACCTTTTAAAAATAGAGTCTTTTTTAGAGCAGTTTTAGGGTTACAGAAAAATGATGCAGAAAGTAGAGTTCCCACACGCCCTTCCCCGCCCACACACGGTTTCTCCTGTTAACATGTCGCATTAGTGCTGCACATTTGTTACAATTAAACCAGTATTGATACAGTAATATTAACTAATAGTCCTTAGTTTACACACAGTGTTCACACTTTGTGTTCTGCAGTTCTGTGGGTTTTGGAAAATGCATGATGTCATGGATCTGCCATTCCAGTATTGTGCAGAATAGTGGCACTGCCTTCAAAGTGCCCTGTGTTCCACCTGTCCATCCTCTCTCCCCTGCCTTGAGCCCTTAGCAGTCACTGATCTTTTTATTGTTTCTATACTTTTGTTTTTCCAGATTGTCATATAGTTGGAATCATTCCATATGCAGCTTTTGCAGAATTTTTTTTCTCTTAGCAGTATGCTTTTAAGATTCTTCTATATCTTTTATAGCTTGAGAGCTGGTTTTTTTTTTTACTTTAAAAAACAGCTTTATTGAGACATAATTCATACACCATACAGTTCACCCATTTAGAGGTCACAGTCCTATGACTTTTGGTGTATAATTAATTTTTAAAATGGAGATAAAATAAATGTAACATAAAATTTGCCATTTTAAGTGTATGATTCAGTGGCATTCATTACATTCACACTGGGGCACAACCATCACCACTGTCTGTTTCCAGACTTTTTCATCACCCCAGACGGGAGCTCTGTAACCGTTCAGCAACAGTTTCCGTGCTAACCTCTAATCTGCTTCTTGTCTCTCTAATTTTGCTTATTCTGGGTGCCTCGTGAAGTGGAATCATGTAGTAGTTGTTTTTCTGTGTGCCTGGCTTATGTCACTTACCATGTCCGCCAAGTTCAGCCATATTAGAGGACGTAGCAGAACTTCATTCTTTTTATACTGAATCACATTAATCTGTAGGTACTTAACCACATTTTGTTTATCTGGTCATCTGTTAATGGGCTCTTGGTTGTTTTCACCTTTTGGCTGTTGTGAATAATGCTACAGAGAACTCTAATGTACAAGTTACCAGACTCCTGCTTTCAGTTTCTTTCTTTCAGAAAGTATACTTAGGAGTGGAATTGCCGGGTCATGTGGTAAGTCAATATTTAGCTTTTTGAGGAACCACTAAACCGTTTTTCTTAGCAGTGGCACCATTTTACATTCCCACCAGCAGTGTATTAATAGGAGGATTGCTGTTAACATCCTTGGTGATCCTGTTTTTGTTTTATCTTTTGTATTATAGCCATTCTGCTGGATGTGAAGCAGTATTAATATCTTACTGTGGTTTTAATTTACAGTTTCCTGAAGACTAATGATGTTGAGCATCTTCTCATGTCTTTGTTGGGCCATTTATATGTCTTCTTTAGAGAAATGTCTATCCAAATTCTTTGCCTGTTAAAAAAAATTTTTTTTTATTTTTTTAAAGAGTTCTTTATATATTTTGGATATAAGACCTTTATCCAGATAGGTGATTTGCAGGTATCTTCTCCCATGCTATATGGGTTGTTTTCTTCCTTTCTTGATTAAATTTTGAAAAAGTCCATTTTATCTGTTTTTCCTTTGGTTGCTTGTACTTTGTGTCATGAGTAAGAACTCATTGCCTAGTCTAAAGTCACAAAGATTTACACCTATGTTTTCTTATAAGAATTTTGTAGTTTTAGCTATTACATTTATCTTGGGTCCACTTTGAATTAATTTTTATATATGGTGGGAGGTAGAGATCCAAACTCATTCTTTTATACCCAGTTGTCCCACTACTATTTGCTGAAAAGAGAATTCTTTCGTCATTGAATTATACTGACATGCTAACAGAAATCAATCAACCATAGATATATGGGCTTTTTTCTGTACTCAATTCTGGTCCATTGATCTGTGCATCTATTCTTATGCCTGTGCCACACTATTTTGATTATTGTAGCTTTGTAGTAAGTTTTGAAATAAAGGAATATGACTTTATTTCCGACTCCAACTTTGTTATTTTCTGGTATTGTTATGGCTGTTCTGGGTTCCTTGCATTTACATATTAAGTTTAGCATCAGCTTGTCAATTTCTTCAAAAAAGACATCTAGAATTTTGTTTGACATTACGTGGAGTCTGAAGATCAATTTCAGGAATATTGGCATATAAATAATATTATTTTCTCAAATTCATAAACATAAGAAATCATTCCTTTTATTTAGGTCTTCTTTCATTTCTTTCAAACATATTTTGTAGTATTCATTGTACAAGTTTTATTTCTTTTGTTAAAATTTATTTCTAATTTCTTTTTTGGTGCTACTATAAATGAAATGATGGGTACTTCCGTGGAGGTCCAGTGGTTAAGACCCCGCACTTGTACTGCAGTAAGCATGGGAACTAAGATCTTGCACAGACCAAAAAAAAAAAAACCACAAACATTGTTTTCTTAATTTCATTTTCAGATTTTTCATTGCTAATGTGTAGAAATTCAGCTGGTCATCTGATTTTTGTATATTAATCTTGTATTTTATTACTCTGCTATAATATTTTCTGTAATAACTATTTGCTGTAATACTTTTGGGGCATTTTGGTCTTTTTTTATATAGATTGCTTTGAATTTCCTACATACAAGATTATGTCATCTGCAAATAGAGATGATTTTACTTCTCCCTTTCCACTCTGGATGCCTCTTATTTCTTTTTCTCTCTTAGTTGCTCTGTCTAAAACCTCCTGTACAATGATGAATAGAAATGGTGAGAACAGACATTCTTGTCTTGTTTCTGATCTTAAGAGCTTTCAGTCTTTCACCATTAAGCATGATGTTCCATCCATCATGTGCTCAGTTGTGTCTGACTCTTTTTCGATCCCATGGACTGTAGCCCACCAGGCTCCTCTGTCCATGGGATTTTCCAGGCAGAATACTGGAGGGGGTTGTCATTTCCTCCTCCAGGGGACCTTCCCAACCCAGGGATGGAAACTGAATCTCCTGCATTGTAGGCAGATTCTTTCGCACTGAGCCATTGGGGAAGCCTCGAGTATGATATTAGGGATGGGTTTTTCATAGATACTCTTTATAAGGTTGCTGGAGTTCTCTCCTGTTCCTAGTCTGTTGAAGGACTTTCTCAGGATAGGGTGTTGACTTTTGTCAGATGCCTTTTCTGCATCAGTTGATGTTATGTGTTTTTCCCTGTTTCCCTTGCATTTTTAGCAGAAATCCCACTTGGTCATGGTGAATGTCCTCTTTTTTTAAGTGCTTATTTTAGGTCTGGTTGAGGCTTGATGATAAAACTGGAGAATATCTTCTTGGGTTTTGAGCATGCTGTACTTACTTAATCCAGAAATTACAAAGAAATTACAAATTATTAGGGTTAAATTTATTATTAAAATTAAATATTAATTAAAATTTTGCAAGCCCAAGAGTTAGGTTTATTTTTTTCTTTAAGGAGACGATTCAAAACTACAGACATTAACTCTTTCTTTTTTTTTAATTTTAAATTTATTTTTTAATTGAAGTATAATTGTTTTACAGAATTGTGTTAGTTTCTGCCAAATATCAACATGAATCAGCCATAGGTATACATATGTCCCCTCCCTCTTGAATCTCCCACCCATCTCTCTCCCCATCCCACCCCTCTAGGTTGTTAGAGCCCCGGTTTGAGTTCCCTGAGTCATACAGCAAATTCCCATTGGCTCTCTATTTTACATATGGTAATATGTTTCCATGTTCAGTTCAGTACAGTTCAGTCACTCAGTTGTGTCCTACTCTTTGTGACCCCATGGGCTGCAGCACATCAGGCTTCCCTGTCCATCACCGACTCCTGAATCTTGCTCAAACTCATGTCTATCGAGTCAGTGATGCCATCCACCCATCTCATTCTCTGACATTCCCTTCTCCTCCTGCTTGCAATCTTTCCCAGCATCAGGGTCTTTTCCAGTGAGTCAGTTCTTCAAATCAGATGGCCAAAGTATTGGAGCTTCAGCTTCAGCATCAGTCCTTCCAATGAATATTCAGGGTTGATTTCCTTTAGGACTGACTGGTTTGGTCTCCTTGCAGTCCAAGGGACTCTTAAAAGTCTTCTCCAACACCACAGTTCAAAATCATCAATTTTTCGATGCTCAGCTTTCTTATTAGTCCAGCTCTCACATCCATGTATGACTACTGAAAAGCCATAGCTGTTACTGTCTGCATACATCACACCCTCCTCCTTTCTTCTTTCCTACCCATAAGACTGTCTTCTATATCTGTGTCTGCAGTGAAAGTGAAAGTCCCTCAGTCATGTCCAGCTCTTTGTGACCCCATGGAATAGTCCATGGAGTTCTCCAGGCCAGAATACTGGAGTGAGTAGCCATTCTCTTCTCCAGGGGATCATCCAACCCAGGGATCAAACCTAGGTCTCCCATATTGCAGGTGGATTTTACCAGCTGAGCCACCAGGGAAGCCCAAGAATACTGGAGTGGGTAGCCTAAACCTTCTCCAGCGGATCTTCCCGACCCAGGAATCGAACTGGGGTCTCCTGTGTTGCAGGTGGATTCTTTACCAGCTGAGCTACCAGGGAAGCTCTGCTGCCCTGCAAATAATTTCATCAGTACCGTCTTTCTAGGTTCCATATATATGCGTTGTGTGTGTGCCAAGTTGCTTCAGTCGTGTCCAACTCTTTGCGACCCTGTAGAAAGGTTTTTCTGTCCATTGGATTATCCAGGCAAGAATGATGGAGTGGATTGCCATTCCCTTCTCCAGGGAATCTTCCCAACTCAGGGGTTGAACTCGAGTCTCTTGTGTCTCCTACATCGGCAGGCGGGTTCTTTACCACTAGCGCCACCTGGAGTATATGATATTGTTTTTCCCCAAGAGTTAGGTTTTAAAGGCATAATTTTTTGGATAATGGTGAATGGGGTATATTCATTTTTGTACTTCACAAAACGGCTATGTTATTACTGTATTTACCACTAAGATAATATCTTTTTAAATGGAAAGAGAGGGTCAGCCATTGCTTTAAAGAGTTTATGAGCTATTTTGAGAGATAAAGTAGATAAGCATGCAATTATCAATATACAGAAAAATCTATTTATTCATTTATACCTTTTATATGTACAAAGTATCATATGTACGGTTATGTTTGAATACACTGTCTTTCAGATTACCTAACGTTTGAGTTTAGGATTAAAGAAATACAACTGTGCTGTGTTGGACTTTATAAATACTCGCTTTGTTAGCATCAAGAAAGAAAAAAAAAAAGGCAAGTTAGAACTGAATTTTCAGCAGAAGCATACTACAGTTGACCCTTGAACAACTGGGGGGTTAGGGCGCTGACACCGTCCCCCTCCAGTGAACAGTGGAAAATCTGCACATAACTTTATAACCTATTTTCAGTTTCACATTCTCAGGTTCACCCAGCAGTGGATTGTGTGGTATCATAGTACATATTTCTTGAAAAAAAAAAAAAAAATCTACATTTAAGTGAATGCACGCAGTTCAAACCCGTGTTGTTCAAGGGTCAACTGCATATTCATTTGTTGATTATGGAAGGCATATTAGTTATCGATTGATAACTGGTTCACACTACTAATTTAATAAATGTTAATGAAAAACTATTGCATTGGGGAAAGTATTACTTATTTTATGTTTTATACACTTCTCTTTTTGTGTTTGTTCTCTAGTGAGTGTAACATATTAGAATAGTAGCTCTTGAGATAATTCATACATAAGTAAATATACATATATTTAGGGGGTGGATACATGTGTAAAACTTTGTTATTGACGAGATGTGCTGTTGAAATAGTTCAAAATGACTGGTTCTCATGATAATGTCAGGACCGTTAATGTGTTCCCAATCTACCTTTCTACTTATTTCTTTAGTTTTCAATCTAGTGCATTGTATCACCAAGCAATCCTGATATATTATTTGCTTACACACCTCTACTTGTACTTAAAATGTTTCTTCTTCCCTGTAATATTCTTTCCTTGGTATCTGCTCTTTGAATTCCTATTTAGTCTTCAGATCCTAGCTCAGAAGCGTCTTCCTTTGTACCCCCCACCCCCAACTCTCTTCCTTTCTTCATTGGGCAGAAATAATTGCTACAGCAGTTTATGCATAATATCAGAGTGGTATTTTTATAGTGTATCTTATCTACTATGTATATCTGTTCTTATCTGAATTCTGAGGGTATATACTATATGTTAAATGATTAGTAAATTTTTATTGAATGGAAGTCATAAAAATAACAAGAGACTTGAAGAAAGGAATATGATCCTTAAAAAACTGCTTGGTACGAATTATTTTGTTCAATCAGAGAAGAAAAAAAGCAGAGTGAAATCTGTAGGGAGAAATTAATCAAGGAGAAATTGTAGTGACCCAAGTAATCTACAGCTGGATCATACCCTAGATACAGGTTATCAAGAAGAGACCAGAGAAAAGATAAAAGTAGAAGATATTATAGAAAAGAGTCTTTTTTTTTTTCCTCCATGGTCTTTATACTTGCTGTTCCCTTTGCCTGGAGTCCTCAGATATCTGTAGTGCTTTCTGCATCCTTCAGATCTCTGCTCAAAAAGTCATCTTATTAGTGCAGGCTTCTGTGTTGTGCTGTGCTGAGTCGCTCAGTCGTGTCTGACTCTTTGTGACCCCCATGGACTGTAGCCTGCCAGGCACCTCTGTCCACGGGGATTCTCCAGGCAAGAATACTGATGTGGGTTGCCATGCCCTCCTCCAGGGGATCTTCCTAACCCAGGGATCAAACCCAGGTCTCCTGCATTGTGGGCAGATTCTTTACTATTTGAGCCGCCAGGGAAGCCCAAGAATACTGGGGTGGGTAGCCTATCCTTTATCCAGGGGATCGTCACAACCGAGGAATCAAACCCGGGTCTCCTGCATTGCAGGTGGATTCTTTACCAGCTGAGCTACTAGGGGAGCCCATGCAGACTTCTAGATCTACCCTATTTACAAAAAAGCAGCCCTGCCCACTCTTTGCACTGATAAGTTTTGCACCTTCTGTTTTCTTTTTCTTCATGATGTTTCTAGTCAGATGTTGGTATGTTTTATCTTATTATTTATGATATAGCTTCTTCTACTAGAAAGTAAGTTTCATAAGGACAGGAACATTCTGTGTGTGTTTTGTCCAGGCTTCATCTCCAACGTTACAACGGTGCCTATCACAAAGAACATGCTCAGTAATTAATAATAGTGATACTACTGGGGAAAAAAGTTGAGACAACAAGTCAGAAGAGGTGGGAAACGAGAGAAACTTATTTGCAAATAGTACGTTAACATTTTCAAATGATGTTCTCAGTATGGTTTTATTCAACCTCCAGACAGCTTTTCAGGTGAAGTAAATTTAAAGCAATGAATCAAATTGTTTATCTCAAAATAAATACATGACTTTTAAAATCTGTGCCTCAAGATTCGATGAACTCTTAGAAAGCGTTTTCTGCCTCTTGCTGGTTGTGGAAGCATTTTCCCTGCAAAAAGTTTTGAGATGCTTGAAGAAGTGTCAGTTGGCGAGAGGTCAGGTGAATATGGCGGATGAGGCAAAACTTTGTAGCCCAATTCATTCAACTTTTGAAGCATTTTTTGTGTGATGTGTGGTCGGGTGTTGTCGTGGAGAAGTGGACCCATTCTACTGACCAGTGCTGGCTGCAGGTGTTGGAATTTTCAGTGTATCTCATTGATTTATGAGCATATTTCTCAGAGGTAATGGTTTCACTGGGATTTAGAAAGCTGTAGTAGATCAGACTGGCAGCACACCACCAAACAGTGACCATGACCTTTTTTTGGTGCAAATTTGGCTTTGGGAAGTGCTTTAGAGCATCTTCTTGGTCCAGTCACTGAGCTGGTCATCGCCAATTGTTGGATAAAATCCACTTTTCATTGAATGCCACAGTCTGATTGGGAAATGGTTAGCTGTGGATGTTAGTTGCATAGAATAAGAGAAGATGCTTCAAAACGATTTTTTTTTTCATTTTTGGTCAGCTCATGGGACACTTATGGAGATTTTTTTCACCTTTCCAATTTGCTTGAAATGCCAAATGACTGTAGAATGGTCAATGTTGAGTTCTTTGGCAGCTTCTCAGTTGTAAGAGGATCAGCTTTGATGATTGCTCTCAGTTCGTTGTTGTCAACTTCTGATGGCCAGCTACCACACTCCTCATCTTCAAGGCTCTCGTCTCTTTTGCAAAACTTCTCAAATCACCACCGTACTGTATGATCATTAGCAGTTCCTGGTTCAAATGCGTTGCTCATGTTGCAAGTTGTCTCTTCTGCTTTATGCCCCATTTTGAACTCGAATAAGAAAATTGCTCAAATTTACTTTTTGTCTAACATCATTTTCATAGTCTAAAATACATATAAAATACAGAGCAAGTAATAAGTCATTAGCAAAAAATCATAAAGCAAGAAATGCACCTTAAAATACTGTAAACATAACCACATTTATTTAAGAATATATTCCAATATCAAACAGTAAATTTCAACAATGCAAAACTGCAATTACTTTTGCACCAACCTAATAGTTCACATAGTGACAGAGCCAGGATTGCAGTCTAGGTGTTTTGGTTTCAGAATCCATGTTCTTAACTACTGCAGTGTATAGGTGAATGAATGACATTATCCCCATCCTCCTGATGCTCGTCACACTTCTACTCCGTCTTGTCAACACGTGTCTGTCTCCAGACTTGACCAAGCATTTAACTAGTTACACAAAGCAGATAGGAAGGACCTAAGAACTGAACTAGCTCTGTTCACTAATCTGGAGCAGGAGCTGAGCAGTTTATCCTTTTTTGCATGTTTCAGAGTTATTTATCTTATACCATTTATGGTTATTTATCTTATACCATTCAAAGATGGTATAAGAAATGTACCCCTTGCAGCTCTCATGGCTTAAAAAGTCCTTCACTTGCAGGAAGCTCAAATCTGGTGTCTGTGACAACCTAGAGGGGTGGGATGGAGGGGGAAGTGGGAGGGAGATTCAAGGGGAAGGGGACATATGTACTCCTATGGCTGATTCATGTTGATGTATGGCAGAGACCAACACAATATTGTAAAGCAGTTATCCTCCAATTAAAACAGAAAATGCTTCACTCAAGTGTAACTAATTTGGGCAAGTAACTTGATACAGCTAGCATGACTGGCCAGTTTTCTTTTATCTTTGATTTAGGTCCCATTACAGGTAAGGCTCAAACTCATCAGAGAAGATGCTTTGTTTCCATAGTTGAGTCAAGAGTCCTGAATCTGCTAGACATCTTCAGAGAGAGTGTACCATCCTCTCCTTTATGTCCACAGTGTCTGTATACCTCTGTCACAGTACACTGATATCCGTGTCTGTATCCCTTACAAAACTTGAATTTCTCTTCTTTTTTAAAAAAAATTTTATTTCCTTATTTTTGGTGTGTTGGGTCTTAATTGTGGTTCTTGGGATCTTCATTGCAGCACGTGGGCTCCAGTAGTTGTGGCGTGCGGGCTCAGTTGCCCCACGGCACGTGGGATCATAGTTCCCTGACCAGGGATCAAACCCACATACCCTGCATTGGAAGACGGGTCCTTAACGGCTGAGCCACCAGGGAAGTTCCCCAAACTTGAATTTCTTAAGGGCGATAATAGTGTTCCTAGTACTTAGTACAATGCCTGGGTGTAGGATCACCCAATAGGTATTTGGTGAATGGATGATTAATACCTTTATATATTTATACTTTCAGCAAATTTATAGCAATTGACTTTCTTTTAGGAATATAAAAACTGTAAAAGTGATAACTGACTCCTTTAATAATAATATTTTCCATTTCTTTACTATAAATTGTTTTTAAAGTATATTTTTAATGCTAACAGTGCTTTATTGAGATATAACTTACGTACTTTAAAACACATAGATCTTAAGTGTACAGTTTGGCAAATGTTGATAAACATATCCATCACCCACTTAAAGAACATTTCCATCATCCCAGAAAGTTCCTTTATTACCCTTTCCAGTCAAGCCTCCCTTTTTCCTAGAGGCAATGACTATTTGATTTCTTTTACCATATAAATTGGGCTTCCCTGTGACTCAGTGGGTAAAGCCTGGGGGAAGCCTGGCATGTTGCAGTCCACGAGGTTGTAAAGAGTTGGACATGACTGAGCGACTGAACAACATATGCCATCAAGTGATGGGACTGGATACCACAATCTTAGTTTTTTGAATGTTGAGGTTCAAGCCAGCTTTTTCACTGTCCTCTTTCACATTCATCAAGAGGCTCTTCAGTTCCTCTTCGATTTCTGCCATTTGGGTGGTGTCATCTGCATATCTGAGGTTTCTGATATTTCTCCCAGCAATCTTGATTCCAGCTTGTGAAACATACAAATGTTTCTTAAGTTTCTCTTAAGAGAACAAGGATAGTTTTGGCCTTCATGGATATTGTACTCTAATAGAAGAAAAAGACATTTATCACACAGACAGTTACAAACCGTGGAAGCCTCTGAAAGACAGGTATTGGTGCTGTGAGTGTGTGAAAGTGAAAGTGAGTGAAGTCACTCAGTTATGTCAGACTCTGTGACCCCATGGACTGGAGCCTACCAGGGTCCTCCGTCCATGGAATTTTCCAGGCAAGAGTACTGGAGTGGGTTGCCATTTTCTTCTCCAGTGAGTGTGTGAAGGGGGGCCTAATGTGACCAGTGAGGCCCTGAGGTACCTGTAGGGTGAGGCGGAAAGGGGTTGTTATCTCTCAGTAGGAGGCTTTCCTGAAGAAGCGAAATCTGGGCTGTTCCCTCTGCCAGGAGCTCTCCCTGTGCAGGTCTGTGCAGCTGGCTTTTTCTTGCTGTTTAAGCCTCAGCTGATATGTAACTTCCTCAGTAAGACTTTCCTTGACCGCACCCTGAATTGATGTTAGCACGTCTCTCTTCTTCATTTCCTGTAAAAGATGAATTTTTATCTGAAATTATCTTCGTGAGGGATCTTGTCTGTCTTTTCCTCACCAGTGCCCCCACTACTTAGAATATTTCCTGAAACTTAAAGTATACAGGAAATGGTTAAACGACTGCGTAAGTTAACATCCTTGAGAATTACCTGTTGCATAGTTGATCTAGAGACTTGCATGTTCTCATCCTTTGAGTTTGGGAGGATTGTTCATACCTGCTTTTTCCTCGTTCATTTTTCTATCCTGTTGATCCTCCTCTCACTCCACTGTGTCTTTTTAAAAACTTTTTTTTCTAGTTTTCTTGAGATGTATTTGACATATGGGACTTCCGAGGTGGAACTGGTGGTTAGGAACCCGCCTGCCAGTAGCACTGTTGAGATATACAGCATACTTACGTACATCATTAAATGATGACCACCGTAAGTTTAGTGAGCGTCCATCATTTCATATGGGTACAAAATTGAAGAATTTTTTTTTAAACTTCTTATTTTGTATTGGGGTAAAGCCAATTAACAAGCAGTGTTTTGATAGTTCCAGATGAACAGTAAAAGGACTCAGCCATACATATACGTGTATGTATTCTCTCGCAAACCCTCCTCTCATCCACGTTGCCACATACCATTGAGCAGAGTTCCATGTGCTATACATTAGGTCCTTGTTGATTATCCATTTTAAATGTTACAGTGTGTACATGTCCATCCTAAGCTCCCTAACTATCCCTTCCCCCATCCTCTCACCTACCACAGCCCAGCAACCATAATTTTCTTCTCTTAAGTCTGTGTCTGTTTCGCAAGTTCATTTGTATCATTTTTCTTTAGATTCCATATATAAGGGATGCCATATGGTATTTCTCCTTCTCTGTCTGACTGACTTCGCTCAGTATGACAGTCTCTAGGTCCATCAGTGTTGCTGCAGATGGCATTATTTCACGCATTTTAATCCTCTGTGTCTTTCTAATGAGGGTTGCCAATGGTAGCATCCTACTCTCTGGCCATAGTGACGGGTAGGTGACTTTCAACCTGGGCCACTCAGTGTGATTCTCCTGGAATTTTCAAATTTGAATAATGAGGAAGGAGACTTCTCAGGTGACACAGTCTGAGGTGTGAGTCTGGAGCTGTCTGTGGCCTTTTCCACATCCAGATTGAAGAAGCGGACCTGTGAGAAGAGAAAAGGCGTCACAGAGGGAAGCAGAGGCGGTTGGGCGAGGGTGCTGGCAGTGTGCTAGTCTCTGCTTCCTTTGTATCTGTAGCCCAGTTGCAACCCCTGATTCCCACAAGCAGTTCAAATTGAGGTTCTGTCACTAATGACCAGAAGATTCCCAATGAAATGGTATATAGCTTTGTTTTTGTTTCAGCCTTCACCTCAACTAACAAGCTTTCCATCTTGATGTGTCTTATGTAGTATCTGGCTGTTGATCTGTTACGTAGTTTAATTTCCTATCTCGGAGAATCTGTTTTCTCCTCCCCTCTCGTCTGTCTCTCTGTCTCCCTCTCCTTCCCTTCTCCTCTCTCCCCCTCTTCAGTCCCCTTCACTATTCTCCCTTTTTTCAAACACAGAGCAGTTGCTGCCTAACTGTTTGAGTACTATCCTGTTTTAGTTTGTTATTGTTGTTTAGGTGCTAAATCGTGTCTGACTCTTTGCGACCCCATGGACTGTAGCCCTCCAGGCTCCTCTGTCCATGGGGTTTCCCAGGCAAGAATACTGGAATGGGTTGCCACTTCCTTCTCCAGGGGATCTTCCCAACCCAGAGATCGAACCCATGTCTCCTGCATTGGCATACAGATTCTTTACCACTGAGCCACCAGGGAAGCCTATTATATTTTAGTACTATATATTCATCCTTTTCAGAAATGTATTGGTAAGAAGTAAGTAGATGCCATCTTATTACTATTGTTATTATTTACCTCATCATTGAAGCAGGTTTATTGGGTTCTTGAATCTTTTCGCTTTCAACTCTGATCCTTTTAAACATCCAGGTTCCTACTCTCCAGTACCTAGGGGATGATGGGAGGTGGCTAGGGCAGTGGGCATCCTTGAATGGGAAGTTCACTTTGGGATGATTTCTTCCCAATTTTCTGTGATGTGCTGTGGCCTCACTGTCCTGATGCTGCAGACTGCTCCTCAGGAAGGAGGCCTGAGGCTGTGGGGGGAAGCCCCTCATCCTTGTATTTGACATTCTGCTCAAGGCACCTGCTTCTCCCTTTGAACTATTGCAGCTCTCCTCAAAGCCACCCATCCATGCAGACTCTGAGTAGAATGTTCCACATCTGCCCCATAATTTGTAGTTCTAACCTTTTCCAATTAGGAAGGTTCTAAGAAATTATTTCAGGCCAAATAACTTTCTCAGGCAGCTAAGTTGTAAATTGCAACCAGTATTTTTTGTCTGTCGGCTCCATTTGCACTGCATCAAGAAGAAAATGGAGACTTTTTGGCAATTTTCTCCTTTATTGATTCATTGACTCAGTAAATATTCATTAAGTATTTACTATGGGCTTCCCTGATAGCTCAGTTGGTAATGAATCCGCCTGCAATGCAGGAGACCCCAGTTCGATTTCTGGGCCGGGAAGATCTGTGGGAGAAAGAGTTAGGCTGCCCACCACAGTATTCTTTGGCTTCCGTTGTGGCTCAGCTGGTAAAGAATCCGCCTGCAATGTGGGAGACCTGGGTTCGATCCCTGGGTTCAGAAGATCCCCTGGAGAAGGGAAAGGCTACCCACTCCAGTATTCTGGCCTGGAGAATTCCATGGACTGTATAGTCCATGGGGACGCAAAGAGTCGGACATGACTGAGCGACTTTCACTTTCACTTACTGTGTGCCAATCATCTTCTAGACACTGAAGAGTCTCTACCCTCATGGAGCTTGTATTCTAGGTGAGAAACCAATAAACAAGTAAACAGACACCTATATAGTACAGTATTAGGTAGTGCTCAATGCCAGTTTGAAAAATAAATAATGTAGTGCTTTCAAAAGAAAAATCCAATAGCATATTTAAGATGAAAAATGTAATGCCAGTGCATGATGTGATTTCATCATATGCTTACTTCTTAAAGTGTAAGAATAGGAGTATAGGCATTGACAATTCTGATGAAATTTGGATTTCCCTCTACATTTGCTAAAGGTTTTTACACTTTGCTTATTTTTTCTTAGAATAAAATTTTATGGTAGCCTTAATTAAAATTTTCTAAGCCAATTAATGTATTTTTCAGGTTATTATATCCGGGAAAAGTCAAAACAAGTTATAACGTTGCTGATGGACGAACAGTTGCTGCATAGAGAGAGGGAAGTGGCGTGTCGGACTAGACGGCGTACCTCCTACTCTGTGACATTTCCTAAAAGATTACCTGGTGCGGGTAACTCACCAACAGCGTGCGCTTCTGCCCCCACACCAGAAATTCCTGTTTCAGAGAAGAGGAATAAGCTTCTTAAGGTTGCACGGCTACATAATAAAAGTGCGTATAATGGGCATTGGCCTAAAGTGCAATAGATATCATTTAAGAACAATTAAAAAGTAGAAAACATTGGGTTTTAGTACTGAAGTATTAATGCTATATTAGTAGTACTGTTACTACATTAGACATCATACTGTAGACAACAGTGATGAAGGATACTGTTCAGTAGATAATTTTATGACTGTTTCTGAATGCAGTTATCTGGGATGCAAATAAAATGTTTTTGAGCTTTAAAGGTATTAAACTAGTACTACCCTATTTGGCATCCGGATTGAGTTTTAAGATGTTAATCATAACTGGAGATGAAGGAGAAGTGTGTTCGGAGACTAGGGGTCTGGGTGTGCACACATTTGCATTCTTTGATCCTTCAAATCAGGACATTGACATTAAAAAATGTGCCTCCAAATTCTGAGAATGCTCTAAAACTCTTCTAGGAAAGTTCCCTGTGTTATATAACCCTTTCCTTTACCTAAAACGTTAAATCTGGACCACTGAAAAGTAGTCCTTCTTAGAAAAGAAGGCACTTATTTATAATGTTTTAATAGAAATCAGAAAGGCAGTTATCTTTTCTACTGAATTTGCTGAAACACAAAGGGAAATCCCACAGACAGATGAGCCTGGCAGGCTACAGTCCACGTGGTCAAAAAGACTCGGACACAACTTAGCGACTAGACAACAACAAAGGAATGTCATTTTGCTCAAACTTCTCCAGTATAAACCCTGTTCATAAATTGTGTGTAAAGAATGGACAGCTTGAAGAAGCAAAAATATTAGTGAAATGTGACTTAGGTAACTGGCCCTTGAAAGCAGCTACACACTTTGTGCCATAGTGAGGGGCATAGTAGGAGGAACATACACATATGTTATGTTACAGATATATATATGTATGTTACATATGTTACATATATGTTACACACATATAGGAGCACATAGTTGAAAGCATCTTCAAATGCCTGCCTCCCAGCTTTATCATGTAACCATATTAAGCAAGATATTGAAAGATAGACATTCCAGGTGTCAGTTAAATATTAAAAATTTTAAATGTTAATATTAATGCCAATACAAAACGATCCTGCTAAAAATCATTAAAGTATAATACTATTCTGACAAGTCAAGAGTTCTCAAATGTTCACTCCATTTGCACTGGTGTGGACTGGGCAGTTGAGAGATAGTAAGAGAGGTGGGCATTGTAATTATAATAGTATTAATAAATACCAACCAAATACTTCTAAAAAGTACTGGAACCTCTTTCTTTGGGGACCTGTCCTTTGAAACAAATCTTGAAAGAGACACATTCTGAAATTTTCTCATAGAAGCCTTAAATTCAAACTGATACCTAAAATGAGGTAACAGAGTAAAATGACCAATTATGACTCACCTAGAGTTTCTGCATCTCTTTCACTACTTCTCTGTTATCATTTTTGTTCTTCCTTCTTCCATTTGATTTCCTCTTCCTTTCTTTCATTATAAATATATTTATTAAATTTATAATTTGAAATTTGGATATCTAGCAGAACTTTGGAGTGAAAGCAGCGAATAAAACAAAGCCCCTCTCATCATGTAGCAAATATTCTAGTGACAGAGATAAATATTAAACACACTTAAATAAAACAGATGTAAAATACTGTGTCAAATAGTGTCAAGTCCTGTAAAGCAAAGGGAAGCAGTGACAGGGCAGAGAGGGACAGGAATGGCTTTATTTTAGGTCAAGTAGTGAGGGGGGTTCTTTTGGAGGAGGCAGAGATGTAAACAGAGACCTGAATGAAGTGAGGGAACTGTCCAGGTATATCCGGGATCTTTGGGCAGAGGAAACAGTGGTGCAAATGCTCTGAGATGGGAGAAAGCTTGGCACCCTTCACCGTCAACTCATGAGATGAATCCCTAAAATGCTGCAGAAGTAGCTCAACTCTGAGCCATTTTCGTGATTCATATAAGAAAATCTAGCTTATTGCCTTACAGTCACTGCTTTTTTTAAACCCAAAATGATACTTCCCAGCTTTATGATAGCTTATTTATTCAACTAGACTGAGCTCTGATTACCTTTTGACTATTAAAAAAAAATCAGTCTACCTGCAAATGAAGAAGTTTTGCTACAATTCATTTTTTTCATACTACAAACATGTATTGAGTACCTGGCTACTATGTGCCAGACACTGTTGGCTAGGCCTGGTAAACAAATTGGGTGTATTTCTGCTCTCACAGAGGTTATATCCAGTGACGGACTTTCAGTCCGTTTAAAAAAAAGATGTTCAAAAGGAGTTTTGGTGGATGACAGCATCACTGAAGTGCATTTGTAGCGAAGATTTAAAGTGAATAATGAATTTTTACATATAAAAGCTGTAGTAAGTTTGTTAAAAAATCTGTTACATGATTTTAAAATTTCATTTACCATCACTGTATATCGTATACATACAAAGGGGATATATAGAAGTGCGTGTTTGTGTTCAAAAAAGAGAAATTGGATTAAGTAAGCTTAGCAATACTAACCATATCCATGTAGGCATTTGAATCTGAAACTGTATTTTAAAAGAAGAAAAAAAACCTGTTAATTCGGCTGGGCCTGGGGAAGATAAGAAAGTTTATTAGGAGGCATTATTAATAGGACAGGAAAAACAGCAAATAATAACTTGGAGATGTGTGGATCAGTTAAAATCAGGGGCACCCATGAGTGACAGTATCAGGGCCACAGAACTGGTAGTGGTGTAAACATCGTAAGAACTTCTCTCTTCTAAAAATAATCCAGAACTAGGTATTCTAGGACCAGTATGGCTCTTCATGATGTCAGGGCTCTTTTCTTGTTCCACCAAACTCACCATGTAACTTCCACTTTATGATCCACGACGGCTGCTTACCTCCAGCAAGCACCTTCCATCTGCCTTCTAGCCAGTAGGAAGGAGGAAGGGTTGAAAATATGAATGCCCCTTCCCTTTAAGGGCGTTTATGGAAATTGCCTGTAACGTTTTGGCTTATGTACTCTTATTGTTGAGCACTTAGTTACATGGACGCTCCTAGCTTCAAGAAAGGCTGAGAAATGTAGTCTTTATATAACAGCAGCACGTGCCCAAATGAAAGAAAATCTATTGTTAAGGAAGAAGGAGAGAATAAATATAGGGGACAACAAATAGGCCCTACCATAGTGGGAAAGAATACAAGAAATGAATTAATCATGGTAATACATGGTTGTCAGATTAAATGGAATAGAAAATATAAATTTTAATACGTAGAAAAATGTGGGCAGATAGTTGAGAGTACTCCGCACAGTTTATAAATACAGTTTATGAGCAGTATTTGGAAATTTGTTTGATACAACTAGCAAGTAGGATCCATTGTAGGCCTTGGAGAACAGAAGGGATGTTCAGCTTAGTCACAGAACTTAGCTTTCTTATTACTGAAAACAGCTGTTGGTGGAAGATAATTCTTATTGCTTTGTGTAGAAATGAAGGAGCTACAAATTGGAGGGAAGCTTTCTAGGAGACAGTTGTTTGAATCTAGGACCCGCTCAAAGGTTATTGAAATGAGGAAAAGGTAATGTTTAAAGACAGAATATAGAGAGGGAATGGATACATAGATGATATATTGGAGAAGAAAGACAGAAATTGAAAATGACTCTAACATTTGAGTCAGAGAAAGTGAAGGCAAGTTATAGTTTCATAAGGGTAAATTTCCATCAGAAGGAATTTAAAGATGCTTCTGAATTATTTAGTTATAATGAAATGTAAAATTGAATGCATTGCTAGAAATCTGATACCCTGGCTTTAGGATCCTGAGCTGAAACAGCTGTGCCTCACTTCTTTGTGGTGAATTAGCAAGGGAAAAAAGATACTTTAGAGAAGGTGTTATACACACATCGCTGCTTCTACTCCTTTTTTCCTATTCCTGGATGTTTTCCTCATATTTTAATTCGGGTGGATAGCTTGGGTATTTTTTATTTAGATAATTTTGTTGTTTGAAGGAAGAGATGAGCTGAAGGATAAGTGCTGCTTGATGGCAAGACAGAAAGCTGTATAAAGCACAGTAATAACTCAGCTTTTCTGAGCTGTAAGCATCAGAGTTAGGGCCTTTCCTTAGAGGTAATAATTATAAAAACTATCACCGGAGACATTGCTTACAGCTAGACCAGCAAAGCATTACCTCTGTGGATCATCAGGTCTTCTATAAAGAGCTCTTTAGCGGTACTACTCTTTGCAATGGAACTTTACCTGTTTAAGAGAAGGATTGCTCTGGCCTGTGTTAAATGTAATAACATTTCACATCATGGAAATATTTCCCTAAAAATTGCATGATTCCTGTTGAACCAAAAGTTAGAATTCAAAGCAGCTGTCATACTTTAATAAGCAAAAACACCCATGCTGGACTTCCCTGCTGTCACAGTGGATAGAGTCCGCCTGCCAATGCAAGGGACACAGGTTTGATCCCTGGTTTGGGAAGATTCCACGTGTTGCAACTAAGCCTGTGTGCCACAACCACTGAGCCTGTGCTCTAGAGCCTGCGAACCACAAGTCCTGAGCTTGTACACCACAGTTACTGAAGCCTGTGTGCCTAGAGCCCGTGCTCCACAGCAAGAGAAGTCACTGCAGTGAGACGCCCACGCACCACAGCTAGGGAGTGGCCTCAACTTGCTGCCACTAGAGAAAGCCCGTGCGGAGCAGTGGAGACCCACCACAAAGATAAATAAACAGTACATGAATCAAAAACAGAAAAACCACCAGCATTTTCCCACAGTGAACTTTATATTTATGGAGAGTTGATGTAGAGCCATACTTGGTGGCTTTGTCACAGTCTCAGTGGCAGAGTGTGTGGTTCAAGTGTGATTGCTACTAAGACATTTACACTGATGAATGTTTAAGCAGTGATTTTTTTAAAATTTAAAAATAAATATACAAAAAAACCAGCAGCTTATACCTCTACTACCCTAAACCAACCACTATTAACATCTTAGAATATTTGCTTCTAGTCCTATTATTTTTCTTCTTTTGTTTCAGAAAAACCACCTTATTCTTGTAAAAAAAAAAAAAATAGACCCACTGTAAAGAATGAATCACTTCCAATCCAATCACTCAGAAATAGCCATAATTGATACCAGATGAATGTAAATTCTAGGCATCTTGCTAACCATCTATCCATACAAATATGTATGAAGATGAACAACTAGAGAGAAACTGTTTTTATAAAAATGGAATTGTGCTAATGCTAAGTTTCACTGACAATATTTCAGGTCTGCTTCTGGTAATAACATTATGAGGAGCTCCAAGAAACTCATTTATTGCACAATAATTAAAGACTAGAAATGATATACTGAGACATTTCTGGACTCACCAGAGGTATGGGAAGTCTCCAAGGATCTTCTAAAAACTTAATTAAATAATGAAATATATATATTTTTTATTGAAAGTCTAAAAAATGGTAAGTATCAGTTGTCTCCAAATAGTACAAATTTAGTGGAGGGTTTCTAAAGCCTGGTACTATTGACATTTTAAGCCAGATAACACTTTGATGTGGGGACCGCCCTGTGCTATGTAGGTTGCTGAGCCTTATCTCTGGCCTATACCCACTAGATGCTATTATCTCACACCCCTTCCTTTTGTGAGAACCAGAAATGTCTGCAGATGTGGTCAGATGTCTCTTGGGGACAAAAATTGCCCCAAGTTGAGAATCACTGATTGACTACATTTAAAATCAAAGTCCCAAAGGATTTTAAACATGGAGTTTGATCAGCTAATTCCAAAACTCATCCGAAAGGAGCAAAAGTTCGGGCATATCCAAAATGTTCCTGAAGAAGAGTAAGATGGAGGGCTTGCCTTTCTAGATCACAAGAGCAAAGAGCTCTGACCATGGCAGTGTGGCTGTGATGCAGGCATAGGTGCATGGCTAGTGGGGCAAACGATAGAGCCCTGGAAACAGGCCTGTACAGCTGCGTTATCTTAGCGTACGACACAGGTGGTGTTTCACGTTGGTGGGGGGAGGATGAACTGCTTAACAGTACCAGGACATTCATTTACCCATGATGGGAAAAGTGGAATTAGGTCTCTGTCTCATATTGTGCACAAGAATGTGTGTGTGTGTGTGTGTGTATGTTAGTCACTCAGTCCTGTCTGACTCTATGTAACCCCATGCACTGTACCCCACCAGGCTCCTTTGTCCATGGGATTCTCCAGGCAAGAACACTGGAGTGGGTTTCCATTCCCTTCTTCAGGGGATCTTCCCGAACCCAGGGATCAAACCCAGGTCTCTCACATTTCGGGCAGATTCTTTACCATCTGAGCCACCAGGGAAGCCCACACAAGAATGTATCCTGGAGGAATTAAGGACTTAAAAGTGAAAAAGCAAAACTTCAGAATGTTTAGAAAAATATATAGAATATCTTTTCCACATTGGTATAGGGAAGGATTTCTTAAACCAAGAAAAGAGCAAACTATTAAATACTATTTTTTAAAGTATTTGTAAATTTGACTACTGTGGTAGGCAGAATTCTGTGAATAGACCTCAATGGCCCTTACCTTTATTGAATTCCCTCTTTTGAATGTAAGGATAACCTGTGAATTTTGATGAATTATCACTCCCATGATTCGTTACATTATATGTCAAAAAAGGGAGTATTTAGGTGGGCTTAATCTAATCACACGAACCCCTTATAAGCAGAATTTTCTCTAGGTCAATGATCCCCCACCTTTTTGGCACCAGGGACCAGTTCTGTGCAAGGCAGTTTTCCATGGGGAGGGGATGGTTCAGGCAGTAATGAGAGTGATGGAGAGCAATGGGGAGTGGCAGCTAAAGCTTCACTAGCTTACTCACCTCCTGCTGTGCAGCCTGTTCCTAACAGAGCAGGGGTTAGGGCACCCTGCTCTTGCTGGTGTTAGAAGAAAAAGTCGGACAGGTTCCAAGAGTGAGAAGGATTTGATGCACCCTTTCTGGCTTGAAGATGTGCACGCTCAGCCACTCAGTTGTGTCCGACTCTTTGTGACTCCCCTGGACTGTAGCCTGCCAGGCTCCTCTGTCCGTGATACTTCCCAGGCAAGAATACTGGAGTGGGTTGCCATTTCATACTCCAGTGGATCTTCCCTATCCGGGGACTGAACCTGCATCTCCTGCGTTGGCGGATAGATGCTTTACCACTGCGCCACATGGGAAGTTTGAAGATGTAGTGATAAGCAGTGTAGGTGGCTTCTAGAAACTGTCCCTCTGAAGCATTTGTCCTGAGTAAATATAGTAGTAAAGTGAAATCACAGAGGTGGTGTCTGTAGTGGATGCTGTGGTGTTTCCCAGATTCCTGCTTCAAAATCAAGGCACTTATTCCGTCGGCTGCTGGGGGAGCTGGTGCGAGAGAGGTCTCGGCTGAGTTCTCTTCAAACTCCCAACAACTGAAGAAAACCTTTCTGCCTAAAGTTCTGCCCCATCCCTGAAAGAACCTACTTTCAATGACTTGTGGATATGGGCCAGCCACCTTGCTTCAAGGCAGGACAACTGTGAAGAGCTGTTCCAGCCCCAGAGGATTGGCCAAGACCTCTGTTGCAAGCGCATTGCAGTTCAGTTTCTCCCTTGGCCCAGGCCTGCCTCCCTCCCTACTCTAGATGTGGTTTCTGAGAGTGTTTCCTAATGACTCCCCCTCATACAAATCTGAGTCTCAAAGTCTTGTTTCCTGGGGAACCCAACCTACAGCAGTGACTTTGCCTCGAGACTTAGGATATAGGACAATGATATGTACATAAATGAGGAAAGAATTATAAAGCAAAATGTTAACAATTGGCGGCTCTGGATGAGAATTCTTTGTACTATTCTTGCATCTTTTCTATCAGTCTGCTCCATGATATTAAAATTGTTAAGGTTCCAAACTCATGATACTCTTAATCACCATGAGGCTTTGAAACCTTATCAGTTCTTCATTTTCTATGATTGATGCACTTGTGCATTTTTAAAAGTTAATTTCGGAGGCTCCCCTGGTGGTCCAGTGGTTAAGAATCTGCCTTGCATTGCAAAGGACACAGGTTCAATCCCTGGTCCAGGAAGATCCCACATGCCAAGGAGTAACTTAGCCCACGTGCCACAACTACTGAGCCTCCGCACTGCAGCCACTGAAGCCTTCACACCCTCAGCCTGTGCTCTGCAACAAGAGAAGCCACTGCAATGAGAAGCCAGAGCGCTGCATCGAAGAGTAGCCCTCGCTCACCACAACTAGAGAAAGCCCGTGAGCAGCAACAAAAACCCACCACAGCCAAAAATGTTAATAATAATTAAATACATATTTTTTAAAGTTAAGTTTGTTAGGTAAGTGACTTAGTTTACTTCAATTACACCTAAAAGGACACTATTAATACACAGCCAAAATGTCTGTTAGATGCTAAATAATACATAGAACAATTTGTGCACTCACGGAGCGTTTCAACTCCAAAATGTGCTGTGGCGTTGTTACTGTCTGATAGTTTGAACATCAGTTTGATATCTTATCTGAGAAGTATCACAAGCTTCACCAGTTCTGCTTTGTGTTATTATCTGAGTGATACAGGCTCAATGAGATCTGTAGCTTCTCTCTAGATTGTTTCTGCCAAGTAACTACAGCCTCGGTATCTGAGCGCTCATCTTTGAATGACTCAATAGCATCACTTCCTGCAACATCTTGACTTTTTCCTTTGAGGTTTCTCATTCACATACTGGTCCTCCTTGGCTGTGGCTTCACAGTCTCAATTGATAAATAGCTTGCGATATACAAGGTACTTCATTTCCACTAGGGAGCTAAATGTGTGCTCTGTGTTCTCCCCCTCTACTTGATTGTGAAAACCCAGAAAGCAATGTTGTGTAATCACCTAATTTAATTAAACACACTTCACTGGCAATGTTGTGCTGATACTAAAAAAAAAAAAAATTCTAAATGGATTTCTGTAGACTCACTATATTCTGCCTGCCTTCTTGCCCCATAAGATTATTTAATATACATGCAAGGAGTATGTCAAGGCTGTATTTTGTCATGCTGCTTACTTAACTTATATGCAGAGTACATCATGTGAAATACTGGGCTGGAAGACACACAAGCTGGAATTAAAATTGCCAGGAGAAAATACCAACAACCTCAGATATGCAAATGATATCACTCTAATGGCAGAAACTGCAGAGGAGCTAAAGAGCCTCTTGATGAAAGTGAAGGAGGAGAGTGAAAAAGCTGGCTTAAAACTCAACGTTCAAAAAATGAACGTTCATCACTTCATGGGAAATAGATTGGGAAAAAGTGGAGAAACAGTGACAGATTTTATTTTCTTGGGCTCCAAAATCACTGTGGATGGTGACTGCAGCCACAAAATTAAAAGACACTTGCTCCTTGGAAGAAAACTTATGACAAGCCTAGATAGCATGTTAAAAAGCAGAGACATCCCTTTGCCGACAAAGTCTGTATAGTCAAAGCTATGGTTTTTAAAGTAGTCATGTACAGATGTGAGAGCTGGACCATAAAGAAGGCTGAGTGCCACCAAAGAATTGATGCTTTCAAATTGCAGTGATGGAGAAGACTCTTGAGAGTCCCTTGAACTGCTTGCTAGGAGATCAAAGGAAATCAACCCTGAATATTCACTGGAAGGCCTGATGTTGAAGCTAAAGCTCCAATACTTTGGCCACCTGATACAAAGAACCAACTCATTGGAAAAGACCCTGATGCTGGGATAGATCCAGGAGGAAAAGGGGGTGACATAGGTTGAGATGGTTGGATGACATCACTGACTCAGTGAACATGAGTTTGAGCAAACTCTGGGAGACAGTGAAGGACAGAGAAGCCTGGCATGCTGCAGTCCATGGGATCGCAAAGAGTTGGTCACAACTGAGCAACTGAACTACAACAACTTCTGGGATGTCTAAAACTTAAGTCCATATCATTTCAAGGATAATAAGTTGCTGAATGCTCAAAGACTGATAGTATAGATCTTCATTAAATCACTTGAAAGTCCATAGATGATCTAAACCTCAAATTACTGCTGTTTGCCAGGATTAGTTATAGAATCTCTAAGTCCAAAATAAGCTCATTTTAATTATTAATTTTTGGATAAAGTTATAAGAAAATGAAAAGTTAGAGCCATAAATGCAAAATTTGTGTTCTTCAGCATCTTTGGCTTATACCATACTTGCTCTTTTTGCCTATGGTGTTCCTTCTGCTTGGAATCATTTCTCCTCTGTATTTATCAGAATCCTAGCTGTCCATCAAAGCCTTGTTCAAATTTTCCTTCCAGTTTGAGGCTCTTTCTGATGACTCTGGGGACACTGATTATTTTTCCCTTAGGATATCTATTCATTGTTGTTGTTGCTCAGTCCCTGAGTCGCGTCTGACTCTTTGCGACCTCGTGCACTGCAGCACGCCAGACTTCCCTGTCCTTCACTATCTCCCTGCATTTGCTCAAAGTAATGTCCCCCAAGTCTGTGATGCCATCCAACCATCTCATCCTCTGTTGTCCCCTTCTCCTCTTGCCCTCAATCTTTCCCACCATCAGGGTCTTTTCCAATGAAAGTTATTTTAAGAAAGTTTGGCCTGTAATTGTTTTCCTCTAATTGTTTCCTATAAGTCCGTATTTTAGACTTACCTCACTAGTCAGTCTGTAAACATTTTGAAGGCAAAAATCAGGCTATTTTTCTTGTATAACTCTTAAAATGATTTTGAAAAATTATATACCCCCTTAATTATTTTTAATTGACATGTGAAATTCTGTCTTAGCTATAGCAAATGCAAAGGATATAATTTAAAATATTGACTTTAAAGACAAGAAAACAATCAGAAGTGTTTCATGAGTTTTTTAAGAGCATCTAAAGGAATATAGACAATGGCACCCCAACTCCAGTACTCTTGCCTGGAAAATCCCATGGACGGAGGAGCCTGGTGGGCTGCAGTCCGTAGGGTCACTAAGAGTCGGACAGGACTGAGTGACTTCACTTTCACTTTTCACTTTCATGCATTGGAGAAGGAAATGGCAACCCACTCCAGTGTTCTTGCCTGGAGAATCCCAGGGACGGGGGAGCCTGGTGGGCTGCCGTCTATGGGGTCGCACAGAATCGGACACGACTGAAGCAACTTAGCAGCAGCAAAGGAATATAGATACTATTGTGATTGATATCTGTAATCGTTCATTTTAAAAAATGCATGGTCTTCTTTGTTAGAAATTTTGTGTCATTCTCTTTTCTCCTTGAAGTCATATTTCTATTTCACATCTCACAGAATTTTTCCTAACAGAAAGTATGCTTATGCTTGAAAGCCTTCTCTACGTGAAATATGTATATAAATTGTGATTATTTTTCTAAATTGTCTGCAACCAGAGGCTTTAAGTGGAAAAATAGTCCCTTTAGATTGACTTATCATTGTAATTATTTTTAGTACACAGTCACAACCACATAAATGTATTATACATTTTTATAAATACTTATTAAACATAAAGAAAATTTTATTGGAAAGACATGTTTTTTATGAACTACATGAAACTGTTCATTTACCACATGTGAATATTACTTATTGCTTGAAATAAACAAGGTTCCATGAAAATTCTGTTTCTCTTTTACATTTTTATAGATGTAAATGCTGAGAAGACTTGTTCACATAAAATTGTCGGTGGGAATAGAAGGTGTTTTATTATAGCAGTGTCAATCAATTCTATGATTTCTTTCCAAGTAATATGCCCAGAATTATACAGTGATTTATTATAAAAATGTTTTCCATCACTTGTCAAGTGTTAACGTGATTAGGTCTTTCTTCATTGTTGAAAGCAAAGGATTGGAAACAGCCTACTTAGGAAAAGACTTGTTAAACAGTCACTGGGAACAATTTTTGTGCTCAATTTCTGGGAATAATACCAAAAAACTTTTGCTAAAATGTATCAAATGGCTATTAATTATACTGGTTACACATTAAGTTAACCCAATATACTCAGAATGTGTGGGAAAAATAAAAACACTAATTGCAGTGTACCTGTCAACACAAATGTTTCTGAGAAATGATTCTTTTTGTGTGTCATATGCTTTAAATGAATTTTCATCAAATCTTCAGAACTGCAGGTTTGTTTCATTCGATTACTGGAAAATATTTATCATATTTACCTAGTTTACAAAGCTGGTCCTCATTGTCAAAACAACCAGTCAAATCAAATTTAAACTTCCTTTCAGGAAAACATTTTACTTTATTTATTTAAATACACATGGAAACAGCCATCACTCTGGTTGTATTAACACTCTCAAAGCTAAGGCACAAAGGCTTGCCCAAGTGTGTTGCATTGGTGGAACTCCCCTTGAGGCTTCCCTCATAGCTCAATCGGTAAAGATTCTGAGTGCAATGCAGGAGATCCAGGTTTGATCCCTGGGTCGGGAAGATCCTCTGGAGAAGGAAATGGGAAGCCACCCCAGTATTCTTGCCTGGAGAATCCTATGGACAGAAGAGCCTGGCAGGCTCCAGTCCATGGGGTCATGTGAGTCAGACACGGCTTGGTGCCGACACCACCACCACCACAAGGCTTGCCCCGAGCGTGTTGCGCTGGTGGAATGAGCTGCTTCTATGCCCGATGCTTTCTTTGCTCTTCTCTTCTGGGACTCTTCCCCAGGAATGATGCATTCTTTGACAGTACCAGGGGGGTGGGAAGCACGGGGACACTGTCCTGCTTCTCCATATTGTGATACATCTGAGTACCACACATCCTGGTGTGGCCCCAAAGGCCCGTGACTTATGCCATGCTTTCTGAGAGAAAGAAGTATGTGAAAGACAGGACAAACTTTGAAGCTGTACTTTGGGTTTTTCATGCCTTGAAGAAAAGAAGCTTCCCCACACCAATCTTTTTTACTGTTGTTTGGTGCCTCAGAAATTCTTATTCTTGTAGCTGAAGGGAAGATGCTCCATAATTAGATGGCTGAAGAAAATGTCTTTCTTTGTAAAGTGGGAGAAAATTGATTATGAAAGGAGGAGGAAAAGAACTAGCCAGATGCTTCTACATAGCTGCATTCTCAGGCAGGTCAGTTTTTGGTAAGAATATATACAGAACTTGTGGATCTGAAAGTTACATCCTTTATAGCTGTCTAAGTGAAGAGGAACTAAAAAGCCTCTTGATGAAAGTGAAAGTGGAGAGTGAAAAAGTTGGCTTAAAGCTCAACATTCAGAAAACGAAGATCATGGCATCCGGTCCCATCACTTCATGGGAAATAGATGGGGAAACAGTGGAAACAGTGTCAGACTTTATTTTTCTGGGCTCCAAAATCACTGCAGATGGTGACTGCAGCCACGAAATTAAAAGACACTTACTCCTTGAAAGGAAAGTTATGCCCAACCTAGATAGCATATTCAAAAGCAGAGACATTACTTTGCCAACAAAGGTCTGTCTAGTCAAGGCTATGGTTTTTCCAGTAGTCATGTGTGGATGTGAGAATTGGACTGTGAAGAAGGCTGAGCGCCTAAGAATTGATGCTTTTGAACTGTGGTGTTGGAGAAGACTCTTGAGAGTCCCTTGGACTGCAAGCAGATCCAACCAGTCCATTCTGAAGGAGATCAGCCCTGGGATTTCTTTGGAAGGAATGATGCTGAAGCTGAAACTCCAGTACTTTGGCCACCTCATGCGAAGAGTTGACTCATTGGAGAAGGCTCTGATGCTGGGAGGGATTGGGGGCAGGAGGAGAAGGGGATGACAGAGGATGAGATGGCTGGATGGCATCACTGACTCGATGGACATGAGTCTGGGTGAACTCCAGGAGTTGGTGATGGACAGGGAGGCCTGGCGTGCTGCAATTCATGGGGTCGCAAAGAGTCGGACACAACTGAGCGACTGAACTGAACTGAACTGATGCCCACCTAACCCTTGGGAAGTCTTTAAATACCCCCAGAAGTGTGTATACTACTTGAAGATAGATTCTTAGACTTTTTGTGGTGCCCAATAACATGCTGGGATATAGTTGATTCTAATACTTTCATTTACATAGTACTTAACATAGGAAGGGAAGTGATACTGACTACAAAAATCATTAAATTCAGCAAATATATATAAACAAAAATAGCTTATCTTCATTGGCATATTCTTTTTCTTTAAATTTTTCAAATCAAAAATTTGTTTAAAGTTTCTTTTTCTCAAAAACCCTATATATTTCTGATTACTTTTGCCTAGAACACATGAAATTCACACCATAGTAATAAAGTTCTTTTAAGTATTAAAATAATTATAGATGTTACTCCTGCTTTGCTAGAATTTCATTTGAGTAATTTGCACATTTTCAAACTCTGTATTCTATATTATACCTTATTTTTAAAAATATGATTCAAATAATAAAACTGTAAAATAGAATCATTGATGTGAGAAAGGGCTAGAATTGAAGTTGTATTTTTAAAATCTGTCCAAACTTGTCAGTTATGATAAAGGGATATATTAAATGATTAATACTCATTGGTTACCACTGGCACATAATGTTTTGTAGACAAAATGGATCGTCAGAAGTGATTAACTGAAAAATTGTGAGCCAGTGTGAAAACATGACTACTTTTTTGTCAAAGTAAAATCTTAGCTTTATGTTGTTGACAGAAAACACTTCCAAGGCAGGACAGAAACAAGAGCAGTGTCAAGACATGGAGGTGCCCAGTGGAACTGTCTTGTCCCAGGAAACACCCATCAAGATTAATGCTTGGAAATCGACAGAGGTGAGTCATCACAGTGGTTTCCTATTGCTGCTCTAACAAGTTCCCAGAAGCTTAGTGCCTTAAGTCAACACAAAAGTGGCATTTGACAGTCCTGTAGGTTAGAAGTCTGACCCAGGGATCACTGGGCTAGAATCCAGGTGTCTACAGGGCTGCATTTCTTTCTGGAGCCCTGAAGGGAAATTTTGTTTTCTTTTTCGAGCTTCAGGGAAGAGAAACTATCTTCCTTTAACTTTGCTTTTGATACCTTCTGTTATTCAAAATTTTATTAACAAAGTTTTCCTTTATACTTTGTGTCTTAAAAAATCTTAAGAAAAAAATTTTTTATCCTAATATAAGAAAAGTCTCTTATTTTTTATTCTAAATGAAAGTGAAAGTGGCTCAGTTGTGTCTGACTCTCTGTGACCCCATGGACTATATAGTGCATGGAATTCTCTAGGCCAGAATACTAGAGTGGGTAGCCCTTCCCTTCCCCAGGGGATCTTCCCAACCCAAAGATCGAACCCAGGTCTCCTGCCTGGCAGGCGGATTCTTTACCAGCTGAGCCACAAGGGAAGCACTTTATGCACTCTAGAATTTTACTATATAGTGTTAAGATAGGGGTCTTATTTGCACCCCCTGTGGGTAAGCAAGGGCTTCCCAGGTGGCTGTCTTGTAAAGAATCTGCCTGCCAATGCAGGAGACACAGGTTTGATCCCTGGATTGGGAAGATCCTCTGGAGGAGGAAATGGCAACCCACTTCAGTATTCTTGCCTGGAAAATCCCATGGACAGAGGAGGTTGGCAGGCTACAGTCCATGGGGCTGCAGAGTCAGACATGACTAAGTGACAGAGCATGCACTCATGGATAAGCAATATTGAATTTATCAAACAGTCCATCTTCCTCTATTCATGTAAACATTTTTTATTGTGAAATAATTATAGACTTATAGGATGTTGCAGAAATAGTACAGAGGCCCAGGTACACTTCACCCAGCTTTCCAGCAACAGTTTTAAATTTTAGTGAAGTCCAGGTTATCAATTTTTTACTTTATGGATCATGCTTTTGGTATTGTATCTTAGAACTTTTTGTCTATCCCAAGATTATGTAGGTTTTATCCTCTGTTTTCTTCTAAAAGCTTTATAGTTTCATGTTTTACATTTAGATCTCTGATCTATTTTGATTTAATTTTTGTGTAAGGTGTGAAGTATAATTGAGATTTAAAAAAAAAAACAACTTTTTTTCTCTACTGATATCCAATTGTTTCAACACCATTGTTGAAAAGACTGAAATTTTACTCTAAGTGTTTAAGTGTAGATTTTCCTTATCTCTCTTCTTTCTCACCCTTCGAGACTCTCCAATGGACAATCTCTCACCTCTATTTAATTCTGAGACAGTTATCTCTGATTCAAATATTTCCTACTGTTTATTTTAATTTTTCTCTCTTTCTTGAGCTCTTCTTATCTGAATATTAGTAATTCTGTTTCTACCTTCATATCTCTTCAATTTTCTTTATAGACTCTATTTAATGTTTTCTTTTCTCTTCATCTAGAGTTTCTCAATCTGATCTTCCAGTTTGATATTTGTTCTCGGCAAATCCATTCCACTGTTTATCCTGACTGTGTTCTGTTTCCACGTTCTGTTTTTACATTTGATATTTAATGTTTCTATTTCATTCTTTTTATTGTGTTTATTCCTGTTGCATATTGCTTATCCCTTTATTTATTTATTTTAGTTTGTATACTAACTTTAAGTTCTTGGTCCATCTTTTCTAATATCTATACTTTGACAAAACCTGTAATTCAGTTTTTTTTTAAATCGTTTTGGTTCTCAAATAACTGTTTACCCCTCAAGATTATGGCTGCTTTGTCTAGGACTGCTAGAGGTCAGACCTTAGCCCGTGTCAGCTCTGTCAGCTTAAGTGAGATGGGGGAGAAGTGGCCTGCAGGGTGGAGAACACGTCCTTCCCCTCCCCTCTCCGTCCAAGAATACCAGAGTTAGTCACTGCTCATTCTGAGGATCAGTACCTCGGATTAGGTCTGTACCCTTAGCACCCCAAGAAGCAGCTTTAGAGGGAGGCACTTCTTCAGTGGTAAACCACCTGCCCCAGGGGATTGGAAGAGGAAGGGTGAAGAAGTGTCTTCTCAAGCCTGCCTGCTCAGTCCCACGGATTGTTCTCATCTGCTCAGGGTTTCTGCACTCACTGGAGGCACTCCCTTCAGAGGACATCCCCTTTCTTTCGCTCATGTCAGAGATACTCCAGATCCAGTCTCCAGACCAAGGGATACTGTGGCTCAGTTGCTGGTGAAGTTTAGTCTGTGTCCTCTCGAACCCACTTGTGTAATACTTTGGGAAGCCAGAGTCCAAGGCCGTGACTGATGCCAGGTTAATTGTTTCAGGTTCCTTTGTAAGTAGGGGAGCCCAATGCCCAGGCATCATTTTAAGCAGTCAGCCCATGTTCAGCACTCCTGTCCTTGGTGATCATTTTAAATCTGTATTTACCCCTCTGGAACTGACCCTCTGTTTTTATCTCTCTCTCTTTCTCTCTCTTTTTTTTTTTTAATCACTCAAAGATCCACAGCTTCAACCTCCTCACTGTCATGTGTTTGCATTCATGCTCTCATCTGTGAAGATGTTCGTCTTGTCCTTTAGCATGATGATGCCTTTAATTCTCACACTTCTCTTTTCTCTTCCATTGCTCTGTGTTTGGAGAACACATATCCCTGCAGTATGAGCAAGTAGAACCATTTTGACTGGAAATCTGTTCCACTCAAGGCCCTATGAAATTGTCTCATTCATTCGTTTTTCTGTTTTATGTATTTCTCCTACTAGAAAGAAAGGTCCGTTTCTAGAGCTTTGGAGACTTTTCTAGTCTATTATTGAATCTTCATTTGCCCACTTTGTGTTAATGATAAATGAAGTGCATGAATGAGGAGACAGTCAATGTTAGTGCCCTTCCCCTCTTTTCCTGTGACAGAGGCTTGTTCAGCCTCCTGCTCTGAGTGCTTCATTCAGGCTTTTGCCGGAGGTCTTATGAGGGGGGTTGAAACTATTTCCTAGTCTTCTGTTCCCAGCCTTTTCCCCCTAGCCACTAGGTATTGGATTTACCTGATTTTCTAGTAGCTCAGAAAAGTGCATAGAATTAAAATTTCACTGTATCTTAATTGCAAAGTAGCCCACAGATTGAAAATCTATAGGTTATTTTCAAAGTTATGAGGTTAAGTCAAAATGATTTTAAAATTTGCCATCAGTTTATTTGCTGCTGCTGGCTTTTAAGGGAGAGAATAGACTTGAATAATCTTATATGCTATGGAGTCTCACAAAGACATAAAATGTCACCTACTGGGTTTTTTTTTTTTTTAATATCAGTCTTTAAATTCTCATCATTATTGTTTTTTTTTTCTTTAGAGGAATCCACTGTAATTGATTTACATCATTTCACATCTTATATCCATGAGCAGAAAATGGTGCCCATCTCTCGAAGTTTAAAGCTAGACTTTCCTTTTTCAAAGCATGACTATGTCAGAACACTCTTCCGTCATCCCATTGACAAACATTGCTGTTATTACTGTCAAGAATACTTGATGCAATCCAACATGTCCTCTTCAGTAATCTTCTCTTGTAGCAGAAGACAAAACCTACCAAGATGAATAGTAAATCTAATTGTTGTTGCCAAATGTACTGCATTTACATTAAAATTCTCATGTTCTTAATACAGAATGAGAAAGAAATGATATTGTTGATTGCTTTGGCAGAATGAGGGGTACTTAAAAAATCTTTTAAAAACTTTTAATAGCAACTTCTTTAACTATTCTCTTTCTACAAATGCAAAAATGATCTAAAAGCAGTAAGTAAAATTCTGAACAGGATAGGACTTTCAAAACCGGATAGTACTTGCCTCTGATGCATTCAAAACTAGAGAAAGCCTTTAAATTTATGACACTTAGACATGGATGAGTTCTGTCTTTGCATACTGTCCAGAATTTTTATTATTAAATTTGCTAATTAGTAAGGCTATTTGTAGCTTTTCATCAGCTCAAAAGACCTTCCTCTTTTCCTACTTGAGAAAATCCAACAATGAGGTTATGATTTTTTTGGCTCTCAGTTGTTTCCATAGCAACAGTTAGGGATGCTATAAATTGGTTCACACAAAATTAAAGCTGACCAAAGCCTTATTGTAGTTCTGAGTTACTAAATCGCTAGTGACAGAAGAAAAATGTTTATTTCTTACTGCCTCTGTTTATTATTTATTAAGTGAAGAGTAAACAATTTTTATTCTTGAGTCTATTAACATATATCATTTATGATATTTGCAAAAATTTGAACATATCAAAGCTGTTAGAGAAATGAACATTATACTTATTCTAATTATGTTAATTCATCTTCCTTTTACCTCTTTTTTGTATCTTTGCTTTGTGCTTAAAAGTCATTTGTTTCCATTTTTATATTTTTATTCTTTTTAAATTAGAAAATACTGAGAAAAGTTTAAGCAATATAAAAGGGTAAGAACTTATTTATCTTATGTTGTATTCTTGATGTATAAATTAATCTTAATTTATTTAACCCATCCCTGTTGGTAATCATTTTGGGATTTTTTTAATGTTTTTGCCTATTAAAAGCAGTGTTGCAATAACAACCTTGTACATGCATTTTTATGATGCTGTCCCAAAAGTGGAATTGCTGAAAGGTTATATTTATTTTTAGTTTTGAAAAGTACTGCCAAATCCTCCTCTCAAAAGTTGCACCACTTTGTATCCACCAAAAGTGTATCCCCTCATCTTTGTATATACTGAGTATTATCAAATTTCTACATCTTTGTCAATCTAAGAGGTAGAAAAATCTTGTTTAAATTTCTTTTATCTTAATTGTAAGTTTGAACAACTTATCACATGTTTATTGGGCTTTGTGTTTCTTTTTATTTATTGATTGATTTATGTCTTTGGCCCATGTTTCCACTTGGTTTCTATCTTTTTCTTTATCAGTTACTAGAGCTATTTGTCTGTTAAATATTTAACCCATTATCTGGTCCTTTATCTAATCATTTTTAGTTTTCACTTGATTTTTTAAAATTTATTTTTAATTGGAGGATAATTGCTTTACAATGTTGTGTTGGTTTCTGCCATACATCAACATGAACCAGCCATAGGTATACATATGTCCCCTACCTCTTGAACCTCCCTCCCACCTTGCACCCCATCCTACACCTCTACGTTGTCACAGAGTACCTGTTTTGAGCTCCCTGCATCATACAGCAAATTCCCACTAGGTCTCTATTTTACATATGGTAAAATATGGACCATAAAGAAAGCTGACCACTGAAGAATTGATGCTTTTGAACTGTGGTGTTGGAGAAGACTCTTGAGAGTCCTCTGGACTGCAAGGTGATCCAACCAGTCCATCCTAAAGGAAATCAGTCCTGAATATTCATTGGAAGGACTGATGCTGAAGCTGAAACGTCAATACTTTGGCCACCTGATGCGAAGAGCTGACTCATTGGAAAAGACCCCGATGCTGGGAAAGATTGATGGCGGGAGAAGGGGATGACAGAGAATGAGATGGTTGGATGGCATCACCAACTCAATGGACATGAGTTTGAGTAAACTCCAGGAGTTGGTGATGGACAGGGAAGGCTGGTGTGCTGGAGTTCATGGGGTCACAAAGAGTCAGACACAACTGAGCAACTGAACTGAGCTGAATGTGTATGTTTCAGTGCTGCTCTCCCAATTCATCCCATCCTCCTCTTCTCATTGTGTTCACAACTTTGCTCACTATGTCTGCATTTCCACTGCTGCCCTGCATGGAGATTCATCAGCACCATTTTTCTAGATTCCATATACATGCGTTAATATACAATATTTGTTTTTTTTCTTTCTGTCCTATTTCACTTTGCATAATAAGCTCTAGGTTTATACACCTCATTAGAACTGACTCAATGCATTCTTTCTTATGGCTGAGTAATATTCCATTGTATGTACAACTTCTTTATCCGTTTATCTGTCAATGGAAACCTAGGCTGCTACCATGTTCTAGCTATTGTAAATAGTGCTGTGATGAACATTGGGATATAAGAGTCTTTTTCCATTCTTGTTTCCTCAGGGTATGTGCCCAGTAGTGGAACTGCTGGGTCATATGGTAGTTTTATTCCTAGTTTTTTAAGGAATCTCCATACTGTTCTCCATAGAGGCTTTATCAGTTTACATTCCCACCAACAGAGCAAGAGGTCCCCTTTTCTCCACACCCTCTCCAGCATTTATTGTTTGTAGATTTTTTGATAATGGCCCCTCTGACTGGTGTGAGGTGATACCTCATTGTAGTTTTGATTTGCTTTTATCTAATAACAAGTGATGTTGAGCATCTTTTCATGTGTTTATTGGCCATCTGTATGTCTTCTTTGGAGAAATGTCTGTTTAGGTCTTTGCCCCTTTTTTCAATGGGCTGTTTGTTTTCCTGATGTTTAGCTGTATGAGCCGCTTATATTAATGTATTCTGTAGATTAATCCTTTGTCATTCATTTGATTTTTTACTTTATTTATGGGTTTTTTTTTTGCCTTTTTAAAATAAAAACACATTATCCACCACCCACCCCCACCCCACCCATGTTTCGCCTTAACTGTCATACTGCTGCCACATTCCACTTCTAACATCAGAGACATGGGTTTTCTATACTTCAGGCAATTCTCTGACACCAGCTGGATGTCCTACAATTTAATTTATTTCTGATGCTTTCTCCTAGAGACAGCATCAGATCCCACAGGCTAAGGGCTCAGTCCACAACACTTCCTTCTCTCCGCCTCTGCTTCAGATACCAATTGCAGGTCCCAGGTTGTCACCTATACTTTTGGCTGGCCACTATAAATTCATGTCCCAGTGACCCCTTCCTGAGGTTCGATCATTTGATAAAACAGCTTTTAGCAGTATTTGCTTACATAGTCGGGGAAACAGTTACATTTATTGGTTTATTATATAATAAAGAATATATAAAGAACACAAATGAACAGGCAGATGAAGAAATATATAAGCTGAGATTGAAAAATGCACCCAAAGCCATTTTGTGTGCAGGAGCTTCTGTATCCACGGAATTGGGTGTACCAGTCTCCCAGCATGCAGTTGTGTTCACCAACCCAGAAGCTCTTTGTACTATGTACCTAGGATTTTTTAGTGGAAGCTTCATCATATAAGCATGATCGATCATTAACTGAATCTCCAACCCACCTCCCTTCTTGGAAGGTTAGGGCTGAAAGTTTCAAGTCTCTAACCATGGCTTGAGCTTTCTCATGGCCAGTCCCCATCTTGAAGCCTTGAAGAACCAGCCAAGAGTCACTTCATTAGAACAAAAGATACTCCTATCACCCAGGAAATTCCAAGGGTTTTGGGAGCTCTGTGCCAGGAACTATAGTTGTTGTTGGTGGTGGTGGTTGTTTAGTTGCTAAGTCATGTCTGACTCTGTGACCCCTTGGACTATAGAGATGTACAGGGAAATCTCTGTAGCTTTCTCTCAACTTTACTATGAACCTAAAATAGTCTCTTGAAATAAAAAGCTGGGGTGACATTTTATAAAGTCTTACACTAGAGAAAGTATTTCTAGAAATAACTTCATATCTAGATGCCATTAAATAGAGGAGAATTTGACTACATTAAAATTGGACTTCTATAAGATTGTGATATTGTGATCATAGGAAGAAATACACATTTGGTCTTTGTCCATGGGTCCTGAACTTCCCAGGTGGTACAGTGGTAAAGAATCTGCCTGCCAGTGCAGATTTAGAGATGTGTTTGATCCTTGGCTCAGGAAGATCCTCTGGAGAAGGAAATAGCAACCCATTGCAGTATTCTTGCTTGGGAAATCCTATGAACCACACCATGCCAGGCTCCTCTGTCCTCCACTATCTCAGAGTTTGCTCAAATTCATGTGCATGGAGTTGTCGATGCTACCTTACCATCTCATCCTCTTTCACCCCGTTCTTTTGCCTTCAATCTTTCCCAGCATCAGGGTCTTTTCCAGTGTCAGCTCGCTCTTTGCATCAGGTGGCTAAAGTACTGGAGCTTCAGCTTCAGCATCAGTCCTTCCAATGAATATTCAGGACTGATTTCCTTTAGGATTGACAGCTTTGATCTCTTTACTGTCCAAGGGACTCTCAAGAGTCTTCTCCAGCACCACAGTTCAAAAGCATCAATTCTTGTGTGCTAAGCCTTCTTTATGGTCCAACTCTCACATCCATACTTGACTACTGGAAAAACCGTAGCTTTGACTATGCAGACCTTTGTTGGCTAAGTGATGTCTCTGCTTTTTAGTACTGTGTTTGGGTTTGTCATAACTTTCCTTCCAAGGAGCAAGTGTCTTTTAATTTCATGACTGCAGTCACCATCTACAGTGATTTTGAAGCCCAAGAAAATTAAATCTGTCACTGCTTCCACTTTTTCCCCTTCTAATTGCCATGAGGTGATGGGACCAGAGGCCATAATTTTCGTTCTTTAATGTTGAATTTCAAGCCAGCTTTTTCACTGTCCTCTTTCATCCTCATCAGGAGTGTCTTTAGTTCCTCTTCACTTTCTGCCATTAGAGTGATATTATCTGCATATCTGAGGTTATTGATATTTCTCCCAGCAATCTTGATTCCAGCTTATGATTCATCTAGCCTGGCATTTTGCATGATATACCCTGAAGACTGTTGAGAGTCCTTTGGACTGCAGGGAGATCAAACCAGTCAGTCCTAAAGGAAATCAACCCTGAATATTGATTGGAAGGACTGATGCTGAAGTTGAAGCTCCAATACTTTGGCCACTTGATATGAACATCTGACTCATTGAAAAAGACCCTGATGCTGGAAAAGACTGAGGACAAGAGGAGAAGGGAGTGACAGAAGATGAGATGGTTAGATGACATCGCCAACTCCATGGACATGAATTTGAGCAAACTGGGGGAGGGAGTGAAGGACAGGGGAGCCTGGCATGCTGCAGTCCATGGGGTCACAAAGAATTAGGCGTGATTTATCGACTGAACTCTACATTAGAAAATAAATAAGCAGGGTGATGATATACAGCCTTGACCTACTCCTTTCCCAATTTTAAACTAGTCAGTTGTTCCATGTCCAGTTCTAACTGTTGCTTCCTTGACCTGCATACAAGTTTCTGAGGAGACAAGTATGGTGGTCTGGTATTCCCATCTCAAAAAATTTCCAGTTTGTTGTGGTCCACATAGTCATAGGCTTTAGCGTAGTCAATGAAGTAGAAGTAGATAAAATTTTTGAATTCCCTTGCTTTCTCTATGATCCAGCGAATGTTGGCAATTTGATCACTGGTTCCTTTCCTCTTGGAAACCCACGTTGTACATTTGGAAGTTCTGCTGAAGCCTAGCGATTTCGAGCATAGCCGTGCTAGCATGCAAAATGAACACAATTGTACGGTAGTTTGAACATTCTTTAGCATTGCCTTTCTTTGGGATTGAAGTGAAAACTGACCTCTTCCAGTCCTGTGGCCACTGCTGAGTTCTCCGAATTTGCTGACATATTGATTGGAACAGTTTAACAGCACTATCTTTTAGGATTTGAAATAGCTCAGCTGGAATTCCATCACTCCACTAGCTTTGATCCTTCCTAAGGCCCACTTGACTTCACACTCCGGTATGTCTGGCTCTAGGGGAGCGACCACACCATTGTGGTTATCCGGGTCATTAAGACCTTTTTTGTATAGTTCTTCTGTGTATTCTTGCCACATCTTCTTAATCTCTTTTGCTTCTGTTAGATCCTTGCCATTTCTGTCCTTTATTGTGCCCATTCTTGCATGACATGTTCCCTTGACATTTCCAAATTTCTTAAAGAGATCTCTAGTCTTTCCCATTCTATTGTTTTCTTCTATTTCTTTGCATTGTTCATTGAAGAAGGGCTTCTAATCTCTCCTTGCTATTCTCTGGAACTCTGCATTCAGTTGGGTGTATCTTTCCCTTTCTCTCTTGCCTTTCGCTTCTCTTCCTCAGCTATATGTAAAGCCTCCTCAGACAACCACTTTGCCTTTACTGCTTGGCAATAAAAAGGAACAAGTTATTGATGCATGCAACAACTTGGATGACTCTCTGGGAATTATGCCAGGTGAAAAAACCAATCTCCAAAGGTTACATCCTGTTTTATTCCATTTATATAACATTCTTCAAATGTCAGAATTACAGAAATGAACACACTAGTAGTTGTTGGGAGCAGGGCATGGTAATAAAAGCATCAGGAAGGAGACTTATGGTGATGGAAATCTTGTGTATTTTGACCATAACAATGTCAGTATCCTGAATATGATTTTGTTCTATAATTTCGCACAATGTTACTTATAGGGGAAACTGTGTAAAGGACACACAAGATCTCTCTGTGTTATTTCTTACAACTGAATGTGAATATACAATGATTGCAGAATATTGATGAATTATAAAAAGTTGCAAATCACCTGGAAAATGGTTTGACAGTTTCTAAAGATGTTAAAAATAAATCTATTCTATGACTGAGCCATTCTCCTCCCGTGTAGATATCCAGGAGTAATGAATACAGTTGTCCACAAAAAGATTCATGCAAGAATGTCCATTATATTCATAATAGCTGAAATGTGGAAACAACCAAAATGTCCATGTGCAGGAGAGCAGATAAACAAATTGTGATATTTTCATACAGTGTAATACTTTTTACAGAAAAAAGTACCAATACACCCAAAACATGGATGCATCTCACAAATACTATGTTAAGCAGTGGGAATCAGATACAAAAGAATACATAATGTATGGCTACATTTATATGAAGTCCAAGAACAGGCAAACATTGATGGTGATATAAAGTATAATACTCTTTACTGGTGATGAGAGGATGGTATCAATTGGAAAGGAGCTTGAGGGAACTTTCTGGAGTGAAGGAAATGTGATTACTTAAGTATACACATAATATTAAAAGTTATTGAGCTTTATACTTACGGTTTTGCATTTTAATTTTTGTTAATTATGCCTCAGTAATTACTGAAAAAAACATTTTCTCCTATTCATAGGGGAAGAAAGACAAGTCATCCAATCCCACTGTGAAGACTTTGTTTGGATCCTTCTCCAGACAAGCTGTAGAAAAACCTATTTATGACAGTTATGTTAAATTGAAAGTCTGAACAGTTTATCATTATTGATGACATTGAGTTATTGTGACGTTCATCAGTTCAGTTCAGTCGCTCAGTCGTGTTCAACTCTTTGCAATCCCATGGACTGCAACACATCAGGCCTCCCTGTCCATCACCAACTCCCAGAGTTTACTCAAACTCATGTCCATTGAGTCAGTGATGCCATCCAACCATCTCATCCTTTGTCATGCCCTTCTCCTCCCACCTTCAATCTTTCCCAGCTCTTTTCAAATGAGTCAGTTCTTCACATCAGGTGGTGGTCAAAGTATTGGAATTTCAGCTTCAGCATCAGTCCTTCTAATGAATATTCAGGACTGATCTCCTTTAGGATGGACTGGTTGGATCTCCTTGCAGGCCAAGGGACTCTCAAGAGTCTTCTCCAACACCACAGTTCAAAAGCATCAATTCCTCTGTGCTCAGCTTTCTTTATAGTCCAATTCTCAGATCCATACATGACTACTGGAAAACCATAGCTTTGACTAGACAGACCTTTGTTGCCAAAGTAATGTCTCTGCTTTTTAATATGCTGTCTAGGTTGCTCATAGCTTTTCTTCCAAGGAGCAAGCATCTTTTTAATTTCATGGCTACAGTCACCATCTGCAGTGATTTTGGAGCCCAGAAAAATAAAGTCTCTCACTGTTTCTACTGTTTCCCCATCTATTTACCTTGAAGTGATGGGACCAGATGCCATGATCTTAGTTTTCTGAATGTTGAGCTTTAAGCCAACTTTTTCACTCTCCTCTTTCACTTTCATCAAGAGTCTCTTTAGTTCTTTGGTTTATGCCATAAGGATGGTATCATCTGCATATCTGAGGTTATTGATATTTCTCCCTGCAGTCTTGATTCCAGCTTGTGCTTCTTCCAGCCCAGCGTTCCTCATGATATACTCTGCATATAAGTGAAATAAGCAGGGTGATAATATACAGCCTTGACGTATTCCTTTCCCGATTTGGAACCAGTCTGTTGTTCCATGTCCAGTTCTAACTGTTGCTTCCTGATCTGTATACAGATTTCTCAGGAGGCAGGTCAGGTGGTCTGATATTCCCATCTCTTTCAGAATTTTCCACAGTTTGTTGTGATCCACACAGTCAAAGGCTTTGGCATAGTCAATAAAGCAGAAATAGATGTTTTTCTGGAACTCTCTTGCTTTTTCCATGATCCAGCGGATGTTGGCAATTTGATCTCTGGTTCCTCTGCCTTTTATAAATCCAGCTTGAACACCTGAAAATTCACAGTTCACATACTGTTGAAGCCTGGCTTGGAGAATTTTGAGCATTACTTTACTAGCAAGTGAGATGAATGCAATTGTACAGTAGCTTGAGCATTCTTTGCCGTTGCCTTTTTTAGAGATTGGAATGAAAACTAACCTTTTCCGGTCCTGTGGTCACTGCTGAATTTTCCAAATTTGCTGGCATATTGAGTGCAGCACTTTCACAGTATTATCTTTTGTAGTTGTAAACACAATTATTATTGTTAGAGTTCTTATCATTTGAGAGACATATTGAAATAAGTGATATGTCTAAGATTTGCTTCAAAATAAAATAGATGGAAAGTGGTAAAGATACAAATGAAACAAGACTGGTTGAGTTGATTCTTGTTTAACCTACTTGACTGGATTATTGTCTGGTTTCTTTACTCCGTGATAAAAAGTTTAAAATTTTAAACATGGATAGAAGACACACACAGGTAACTTTGTTACTACCAATAAAACAGAATCTGCCTCTAAGATAGTAAGTTCTAAGGATGTTCAAGAAGTGGTAGGGAAAGTTAATGCCCTCAAAGAAATCATTGCTTATCTGTACTAGGTAACAATGAGTGATTTTTTTTCATACTTAGAAGGTACAGATTGTTTTTTTAATTATTTATTAATATTAATTGGAGTATAGTTGATTTAAAATATTTTGTTAATTTTGGATGTACAGCATAGTAATTCAGTATTTTTACAGATATACTCCATTAAAAGTTGTTACAAGATAATGGCTATAATTTCCTGTGCTATTACAATATATCCTTGTTGCTTATCTGTTTTGTACATGGTGGTTGGTATCTCTTAATCCCATGTTCGTAATATGCCCCTCCACCTTGCTTCTTCTCTTGGTAACCATTAGTTGTTTTTTATATATGTGAGTCTGTTTTGCCTATACATTTATTTGCATTATTTTTATATTCCACGTGTAAGTGATGTCGAACAATATTTGTCTTTCTCTGTCTGACATTTCACTAAGCATAATATTCTCTTGGTCCAACCACATTGCTGCAGGGAGAGGGCTTTTTAAAGGGTAGAAAACCACTCAACATTCAGTGGACACCCAAGTGTAGATAACTTCTGTGCTAATTTTCAATCCAAATGTATGATAATGTTAGCACATATAGACGCATTGTGTCTACGTAAATTGTCCATTTGCTGTGGCAAATTGAAGCAATGGGATTAATTTTTTTCTACTTTCGTGTTCTCTTTTGCTTTCCATAAGGACCTGATGTTATTTTGTGAGGATGATCCAAAGCCAGTTTTGCCGATAATTCCTACTTCCATTATCTCATCAACGGCGCGGTTGTCAGAAGGGCAAACAGATGTCTATAATCTCTGGGATACAGGTAAATTAAAGAATAAAAATTGTACTCAGAAACGTGAATAAGAAACACTGGACAGGTATTGTTTTTTGTCAGATTTTATTTTGTGAAATATAGCAACAGTGGCTTTAACTTTGGTCCTGTGGGAAAAGATTAACATGGATAAATTCAGTCCACACAGGGTCCAAGAACCTTGTTTTACTATTTGTTTCAATGTTTTTGTCTGTTTTGCTTTATTCATTTTCATTGTTTCATTTCAAAAATTATTAACTACAAATGTTAAATCTTTTATATTCGTAAATTTTTTTTCTTTAAAGCATAAAGTTCATTTTAGCTCCTTTTCTTGTTTGTATTAATCTTCTCTTTGATGAAGAGCTTATATTTTTCAGAAGCAAGCATTAGATGAAAATGTGAGAAAGTATGAAGCATGGTGTCCCACAGATTTGTTCATGATCTCTTGAGGAATTAACACTAGAGAATGGCACATGTACTACTGGCCTCCAATAAATTACACTATCGAATTCCAGCCAGGCTCTACTGCTACTCAAGATCTGATTGATCCACTGTCCAGCCACTCCAGCCTGTCTGTTCTCCATGAACTCAGTTTCCAATACATTCTTCCCTTGATTTTCTCAGAAAAAAAGGATAAAAGATCTGTGAAGATGAACAAAACGTTCCGAGTAGTTTTTATCCGCTCATATATCTTTGCTTTTATTTTCATCCAGGCATCCTTTTCACAGAGTTGGCTCCTTATATTCCGAGATTCATCTTCTCCCTCATCTTTGGACCATGCACCTTAGTTTCCCATTATATAGAGTCCCAATATCCAAAATATTAAAACTGAAGTTTATTAGTATAGTTTTACTGTAAAAGTCACTTGTATATAGTTTTCTTATAAAGCCAGTTCTGAGACTGGTGAGGATATTTTAATCAACCCAGAAACAAGAAATTGTGGGTTATGGTGATATTTGTGGTATAAGGTTGGCGTTATTCACATAAATAATTGGTTATAAGTGGTAACAATTTTTTAGACAGCTTGCTTTTATTCTTAGAATACAGTTTATGTAAATTGGTCCAGATCCAGAAATTTGAAAGAAAACGTAAGGAAAATGTTTTTGTGTTTTAATATCCCCTAACATTTCCATCCCCTAATATTTTTAATAGACTTTTTTAAGAACAGTTTTAGGTTCACAGCAAAATTGAGGGAAGGTACCAAGATTTCCCCATATACCCCTCTTCCCCAGACAAGCACAACATTCTGCACTATCAGCATCCCACACCAGAGTGATGCATTTGCTGCAAACAGTGAACCTACATTAACACTTTTTTTTTTTAAATCATCCAAAGACCATACTTTTTGTTGGTGTTCACTCTTGGTGGTGCACATTCTATGGGTTTTGACAAACGTATACAACACGTATCCACCATTACAGTATCCTACAGAGTGCATCTCTGCCCTAAAAATCCTCTATGCTCTGTCTGTTCTTTCCTCCCTCCTCTGTAACCCCTGAAAACCACTGACATTTTAAGTATCTTCAGAGTTTTGCCTTTTTCCAGAAATTCATGAAGTGAGAATCATGCAGTATGTAACCTTTTCAGATGGCTTCTTTCAGTTAGTAATGTGCATTTAAGGTTCCTCCATGGCTTTTCATGGCTTAATAGTGCATTTTTTTTCATTAGTGCGGAGTAAGATATACGAGGGAATTTATCCATTCACCTACTGAAGAACATCCTGGTTATGTCCAAGTTTTGGCAATTTTAGCTAAAGCTGCTGTAAATACTTCTGTGCAGGTTTTTGTGTGACATGCTTCTCTCTGCCAGCATTTTAATACAAGAAATTGAGTATAAATGAGCATCAGAAGCAACCCTTAAGAGGAAAAATGTCACAAAGCATATCGCTTGAGAGATGATTCTACCCTTTTACTTGTTTAGGACTCATCTTAATTGGAGGAGCTTTTCCCATTTTTTTTAAAGATTTTTTTTTTATGTGAACCATTTTTAAAATCTTTATTGAATTTCTGTTTTGAGTCTTTTCTCCAGTCTTCCCTTCACACTGATCTCAGAGATAGCTTGCAAATGCAGATCTTAGCATTTCATTTTTTTCCAGCTTAAAACCTTTTAACAGTTCTCTACTGCCAGTAAGTTTAATTTTTTTTTTTTTTTTTTTTACTGTCTTGTAAGACTTTTCATACTCTGGTTCCAGCCAACCTTTATGGCCTCATCGCCAATACTGCCAGTATTCACAATACTTTGTGACATTCTATTACTCTCTCCTTAAAATGTCTTTGTTCCAGTTACTTCAGCTGTGTAACACATTGCTCTAAAACTTTTGTGGCATAAAATAGCCATTTATTCTGCTCACAGATTCTCTGGGTCGGGAATTAGGACAGGGCACAGTGGGGGCGACTGGTCTTTGCTCCATGACGTATGTCTGGGCCTCAGCTCAAGAACACAGAGGCTGGGGACAGGAATCATCTGATGGCTCATCCACTCACTTGTCCGGTAATTGATGCTTGCTGTGTCCGCTGGGAGCCTCAGTTTCTCTCCACATGTGGTCTCTCCCCGTGGGCTAGTTTGGGCATCCCTGTAGCACGGTGGCTGGGTTCCAAGGTTCAGCATCCTGTGAAGGAAACAACCAAGCAGAGCTGAATAATTTCAAAAGCCACGCCAGGATACTTCCCCCCACCCCATTCAGTTTATCAAGGCAATCGAGAAGTCTTTCCAAAGTTCAAGGGGCGGGTACGGAGACGCCTGCCTCTCAATGCACAAGTGTCAAAGTCATATTGAAAAAAAAGCATATGCAGTGGGAAGTGTATTAGCACAGTCGTCTTTGGAATATACAGTCTGCCACAATTCTCCACCAAGTAATGAATGCTTAACAAAATCCTATTCAAACAGCAAGGCCTAGCTCGTTTGGCAGAAACCAACACATTTCTGTAAAGCATTTATCTTGCAATTAGAAAATAAATAAATTTAAAAAAAAAAAAAAACAGCAAGGCACAGCTCAAATGTCACTATTGCTATAAAATCTTTCCGCACACTAGTTTCTCCTTTCAATGTGTTCCCATAGGACTTTGCCCATACCCCCAAAATAGAATTTATAGTTTTGTATCATAATTATTTATTTAATAAGATTTATTTATTTTTACATTACCTAAATAATAAGTGAATATATTCTGATTTTTAAAATTCAAACCATGTAGATAGAACTAAAATCTCCCTTCCCTGTTTTGGCTGTTGTAAACAGTGTTGCAGTGAACATGGGGGTGCATGTATCCTTTCAGACCATGTTTTTCTCCAGGTATATCCCCAGAGTGGGATTGCAGTGCCATCAGTCAGTTCAGTTCAGTTCAGTCGCTCAGTCGTGTCCGACTCTTTGTGACCCCATGAATCGCAGCACACCAGGCCTCCCTGTCCATCACCAACTCCTGGAGTTCACCCAGACTCACGTCTATCGAGTCAGTGATGCCATCCAGCCATCTCATCCTCTGTCGTCCCCTTCTCCTCCTGCCCCCAATCCCTCCTAGCATCAGAGTCTTTTCCAATGAGTCAACTCTTTGCATGAGGTGGCCAAAGTACTGGAGTTTCAGCTTTAGCATCATTCCTTCCAAAGAAATCCCAGGGCTGATCTCCTTCAGAATGGACTGGTTGGATCTCCTTGCAGTCCAAGGGACTCTCAAGAGTCTTCTCCAACACCACAGCACAAAAGCATAAATTCTTTGGCACTCAGCCTTCTTCACAGTCCAACTCTCACATCCATACATGACCACAGGAAAAACCATAGCCTTGACTAGACAGACCTTTGTTGGCAAAGTAATGTCTCTGCGTTTGAATATGCTATCTAGGTTGGTCATAACTTTCTTTCCAAGGAGTAAGCGTCTTTTAATTGCATGGCTGCAGTCACCATCTGCAGTGATTTTGGAGCCCAGAAAAATAAAGTCTGACACTGTTTCCACTGTTTCCCCATCTATTTCCCATGAAGTGTTGGGACCAGATGCCATGATCTTCATTTTCTGAATGTTGAGCTTTAAGCCAACTTTTTCACTCTCCACTTTCACTTTCATCAAGAGGCTTTTTAGTTCCTCTTCACTTTCTGCCATAAAGGTGGTGTCATCTGCATATCTGAGGTTATTGATATTTCTCCCGGCAATCTTGATTCCAGCCTGTGTTTCTTCCAGTCCAGCATTTCTCATGATGTACTATGCATAGAAGTTAAATAAGCAGAGTGACAGTATACAGCCTTGACGTACTCCTTTTCCTATTGGGAACCAGTCTGTTGTTCCATGTCCAGTTCTAATTGTTGCTTCCTGACCTGCATACAGATTTCTCAAAAGGCAGGTCAGGTGGTCTGGTATTCCCATCTCTTTCAGAATTTTCCACAGTTTACTGTGATCCACACAGTCAAAGGCTTTGGTATAGTCCATAAAGCAGAAATAGATGTTTTTCTGGAACTCTCTTGCTTTTTCCATGATCCAGTGGATGTTGGCAATTTGATCTCTGGTTCCTCTGCCTTTTCTAAAACCAGCTTGAACATCTGGAAGTTCATGGTTCACATATTGCTGAAGCCTGGCTTGGAGAATTTTGAGCATTACTTTACTAGCTTGTGAGATGAGTGCAATTGTGTGGTAGTTTGAGCATTCTTTGGCATTGCCTTTCTTTGGGACTGGAATGAAAACTGACCTTTTCCAGTCCTGTGGCCACTGCTGAGTTTTCCAAATTTCCTGGCATATTGAGTGCAGCACTTTCACAGCATCATCTTTCAGGATTTGAAATAGCTCAACTGGAATTCCATCACCTCCACTAGCTTTGTTCGTAGTGATGCTTTCTAAGGCCCACTTGACTTCACATTCCAGGATGTCTGGCTCTAGGTGAGTGATCACATCATCGTGATTATCTTGGTCATGAAGCTCTTTTTTGTACAGTTCTTCTGTGTATTCTTGCCACCTCTTCTTAATATCTTCTGCTTCTGTTAGGTCCGTACCATTTCTGTCCTTTATCGAGCCCAGCTTTGCATGAAATGTTCCCTTGGTATCTCTAATTTTCTTGAAGAGATCTCTAGTCTTTCCCATTCTCTTGTTTTCCTCTATTTCTTTGCATTGATCACTGAGGAAGGCTTTCTTATCTCTTCTTGCTATTCTTTGGAATTCTGCATTCAGATGCTTATATCTTTCCTTTTCTTGTTTGCTTTTCACTTCTCTTCTTTTCACAGCTATTTGTAAGGCCTCTCCAGACAGCCATTTTGCTTTTTTGCATTTCTTTTCCATGGAGATGGTCTTGATCCCTGTCTCCTGTACAATGTCACGAACCTCATTCCATAGTTCATCAGGCACTCTATCAAATCTAGGCCCTTAAATCTATTTCTCACTTCCACTGTATAATCATAAGGGATTTGATTTAGGTCATACCTGAATGGTCTTCTTCACAGTCCAACTCTCACATCCATACATGACCACAGGAAAAACCATAGCCTTGACTAGATGAACCTTTGTTGGCAAAGTAATGTCTCTGCTTTTGAATATGCTATCTAGGTTGGTCATAACTTTCCTTCCAAGGAGTAAGCGTCTTTTAATTTCATGGCTGCAGTCACCATCTGTAGTGATTTTGGAGCCCAGAAAAATAAAGTCTGACACTGTTTCCACTGCTGAGTGCCGAAGAATTGATGCTTTTGAACTGTGGTGTTGGAGAAGACTTTTGAGAGTCCCTTGGACTGCAAGGAGATCCAACCAGTCCATTCTGAAGGAGATCAGCCCTGGGATTTCTTTGGAAGGAATGATGCTAAAGCTGAAACTCCAGTACTTTGGCCACCTCATGCGAAGAGTTGACTCATTGGAAAAGACTCTGATGCTGGGAGGGATTGGGGACAGGAGGAGAAGGGGACGACAGAGGATGAGATGGCTGGATGGCATCACTGACTCGATGGACGTGAGTCTGAGTGAACTCCAGGAGTTGGTGATGGACAGGGAGGCCTGGTGTGCTGTGATTCATGGGGTCACAAAAAGTCGGACACGACTGAGCGACTGATCTGATCTGATCTGAATGGTCTAGTGGTTTCCCCTACTTTCTTCAATTTAAGTCTGAATTTGGCAATAAGGAGTTCATGATCTGAGCCACAGTCAGCTCCTGGTCTTGTTTTTGTTGACTGTATAGAGTTTCTCCATCTTTGGCTACAAAGAATATAATCAGTCTGATTTTGGTGTTGACCATCTGATGATGTCCATGTGTAGAGTCTTCTCTTGTGTTGTTGGAAAAGGGTGTTTGCTATGACCAGTGCGTTCTCTTGGCAAAACTCTATTAGCCTTTGCCTGCTTCATTCCGTATTCCAAGGCCAAATTTGCCTGTTACTCCAGGTGTTTCTTGACTTCCTACTTTTGCATTCCAGTCCCCTATAATGAAAAGGACATCTTTTTTGGGTGTTAGTTCTAAAAGGTCTTGTAGATCTTCATAGAACCATTCAACTTCAGCTTCTTCAGCGTTACTGGTTGGGGCATAGACTTGGATTACTGTGATATTGAATGGTTTGCCTTGGAAACAAACAGAGATCATTCTGTCGTTTTTGAGATTACATCCAAGTACTGCATTTCGGACTCTTTTGTTGACCATGATGGCTATTCCATTTCTTCTGAGGGATTCAGAAGAAGTAGTAGATATAATGGTCATCTGAGTTAAATTCACCCATTCCAGTCCATTTCAGTTAGCTGATTCCTAGAATGTCGACATTCACTCTTGCCATCTCTTGTTTGACCACTTCCAATTTGCCTTGATTCATGGACCTGACATTCCAGGTTCCTATGCAATATTGCTCTTTACAGCATTGGACCTTGCTTCTATCACCAGTCACATCCACAGCTGGATATTCTTTTTGCTTTGGCTCCATCCCTTCATTCTTTCTGGAGTTATTTCTCCACTGATCTCCAGTAGCACCTACTGACTTGGGGAGTTCCTCTTTCAGTATCCTATCATTTTGCCTTTTCATACTGTTCATGGAGTTCTCAAGGCAAGAATACTGAAGTGGTTTGCCATTCCCTTCTCCAGTGGACCACATTCTGTCAGATCTCTCCACCATAACCCGACCATCTTGGGTTGCCCCACGGGCATGGCTTAGTTTCATTGAGTCAGACAAGGCTGTGGTCCTAGTGTGATTAGATTGACTAGTTTTCTGTGAGTATGGTTTCAGTGTGTCTGCCCTCTGATGCTCTCTTGCAACACCTACCGTCTTACTTGGGTTTCTCTTACCTTGGGCATGGGGTATCTCTTCACGGCTGCTCCAGCAAAGCACAGCCGCTGCTCCTTACCTTGGATGAGGGGTATCTCCTCACCACCGCCCTTCCTGACCTTCAATGAGGGATAGCTCCTCTAGGAGCTACCATATGGAGCAGGCCATATGGTAGCTCTATTTTTAGTTTTTTAAGGAACCTCTGCACTGCTCTCCATAGTGTCTGTACCAGTTTACATTCCCACCAACAGTGTAGGAGGGTTCCCTTCACTCCACATCCTCTCCAACGTACATTGTTTGTGGATCTTTTGTTTATTCTTTTATTTATTTATTTTTGTTTGTGGATTTTTTGATGATAGTCATTTTGACTGGTGTGAGGTGATACTCGTAGTTTTGATTTGCATTTCTCTAATAATTGGGAATATTGAACACCTTTTCTTCTGCCTCTCAGGCCATCTGTATGTCTTCTTTGAAGAAATGTCTACGTAGGTATTCTGCTCATTTTTTGATTGAGTTCTTTGTTTTGATGGTGTTATGCCTCATGAGCTGTAAATTTTGGAGATTAATCCCGTCAATCACATCATTGCAAATATTGTCTTCCAATCTATGGATTGTATTTTCATTTTGTTTATTGTTTCCTTTACTGTGCAAAAACTTTTGAGTTTAAGTAGGTCCCGTTGTTTATTTCCATTATTCTGGGAGTCAGAGCAAAAAAGATACTGCTGTGATTTATGTCAGAGAGTGTTCTGCCTATGTTTTCCTCTAGGAATTTTCTTGTGTCCCGTCTTTAATCCATTTTGAGTTTATTTTTGTGTGTGGTGTTAAAAAATGATCTAAATACATTTTTTTTTTTACATGTAGCTGTCCAGTTTTCCCGGCACCATTTTTGTTGAACAGACTGTCTTTCCAACACTGTGTAATCTTGCTTCTTTTGTCATAAGTTAATTGACCGTAAGTGCCTGGGTTTATTTCTGGGCTTTCTATCCTTTCCATTGATCTATATGCCTGTTTTTGTGTCAGTACTACACTGTTCTGATGACTGTAGCTTTGTAATATACTCTGCAATCAGGCAGTAGGATTCCTGCAGCTCCCTTCATCTTTCCTAAGATTGGTTACTCAGAGTCTTTTGTGTTTTCAAACAAACAAACAGAAAAATTTTGTTCTAGTTCTGTGAAAAGTGCCATCAGCAATTTGATAAGGACTGCATTGAATCTGTAGATTTCCTTAGGTAGTCTGGTCATTTTAACTATTAATTCTTCCAACCCAAGAACACAGTATATCTTTCCATTTGTTTGTGTCATCTTCAGTTTCTCTCATCAGTGTCTTATAGTTTTTGGAGTACAGGTCTTTTGCCTCCTTAGGTAGACTTATTCCTAGGTATTTTATTCTGGTAATGGTAAATGGGATAGTTTGCTTAATTTCTCTTTCTGATATTTCAGAAAGTGTACAGTTAATGTATGTTGTTAGTATATAGAAATGTAACAGATTTCTGTATATTAATTTTGTATCCTGCAATTTTATCAAATTCATTAATGACGGCTGGTAATTTTCTGGTAGCAGAAGTTCTTAATTTTAATTAGGTAGAATTTCATTCTTTATGATTTGTACTTTTTTGTATCTTGTGATCTATAAAAATTCTTTCTTGTCTCAAGACCATAAAGGTTAAGATTTTTATAGTTTTGCTTTCCACAATTAAGCTCTTAATGCCGCTGGAATTGGATTTTGTGTATGGTTGAAGCAGGAGTCCATTTTTACTTCTAAATGAATAACCAGCTGTCCCAGCATCAGTTATTGAAAAGTCTGTCCTTTCCCTGATGAACTGAAGTACCATCTATAGCCTAAAGCAAGTTTACACATATGCATGGATTTTTGTTTCTCAGCTTTCTGTTCCACAAGTTCTGTTCTGTTCCACAAGTCATTTGGCTATCCCAGAACCAACAAATACTTGTAATTACTCAACCTTTGTAATAATTCTTGATGACTTTTCCTTTATCAGGAAGAGTCCTTGTTTCTTTTCCTTTTTTTAAATTTTTTTGACCCTTTGCTTGCTTTCCCACATAAAAGCTTGTCATGTTCCTTGAAAAAACCTCTTAGAGTTTTTTATTGGCTCACCAATCTTTAAATCAATTTGGAGAAGTGACCTCTTTACAATATCAAATTATTCTGTTTATTTAAGTCTTCTTCATTGAGTTGGCTTCCCTGATAGCTCAGTTGGTAAAGAATCTGCCTGCAATGTGGGAGACTCCGGTTCGATTCTTGGATCAGGAAGATCCCCTGGAGAAGGGATAGGCTACCCACTCCAGTATTCCTGGGCTTCCCTTGTGGCTTAGCTGGTAAAGAATCCTCCTGCAATGCAGGAGAACTGGGTTTGATCCCTGGGTTGGGAAGATACCCTGGAGAAGGGAAAGGCTACACAATCCAGTATTCTGGCCTGGAGAATTCCATGGAGTGTAGAGTCCATGGGGTCACAAAAAGTCGGACACGACTGAGCAACTTTCACTTCACTGTGTTATATTTTATAGTTTTTCCCCATACAAGTCTTATGAATCTTTTGTTAGATTTAGTCCTATGTACTTTATGTATTTTTTGTTGCTACTGTAAAAGATATAATTTTATAAATTGCATATTCTAACAGATTGTTGATGATGAAAATGAGTAGAACTACTTGTTGTATATTGATTTTGTAGCCAGTAACCTTGCTCAACTAATTCTTACCAATTTTCCTGTAGATTCTTCTCAGTTTCTTGGGTTGAAAATCACATCACTTGTGAATGATGGCAGATTTATTTCACACTTGTAAACTGTACCTTGTATTTCATTTTCTTACCTCACCTTGCTAGGCAGAACCATTCAGGGAGTGCTGAATAGAAACTGTGATCGTGGTCTTCCTAGATTCAGTCTGTATCTTAAAGAAAATGATTTCAACATTTTGCCATTAAGATGAGTTTACTGTATGTTTTTTGCAGATCTCTAGTCCTGATTTGTCAACAGTTTTATCATGAATATGTGTTTAATTTTATCCATTTTTAGTATCTATATTGATGGTTATAGATTTTTCTCCTTTAAGCTGTTAATTTGGTAAATAAGCTGATTTCCAAATGTTGAAACAACCTTGAATTTCTGTAATACACTCAGTTTGGTGATGATATATTATCTTTTATATATCTTGCTGGGTTTGGTTTGCTAATGTTTTATTTATGAGTTTTGCATCTGTATCCATGAGTGAAATTAACCAGGACTGTCTTTTCTCATATTTTCTTTGTTATGTTTTGATACTGAGATGTTGCCAGACTCATAAAAAGATTTGGAAAGTGTTTGCTCTTTGTTTATACACTGGAATAATTTGTGTAGGGTTGTTTGTGAGATGATATGAAAGTAGATAAAGTATTCTGTACCTTCAGTAATGGCGCTAGCAGAAGGACTGCAGGCAGGGAAGGCACATGGCTGCCCAGAATACATCTGTCTCCTCATGAAGACAAAGCACTGCCCCCTTTATAATGAGTAGGTCCAATATAATCAACCTGACACCAGGTAATTGGCTGCTTTTCCTGGGAAATGGTGCCATGCTAGGGATATAGCATTAACTTCTAGTCTTAACAGGTTGGGCATTCAGCAGCTATGGTAGCCATGACCTTGGTGAAAGAAGGCTCATGTTGTTGAACCCATGCAGTCTCCACCCCTACCACATGGCCAAAGTCCACCGCACAGCCACTAGAGCGACTAAGGGAAGAGGGCGGTTGACGTCCATTAAACAGAGTGTCTTGCCCGTCTGATTTTTGAGAGCCTCTTGTGCAGGGAATGTCCTCTGGCAGGCACTTCTATGGGGCATGAGTGTCTTCACACAGTGTGCACATACACCCTGAAGATTCATCTGCGTATTGGTCTCCCATCTTCCAATCTTTTTTTTTTCCAGGCCCCTGATAGCCCCCATCGACCATGAATTGCTTCTTGCCTTCCATGTGAAGTGTGCATCTGTTTGCAATTCTGTCTTCTGAAGGATTTTCCTACTCTTTCAGGGCACTTGTGAGTGAGACTCTGATTTAGCAGTTAACTACTGCTGGCTACTCCTGGCATTCCAGAGATTCATCTGTAAACCAGCCCTATACTTTTCTCTGTTAACTGGCAGTTCTGCATGGAGCTAGAGGTGGAAGTTGAGCGGGGAGTAGTAAATAATGGGAGCAGATTCTGTGGAATCTGAGCCATCTGTTTGTATAGTTTCCATGGGCCTTCTGGCTCGGTCTGGACTCATCTGTTCTATTTGATGTTACAATAGAATGCTGCTGTGCAATCCCAATTCTTTGTCCTTTGGACCAGGCAACACCCATTACATGATGGGCACATAGTTGTTTGGTGTTCTGAGGTGTAGGCAAAAGAAGACATGACTCCTGAGTCCTAGAGATCAGCTTTGTGATTTTCCTATTGGGGCTCACGAGATGCTCTGCTTACCATCTCTCTCTGCATCAGGCACTCGCATTGGTTCAAGGTTATATGGTCCAGCTGTCTGAGAAGCTTATGCAGTGGCCTCGGCCTATGGCAGAACCTTTTCTTGCTTTGATCCCCACTAAAAAATGGCAGTAAATGATCAGAGCAGCACAACCCAAATGTGGTATACATTGCCTCTGAAATTCCAAGACACCTGTTTCACTGTGATTTATTTCTTTGTGTTGGATAATTCAAGGGGCAGCGACTTGTCTCTCAGTGCTTTTTTTTTTTTTTTTCCAGCTGCAGCTGGGGTTGCAGCATGTGGGCTCTTAGTGGGATCTAGTTCCCTGAGCAGAGATGGAACCTGGGCCCCCTGCATTGGGAGCACGGAGTCTTAACCACTGGGCCACCAGGGAAGTCCCAACGACTTGTCTCTCACTTTAGAGAGGATATGTTAACATGCAACAGACCACTGAATACTCTAAAAACTCCACAAATGTTGCAACCCTAGAGCATTCTGAGGATTTATCTCCCGCCTCTGCATGCATGAAGTGCTGAGGGCTTGTTTCTTCCTGCTTATTAAGTCCGGTTAGCACTGTGTCATCAACGTGAAGGACCAGTGTGATGTTCTGTGGGATATCAAGGAAATCCAGGTCTGTCTGGTCTCTGATGAAAGAGATTGAAGCAAGACAGTAAAGGTATACTCTGTCTCTGCCACATGAAGACCGATTCTCATTATTAATAGAGGTTTTTAAAGAAACATTTCTAGGCCAATAACTGGACATAAGATTCCAGGGGCTGTGTTGATTTGCTCTAGGGAAGACATCACAGCTGGAATTACAGCTCTGATTGGTATCACCACTTGATTATATTTGCAATGATCTCTAGTCATTCTCTACAAACTATCTGGCTTTTCACTGCCCCTATAACTTTTAAGTCTTTGATGGTAGCGCTAATGTCTGCTGTTTCCCAAAAAATATTTTTTGGAGTGAGGAGGTGTAATTAATTCTTGAGGTTTCTACGTGGTCTGTCTAACCGTAATAGCCTGAATTCTATGGGTTGTGAAACTAAAGTGGGGATTCTGCCAGTTACTAAGTGTATCTATTCCCATTATACATTCTGAAACCATGGAAATACTGGAGTTAGGTCTGCGATTTTACGGGACCCATTGTGAGCTGTTGCCTAGGTGGAGACTTCATGTGTTACCTGATTTCCATAAATCCTTACTTAGTACAGCATAATGGCATTGTTGGATCTCCAGAGATTAGTGTCAGTTAGGAGCCAGTATCTAACAAGACCGGGGAGTTCTGTGCGTTTCCCTTTCCAGGGAGAGTCACTACTGTAAATGGCTTCGGGTCCTCTAGGGAAGGTTTAGGAGATCTACCGTATATACCTGTGGTGGGCATTTCGGGATTCTTTCTCAAGGCATCTGACCTTCCCCTCAATCAGGAGATTCTGGCTTTGTGAACTGGCTTGAGTTTAGGAATTGAGTAAAAGGCCGTGACTTCTCCCATAATGACACTACTTAGGTTTTCCATCTATTTATGTAGAGCAGCGTCTGCAATGTGGGAGACTTGGATTCAATCCCTGGATTGGGAAGATCTCCTGGAGAAGGGAAAGGCTACCCACTCCAGTATTCTGGCCTGGAGAATTCCATGGACTGTATAGTCCTTGGAGTCACAAAGGGTTGGGCACAACTGAATAACTCTCACTTTTTTCACTTTTTCATGTAGAGCAGCACTTCAGAGGCTGCCCACCTATTTTCTATTCATCTTGTCATTCATAAACCATTACTATATATCCCTGAAAGTAAAAACAAACATACAAAAAACCCCTGATATCATTGCATCCCTGTGGCCTGCTATGGTTCTTGTGCCTCGCTTGTCTCTAAGATTAAGCTGTTAGCACTCCAGATGCCATTATCCCCAGTGCGATCAGGGAACCCAGTCCCACTGCATCATCCCTGGGGTCCTCTCCAGCCCGCAGATGACAGCCACTACAGGCTCTGCAGTGATGCTGGTGGGCCGCCACGAGAGTTTCCAGTGTGTTGGTGAAGAGAGTTTATTCCAAGGCAGTTAGAAGGTGTCTGAGCACACTGCACGTAATAGATCCCTTCCAACAGTCCCATCTCCCGGAGCCTTTACACTTCCTTCTACAGCCTGCCAGGGGAGCGCGTTTCTTCTGGAGGCCACTTCTGAGTCCCACACACAGTGTTCTCTCACTCTTCTCTGGCTCTTGGTGTCGCTCTTTTCAGATGCCGCTGAAGCGTCACAGCCTCGGGAGGCTTTCCTGAGCACAGTATCAAAAACTGACGCCTCACCACCTCCACTGGCACACCGTCTCCCTGCTTCCTGCTTTATCTTCCTGGAAACGCTTAGCATCATCCGATGTGTGTCACTTGTGTGTCTCTTTGATTCTGTAAGAGAATCATTTGATTCAGGGGTTTTGTGGACCACCCCAGGGTTTGGTGACTCTGCTCTGACTGTGAACTCTGCTCTTCGCTACTTCCAGGTGTATATGATGCTGTTCAGGCCGTTGCTCATGGGTTAGGTGCATTGCATTCACGGTTTCCATTTTGAGGGGGGTTGCTCCATGCTTTCACATTTCCCTGAAAGTGTCTTTCTATCATCAGAGTATTGCAAGTTCAGTTCAGTTCAGTCACTCAGTCGTGTCCGACTCTTTGCGACCCTATGAATCGCAGCACGCCAGGCCTCCCTATCCATCACCAACTCCCGGAGTTCACTCAGACTCACTACAGAAATTTGAGTGGTTATCAACATAGTAACTGTGTATTATATGGTTGGTGAAGAAATTCAGTTAAAACCTTTTTTGAAATTTAATTATTCCCACCTTATTAACTTCAAAAATCTGGAAAACATGATTCATGCATGAAAAATTGACATGAATGGAACTGTGAAAGGTTCTTACTAAAATGAATAGGGCAAAGCCACAACCATCTGCAGAAGTCAATTAAATAATTAAAAGACTAGAAAGATGGTAACTATATTTAAAGATGTCACCTTTTATTTGTCATGCAGTGGCCGACTCTTTTCATCATTGCAATGATTAAAAGAAACACTGACTTTTGAATTATTTATGCACGTTAGATCAAGAGCCATCCCACCTAAATCTTTTTCTACATTACTAACAAGTGCCTGTATTATAAAAATATCATATAACTCTCTGAGATTTCAAATTAGGAGAAACAGTCTTAATGTAAACTAAGGTGACAAGTTCTTTATCAAATGACTGTGACACCTGAGGTGTATACATCCCAATTTGACTTTATTTGAGTGAAACAGATGGCTGTGGATCTATTTCCAAGTGAGTGAGTTACGCATCCTACAGCTATTTACTGAATACCTACTGTGTGTCAGGCCCTGTGCCAACTGCTGGATATGCGATGATGACAAAGATCCCTGAGTTTATGTAGCTTCCAGTCCAGGGTCTAATCAGGACTGATCAGGTCTGATCAGACAGATGAGGCAAGTGTCAGGATAGAGAGTGGGCCAGGAAGCACACGAGAGGGCACCTGACTTTGACTTCAGATGTTAGGGGAGACTTTCTAGAGAAAGTGATGTTCAGGAACCTAAAGGATAGATAATGACTAAACTGCCAGCCCTGGTGTCAGGTGTGTGCTGGGTATACTTTTATGCACTTTAATTCATTTACTCTTCAAAACCGTCTCATGAGATCAATGAAGAAAACCCACACAGAATTTTTAAATAACTTATCCAAGGTCACAGAGCTCGGAAATGGCAAAGTCAGGATTTAGACCAAAATAGTCTGATCCCCGAGCCTATGCTGAGTGTTTCAAACCTTTTAACTGTGATCTGCAGTCCGAAATTCCTTTCGTGTAATGACCCAGTACACACACTCACCAGAAACAGCAGTGTTGCAATAGTTATTGGAAATGTACTCTGATCCATTCTATTTTATTCTAGACAGTTTTTTTTTTTAAATATTGGATGTGACCTACAAAATCGATCTCATAACCTCCTAACAGATCACAACCTGCAGTTTGAAAAACACTTCACTACACTGTTTTGCCTATTACACAGAATCAGCCAGACCAAGTGAGGGAAGAACAACAGAATATCTTGGGTTGTGAGAGGTGTGAGGGTGTGAGAGGACAAGGGGGTGGGGTAAGAGGAAGTCGAAAGGGGACTGGTGATCTTAGACCTCACACAGCTCCCCAGCCCTCCCACCAGCTGAATACACGGTGAGCAGTCAGCAGTCTGTTACCTAAAAGAAGGCCTCGAAGGACCCAGCTATCTTGGTACCCTGACCTCAGACTTCAGCCTCTAGAACTGAGAGAGAGAAATTTCTGTTGTTTCTAAGCAACCCAGTCTGTGGTACTGTGTTATCGCAGCGCTAATGGACTAAGGCAAGCATGTGCTGGAGGAGTTTCAGTTGTGTCTGGATGATGATGGGGAGTCTTTGAAGTGATTTAAGCAAGGACATGAGACAACCAGATCTTCCTTGCTTTCAGGAAGATGACTGTGGATGTGGTATAAAGAAAAGATTGGAGGAGGACAAGTTAGGAAGAGCAGTCGGGGTCAAAACAGAACTGGAGACTAAGAACGTTTCTAAAATGCGGCTGTGATCCGGTCAGAATTCTGAGAAGCTCCCCTTAGGATAAAGTCTATCACCTTAGCCTGGCGGATAAGTTCCTTCCTCGTTGGCCTCCACTTTCCTCTGCAGCTTGCCTTTTGCCTCCTTCTTCCTCCATCACATGCAGTGGTCTAGCAGTGGTTGCTGAGCAACTTGCCAAATGCCGTGTTCTCTCACACTTTGAATGTGCCCCTTACTCTGTTCTCCATTCCTATTCATTTGAATCTTGAGGGTTCAGCTAAATTTTGCATCTTCCAGGAAGCCTTTCCTAACATGCTGGAGACAGAGTCATTGCTTCTCTGCACTCTCCGGTCCCATCACTTCATGGCAAATAGATGGGGAGAAATGGAAACAGTGGCAGATTTTATTTTCTTGGGATCCAAAATCACTGTGTACAGTGACTGCAGCCGCAAAATTAAAAGACGTTTTGCTCCTTGGGGTCGAGCAGAGTCGGACATGACTGAGCGACTTCACTTTCACTTTTCACTTTCATGCACTGGAGAAGGAAATGGCAACCCACTCCAGTATTCTTGCCTGGAGAATCCCAGGGATGGGAGCCTGGTGGGCTGCCATCTGTGGGGTCGCACAGAGTCAGACATGACTGACATGACTTAGCAGCAGCAGCTCCTTGGAAGAAAAGCTATGACAAACCTAGACAGCACATTAAAAATAAGATACATCACTTTGTCAACAAAGGTCCATCTAGTCAAAGCTGTGGTTCTTCCAGTACAGATATGGAACTTTTCCACAATTTTAACGTGTATGGATGTGAGAGTTGGGCCATAAAGAAGGCTGAGTGCCAAAGAATTGATGCTTTCAAAATGTGGTGCTGGAGAAGACTCTTGAGAGTCCCTTGGACACCAGGAAGATCCAACCAGTCAATCCTAAAGGAAATCAACCCTGAATATTCACTGGAAGGCCCGATGCTGAAACTGAAGTCCCAGTACTTTGGCCACCTGATGTGAAGAGCCAACTCATTGGAAAAGACCCTGATGCTGGGAAAGATTGAGGGCAAGAGAAGAAGGAGCTGACAGAATATGAGATGGTTGGATGGCATCACCAAGTCAATGGACATGAGTTTGAGCAAACTCGAGGAGATAGTAAATGACAGGGAAGCCGCAAAATGCTGTCTAGGTTTGTCATAGCTTTTCTTCCAAGGAGCTGCATCCTGCAGTTCATGGGGTTGCAAAGAGTCAGACATGACTTAGCAACTGAACAACAAGAACAAAATATAAGCCAAGGGGAAATGCGTTATGGAGAAAAGCAAAAGCAGAAGGACCAATGATGAGGCTCTGGAGACCGTCCAGATGACCATGGCTGAGGCAGGGCAGTGGCTGTGGAGGAAAGTGGGCAAATTTGATATGCAGTTTAGAGTTCAGCCCTGAGGATCTCCTGATGGCCCGTGGTCAGCATGAGGAAAAGGATGGAGACAAAGATGATTCCTAGTTTCCTGCCTTCGTGAAGTGAATGTGTGACGGTGCCATTTACTGAGAAGGGGAGGACAGGAGAGAAGAGGTTTGGGGAAATAGTAAGAGTTGCATTTTGGAATTCTATATTTGTTCTGGAAATATTGACTATCAGTACACTAGAATAACTGAATTCCACCTTAGATGATTATTTTTCCTATTTCTTGAATCAGTCTTTCTGTGAGACACCTAATTAAAGATTCTATGTGTGCCTTCTGGATAGTGGTTATGTCTACAGTGCATTTCAGAGATCTGAGAATTTTATTACTATTTTAAAAAGCATGGCACATCTTGAATGTAGGTCATCATCAAACATGCCCAATCCCTTAATAAAATTCAGAGAGAAATCTAGTAGTTAATCATTTTGCCCTTCTTGTTGATTACAGTCCAGCATATCCAGCATGTTCAAGCTACAGCTTCGTTTCCCTGAAGTTAGCAGTTTTAACAAAATGGAAATAGTGGTGCTTGATTTTCTCTCTTCATGTTACTATCAATACCGTCTGTATACAGGGCATGTCTTGGGAGGGAGCTAATGCCGTATGCCATGAGTCTCCACACACCACCCAAGAGACTGCTACTCACTGACCCCAGTCCCAGTGAGAGGGGCTCTGAGATATATTCCCTGGAATTGGAGAACCGGTGCCTGACTCATATCTGGAATTTTAGCCAGGATCTGACTCTGGCCTGAAGTGAGAGACACTGACCAGTCACGTTGGCAGTAAAGCCACTGAGGCCTGGTGAGTTGGTTTCGGCCTGTGCCCCAGAGTTGATCAGAGCGGGGAGCTGCCCAGAGGTGGGTCTGGCAGGACGGAGAGCCATCGTGGTCATCTTGGGTCCTGTCCAATAGGGCTGCCTGGAGGGCAGAGAGACCTCAGCAGAAAGAGCAGTGACCACCAACAGTATATGACCACAGCAGGGACCAGTGAGGAAGAGACAGACCCTTGTCCCTTACCTGTCCCTCACCTGCCCCTGTGAGCTCATAGGAGGGAGCTTTGTTCCTTTAAGTCGACCTCCAGAAGACAGAGGGAAAGAAAAGTAAAAGAGCGGGCGGAGCAAAAGCCAGGTGGGACAGCCCCTGGTGTGCGGGGGAACCTTTGAGGCACTTGAGAATGGCTGACTCACATGGGGCAGGCAGCTGGAGACTGGAAGGAGAGTTGGACCTCTGGCCACTTGGACGGAGCACCTCTCACTCCTCGCATCCGTACTGTCTCTCCCTCTGATCTCTGTGCTGTGCTTCTGAATCTTTGTACCTGTCTTCCAGTTCCCAGTTTTTTCTTCAACTGAAGTTAATCTGCTGCTTAAATCAACCAGTTACATTTAAATTTTCAGTTATTTTATTTTTCATTTTTAGAGGAGGGCATGCAACCCACTCCAGTATTCTTGCCTGGAGAATCCCATGGACAGAGGAGCCAGGTGGGCTTACAGTCCATGGGGTCACAAGGAGTCGGACACGATTGAGTGACTAAAGACAGCACAGCACAGAAGTCTATTTGGATCTTTGTCAGATCTACTTGTTTTTATTTATTTACTTACTTTTAGCCATGTCCTGTGACATATGGGATGGGGGATCTTAGTTCCTCACCAAGGGATTGAACCTGCACCCCCTGCATTGGAAGCACAGAATCTTAACCACTGGACCAACAGGAAAGTCCTTTGTTTCTATTTGTATAATTTCTTATTTCTTGCTCATGTTTTCAAGCTTTTATTTCTTTATAGAAGTTAAATATATCTGTGGTCATTTTATGTTCTGTATGTTATAATTCCAATGAATTAACAATGTCTGAAGGCTTTGCTGGTCTAATTCTGCTGACTTTTGCATTTTCAAGCACAATGTACAGTACATGATCCATCCTCAATATATTCATTGCAAAAATGAATGAATGAAAACATGTGAAATAAAAACAGCAAAGGAAACAATAGATAAATTATAATATAGTGTTGTAAATCATATTATATTAAAATGTAAGCTGTGGAGGAAATAGGTGAAGGAGATTAAGAGGTACAAACCTCCAGTTATAAGCTATGGGGGTGTAGCATACAGCATAAGGTAATATTGTAATAACTTTATATGGAGACAGATGGTTACGAGACTGGTCATGGTGATCATTTCATAATGTATGCCGACCTCAAAGCGCTATGTAGTACACTTGAAGCTCACATAATATTGTGCATCAATTATATTTCAATTAAAATGCATATATTTGTGTATAAGCAGAAAGCTGTAAGAACAAGGACCATCCCCCTCTGCCAAAGGGAGAAAAACAGTACCTAGCATCTTAGGTGTTCTGTAAGGTATTTTCCAAAGGGACATATATAATTTGTGAAGTTTTAATAGGTGAGAGGTTTTCATGTGTGCTTATTTTGAGTAACTCATGCATCATGAGAAATAGCAGTTGCTTTTGAATTCACAATTTAAATTATATTTAAAGGTTTTTTGCAGTATTTCAGACTCAGGCATGATTTTTACTCAGTGTTAAGGTAAAAAATAGCTTGTCACTGGTCTGTACATCTAAGGGGAAAACGTTTGACAACGGTAGTTCTTCAACGTCATCTTTCCGCAGCACGCCAGCTCCCGTGTTCTCAAATACAAGAACCAGTGCTCACAAAGTCTTGGTTATGCTTTGTGGTCTGCGAATGCAGAAATTTCTGGGGGGAAAGGAGAGTACCTTGTGTGTTCAGGTCCCCATCTGCTTCCAGACAGGGCCATGGCAGCAAGTCCCTCATAATGCCACTTCTTTAGACTGTCCTGGAATAACAGTACCTGTTTACTACATTTGTTTACTGTGGGCCAGGTACCATTTCAAACACTGCGTATGTTTAAGTCACGTCAGAATTAGACTGCTGGTCCAGTTCTGCTTAATATTTTACTCTCCTGGAGTCACATGCAGGGTTTTATTGTGATTATGAGGATTGGTTGGATGGTGACAAACACTTGCGCCTTCAGGCACCTGCCCATTGCAGTCAGCCTGGAGTATGCTCTGTAGCACATGGAGACCTTGGCCTGCCAGACACCGGATCCACGTAAACGCTAGCTTAAAAGACAGAAAACGTCGCTCTAGGTAATGATCACCAGCTTCCCGAAGATATTTAGAGCTTCAGTTTTGATAATGATAATCTGTTAAGGGAAATTAGAATTTCTATTATTGGTGAGACCATAACTATGGTGTAAAATTTAATAATAAGCATCCAGTACCTATTTTATTGGGTTGGCCAAAAAGTTTATTCAGGCTTTTCCATGATATGTTACAGGAAAACCCTAACATACTTTCTGACCAACCCAATATAATCCAATCATTATGATCCGTTTTCTTTTTTGGGGGGGAGGGTGAAATTAGCATCTCTTTATTGCTGTGTTCATTGGAAAGACTGATGCTAAAGCTGAAACTCCAGTACTTTGGCCACCTCATGCGAAGAGCTGACTCATTGGAAAAGACTCTGATGCTGGGAGGGATTGGGGGCAGGAGGAGAAGGGGATGACAGAGGATGAGCTGGCTGGATGGCATCACTGACTCGATGGACATGAGTTTGAGTAGACTCCGGGAGTTGGTGATGGACAGGGAGGCCTGGCGTGCTGCGATTCATGGGGTTGCAAAGAGTCGGACACGACCGAGCGTCTGAACTGAGCTGAGCTGATTGCTGTGATCATCCTGTCTCTTCTCTTATCCTATCTCTTCTCCTAGTGTTTTTAGCAGTGACAGTGCACGCTGGCTTTTAGACCACTGTCCCTGAGTCCCCATGCCAGAGGTGCTAATTTATTTGGTCTTGGTGTAACCTGACCCAGGGGAGTTTTAAAAGCTCCCCCAGTGCTACAATCAACTTCGTAAAGTGTTGGGCAGGATTTATTCAAGTTGAACATACAGTAGTCTGGTTCTCTGAGGTCACGACAAACACTGACACCTTCCCTCCTGAATCCCTGCTCCTGGGAAACGGACTCAGGTTCCCATGATCTCTGGTCACAATATCACTACCAGCCGATCAACACATAACCTTGTTTTATGTGTGTTACTGTCTCAAGACACTTTATTTTATACAGTTGCTTCACTAACATTGAACTCACAGCTCACAGCACAACATTACAATCCATTTTCATGGCCTGAAAGTCTCAGCTGTCCCACTTGATGATTTTTAAAGAAAAGCACCTTTAAATGTGCTCCATATCTCTATTTCTCTATGCAAAGCTAAGCCATTACCTCAAACATATATCAAAAGAAGTAATAAATATACTTGGCATATTTCATAACTATAATTCCAAATATATTTCCTTATTTTAATATCTGGATATAATATATACTACAGTTAAATATGATGATACATGATAAAAAATTCTCAGAATCCACAACTGTGTGTATATACATCCCCTATACACACACACGTACATACACACACTTAACATAGATCGTAGGGAGAGTATAGCTATGCTACCTTATAATGATTATTTGGGGCTTTATGTAAATATTGTAAGGTAAATATATTAAAATGTTCATGTCAAACATGTTATTTAAGTTTCACATTAAATATCCATTTTAAATTAATAGCTTGTCTACTTTAAACAAATATATTAATGAGCAATTCAAATCACCCCTCTGTGTTAATAATTTATAACTGTGGCCTCTTAGCAAAATGGCCTTATTATCTTCAGGTCCTATTTTCTCTGATTAACATAATTACTAAAGTAGAAGCTCCTTTAGTTACATGATTTTAAACTACAGAAAGACGCGGTGTGGCATTCATCTTTTGTCATCCTTGCCAGGTCTCTGCTTTGTAGCTGTAATTAGATACTGTGTATCAGACCAACAGGAGAATTGATCACAGCAATAGCGCTGTTGGAATATAACACCCATTATTAGATTCTCAGTATAATAGAATATAAAATAATTTGCAATGATTATAGTACCTGAAACAAGGCAGTGGAATTATTGAAAATTGTAAAAGAGCTACCAGTATGGGAATGTTCCTGTCTGTAGGCAAAGTTTCTCAACTCAGAATTAAATCTGATGTTCTCTTTTAAAAATGATTTCATCATTGTCTCTGAACCAGCAAAAACATTTTCCAATACCTTCGGCAGCATAGCTATTTCTCTTTTGTCCTTAGGCTCAAAGCATGGAGTTGTGTTGTTGGCTGTCTTTTTTTCTTCCCTTGCTTCAGGCATTTTGGTGATGTCTGTATTTAAATTTGCTGTCTGATGTCCTACATAGGGAATAAGCTTCTTCCTAAAGATAACTATCAACCAGTTTTAATATGACTGACATTTCAAGGTCCTGTTTTGCATTAATCAAGTATTTTAGCAGGTGTAAAGCACTGTTACAATAAAGAAACTGAGTACAGTCTCATAATTCAATTCTAGACTTCCCATGCAGGAGTCTGCTGGATAGATACTTGAGAATAAAGCTTTTTGACATTCAGGTTTAAATGGAAAGAAAATGAGAAACCAGATAAAGCAAGCCAACCAAATTAATTCACTCTGTATTCCTCTCTGCCTTTTCAGTGGAACTCACAGAAATTCTCTCCCAGAGAAATTTGGGAGTCCTTCATGAAACAATCCCTTTAGTGTTTTAGTGTTTACAGAATATCCACTTTTGTGCTTTGTATTCAAGCATAAAAAGACAAACCTTTTGCTGTTCTCCATCAAACCCCCACAGGTTCTCCTGGGCTTCTGAAATTTTTCCATAAATGCTATTCTTTCTTCATATGAATCGAAGAAAAAAATCTACCCCACCCACACCCCTTCCTGGGAGAAGACAAACAGGCACAGATACACAGGCCAACTGTGTACTTAACTCCATCCCCCTCTGCAGGGTCCCGCATCCCTAAAGGCAGCCCCAGGGACAAATGTCCTGATCCCAAAGCTCCAGTCACTTTAGTTATGTACCATTACAACTATTGTTGGTCAAGAAATACTTTGTGCAGCTGGTTCTCGTTATTCTTTCTCATAGTCCCCTAATAAAAAGAGCATTGACTTAGAAATCAGGAATTTGGGCTTCTGGTCCTGCTTCTGCCCTTGAATCATTTTGTGAGCCTGACAAGTCACCTGACCTCTAGAAATCTCAGGTTCTCCTGTGTATCACAAAAGGACTGAATTAGAATGTCCTCTAAGACATCTCTTGTCCTCCACTCATGTTCCTTTTAACAACTGGATCATCCAGATAAAGATTCCTTGAACAAACATTTATCAAGTGAGTGTTAGGTACTCTGCCAGTCATTTATGGATTGAACAAGTTGAACACAATATGTGCCATGAGTGAGTGTGCCAACTCTAGGGGGTGCCAGAGCTGCCAACAAGCTCTAACGAGGTGTCAACAACAAGATGTGTTCATTGCTGACGTCAGAGCTTAGTGCCTGCCACATGCTAATACTTAATAAATATTTGTCAAATGAATGAATAATATTTGAAATATGATGTGTGTGCATGCTTAGTCATGTCTGACTCTTCACGACCGCATGGGCTGTAAATATTTGAAATGATAAGTGAAAACAAGAATATTCCCATTGTATCACGCAAAACAAAGAAAATAGGGGTTCATTTTAACTTGGAGGATATATAAAGGATTTCACCAAGGAGGCAGTATTTGAATTGAGTTTAGAAGAGTGGAAAGGTTTTTGATAGAGAAGAAGGGTAAGGATGAGGATGTTCTAGACTGAAGGACGAGCACAGAGAGACATGAAACCAGAGACGTGAAAGTGTATGTCCACCTGATGGCCATCAGCCTGGAGGCTGGAGTCAGGTATAAAGAGGGAGGAGCATTTCGGGCAGAAGGAACAGCATGGGCGAAGACTTGGTACCGGAAAGAAACATGGTGAATGTGAAGAACTGGGAGAGGTCAAGCAGAATCGTACAGTCTTAGGAAGAGTATGCTGCAGTCCATGGCGTCGCAAAGGCTTGGACATGACTTGGCAACTGAACAGCAACAACAGTACAAAAAAAGACAAGAGAGGTAAATGGGGACTGACTTATAAAGAGGCTTGTAAACCCTGTTAAGTAGTTTGAAGACGTGCTGGAAAGAAGTGACATGAGCAGGTTTTCAGTTTGGAAAGGCCACTCTGGCTGTACCGTGCAGAATGAACTGAGAGAACGGGCGGGGAGACCTCTTAGAGGCGGTAGTAGCGACTGTGCTCCAAAATAACCTGCATGACCGGGGAGTTAATGGTCATATTAATAGAGGTAAAACAAGCACCTAAGGGTGGGGAGGCTGCAGGGTAGTAAGACCGCCCTGTACAGAGAGATGGGTATGTATTGGGGGCTAGAACTCAGCAGAAGTCAGAGCTCAGAATTAAAATGTGTGAATTACTTGCATACAGGTGATGGATCTCATCCTCCTTTAAGAGCAGTAATAGGTGACATCACCCTGGGATATGGTAGAGGCAGAAGAGAAAGGGGCCAAGGATCGACTATCTACATTTTAGAGGAAACAGAGCCAGGGAAGAATATTGAAAAGATTGCTTAGTGAGATGAAGGAATACCAGCAGAGTTCACTTGAAGCATCCACAGAGGAATGAGTTTCAAGGAGTGTCTTGAGATTTCAGTTTCTTTCTTTAGATTTAGTTGGAGTATTATTATGAATATTGTCATCAGAAAGTCACTGTCTTCTGAATTATCTTAGTTTACATGTTGCTAAATTTCAAGGTGATTTCATTACTTATAGAAAGACTTTTCTCCTAAGAAAAATGAAAGTCAATGGAAAAATATTTGACTAAAATTCACTTCTTAGCCATGCTTTTATGTAAATATGGTGATGCACACATGCACTGTGGGATACCATTGATCTCGTATTCTACTAAGAATATATTAATCTTTTTAACAGAACCTTTATCCCCTAGATATAACATGATCATATGCAAACCTGAATATTTTAGATGTTATTTTTATCTAACAATCTTCTGTTTCCTTTAATCACTATTAAGTAGTTAAACTATATTCAATTTAAAAACCAAAACCATTACCTTTTTTATCCTTGTGCTTCAGTTTGGCCTTCCACTCAACAGGCGTTTATCAAACATGTCCTATGGGAATGGCACTGTTGGGTGCTGGGGTACAAAGGAAACTCCTAGTAAGGTCTCCTCAACTAACCTGTTTTCAGGTAGGCGGCCAGACTTGTATTAATAGTTAGCGAGATGACGTGTTACAACTGCTCACAGGGCTCCTAACAAGATACTGTAAGATAAACAGTAATAGGATAGAGTGAGGAAAGACAGGATCAGGGCAAGCGTTGTAGAGAAGGCGAGAGTTGAACTGAGTTTTTAAGTATGAAAATGTCCAGAGATGAGAGGGCTAGGGGGGTGGGGGATGGAATTCCTGGTAGAGGTAAAGATTTAGGTTTCTTGAGCTGTCTGATTCTGTGGTGAACCAGCAGCACTTTTGCCCAGGTTAGCCTCCAACTGTGGATGAAATGGGAAAGAAGGTTAGAGTCAAAGACAATTTGCTTTTCATTATAATAACTCACAGCCTGAAAGTGATAGTGCCGAGCATCTCGCTGCTCACTGTGAGCTGCCCTGTGATGAGCACTGGGACGTGCCAGCACTTCATAGCAACTCGCACAGTTCCCATGCCTCCTGTCTTTGGGGGAGCTCAGACAAGACAGTCTTCCTTTTGCCCTCTGTCAGTTTCCTTTCTTTCCATATACTATTTCACGTGAAACTATTCGAGAGCGAGTCCCTAGCACTGACAGTGTTGGTAACAATTTACATCCAGAAACTTGGACCAGGCTCATAATTCATATTCAGTAGATAAATTTCAATTCCTCTCCATTCTCTCAATCCCTTTGATTTGTAGTAAATATTACTTGTCTGTTATAATCCAGGTACTTTTCCCATTATATCCTAGGTACTTTGATGATATTAATGAATAAAAAGGACAAAGATCCCTGACCCAGTGGAATGTACATTTTAGTAATCGTCACAACGGTTCTGGAAAAATGGCTTCTTTTCTCCCACCGAGTTATTATTAAAATTAGGTTGCTATCTAAGAGAGTGATATTCTTTCATGGGCCCTGGATTAGACACTGGGGTGAGAAGACATTTTTTATTTTGGGGCAAAAAGACTTTTTTGTAGCTGGGGGTTCTGTGAGGATAGACCAGTATGAGGTGGCATGTTTTCTCTAGTTTATCTTGTAAGAGATGAAAGTTTTAAGGAACTAAAAATAGAGTGGTTTCAGAGATGGATAAGTGGGTGAAGGGAGAAATATTTAAAGACAAGTTATTTGAAGCTTGCCTGGCCTTGGCTTCAGTGAGGAGAGAGAGAGAGAGAAGACAGCCACAGAATGACTAGTCATCACTTATGCTTGGGTATACTTTAAATAGACAGAATAGAAACAGTGAAAAAGTAGAATCAACTAAACAGCAGAGAATTCTGTTACTGCATAAAAATACCCAATTATTAAAAATGCAATAAAGTTGACATAGAGTACTTTCCATTTTACTATTTTTATAGCTCTTTCATTTGTTATTTTACAGATGCTCTGCCTGTTCCCTCAGAAAAAAGCCCATCTCTGCAGACAAATGTGAGTCTGGACAAGAACTTGGACAGTACCATTACAAAGACCGTCACAGGAAACCCTCTGCAAATGCCTTTAGAAAAGCAGCCAGCTGCAAAAAACTGTGACACGTTGACGACTTTACCAGCACATTTGCCATCTAGTCAAGAAGAGTTCATTGGCCCTCATTTAAGGACATCAAAGTCGGATTCTACTTTCCGTAACCAGGCCTCCGTGGAGACACTGTATGTATCTCCCTCATTCACAACATTTGACCCAATGAAAGAGACTGTAATCAGTAAGGGTCATCAGAAAGCAACACAGTCCGGCCTGGTTCCAGTGGAGGATGAAAATCTCAAGACCTTAGCCACATGGGGTGAGTCTACAAGAAACCCCTCTTTTGAAGTACTCTTCTTTTACTTTTCTCTGCTTTCTGTCTCCTGGTTTGTTGCCTTCTCTTATTCTCCACCCGTTGGTATGAAGAGAGGTACTTCTGAGTTGGGAAAGTGCCTCTTTTAAAAAGGGCTAATAGCAGATCATCATCACGGTTACATGTGATTGAGTGAAGCCCAAGTTCTGAGCAGTTTTGATGCAGAACAAATTAGAAAGAACTAGCATTAAATACGGAGAAGGCAATGGCACCCACTCCAGTACTCCTGCCTGGAAAATCCCATGGACGGAGGAGCCTGGGGGACTGCAGTCCATGGGGTCGCTAGGAGTCGGACACAACTGAGCGACTTCACTTTGACTTTTCACTTTCATGCATTGGAGAAGGAACTGGCAACCCACTCCAGTGTTCTTGCCTGGAGAATCCCAGGGACGGGGGAGCCTGGTGGGCTACTGTGTATGGGGTTGCACAGAGTCGGACACGACTGAAGCAACTTAGCAGCAGCAGCAGCAGCACCAGCATTAAATAAGAGCTTCCTGTCAAACATTTAGGTTACTTATTGAAAATCTATATGAGAGAAAGTGGTTAGTGTGTATATTGGTGTGTGTGCATACACATACATCCATATGGGTATGTATGTGTGTGTTTTCCCTTTTTTAAAAGCGCTGTGTACTGATTGCAAAAAAGGGGCAGGGAGAGTAGAGAATTGCTTCCCTCTTCTGTCTTACAAAACATTGAGAGGGTTGCAGTATTGTTAGACTGGTTGATAGAGGATAAAGCCAGTTGAGATCCCAGGTCATTGGCTGTCAGTTGTTAAATCCTACATTTCATAGTTTATACTTTCTTCTTAGAGTTAATTAGTAAAAGAATAACCCATTTGCTGGTACATACCCCTGGTGGCTCAGATAGTAAAGAACCTTACTGCAATGAAAGAGACCCGGGTTCAATCCCTGGGTTGGGAAGATTCCCTGGAGAACAGAATGGCTACCCATTCCAGTATTCTTACATGGAGAATTCCATGGACAGAGGAGCCTGGCCAGCTACAGTCCTCAGAGTCTCAAAGAGTCGGACATGACTGAGCGACTAACACTTTCACTTTTTTTTCATTTCAAAGACTAAGTAGTTTATTAATTCTCATGTGTAATAATGCTTACTAACTCATAAATATAATTTTTTAAATGTGAACTTTTAACATATAAATCCTTTAAACTGCCTCAAATTCAAGTCAGAAGTACAATAGAAATACAAACAATGGAAGCCAAAATTGTTTGAGGTTAAAGAAACTTACCTTAATGCTAGTAAGGTCAGTGACTAGTAAGAGATTCTTCTTACTGCTGTTCCCAGAATTTTTTTTTAATTGAGTACCTAAAAATAAAACTAATTCTTAGTTTTGTCACAAAATTAACTTTTCTGCTGAGACTACTGATGGAGAAACCAATTAATGCTGGTTACGATAGCCAGTGCATGTTATGATTAGCTCATGTGCATGCTGTACCCTGGGAAGCTGTTACTTTGGTCCATTTCTTCCACAAATACCACAAAAAGAAAACTGAGAACACTTTTGGTCATAGCTTGTATATCAAGTATATTTAATTATGAAAAATTACAAGAGGTTCCTCTAAAACCAGTTAGCAAGGAAGACTTTTCCTCCTACTTACAATGAAGTAGATAGCATTAGTCTAATCCTCCACCAACAATATTGGTTAAAGCTGGAAAACTATTAGAAATCATTATAAAACAACGAAGGTAGAAAACGCCTGATGGTCAGGCTCCTAGGGGAAAGAATTGTGATACTGTGATGCAATAAGTAATGTATATTTGGTCTTCACCCCTGGTTCCTAGCATGGAGCTTCTGAAACCCTTGTCATTTTCCTGAGTGATAGGAGATAAAGAGGCATTTTCTGTTATTCATCATAAACAGAATATGTTTATGTTTCAACTCCATCCCTGACCTCTGGGGAGAGGAGAAGGAATGGCCAATGATTTGATCAATCAAAAGCCAATGGGGACTTCCCTGGTGGTCCAATGGATAAGACTCCATGCTCAGGGAACTATTAATAGGATCCCACATATTCCAAGTAAGCCCACATTGCAGCTACTGAACCCACATGCCCTAGAAGCCTGCACCACAGAGAAGCCCACATGCTCCAATGAAGACCCAGTGCAGCCAAAACAAATAATAAATGCTTTTTAAAAAAGAGCAAGCAGGTGACAGTGATGGATAGTTTAAAAAAAATCAGGGGCCAATACTTTGATCAGTCATGCCTATGTAATGGAACCTCTGTAAAAACCGTGGACCATGAGGTTGAGAGGGCTTCCAGGTTGGTGAGCTCATGAACGTTCTGGGAGGACGACCGCCCAGAGGAGGCACGGCAGCTCTGTGTCCCTTCCCCATACCTTGCCCCATGCATTTCTTCCATTTGGTTGTTCCTTTATAATAAACCAGTCATAGTAAGTAAAGCAGGGTCCTGAGTTTTGTGAGCCCTTCTAGCAAATTATCAAACCCAAAGAGGGGACCGTGGGATTCTTCAATTTATAGCCAGCACATCAGAAATAGAGGAGCCTGGACCTGCAGCTGGCATCTGAGTAGTGTCTCAATTTTCTCCCCCTTGCCTGTTTGCCTGTTAGCAGAGCAGGGTGATAGAAGCCAAGGAAACACGAGAGGCCTGGGCTTTCTGCTGTCTCACTGAGCTTGGGAGGTAGGGTTTGCGTTTGGGGCTTCCAAGGTGTCAGGGACTTAAGGGGCCAATATTTCAGAGGGGAGGGAATCACAGAGAAAAAGTCCACAAGTCTTTGTGTAATTTCTTACTGTTACTTTTGCCTCCTGCTAAACTGCTCAGGTTTTGGATAAGGTGCCGAGAAACTAAATGGGAAGAAGCCAAGAAGCTAACCAGAGATTCTGATAGTCTTGTGGTGCTAAGAAGACGGAGGTTGGAGTTTAGGATATGCAGAATTATAGGGGCTACGGTAAATATGCCGTCCTTTCAGCTGGGCCCTCTAAAGGGCTACACCCTATGCATCAGAGGTACATTCTGGAGTAAGGACAGCCTGGAAAATAGAAGAGCCCTCCCAAATGCTGAAACCCAGCTTCAGCTAGAGCAAAGTATCTGAAGACAATGAAATCCTTTCTTGAGTGGTGCTACAATTTTTCATGCATAAGGTTTTGAATTCACCAAAAAATTACCAGGCATACCAGGAAATGAACAAATGACCAGAAATACAGGATAAAATAAACAACAGAAACAGACTCATAAATAATCTAGATAATGAAGTTATAAGATACATACTTTAAAATAATTGTGATTAATATATGTAAAAAAAAAAACAGAAGAAAAGATGGGGGAATTTCATCGGAATAGAATACTGCTATCTATAAAAGGGAGTCAACTGATTTCCTGAATTCCAAAGCAGAAAAATAATTAGCTGAAATTAAGACCTTGAGGATACTATTCCGTTCATAAAGGTTGAGGTGTCAAAAGAGAGAGCTCAGTACTGGCAACAAAGTTGAAAAGTTATAAGGGAAACCCTGAAAGGGAGGGAGACTCAGAAGGAGTCTCATATTCCATTTGTAAACTCTGCCCAAATTCTTGACCAATAAGACACACATTTCTACTTTTCTATAAAAGGCATTACTGGAGCCGACCCCGGCTGCCTGGGCCTCACCTACCTGCAGCTTTGCCCCGTGCCCTCCACAGTCAAGACTGGCCCCCATGGGTTTGGCCTGGGGTTTGGACTGTCCTCCCGCTGAATGAAGAGGGTGGAGCAGTTATTCTGCGTGGAGTAAATGGTCCCAAGTAGAGCTGTGGGGAGAAAGCAATGGCACCCCACTCCAGTACTCTTGCCTGGAAAATCAATGGACAGAGGAGCCTGGTAGGCTTCAGTCCATGGGGTCGCTAAGACTTGGGCATGACTGAGCGACTTCACTTTCACTTTTCACTTTCATGCATTGGAGAAGGAAATGGCAACCCACTCTAGTGTTCTTGCCTGGAGAATCCCAGGGACAGGGGAGCCTGGTGGGCTGCCGTCTATGGGGTCACACAGAGTCAGACACGACTGAAGCGACTTAGCAGCAGCAGCAGTAGAGCTGTGTTAACTCCTGACCCCACTACAGCCCCACTCTCAAAATCAGGTCCTCGCTTCAGCACAGTAAAAACCATGGTGAGACTCTTCTGCACCCCCGGTTCCATTCTCACAGTCTGGAACGGGCCCAGCCCTGGAGGCTGCTGTGGGGGAAGGCTCCCCCCCGGCACCTGGGTGTTCCTGAAGGCCCCTGTGGTCTGTGGAGCCGATCCCTGTAAGTTGGTCCTTTTGGGCAGCACTTGATGACCCGACCTTTAAAGATGCTCTTGTCCAGCTCCATGGTGGCCTGGGCCGAGCTCTCAGTGGCAAACTCTACTATGTAGGCATAGCCCTTGAGGGTGTCCAGAGAACTTGCCACCCAGGATGGGGACCCGGTGGATCTCACCACAGTGGTTAAAGCCATAATATATGTCTAGGGGAAGACCCCAGTGAATCGTGGGGGAGGGGGGGAAGATAGCACTAGAAATTGTAAATATGTGGGTAAATAGAAAATGCCATATATTTTATTTTAAATTTTAGTGTTAAAAGCGTCATTGTTCAGTTGTTAAATTGTGCCTGACTCTATGAGTCACCATGGACTGCAGCGTGACAGGCTTCCCTGTCTTTCACTGTCTCCTGGAATTTGCTCAGATTCACATCCATTGAGTCAGTGATGCTATCTCACCATCTCTTCCTCTGCTGCCCCCTTCTCCTTTTGCCTTCAATCTTTCCCAGCATCAGAGTCTCTTCCAATGAGTCGGCTGAAGGAAAAGATTTGAGGTGAGAGATAGAGACAAGAGCTGGTGAGCAAGGTAGGGGGAAAGATCCTGAGACGGAGGGTGATATGGGGAAGGCAGACTAGAATCCAGACCAGAAAGAGAGTCACCTCGTGCTGAGAACCCATGAGGAAGGAGGAGAAAGGGTGTACTGGATGTGAGGGAAGGGTCTTATTGTTCTTAATAATTTAATGTACTGAACATTCATGGGCTGCACTCTGTATATCATGGCCTCCATATCTTACTGTCTGGGGTCACCTGCCAAGCCTGAGGGTTTGGAGTGGTTTCGTTTTTTCCATGAAGAAACTGGAAAAAAAATTAGAACAGCCACGGCAGAGAATGGAAGAAGGAGCTGCTGAGACTCTGAGAAGATAGAGGAGCAGTAATTTGTAGCGGTCCAGTTTTTTAGGTCTGGGCTTTTTTTTTTTTTTTTCCCGTGCTGAGCATCCCAGGGATAGAAATGAAAAAGGCAGATATTTAAATTGAAATAGGCCTATGACAGGGATTGACCAACTTTCAGCCTGGACGGAATCTGGCCCGCTGCCTGTTTTTGTAAATAAAAGTTTTATTGGAAAACAACCATACTACTTGGCTCGCATATTGTCTTTGGCTGCTTTTGTGCCACATCAGCAGAGCTGAGTAGTTCAAACAGAGACCGTATGAACCACAAATCCTAAAAGGTCTCCTATCTTGTCCTTTATATCAAAGTTTTGCTGACTCCTGAATTAGGAATTAGTAGCAAGGAGACTTCTCTGATGGTCCAGTGGCTAAGACTTCATTGCAGGGGGGCACAGTTTCAATTCCCTGGTTGGGGAACTAGGATCCTGCATGCCACCCAGCGAGGCCAAAGAAAGAAATTAGCAGCAAGTAAGGTCCCTTGGACTGCAAGGAGATCCAACCAGTCCATTCTAAAGGAAATCAGCCCTGGGTGTTCTTTGGAAGGAATGATGCTAAAGCTGAAACTCCAGTACTTTGGCCACCTCATGCGAAGAGTTGACTCATTGGAAAAGACTCTGATGCTGGGAGGGATTGGGGGCAGGAGGAAAAGGGGACGACAGAGGATGAGATGGCTGGATGGCATCACTGACTCGATGGACGTGAGTTTGAGTGAAATCTGGGAGTTGGTGATGGACAGGGAGGCCTGGTGTGCTGCGATTCATGGGGTCGCAAAGAGTCGGATACGACTGAGCAACTGAACTGAACTGAACTGAACTGAAGGCAGAAGACATTCAGCAAGAGAGTAGCCAGAAAATGGCTAAAGTGATGGATCCTGGGATTCTAGACTGGTTTAAGAAAGGAGCCAGAACCAAGAGGACACTGATAGAAAGACAGAAAACAGAAAGATCATTGCATCTATGGTCTCATTGCATCAATGAGGCCAAAGTGTAGATGTATAAAAAGGAATGTAAAAGGAATCTATAGAGCTGGAAGTAACTGAGAAGAAAAAGTAATCTTGGAAAACAAGGTTTCAAAGTAGGGCAGTTGTGAGTGATGACATTCTAGGGAATACTCAGAGGAATGGCTGAAGGTCATTGTGGTTGAGGAATTCAAGAAATGATGAGACTAAATGGATGTTAGTCTCCATGGATACTGGGTGGTGGAGGATAACAACAGAGTACCTTTTTTCTGGTTTTCATTTAAGTGTTTGTTTATAGGAAGGGTCCAGGTCCAATGTCATAAAACTCTTTGGAGATAATGAACTGGACAAATTAAAAAAATACTTGCATATTTTAGCGGTTCTCAGATACCAGGGAGACTATCTAAGGCAGCCAGCTTTAATATCTTTACTGAATGAGAGGAATGAATTTGCTGCAGCAACCTCCTTTGACCTTTTGATGCTCAATACCTCTGTCCTGAGAACAGCCCATTCCTTCAATTCCTCTGCTTATTTGTCTGAAGCTCAAACTGTTGTTTTAGGTCGTTAGTTTAACACGCACTAAAAAGGAAGAAGGAGCTAGTACATACTTTGAAGCCAATTTGGTGGCAGGCAGCTTTCCTTATAGTCTTATAAGCCACAGTCAGGGTGAGTGTGTTAGACGCACTGGATTTTACTTTCTAGTTTGGGGGAGGAAAAAATTATCTGAATTATCTGTACTTTGTCTTGTTGAGATAGCGGTGACCATTCTCACTGGCTTCCTCCTCTCTGTCTCATTTGGTTCCGTTTTTTTTTTCACTCTGGATTTCAGCAGTAGTTGCTCTTTGTAGCTGTTTTTCAGTTCACCTTTGCTAGGAAAAGAAACTAAAGTGACACACACACCAAAGACTCATTTACAATTTACAATGCCTTTTTCTTTTTGCCTATAAAAGCCTCTGGAGTTAGAACGATTAACAGTGTCCCTGAGGCAATGGGGGAAATGATAGAAAGCAGTTCTACAGACCATCCCAGCTAACTCTGGTGAGCTAGTGGTCAGTGTGGTCCACAGGCACCATGTGGAGAAGAGCGTTGATGGGAGAGGAAGGCTTATCGCCCTCCAGGGAAGTCACAGCCAGGGTGCTCCGCCCCCTAGACAGGGCCCCAGCAACCCTTCCAGCTGTGCAGCTCCTGCCTGCTCTTGTGCAGACAGAAAGACGCACCGATTTGATTTTTTTAATTTAATGAACCACATTTATACTTCATAAGCAAGTGAGAAAACTCATCTTGAATCCAATAATCCAATTTTCCCAATAAAAATCCAGCGTAAGTGATTTATAACTACTTAATAATAAGCGGCAGACTTACTAGCATTTCTCTCTAGCCCCATGTTACTCCTAAATCTGGTTCTTTTATGTGGCTTATTTATAATAATGATACTAAAAATAAATTTTCAAATATGGCAGCTTTTAAAAATTGAGATCTAATCCCTGTGCCATAGAAGGCAGCCTGTGAAAGTGGACAATCGGTGGTTTTTTGTGTATTCTCAGAGCGGTACAGCCATCACTACTAATGCCAGGGCATTCCCACTGCCCTCAGAAGCTCCGCACACACAAGCAGTTGCTCTCTGCCCCCTTTATCCCAGGCCCTGGTAGCCACTGTCTACTTTCTGTCTCTATGGATTTACCTTTTCTGGACATTTCACGTGATGGAGTCATGCAACATGAGGCCTTTTGTGATTAATTTCTTTCACTGAGCATCATGTTTTCAAAGTTTATCCACAGTGTAGCATAAATCAGTAAGTCATTCCTTTTCATGGCTGGATAAAATTCCAATGTATGGATAAACACATTTTCTTTATCATAATCACTTCACAGACGTTTGGGTTGTTTCCACTTTTTGGCAGTTATGAATAATTCGGTTACAAAGAATTTTGTAAATGTTTCATTTTTTAGCCATAGAACAAAATCAGGATAGTATAATTCCTGTGTGTAGGTAACTTGACAGCCATTCTATATTAGTGAGGAAAACTGAAAGAGATGAATTGGAGAATGAGAAAAAGAAAAAAATCCCTCTCTTGTACAGTGAACTGTTTACCAAAGACCAGCTGCTAGCAGAAAAATTTACATTTACTGCTAAAGATAACTTTAAATATTTCCAGAAGTATTTGTTATCTTATTTTTTTCAACCCAGTACTTCCAAATGCTTTTTAAGTTTAAAATTGTAGTATAATAATTAACAGTGTGTGCGTGCTAAGTCGCTTCATTCGTGTCCGACTCTTTGTGACCCTAATTAGCAGATCCAGTGTTATGTGTGAGTATAAAAAATTAGAGATAACACATCAGCAATTGGAAAAATCTTGTCAGTGCTATCTGCAAGCGAGTCTGGCATTCATTAGCATGCCTGTATCACACAGTGAGACTTTTAAATCCAGCCATTTGCTGCAGCTGATTTGCAATACTTGCTGCATTTCAGTTCTGGGGGGTCGACTGTATGAAGAGGATGCTCATTAACAACCTCCGCAGTGAGCCAGAGAAGGGTCACTAAACGGGGAGGGAGATGCACCCTGAGGCGCAGTGTGCAGTGGCTGGTACAGCTGCAGTGTGTTTGGAAACAAAAGTAAATTGGCGTGCAGCAATTAGAGATGAAGTGGGTCCTTATGAGCAAAAGCATCAAGCAGCCTACGAATCAAAGCTGCAGAACTATAAACAGTGAGAAGCTGTTTACTCAGCAGTTGTAGCTACACAGCAGGAGAAAGGTGGGCATACAGCAAAAAGCAGTGATTCTCTGACCAAAGCACGTAGCAGAAACACCTGCAGGTTTGTTCAAACCCAGTTTTCTGAGCCCCAGCCCCCAGTGTCTGATTCAGCTGGTCTGGGGTGGGGCCCTAGAACTTCATTTTAACAAATTCCCAGGTGATGCTGCTGCTGGTTCAGGAACCGCACTTAAAGAAACACTGGCATTAAACTGTGGGCTTCCCTGGTGGCTCAGCTGGTAAAGAATCTGCCTGCAGTGTGGGAGACCTAGGTTCAGTCCCTGGGTTGGGAAGATCCCCTAGAGAAGGGAAAGGCTACCTGCCGGGGTCCAGCCCCAGCTGATCCAGGGTATTCGAAGGAGAGATGGCATAGGCGAGGGTCAGGAAACAACTGCTTAATTACACGTTAATTAAGGATACAAAGAGTAATAGAATGAGGATAGCTCAGTAGGAAAATTCAGTGGAGAAAAGAGGCTGAGTAGCTTGGTTTACGCGGGAGACCAATAAAACTTCAAGACAAGAAGTTTGCACCACTTACGTAGGCCGCAGGCGTCCTTCCGTTCTCCCAAAGGAGAGGAGACACTGAGGCCTCCCCGGTCGGATCTTAGAAGCCCAGGCATAATTAGCAAGCATGGTGGGTTCCGCGCTCCAGATGGAGACTCAGCTAGAATTTGGGAGAGAGAGTGACATGGGGAGACCAAGTTTCAGTGAACAAGGCCCACACTTTATTTTCCAAAGTAGTTTTTATACCTTAAGTTATGCATAGAGGATAATGGGGGAAGGGGTGGAGTCATGCAAGGACAGCAGTTCCTGGTTCTAATCTAAGCCAGGCTTTCAAACTTATCATATGCAAAAGTTCAGGTGATTGACATCATCTTCTGGCCCGGAGGCCTGTTAACATTTTAAGAAACTTATTTTTCTCTAAAGGTGATTATTCCAAAGTCAGGCACCAGCCTCCAAAAAAGCATTGGACAAAGCTGCATTTTACATTTCTATACGCCCATTATATCAATCAGTACACTGCCAAGGACACAGTAGGTAAGGAGTATGGAGACTTAGCAGCAAACATTGGCCCAACAAGTGAAAAACCCTTCACCAATACAATTTCTAATCAATCTTTTAACTACTCAAAGGAATCTGTGTTTAGGCAGTTTAGAACATCTCCTGCCTCTCACAGTTGGGAGGCTCTGAACAATCACATGTGGCCGGAAAAACCTATTCAGGCAGGCTAGAGGATTTCCAAAGGAGTTTGTAGGTTAAACACTGTCACATCCAAGAATTATTAACTGGAGCTGTAAGCTAACTCTTTTTTCAGAGAGAGGTAGTGGGAGACAGCCCCCCGTAAAGTCAGAGGTGTAGGTGAAAGCACAAAGCAGAAAGTAGGCAGACTCTGGTTTTGGGGGTAGATGCTCGAGAATTTCCAGGGGGACTCCTGAGGCTCGATCCCGCCTTTGCGTATGCCGAGCCTCCTTCCTCATGACCTTTGTCATGGGCGGAGTGCCTCACGCTGGCTCCCGGCAGTGATAGAATTCCAGTTGAGCTATTACAGATCCTCACTCAATATGCAATATGCCGGCTCCCGGCAGCTACCCACTCCAGTATTCTGGCCTGGAGAATTCCATGGACTTTATAGTTCATGGGGTCCCAAGAGTCAGACACGACTGAGCAACTTTCAGTTTCAGCATAAAACTGAAGGCAGGTATTCATCATGTCACACATGTTTGCCTACCATAACTGTGTTATCTTGAAATATATTTGTTGTTGTTCAGTCGCTAAGTCGTGTCCAACTTTTTGCAACCCCATGGACTGCAGCACGCCAGGCCTCCCTGTCCCTCACCGTCTCCTGGAGTTCACCCAAGTTCATGTCCATCAAGTCGGTGATGCCATCCAACCATCTCATCCTCTGCTGCCCTCTTCTCCTCCTGCCCTCAATCTTTCCCAGCATCAGGGTCTTTTCCAATAAGTCAGCTCTTCACATCAGGTGGCCAAAATATTGGAGCTTCAGCATCAGCCCTTCCAATGAGTATTCAGGGTTGATTACCCTTAGGATTGACTGGTTTGATCTCCATGCTGCCCAATGGACTCGCAAGAGTTTTCTCCAAATCACAATTCAAAAGCTTTAGCATTCAGCCTTCTTTATGATCTAGCTCTCACATCCATACATGGCTACTGGAGAGACCACAGCTTTGACTATGCGAACCTTTGTTGGCAAAGTGATGTCTTTGCTTTTTCATACTCTGTCTAGATTTGTCATAGCCTTCCTTCCAAAAAGGAAGTGTCTTCTAATTTCATGGCTGCAGTCACCATTCACAGTGATTTTGGAGCCCAAGAAAAGAAAATCTCTATCATCTCAATTCCAAAGAAGGGCAATGCTAAAGAATGTTCAAACGACCAGACACTTGTGCTCACTTCCCATGCTAGTAAGGTTATGCTCAAAATCCTTCAAGCTAGGCTTCAGCAGTACTTGAATCGAGAATTTCCAGATGTACAAGCTGGGTTTAGAGCAGGCAGAGGAACCAGAGATCTTTAAATGTATAAGATAACATTATACTAACATTTGACTGAAATATTATTTTCCTCCTGGCCTTCTTAAATCTTCCTTATGAAATCATTCTTTCTGACCAGAGTGAACTATTTCTGGAATAGTTTCTTAGTACTCTAACATATGTGGTTTGGGTCCTAGAATCCTAGAATCTCACCAAGGATATATAGTTCTGTCGGCTGATGCCTTGATCTTGCCTGAAACGTCCCTGCCAAATGGTCGCTCAGGCTGTGCATGAGCTCCGTAAGTGTTAAGAACCTCACCGCTTCCCAAAGCAGCGCATGTCATGTGTGGGAAACCACAACTATTTAAACGTTTTCATTTTTCAACTGGACTGAAATCTCTTTTCCTGTTACTTTCTCCTGCTAACCGCAGTTCCAACTTGTACACAATATGAGAAATGGAAGATAAATATTACTAAGATTTTCTGATTGTTTTCAATTAACTAAATATGGCCTCCTACCCTTTGTCTTCCTATCTGTTTGGGGGTAAAGATTTGCATATCCATGACTGAGCGATTTCACTTTCACTTTTCATTTTCATGCATTGGAGAAGGAAATGGCGGCCCACTCCAGTGTTCTTCCCTGGAGAATCCCAGGGACAGGGGAGCCTGGTGGGCTGCTGTCTTTGGGGTCGCACAAAGTCGGACACGACTGAAGCGACTTAGCAGCAACAGCAGCAACCCTTCTACATCCCTCACCATCCTGGTTGCCTGCCTTCTCAACTTTATATCTAGAATTTAACATAACTCTCTAACAGAGTAAAAATAATTATAATATACTAGAATGGTGTGGATGTAGAGCTTAGTGGATTAGATTATATGCTTTAACATCAGAGACTTGAATTTGAGTCACATCCTTACCCCTTTTCAGCCTTGTGATCTTGGGAAAGTTTCTTTGCTTCTTTGAGATGCCTTTGCCTCATGTTTTAAATGGGATTATGAAGCCTATTCCACAGGTTGTTATTGGAGTATGGTGCTAAATAAAGAGAATTCGAAAATAGCTATTTGAAAAGCAGTTTAAATCCTCAGACTTTTCCTCCTTGTCAAACAGATGAACAGTTGCCCTGAATATTCAACCAACTCTCACAACCTCTGGCAGAAGTCTAGAGATGTGTTTTCTGGAGAAGGTACATGGAGGGTCTCTGAAGTGAGATGCTAGCCACTGGAGAATGTGTTACTCTAGCCTGAGAATAGACCAAGAAAGACAAGGATCCAGGATATATTGATAGAAAATAGGAGGGTGGCATAGAGACGTGTCCAATGACAGCCGTGAGTGCAGCCCAGAGAGTTGCAGAGTGACTCAGGACACGCATATATAGAGGCTTCCGTCATTGGCAGGATGGTAACCACATACCCTTGTTTTAATCCAAGGATAGCAGGTTGGATAAGCCTGACCTGGATTCTCAAGTGTGCTCGTCCTGTCTTGACCGTTTGTTAATGAAGTTCCTACTCCCCTTTTTGTGTCCTGCTGCTGCACCAGCTGAGAATACTCGTTTTACCCCCTTAAAGTTTTGTGATTGGAATTCTTTCCTGAGAACTGGAGCTAGGCACCAGGTGGCTTTGAAGCCAAAAATAGAAGCTGTCTGCCCTGGCCACATTTTTAGACAAGAGGTCCAATTTAGTTTAGAATGACATGAATATGTAAAATAAATAAAATAAGAAAGAAAGATAAGTCTTGTGTGCTAAGTGGTAAGCATTAATCTCCCTCTTCTATTACTTACAGTGAATAAGTTTTTGTTTTTTTAATTATTTTATTCTCAAATTATTCTCACTGTTATTTTATTTATTTTTAGTTTTTGGCCATGCCTCGTGGCATGTGGGATCTTAGTTCCCAGAGCAGGGATCAAACCCGTGCCCGCTTGCAGTGGAAGCACAGAGTCTTAATCACTGGACTGCCAGGGAATTGCCAATTAAAATTTTTTTAAAGTAGTAAGTCCAAAGTTAATTTCAAAGACTTTGACACTGAAATTTGACAACTTGTATCACCTTTTAAAGCATACCTGCTCAGTCACATCAGTCATGTCTGACTCTTTGCAACCCCATGGACTGTAGCCACCAGACTCTATCCATGGAATTTTCCAGGCAAGAATACTGGAGTGGGTTGCCATTTCCCAACCCAGGGATTGAACCCACGGCTCATGCATTGGCAGGTAGATTACCACTGAGCCATCTGGGAAGCCCACCTAAGGCATAAATGTATAAAAATAGACATTCCAAGGAGACAAGAAAATGATCTATGTCCAATAAAGTTTGGAAAACACTTGAATAACTTACAGGTGGCCCTTGAATACATGGGTTCAAACTGCATGAGTCTATTTATACACGATTTTTTTTTCAGTAAATACACAGAACAGTACTATACAATCTGAGGTTGATTGAGTCTGCTGATTTGGAACTGCAGATATGGTGGGCCAACTGTAAAGTTATATGGGGGTCTTTGAATGTGGGGCGGGCCAGCACCCCAACCCCCATGTTGTTCAAGGGTCAACTGTACTGTGGATTTCTCAGAACCTTGAATATGCTAACGGATATTGTTAATCTCCTAATGGGAGGCACAGTGTGCGATTGGCCAATCTTATTTGACTTTGAAACCCAGTTCTCACAAAACATCTTTTTATATCTTAAAGGACACAGTGTTCTCCATAATGGTTTGGGAAATAATGATTTAGAATAAAGTGTGAAAGAAGAGATTTAATATGATTTTTGCCTGAAGGGAAGTTAAAAACATTATCAAATCTTTAATTTTATTGAAAATAGGCTTAGAATGCTTTTCATTTTATTTGTAGTTTCTTGGTGGAAAAGAAAAATTATATGCAAGTGCTAAAGTGTCCTGGATCTCGGATGGGCTGGACTCAGCCTTGACTGTATTTGACTATTGAGAGAAAAAGATCAGTTTTGTAACTCCGAGGCACTTGTAGTTGCTTGTTCATTTTGCCATAATATTTTCTGTTAAAAACAAGAAAAAGAAGGAATCTAAGTTACAGGTTTCTTAGACCTTCTGTTTTAAATGTCAACTTAAAATTCTGGCAGTGAGTAGAAGAGGGTGTAATATTCTACTTTTCTGCTCTCTGATATGTGTAGTGTAAAAATATATTGGGCAAAGTTTGAGAGTCAAGATGAATATTGATATTTCTATTTAAGTCCCTTTTCTAGGGTATTATTGATGTATCATACATCTTTAGATTTTCTCTGTTTCCTGCTTTGGTTTTATTTGGGCCTATTGTGACTCTTTAACATATAAAATTCTAAGTAGTTTATGCTGAGACCAGATAGAATCTGACATTGTAAAATTATGTAAGCTATTACTCTTATTTGTATGTTGCCTAATCTTTGTCTTTCATTTATACATTTTAGTTTCAACTGCCTCTGAGGGAACATTCTCCTTTTCTACTTTATCTGTGTCATCCCCTGATTCAGCCTCTCCAGTGAAGTCTGTTCATCCCTTACCCCCAGTTTTGGCCGGACCTTCCTTTTGGACTTTGTCCCATCAACAGTCTTCTTCTGCCTCTGTTAAAAATATAGATAAGACAGCCAGGATTCATCATCCTTTCGCTCCTAGGAGTCCATTGTCCTCCGATGAAAAAGAAAATGACCACCTCAACCTACTGGAAATTCTTCCAGACAACTCTGGTTCTGCCAAAGAGAAGACAAGTTCTATTTCTAGCAGTAATTGGGTAGCGTTTTCCACTCAGAATGTAGACCATTTCACCTCTATGTCCTGCTCTAGTTCTCAGGCAACCAAAGACCTGTCTAGGGAGCCTGAAGCAGACAATTCCACTAATGTTCTTCTTGGGGAGGTAAAAAATGCCATAGTCACGTTGCACGAAGACCTGAGCATGGTGATACGAGAGCTTAATGTCATCAGTAGCCGTCTGGTAAGCATGAGTGGCTCCAGTCCACAAATAAGCAAGTGTCTGCAGTTCCCCCAGTATTCTGAGGCAGGCTCAGATCAAGTCTAATTATCTCAGTAGCTATTTTTGATAGAACGCAAAACATTTTATAGATTCTCATACTGTGCAAAAATAGAATGATAGTTTGATTTTTCTTTGTCAGGTTTATTAAACAAGTATACATCAAACCAATAAATTCGTCTGGGTGGTTTATTTTTTAAAGAGAAAAAGAATCACCTTTGATAATATTTTCAGGTTTAAATATTAGTTCATTTGAAACTGAAGAGAATTTCATTCCTCCATGCTCTGAACTTTACCTCAAAATAACATTGAGCAGCAGTGAAAGTTGTGGTAATGCTTCAAACAGCAGATGACTATTCCAGAGTTCCTGGATAAGTTGGCAGTAAGAAGCCTCTCATTTTCCATCAGTATGGAGCTTCATTGTTAACAAGCCTTTGCTTGTCTCAGGAGAATTGAGTCTGGGGTATATGTTTCACATCTTTTCATGTCACCTTACAGGTTCTGCAAAAAAGGGCCAAAAATCTTTGCCTTCTTGTGGATGCCACAGTTGGTTGAGAGTTAAGTTGAGATAAAGTAGGGCATGAAATAGGTGGGGTTTTGTTGTTTTTGTTATTGGTATATGCAAAGTGAATTTAATGTGTACCTTTTTCTTGTATTTTGGAAAATAAATTTGGTGTTTTTAGTCTTTTATGTATCTTTTTTAATTCTTTAAGACAGCTTTTTAAATAGAACTGTCTCAATTATTTATGGGGGAAATGATCTGGTTTGGGGATTACAGACCAGTGATTCTCAATCCTGCTGTGATTAGAGTCACCAGAGAAGCTTTTGTTTTGTTTCATATTTATTTGAAAGAACAATGTAAAGGGCTCCATGTACCCGTTGTTCAGTCTCAGCAATTACTAACCAAAGGCTAAAATAATCTCTGATAATTTTGAAGAAATATGAGACATTTAAAAAAGAATTCTAATGCTCTGGGTGCTGGTCCCAAATGAAAACTGATTTTCGTCATGCACACTGGGTTAAGAACTAGAGGACACTCTAGTTCTTAATGTTCTGATAGTTCTTAATGTTCCTGATAGTGCAGGAACGTGGGGTGAGGAAATAAGCCAGTCGGAAGGCTGTTGAAGTTACCTAGATAAGAGCTGGATATGGCTCAAGCCAGGGTCAGCACAGTAAAGGTAAATAAGAAGTGATTCATTTAGGGATTTGCTGATGAGTTGGATAAAATATGTGAAAGAGAAGAGTCAAGGATGAACCCAAAGGTATTGGACTGAGCAACTAAAATTCAAGATGAAGTTGCCATCAACTAAGATGAGGAAAGTTGCAGATAGAAAAAAATTTAGGGACTTCCCTGGCGATCCAATTGTTCAGACTCTGCTCTTCCACTACAGAGGGCATGGATGGGTTCACTCTCTGATCAGGGAACTAAGATCCCACATGCTGTGTGGTGTGGCCAAAAAATACAGGTCCATCTAGTCAAGGCTATGGTTTTTCCAATAGTCATGTATGGTTGTGAGAGTCGGACTATAAAGAAAGCTGAGCACTTAAGAACTGATGCTTTTGAACTGTGGTGTTGCAGAAGACTCTTGAGAGTCCCTTGGACTGCAAGGAGACCCTAGAGATCAATCTTAAAGGAATGAGTCCTGAACATTCATTGGAAGGACTGATGTTGAAGCTGAAACTCCAATACTTTGGCCACCTGATGTGAAGGGCTGATTCACTTGAAAAGACCCTGATGCTGGGAAAGATTGAGGGCAGGAGGAGAAGGGGATGACAGAGGATGAGATGGTTGGATGGCATCACCAACTCAATGGACATGAGTTTGAGTAAACTCCAGGAGTTGGTGATGGACAGGGAGGCCTGGCATGCTGCAGTCCATGGGGTCACAAAGAGTCAGACATGACTGAGTGACTGAACTGAACTGAACTGAATTAATTTTTTTTAATTTAAGGCATCCATTTTTTAAAATTTCAGATGTCTATTAGATAACCAAGTAGCGATATCAAGTAAACAATTGGATAGAAGAGTGAGTTTGAGAGAGATCTAGATTGAAATGGAGGCTACTAAGTGATTTTTATTTAAAGTTTTGACACTAGATGAAATTACCAAAGGACTCAGTGTGATAATGGAAAGAAGTTGAAAGCCTGAGCCCTGGGGCATTCTATCATAAGATCAGAAAGAAGCTGGGAAACTAAGGAAGGAAGTTGAGAAAGAGGCACCACTGAGGCAGAAACAAAACAATATTGTCTGTGGCGTTTGGAATCCAAAAGACTTTTTCTCTTCTTGGCCATTTTCTATATATATTATAGAAGCAGCTTGTCAAGTTCTTTCCAGAGCCCTATTCAATTTTGAATAAAGTTGCATTAACTCTATTAATTTGGAGAAATTTTTACAAATTTAATCTTCCAATCCATGAACATGGTATATCTCTAAAACCTCTGTCCATATAGATGTTCTCTTCATGTTTTTCAATAAGCTCATTATTTCCCCCCAAGAAGGCTTCTATTTCTTTTTTTAAAGACTTAATTCTTTGTTCTTCATATTTTTGTGCTATTTAAGTGCTACTGTTTTACCAGTTTTGTTTGTAATTTTAGAAGAGTTTATAGAAACGTTCAGTGTACAGTTGTACATTGCACATCCATATAGCCTTTATTCAGATTCACCAGTTGTTATGCTGCTATATTTGCCTTACCTCCGTCTCTTGCTAAACACATCTGTGTCTATATACACATTATATAGATAAACACACACATTTTGCTGAGCTATTTGAAAATAAATTTCAGATATCATGACACTTCACAGCAGAATATTTCAGCATACTTATTGAATGAATCAGGGTGATTATTTCCCAACCTACCTTCAAGTTAGCGAATTCTATCTTCAGCTATATATGATTTGTTGTTAAATCTTCATTTAGTTTTTAATTCAGCTACTGTATTTTTCATTTCTATAATTCTACTTGGTTCTTGTATTCCAAGGCCAAATTTGCCTGTTACCCCAGGTGTTTCTTGACTTCCTACTTTTGCATTCCAGTCCCCTATAATGAAAAGGAGAAATATAAATAACCTCAGATATACAGATGACACCACCCTTATGGCAGAAAGTGAAGAGGAACTAAAAAGCCTCTTGATGAAAGTAAAAGAGGAGAGTGAAAAAGTTGGCTTAAAGCTCAACATTCAGAAAATGAAGATCATGGCATCTGGTCCCATCACTTCATGGGAAACAGATGGGGAAACAGTGAAAACAGTGTCAGACTTTATTTTTTGGAGCTCCAAAATCACTGCAGATGGTGATTGCAGCCATGGAATTAAATGACACTTACTCCTTGGAAGGAAAGTTATGACCAACCTATATAGCATATTCAAAAGCAGAGACATTACTTTGCCAACAAAGGTCCATCTAGTCAAGGCTATAGTTTTTCCAGTGGTCATGTATGGATGTGAGAGTTGGACTGTGAAGAAAGCTGAGCGCCGAAGAATTGATGCTTTTGAACTGTGGTATTGGAGAAGACTCTTGAGAGTCCCTCGGACTGCAAGGAGATCCAACCAGTCCATTCTAAAGGAGATCAGCCCTGGGTGTTCTTTGGAAGGACTGATGCTAAAGCTGAAACTCCAATACTTTGGCTACCTGATGCGAAGACTCATTGGAAAAGACTCTGATGCTGGGAGGGATTGGGGGCAGGAGGAGAAGGGGGCGACAGAGGATGAGATGGCTGGATGGCATCACTGACTCAATGGACACGAGTTTGAGTGATCTCCGGCAGTTGGTGATGGACAGGGAGGCCTGGTGTGCTGCAGTTCATGGGGTCGCAAAGAGTCGGACACGACTGAGCGACTGAACTGACTGACTGACTGACTTGGTTCTTGTAAAATTGGCTATATTATTTTTCACAGACCTCTGTTTATTACAGATAGTGTCAAGCATATCTTTGTTAGTAGAAATGGTAAGTAAACTAGTATAGAATTCTTACTGGTAAGAATAATAAGTAAACTAAAGAGTATTCTTGCTAGCAAACTACTAAGAATGGTCTAATACATGCATAAGGCTATAAATTTTCCTTTGCATAACTGCAATCCACAAATTTTTAAAAATTGAGATATAATTTAAGTTCAGTTCAGCTCAGTCTCTCAGTCATGTCCAACTCTTTGCGACCCCATGCACTGCAGCACACCAGGCCTCCCTGTCCATCACCAACTCCTGGAGTTTACTCAAACTCACATCCATTGAGTCGGTGATGCCCAACCATCTCATCCTCTGTCATCCCCTTCTCCTCCCACCTTCAATCTTTCCCAGCATCTGGGTCTTTTCAAATGAGTCAGTTCTTCGAATCAGGTGGCCAAAGTATTGGAGCTTCAGCTTCAGCATCAGTCCTTCCAATGAATATTCATAGTGGTTAGGTAAATCATGGCCATTGCTTGAAGTCTTCTAGAATAATCAGGTTAATCTCAGACTTGAATTCCTCATAAGAGATCGTTCATTTCAAATTCATTCTCAATGCATAGCCGTATGGTTCCACTTCACCATAAGGAGTATCTTTTGTTTAATGCCCCACCTTATGTGAAGTAATTTGTTCTCATCACCTTTCAAGGCCACCAAAATGAAAATTGGAATTTGTTGAACTCAACACGTGCCCTTAGGGAAAAGTGGCTTCTGCAATCATTTATCTATCAGGTCTCTATCTTTTTCAATGCCCTAAGACTCTATACCAGGCCCTGAGGATACAGTGCTGAACAAAGTCAGATATAACTTCTGTTTTCCGACAGCTTGAGTTCTAGAATTCTGGAGAACTTTGACAGATTAATCAAGTTGTTTTTTAAAATGTGAGAGGCTAATAGTTCTGGGAAATAATATATAGGATTTGATTGGTGTAAGAATTCTTTAAGGAAATAACTTTTGAGCTGAAATACAAGTTTCAGGATTATTGAAATAAATGCCACTAATGACATGTTGGGCAAATAAAACTTCTTTCTGAAATAAAGCAGAGCATAAAATAAGTATGAAATCACAAGACACCTTCTATTGGCTTTCTTCATCATCTGGGAATATCCACCAATGGATTCTTAAGGGATAGAAAGATGGAAGATCTCTTTTTTGTAACAGCTATAAAATTTCTTAGTTGTACATTGCCAAGAGGTGAGAATAAAAAGTTTCCAGAGATACAGCATTCTTTCCTCCCCACCCCCATCACTGAAAAGTGCTATATCAGACATCTTGAAATTTACTCAGAGAAACCCCACAAATAACAGAGGGAACGAAAACTATCCTTTGAGAAACTAACTTACTATGCACTTATTACATGCACATAGTAACTTCAGATTTTAATTAGGTTTTACATAGCTCATATATTTTAATTCAACCATTTGTTAATTAGTATAATTAACAAGCACTTATTTCAGTTTCTATTTAGCCAACTCCATTAAATGAATAGAACAAACTTGGCTTAAATTAGGAGTGGGTATGTTCTGATTGACTTTGTAATTATCTCAGATTAAAAATACTTCATTAGATGTTATTCTCTTAAGCATTTTACTTGGAACTTGAGGATCTTATTATAAGACAATTATAAAAATATTTTCTAGTTTACTTACTGTCAAATTACTTATGTGTTCATTCTTTAAATATTTATTAAGCACCCTTTATAAGTAGGCAGTTTCCTAGACATTGAAGATACAGTGGTGAACAAAATGGATGCAGTCTTGTCTTCAGAGGCATGGTTTGGTGGAGTCACAGATCAATGGGTAATTAGAGTGTAATGTGTAAGTCCTGTGAATTTGGGAGGCAAAGGATGGTGTGGAGAGCCTGGTAAAGAACCGCAACCAGCTCCAATCTGGGGTCAGGGAATGCCTCCCAGAGGAAATAAAATCCAAACTGAATCCTAAAGGATAAGCAGAATTTAGTCAAGCAAAGGGAGTTAGGGTAGAGAGAATTTCCTAGGCAGAGAGAACAGCATGTGCAAAAGCTGGGAGCCAGAACGAGAGTCTGAGAATAGGATTATGAACTGGTGGGTCAAAAATATCAAAAAGTCTACAAACAATAAATGCTGGAGAGGATGGGGAGAAGAGGGAACCCTCTTACACTGTTGGTGGGAATGCAAACTAGTACAGCCACTATGGAGAACAGTGTGGAGATTTCTTAAAAAACTGGAAATAGAACTGCCATATGACCCAGCAATCCCACTGCTGGGTATATACACCAAGGAAACCAGAATTGAAAGAGACATGTGTACCCCAATGTTCATCATAGCACTGTTTACAATAGCCAGGACATGGAAGCAACCTAGATGTCTATCAGCAGACGAATGGATAAGAAAGCTGTGGTACATATACGCAATGGAATATTACTCAGCTATTAAAAAGAATGCATTTGAATCAATTATAATGAGGTGGATGAAACTGGAGCCTATTATACAGAGTGAAGTAAGTCAGAAAGAAAAACACCAATACAGTATATTAACACATATATATGGAATTTAGAAAGATGGTCACGATGACCCTATATGTGAGATGGCAAAAGAGACACAGATGCAAAGAACAGGCCTTTGGACTCTGTGGGAGAAGGCGAGGGTGGGATGATTTGAGAGAATAGAATTGAAACATGTATATTATCATATGTGAAATAGATTACCAGTCCAGGTTCGATGCATGAGACAGATTGCTCAGGGCTGGTGCCCTGGGATGACCCTGAGGGATGGGATGGGGAGGGAGGTGGGAGGAGGGTTCAGGATGGGGAACATATGTATACCCATGGCTGATTCATGCCAGTGTATGGCAAAAACCACTACAATATTGTAAAGTAATTAGCCTCCAATTAAATAAATTTTAAAAATAAATGTTAAATAAATGTTAAATAGGAATCTAAAAAAAAATGTGAGCACTTTAGTTTCCTTTTATGCATCTACAATAGGTGATGGGAGGTAGCATTTAGGGCTTCCCAGGTGGCTCAGCTTGTAGAGAACCAGCCTGCTGATGCAGGAGATGCAAAAGGCGAAGGTTTGGTTCCTGGGTGGGGAAGATCCCCTGGAGAAGGAAATGCAATCCCAGTATTCTTGCCTGGAAAATTCCATGAACAGAGGAGCCTGGTGGGCTATGGTCCATGGGGGTCATGAAGAGCTGGACATGACCCAGCACACGCACACACACATAGGTAACACTTATAGACTGAGTAACAGAAAAGGACCAAGCAACAAGGAAATGGATCATATTGAAAATAAACCATCACAGAAAAGTGAGAGTTAAAGGGTTTCCAAAATCCACTCACAAAGTGATAAAAATAGGCTTTGAAAAGGGTTTTGGATGGGACTTCCCGGGCAATCCAGTGGTTAAGACTTTACCTTCCAATTCAGGGAGTGCAAGTTCAATCCCTAGTCGGGGAGCCAAGATCCTATATGCCTTGAAGCCAAAAAACCAAAGCATAAAGCATAAGCAGTATTAAAACAAATTTGATAGACTTTTTAAAAAATGGTCCACATCAAAGAAAAATCTTTAAGAGTGAGGGAGCGGGGCTTGGAGATCTTGGCGACTCATCGTCCCCCCAAATGCGTTTGCTGTGACTGGCTTGTTCCTGTTGCTCGAGGAGTCCCTTCTTTCCCGTGTCTTCATTTTACAGAGAAAGGGAATAGAGAACAACTTGGTGAACAGTTATGTACTCAGCATCCTGGGGATTGTTTTTCTTAGTTTCACTTTATTTTTAATAGAATGGATTCCGAGATGTGATTTTTAAAAGGGGGCAGGGTTTAGTTACGTGGAATTGAGAGATTTTTATTTCTTGCAGAACACCAAGTCGTTTGGGGAGGCCAACCATATTATTGTTATGCTAGAATATATTGCCACCTTTTATCAGCAGGCAGGCTCAGAAAAGAGTCATTTGGCTCAGAAGAAGCTAGGTTCTGAAGATGATTGTGTTTGGTAATTTCAAATTCTGTTTTCTCACAGATGATGCAGAAAGTTCTTAAAGATACGGGTAATTATTGCAGAATGATGGCTTCGGGCATTCAAAGCTATTCAAACAGTAAAATTGCATTATAAAAGATCACAATATGTGTGTTCAGTTGTGCTGCAGTTGAGAACTTGTCCCTATAGTGTTGCTGCATCGTTCTTAACACTGAAGAACACCGAAGCAAAATGCAGTAGGTCTAGGACTTGATGATGGCTTAAAACTGGGAGATGCAAAATAAGAAATGAATCAGGATGAGATCCAGAGTTCTGGGGTGTGTGTGTGTGTGTATCGACATCAACAATAAGAATAGTTGACATTCACTGACTGCTAACTATGTTCTAAGCACGTTTTAATTTTCTCAACAACCATACCAGGAAGGTATTGCCACGTTTCATATGAGAAAACAGAGGCTGAGAAAAGCTGACTTTGCTTGTTCAGGGTCACACAGATAGTTGTAAGGGTCAAAGCCAGACCAGGAGCCCTGGTCCGTCTGGGTGTAGAGATTGTGCTTATAATCACTGGCTTCACTGCCTCACAATTCAGGGTGAGGGTAACAAGGTGGGCGTTGGTGCCATTGACTGGGATGACAGATGAGGAAGATGGGCGGGGCTAGCCTGTCTGCCCCGGGTTTGGGGAGGAGCTGGAGCTCCTGCCTCCACAGCAGCTGTCCCCTTCGCACTCTGCCCTCCAGTTGGTCGCCCCCAACTTCTAGAGCTGCCTGGCTGAAGCATCCGTCCCAGACCTTTTGGATCTTTCTTTTGTTGGTATCCCTTTTCTGAAGAGCTATCTGCCTCCACACACACTCCCCAGCCATTCCCTGCCCTCTTTCATGTCTAGACCAAATTAGCAGAAGCTGGAGAAAGCTAGAATATCGTAAGAGCTGGTTTGGAGGTGAAGAGACTGTCCCAATTTCTTTTTTCCACATAATTAAACCTGGGAAATGTCATGTGGCTATACACACACAGGATTTTAATTGGGGACTGCTTTCACTGGTTCACCCCAGCAGCAGAGAATTTTCATTTCTCCCTTTTTTTTTTTTTTTTTTCGCTGAGGCACGTGGCATGTGGGATCTTAGTTCCCTGACCAGGAACTGAACCCAAGCCCCCTGCAATGGAAGCATGGAGTCTTAACCACTGATCACCAGGGAAGTCTGAGAATTTTCATTTCTTTAATGGATCTCTGCCTCTGGAGCATATAATGTGCAATTGAAAACCACAGAGAGCAACCCAGAAACAGCCAACAGAAGCTAAAGAAAAAATCAGTTCTGACTTCAGTTTCATATACAATAATATGCTCGTACTTCATTTTTTAATGGGGAACACTTTCTCCATAGTGACCCTTGGTGGTTGGTTTCGTTATCTCTGGGCTAATGGTGTGATATTTGCTTTACGTCCACACTTGCTGTGTAAGAGTCCTGGGGAGCTGCTTCTATTAACCCTCAAACAGTCTGTTCCACCTGTATTTCCTCCACCCGCCCCCACCCCCATAAAAACCAAAAACAGAGAAAGGACTGAGCCAGAAACAGTAACACGTTAGATTAAGCTGAAGGTGAGAATAAACACACAGCTTGAAAAGCACAAATTCCAAAGATAAAGAGAGCTAGCAAGAAAGAGGCAAACAAACACAGACTCTGGGGATGCAGAGGCCCAGCGGGCACAGCGCCCCGTCCCTTTCACAGGGCAGATGGCGGTCGATACAGACCCGCTGTGGACACCATCAGCTGGCGGCTGCAGAGCCTCCGGACAAGAGAGCAGAAGGGACTTAATAGAAAAGCTGATTTGAGCCTGAAAGAGGCAGTGGTAGGTGAGGGAGGTCGGTCTGTGACAGGAGGCGGAGAGGCAGGGCCCAGCCCCAGTGGGACCAAGGCAGCACTGGCAGCCACATGTCCACCTCATGGGGACCATGAAAGAGGACACAGGAAGCCCAAAGCCAAAACTTCCTACATTCCTGAGACAAGAGCCCTTCCAGAAGATGCCACCACCTTTCAGTATCTACATAGGGGCCCCCAAATAAGCAGGGGCCTCTGGAGGCCCTGAAAGCCCATGGAGGGGACAGCTTTCCTGCCTTCTCCCCTAAAGTTGCAGTGGGGATTGGGCTGGCTGCCTTCCAGAAGCTCGATCCTGTGCAAGCCCGGCCCTGGGGACCATCTTGTCTGTGGCTAAGCGGGTCCCAGCCAGCTTAGTCACTTGTTGCTGAGAACCACTGCTGAGCGTGGTCCTGCCATGGTGGCGTCTAATCGTCACTGCTCTACTGAAGGGGAGGTGCCTTCACCAGCTGTGGTTCCCAGCGGGGACAGTAGTGGCGAGCAACTTAGGAACGAAAGGTCCAGACACTCCTCTACCTGCCGTGTAGGTTGGGGGTGACCAACAAGCCTCATCCTGAAGCCTGTAGATTTCCTCTGTAAAAAAACAAAACAACAAAACACTGTATTTATTTATTTCCTTTTGGCTGCACTGTGTCTTCGTTGCTACATGCAGGCTTTCTCTACTTACAGTGAGCAGCGGCTACTCTCTAGCTGTGATGCTCGGGCATCTCACTGCAGCGGCTTCTCTTCTTGTGGAGCACGGGCTCTAGGCACACGGGCTTCAGAAGTTCTGGGTCCTGGGCTCTAGAGCACAGGCTCCACAGTTGTGGCGCACAGGCTTAGTTTCCCCAAGGTGAGATCTTCCTGGACCAGGGACCTAATCCATGTCCCCTGCATTGGCAGGAGGATTCTTAATCACGGCACTACCAGGGAAGTCCTAGATTTCCTTTTAAAGCATCTTAGGAAGCTGCAGGAGGAAAAACAACACAAGAGATCGCTGCGCTTACTGGGAATTCATCTCAGAAGGTTTTCACTGCTCAGTCTATTGAAATCCCCTTGGCCTTGGGCTTCCTAACATTTGTGGGGCGTCTTACCATTTGCAAAGCACTTGAACACGTCTGTCTTTAGTCCCTGGGTCAATATGATCCCCTGGAGAAGAGAATGGCCACCCACTCTGGTATTCTTGCCTGGAGGATTCCATGCACGGAGGAGCTCAGCAGGCTACAGTACATGGGGTCACAAAGACTCGGACACGACTGAGTGACTAACACTTTAGTCTCATGACTTTCGGAGAGTGAGACAGATGAGGGATTGGAGACTCAGAGAGGCTGAGTCAGTGGCTCAAAGTCACACAGCGCTGAGCAGCCAGCAGGACGCCTCCCCCACGTTCCGATGCTGGAGGCATCCTGTCCCATGAGCTGTGCTGCCTCCAGCCACTCTCCCGGCACAGCCACGCATCAGCATTCTAATCAGCTGCCAAAAACTCAATATGGAGCCTCTGCCCTTAAAATTGTCTTTTGTATTCTTAATCTTGTAGATTAGCTTTGTTTAAGCCATTAGCATATTTCATCATCTCTAATATATGGAAATTAGTGTTTTCATTTGGCTCATTAATCGCCGCTTCTTCCCCTAAAAGCCAGAGTTACTGGAAACAATATTACACAAAGATCAGAACACCTCACATTCTTGAGATGAGCTGGGCGGGTGGTGGGGGGGGGGGCGAGCTAGCAATGATTATCCACTCTGATTCTGCCTCGACGCCTAAATGACAATCTTTAAAGGGGTGAATTTCAATGACTAATCTGCTGAGGCTTGGCTCTGCTGTTTAGCATGAGAACATAGCCGTATTCGCCAGCTTTTCAGCCCATCACTATTACCGCATGGAAAAATACAGTAAATAGAGATGTTTGGATATTAACAAGCAGTTGATAAAATTCTGAATTTTAAAAATAATCTAGGGGGTGGGACAGGGTTGGGAATGAGTGTGTGTCTTTCTGTGATTTCTCTCTTCTGTGTTGGCAGCTGGCCTGTGCAGACCCCTCTGCCCTGCAACCAACCCTCTAATCTACATGGAGCGTTCACCTGCCCCTTGGGAAACCTGATGGGAAACGTGATAGCCATGTCTTCACCACAGCACCCTTGGGATGGGGGCGAGGACTTCCAGTGGGTGTAATGGTGTAACCAGAGGCCTCCAATGGGGCTGAGCTGGTTTCACTGAGGAAGTGCCCTGTTCAAGCTGGGGCCCGAGCTCAGTGCTCCCACAGAGAGGAGAAGCTGATCCATCATTGTCATCCCTGTATTAGTGTCCTAGGGCTGCTTGGCCACATGCTTGGTAGCTTAAAATAACAGTAATTTAGGGACTTCCCTGGTGATCTGGGGGCTTCCCAGGTAAAGAATCTGCCAGCAATGCAGAACACCTAGGTTCGATCCCTGGGTTGGGAAGATCCTCTTGAGAAGGGCATGGCAACCCACTCCAGTATTCTTGCCTGGAAAATCCCATGGACAGAGGAGTCTGGTGGGCTACAGTCCACGTGGTCACAAAGAGTCAGACACAACTGAACACACACTGGCGATCCGGCGGCTAAGACTCTGCTCCCAGTGCCAGGGGCCATGTTTCATCCTTGGTCAGGGAAGTAGAACCCACAGACCACAAGTAAGAGTTCACATGCTACAACAAAGAGTCTGCTGCAGCTAAGACCTGGTACAGTCTGAAGGCTCACCTGCCTCAATTCAGTCCTGCTCCCAAGAGAACGCAGTGTAACTAAAGCCCAGCCCTCCTTGTGTTCCCTTTCAGCCATTCAGAGGCTACACAGGGTCATGGAGGTAGCAACGTGAGAATCACAGTTTGGGGGATCAGACTGCAAGAACTTGAGTCCAGGTTCTGCCTGTTCTGAGCTCTGCAGCCCTGGGCCTGCTACTCAAGCTTCCTGAGCCTCTGTTCCTTCACCTGTTCAGTTCAGTTCAGTCGCTCAGTCATGTTCGACTCTTTGCAACCCCATGGACTTCAGCACACCAGGCTTCCCTGTCCATCACCAACTCCTGGAGCTTATTCAAGCTCGTGTCCATCAAGAGGGTGATGCCATCCAACCATCTCACCCTTTGTGGTCCCCTTCTCATCCCGCCTTCAATCTTCCTAGCATCAGGGTCTTTTCTAATGAGTCAGTTCTTTGCATCAGGTGGCCAAAGTATTGGAGTTTCAGCTTCAACATCAGTCCTTCCAATGAATGTTCAGGACTGATTCCTTTAGGATTGACCTTTAGGATCTCCTTGCTGTCCAAGGAACTCTCAAGAGTCTTCTCCAACACCACAGTTCAAAAACATCAATTCTGTGCTCATCTTTCTTTATAGTCCAATTCTCATATACATACATGACTACTGGAAAAACCATAGCTTTGACTAAACGGACCTTTGTTGGCAAAGTAATGTCTCTGCTTTTGAATATGCTATCTAGGTTGCTCATAGCTTTTCTTCCAAGGAGCAAGCATCTTTTAATTTCATGGCTGCAGTCACCATCTGCAGTGATTTTGGAGCCCCAAAAAATAAAGTCTCTCACTGTTTCCATTGTTTCCCCATCTATTTGCCATGAAGTGATGGGACCAGATGCCATGATCTTAGTTTTCTGAATGTTGAGTTTTAAGCCAACTTTTTCACTCTCCTCTTTCACTTTCATCAAGAGGCTCTTTAGTTCTTCATTTTCTGCCATAAAGGTATTATCATCTGCATATCTGAGGTTATTGATATTTCTCTGAGCAATCTTGATTCCAGCTTGTGCTTCATCTAGTCTGGCATTTCACATGATATGTATTCTGCATATAAGTTAAATAAGCAGGGTGACAATATACAGCCTTGACGTACTCCTTTCCCGATTTGGAACCAGTCTGTTGTTCCGTGTCCAGTTCTAACTGTTGCTTCTTGACCTGCATACAGATTTCTCAGGGGTCAGGTCAGGTGGTCTGGTATTCCCATCTCTTTAAGAATTTTCCACAGTTTGTTGTGATCCGTCAAGGCTGTATATTGTCACCCTGTTTATTTAACTTATATGCAGAGTACATCATGAGAAACGCTGGACTGGAAGAAACACAAGCTGGAATCAAGATTGCCAGGAGAAATATCTATAACCTCAGATATGCAGATGATACCACCCTTATGGCAGAAAGTGAAGAGGAACTCAAAAGCCTCTTGATGAAAGTGAAAGTGGAGAGTGAAAAAGTTGGCTTAAAGCTCAGCATTCAGAAAACGAAGATCATGGCATCTGGTCCCACCACTTCATGGGAAATAGATGGAGAAACAGTGGAAACAGTGTCAGACTTTATTTTTCTGGGCTCCAAAATCACTGCAGATGGTGACTGCAGCCATGAAATTAAAAGACGCTTACTCCTTGGAAGGAAAGTTATGACCAACCTAGATAGCATGTTCAAAAGCAGAGACATTACTTTGCCAACAAAGGTTTGTCTAGTCAAGGCTATGGTTTTTCCTGTGGTCATGTATGGATGTGAGAGCTGGACTGTGAAGGAGGCTGAGCACCGAAGAATTGATGCTTTTGAACTGTGGTATTGGAGAAGACTCTTGAGAGTCCCTTGGACTGCAAGGAGATCCAACCAGTCCATTCTGAAGGAGATCAGCCCTGGGATTTCTTTGGAAGGAATGATGCTAAAGCTGAAACTCCAGTACTTTGGCCACCTCATGCGAAGAGTTGACTCATTGGAAAAGACTCTGATGCTGGGAGGGATTGGGGGCAGGAGGAGAAGGGAGCGACAGAGGATGAGATGGCTGGATGGCATCACTGACTCGATGGACGTGAGTCTGAGTGAACTCCAGGAATTGGTGATGGACAGGGAGACCTGGCATGCTGCGATTCATGGGGTCACAAAGAGTCGGACACGACTGATGACTGATCTGATCTGACACAGCCTTTGGTGTAGTCAATAAAGCAGAAGTAGATGTTTCACTGTATATCATGAGTTATTAGCACTCATGTCACCTGGCTATTGTGAGAATTAAATGAAAACATGTCTACAAGACGCCTTGTACATAGTAGATGCTCAATCAGTGTTAGCTCTCTTCTTCCATCTCCATGTTTCCCACATACCTTACACAGTCCTTGGATTTGGCAGTGACCTGATATTATTATATAAACAATTCTGCAACAAATATGTGCTTCTCAAGCTGAACTTGTGTTTCAATTAGTTGGCAAGGAGAAGCATTTTTCAGTGTCTGGGTTTTAAGAATTCACTAAGGGGTACCCAGCCAGCTGATGGGCTGCCTTCTTTGAAACGAACACAGGTCCAACGCCGGCCTGGCAATGATTGACCGTCACAGTGTCTCTCCAGGTCCCATGTCGCGTGGGCCTTTGTGTCTGCTGTACAGAAATCAATTGCCGTGTTCCCAGGAGCCTGCACACCCAGGAGCAGCATTCAGAAGAGAACAGCTGCCCTGGAACACGCGTCTCTCTGCTCAGTGGCTCCAGCTGACCCTGGTTCCCCGCCCCTGCCTCTGGCAGGTGAGGCTGTAGCCTGCTGCAAAATGACACTCGTGGGAGGGCTGCCCCTTGCCGAGGTCACCGCCGTCTCAATTTCTGGAGGCTCAAAAATGGTGGCTTTATCGGCTTTTCCAGAAGTGCTCAAGCCAGAGGAGACTGATTTGTAACAACTCAAATCGAAAGAGACCCTCATGAGCTGGATCATTCTTTGGCACCAGAGTTCAAGTGTTTATTCATTCATTTGTTTATTCATTCACTCATTCAACAAGCATCTACAGAGGGCCAGGCAATTTCCCGCATTAACTCAACTCTTAATCCCAAGAGTTCTCATTATCCTTCCTCTCACAGGTGGGAAACTGAGGTTTGGAAAGAGGAAGTCATTTCCCCAGATGCCTGCCCTTTTGTGAGTTCAGGATAGAGACAGGAAAGAACAGGGGGTCCAGAGAGAAAAGCAGTAGGGAGATGAGGCTGGCGAGGCAGACTGGGGCCTGGTTATAAGCCTGGGGTGATGGGGTGTCCATTCAGGAAACAATACCAGCATCACCGTGACTGTCAGTGCAGAGATTAGAAATCGTGTGGGGTCAGAATGCTTGCCTGTGGGTGCCTCTGTGGCCCAGCATCTTCCCATCTCTTCTTCAGGGTATCTCTAGCTAACCACACCTGCGCCCTCCTCCAGAAAGTGTTTCCTTATCAACGTTCTTATAGCCAGTGCACTAATCAGGTCTTGCTCAGTTATGCTGTGGTCACAGACAACCCAGATTCTCCGTGGCTTACGAACACCACAGCGTATTTCTCTCTCAAGTTAAACCCCTGGTCAGCCAAGGCTCTTATCCATGGCATCTTCTTTCTGGGATCCAGAATGAAGGAACAGCCCCTCCCTGGGATGTGCTCTCATGACAAGGGCAAAAGAAGAAGGGTGGAACCACACAAAGAAACAGGTTATTTACCTTTATCGTCTATTGTTGTTGTTCATTGCTATTCAGCCGCTAACTCATGTCTGACTCTTTGCAACCCTATGAACTGTAGCACGCCAGGCTTCCCTGTCCTTCACTATCTCCTGGAGTTTGCTCAAACTCATGTCCATTGAGTTACCGATGCCATCCAACCATCTCATCCTCTGCCTCTCTCTTCTCCTCCTGCCCTAAGTCTTTCCCAGCATCAGGGTCTTTTCCAATGAGTCGACTCTTCACATCAGGTGGCCAAAGTATTGGAACTTCAGCTTTAGCATCACTCCTGTGAATACACAGGGTTGATCTCCTTTAGGATTGTCTGGTGTGATCTCCTTGCTGTCCAAGGGACTCTCAAGAGTCTTCTCCAGCACCACAGTTCGAGAGCATCAATTCTTCCGCACTCAGCCTTCTTTATGGTCCAACTCTCACATCCATACATGACTACCAGAAAGTCATAGCTTTGACTATATGGACCTTTGTTGGCAGAATGACGTCTCCGCTTTTCTAATACTGTGTCTGGGTTTGTCATAGCTTTTCTTCCAAGGAGCAAGTGTCTTGTAATTTCACTGCTGCAATCACAGCCCACAGAGATTTTGGATCCGAGGAAAATAAAATTTGCCACTGCTTCCACTTTTTCCCCATCTATTTACCATGAAGTAATGGGACTGGCTGAACAAGTTATTTACAATGGTCTCGTTTACACTATGGAAATAATATTAATTCTCTCCCAGTGAGGCTCCTATAAAGATTAAATGGAAAACAGTGCAACTGTACAGAATCATGTGCACTGCCAACTTACAGCTTTGCAGCGCCAAGCACAGTGCCTGACACAAAGAGACGGCTCGAGAGTTCCATGTGGAACTTGATTCGTCAATCAGTATTTACCTAGCCCCTTCTGTCTGGCAGGCGCTATTCTAGGAGAGATCTTGGGGTCTAGAGGAGAATGAGACCTGCAGGCTTCCTGTTGTCATGGGCCTGATAGCCCAGTTAGTGAGCACAGACGATAAAGAATTAAGTCAGAATTCCAGAGAGTGGTAAGAGCTGTAAAGAAAATAAAGCAGAATGGCTAAAAACAGGTCAGAAAGTGAATGACACTCATCGACAAAGACCCCTCCCAAGAGGTAACTTTGAGCTGAGACCCATTTAATGAGAAGGAGCCACTCATGAAAAAAAATCAAGGAACCAGCATCCTGAACAGAAGGAGAGCACAGGCAAAGGCCCCAAGGCAGAGATGAGCTTGACTGTTTAAGGAACACAAAGAAGCTCAATCAGGCCAGTGCATCCTGAGTGCAGGGGGCACCCACTCCGAAGGCAGCCAGAAAGAGGCAGGGACCTCCGCCCCTCTTCTTGTGTCCTTCCAGGGCCGCCAGAACCTTGCCCAGTGCCTGGGGCACAGCCAGAGTCTAGGAAGCATCTCTTCAAGAAAGAGTAGCGGGCAGGATGGATCGACAGCCCCACAGAGGCAGAGCTCCTCCCATGGTGGGGCTGTGGACGCTCTGCCCATTCCTTCCTTTTGATTCTCCTCCTTGGTTCCTCCCTGGCCCCTGGAAACTTCTTTCAGTGCAGCATCACCCCATGACATGTTACAATTTCCAAAATTATAGCTTTCTGATGACCTAGAGATGTACTTCATTCTTACAAATAAGCTCTCCCCAAACCACAGTGTGGGATTGGCCAGAATGAATCCCATCCACTGTGACTGCTGTCAGCTCTGCCCCCAAACCATGGCAGCCACCGACCTTGGCCTGGATTTCTGGGTGATTTTTGCTTGGGGGACCTAGCTCTCACTCCCCACAAACAGTGGAGTCACATAGTATGCACATCTAACTCCACCTCCATACTTCAGCTACGCCCGCTTGCAGAAGAGAAGGAGCCAGTAACAAGTAACACGGTGAACTCGGCCTCAGAATGAGCCGGGATAGGAAAGGAGACTCAGCCGTTCCCTGAGTGCTCCAGCGCTCTCACGGTGAGAGCATCTTTCCTTCCGTGGTCCTGGAGATCTTAGTGCTAAAAGATCTGGGAGATCTGAAAGTACCTGGCTCCTATAAAGCGATCACACTCGGTGCCAGCATGGAGGACACCTGGGCCAAGCCGGCCAGCCATAAGCCAGGACGTCACCCTCACAGGGAAGCCTTACCAGGGGTTCCAGTGGGGAGTAGGGTGAGGAGTTGCCATACAAGTGATTCCACTGTCTGTGCTCACTTCAGAGTGAAGCCTGGAGCTGCTTGTGCAGGGATGGCTCTGGAGGAGGCCTGTGTGCTGAGTTGAGCATCAGAAGACCAGACTCTGGCCCTGGCTGGCCCCTGAGCTGGTGACCTGTTCCCCAGGTGTAAGACAAAGGCCTTGGGGTGGATGGTCTCAGCACATCCCCACCCTAACTCTGACATTGCGTGATCCTGAAGGGGGCACCACTGTGGGACTATATATGGAGCATTGACAAGAGTTCTGGGGAGGGATGGTGAGCAGAAGCCACACCTGGGTCGAAGAAGTCATGGAGAAGACACCCACTGGACCTTCCCAAGCCTGACTGGAGGCTTAGCTTCCACCAGGAAGGGATCAGTCCATTGAGGAACCCCTTCCAGAGCAGCCATGCCCTGGGAACCAGGCTGATGCCAGAAATCAGCCAACCTCCTGGTCCACGGCATCTCGTTAGCCAGGGGCCTCTTTAGCATCAGACGCCCCAGAGACAACAAAGGGATGTGCTGAGGTGAGCAGTCGGGGAAAAGCAGAAGCAAGCCCCTATCTAGTTAGAAAGTGTCTCACATGGCCCTCCCATCAGAGGCCTCAAGGCAAGTGGGCATTGGGAGCAGGCAAGGGCATTGAGGAGGAGGCAGGCCCCAGAAATGGAAGAGGCTTCAAGTCATCCCAGCACCCCAAATCCAGGTTGCCTAGTGACAACACAAAGAAGGTTGCAAGGGGGCAAGGCGTGACCGAGCAGGAGGCCCAGGATGGGGAGTTGAGGTAGCTGGAGGCCCCAGCAGGAAGCTGAGCCTGGGGTTACCAAGAACCTGGCAGACAGGGGCCTGGGCTGGAACCAGGGTTTCCTGAGGGCCCAGCACATGCAGGGCTGTGGACAAGCCTGTGCCAGGGACAGAGCTGTGAAGGGATGAAACACTGATGTGAGGGTGATTCTTGGGATCGTGGACGCACATGGGGCAGCCTCTGAATGGAGCCATGGGCCAGGAGCCCGATGCAAACAGCCAAAAGCGATCGTCAGGAATTCTCCCTTTAACCTTCACATCTCTAAGGCTTGTGCAGCTTGTGTTCTGAGCGGGACGTATGTGGATCCTCTGCCCTTCACAGCCCACTCCTCTCCTGGGCTGTCCCTCTGCCAGAGCCCCAGCATCCAAGCTCTGTGAGCCCCGCCCAATCTCTCCCGAGCTCCAGAAAGGGGACTGAGGCCCTCCAGTGCTGGGTGAGCCAGGGCCCCACGTGGAACCGGGGGACACACAGGGCTGGAAAGGCTCGGGCAGAGCTGCAGTGGGAGAGGGAGGAAGAAGAGGTGGAAATTAGTCATAGTCACACACCGAACTCTGCAAACCAGGTATTACCTTCCCCATGTTGTGGTGAGGAAATTAGTCTCAGGGAACTTAAGGAACTGCCCAAGAACACACAGCCAAGTACAAGTCAGAGGCTGGATTTGAATGCAGATCTGCTTGAGTCCAAAGAAATGTTCTTACAACGCAAGACACTGCACATCCCGTCAGAGAAGTGCAAAGAAAGAACCCAGAGCTAAGGGTGTGTGTGTGTGTGTGTGTGTGTGTCCAGGGCAGGGGTAGGGTGGTAGCGGGAGAGTGGAGATAAGAGGATGCCATCAGCTGGAAAGGAGAAAGGAAAAGAAACAACTGCAGAGGAAGAGAATAAAGGAACAGTTGCCAGCATGAAACTCAAGGACAGACCTTTGGAAATTTTAGAAGTTGTCAGATCTTTCTTGATGAGTTTTTTTTTAACTGGTGGCATAACTTTGGGAAAGCGCCAGGGACAGAAAAATGGAGACAATTAAATGATCCCCCCACCACCGACTGTTTTCCCATAAACCTCTCCATCACCCCTGCAGGGCCCTGGGGCCCCGAGGAATAGCTTAAAAGGCACAGTGTTCAGTCACATTGTAAAGACCCATTGCTTTCCATCCATAGCTGCGCATCACAATGTTTACAGTCAAGCTCTGGAGCCCAAGTCTGTTAAAATTCTGATGGTTCTGTGGCTTTGGGATTGGCTAATGATAGAAACTTCCACAGAGGAAGAAAAACTCTAATGACAGCCAGTACAGCAGAAGCCAAATGCAGCGAGCACGGCCACAGTGTGGGGTCTGCTCAGAGCCTTCTGTCCTGGCTGGAAGAGCACACCTCCCACCATTTTGGGTTCATGGTCGTGTCTGATTCTCGGATGTTGTGAAACACAGGTGTGTGCTGTCTGCTCAGTCGTGTCCAACTCTTTGCGACCCCATGGACTGTAGCCCACCAGGCTCCTCTGTCCATGGGATTTTCCAGGTAAAAATACTGCAGTGGGTTGCCATTTCCTCCTCTGAAAAGGTTTATTAATATCACTAATAACAACAACAGTAATACATTAGTAGCTTACATTTGTATTTCACATGAGGAATTTACACCTGCAGAGAATTCGATGTTTAACAAAGTATATCTCATACCTTTCCTCTCTCCCTGGCAAATAACCTAGGAAGCAAGTGAGGAAAACACCATGGAATCAGATAAACCTGGTCCCAACCTCCCTGCTGCAGGGCAAAACTGTGCCTCCCATTCCCCTGGAGGTTAGGTGTGGCTGTGTCACTTATGAAGCCTTTATGTTCTGAGTCACCTGTTCCCTGCCACGCAGCAACACCGCAGAGTCCCCAGCCAGCAAGCGTTGGGTTGGTACAGATGAAGGTAACCTCGCAGCTTCTTACCAAACTGATGCTGAAAACTTAGCTTCTGTTCACTGGTGCTAAATTGAAGCTCAGAGTTTTGGGTGAAGTAGAAAAGGATAGCGTTATTGCTTTGCCAGGGAGGGGGACACAGCAGGCTCCTGCCTCTCAAAATGATATGTGCGAACCTGGGAGGATTGGGAGGGGAGCTTCCTAGCATGAGGGAGGGGTCTGCTGACCAGGATGAGGTTATATGCAGGGCCTGCACTCCTTTCGTGGTCTTCTCTAGAATAAAGAATGCTAGCACCTTCCATCTGTTGGGGGTTTTAGTTCTGTAAAGAACTCCAAGATATTTTTGTGTGTATCCCTTGAGGCAGAACCAGGACAGTACCCCAAGGCTGCGATACCGTTTCCTGGCTGTTCCTCCCTTGTCTCTGCATCCCCTCCCTTCCCTGATAAGTAGTTGTTCAAATCTGCCCTTTGGAACTCAGAGAAGATCACAGAGTCAGAAGGCCATTCCCTAACGAACAAGAAATGGGGTGAAAGAAAAGCTTCTGTGTCCAGGGTCCTGCTTGGTTTCAATACTGACTGGAGCAGAAATTAGCCCCATCTCCAAAATAAGCTAATGAAAACATGCTTCCCTAAGGCCTCCTAGATACCAGCTGGCAATGGATCCTCGGTCTCCTGCTCCTTCTTGGCCATCAGGAAGGGCAAGCATTGAATCCAGCCTGAGTGTTAGAACGGATGACCTTGGGCAAGCTTAGCCTCTGTGGGTGCTGCTTTGCTCCTCTGGGAAACAGAAATGATGGAGGCAGGACGGTTGGGAGAACTTGATCAGACACCATCACATGGATCGCTTGGCTGTAATGGGTGCCCTCCCCACTCCCCCAGCGTGTATCTCGCGGGGACTCATGCACCTCGGGGAGTCTAAAGTTGACTCAGGGCTCCCCAGATGCCCTCCTCGAATGGCTGCCTCTTCCGCCCTCAGCTGAGTAGAGTTTTTATTCCCATCTGGGCTCGGAATCCGGAAGCTGTCTCCTTTGTGTCCAACTAGAATGGTTTTCATTTCAAAATGTATCATTGTCCGGGAACAATGGCGTGAGGCAGAGCTGAGCTGCTCCTGAGAATAGAAGCAGTGGAAGGCATCTGAGCGCAGTGGCACCTCTGAGCAGCACCAGGCGTCGGCAGGAAGGACCCTGTAATTAATTTTTAAATTTGCTATTATCATGCATTTAGGCAGTAGGCTGGCGTTTCACTTGGTTTTGACCTTTCAAAATGTTACAAGCCATATCAGTCTTTCTCCAATGTTGAAGGACGCTGCCTGAGAGGCTATAAAAACCTCAGCTTCATGGACTGGCATGCTTCCTTTTTAAAGTTTTCTCTCGTTTCCCTTTATTTTACTTGTCATCTACATAAAGCAAATCACGCACACACCCTTTGTTTTCTGGAAATGAGGTGTGTGCTTCCATCCCTTCATTTCCGTTCCCCAAGTGGCTGTCACACCTTTTTTTTTGGTGATAGAATATATATAACATAAAATTTAGCATGTCAGCTGTTTTTAAGGGTTGAGTTCAGAGGCATTTAGTACGTTCACATGTTTGTTTAGCCATCACCACCATCCATCTCCTGAACTTTTTCATCTTTCCAAACTGAAATTCTCTGCCCATCAAACACTAATTCCTTATCCTCCCTGCCCCCAGCCCCCAACACCCACCCTTCTACTTTCTGTCTCTATGAACTTGACTCCTCCAGGTACCACATTTGAGTGGAATCATAAAAGATTTATCTTTTTATGACTGGCGTATTTCACTTAGTAGTCCGTCTTCAAGTTTCGTTCATGTTGTAGCATATGTCAGAATTTCCTCCCTTTTAAAGGCTGAATAATATTCCATTTATGGATAGACCACACATTTTTTAAATGGTGAAAGATCCTTGATGGTTGTATCTCACCTGTATCTCAGTGTGGAAAATGTTGTCTCCACACCTTATTTCATTTGATCCCCCAGCAGTGTTTGGAGATAGATGTGATTAGTCCATCTCAGACGTGAGGAACCAAGTCTCAGAGAAGCTCAGGCTATGTCCCGGCAGTTCATGAGGGGACGCCAGGGCCTTGGACCCACAGCTCCCTCCCACCTCCACCCACGACACCCTGGTCTCGAATGTTAGAAGCAGAACTTATTCTTTGTTTGGGCTGATGTTCACTTTCCCATTTTATTTCACTCGTCACATATACCCACGAACCAGATGTTCAAGCAGGGGTTCAGACAAGGTTGGGGCAGGAACAGAGTCTCATCTCAAAAAAACATTTGAGAAAGAAGAAGGAAAAGAAAAACCCCGCCCCAATCCCAGTTCCCCAGCAGTGACCCGCCGAGTCTCACTTCTACTCTGTTTATAGGAGATCATGACGGTTTTGGGGGAACACAGCGGAAGGACACCTCTTATTTGCATTTAAAAACCACGCAGGTGAGACCGGGTCAAGCTGGAACAAAACCACACAAGGCTGGGCCAGGGAAGCCGGGGAGGTGACAGCAGCCTCTGTTGGCCGAGCCCCTGGGGCCGCAGGTCCTCTGCAGGGGCCTTCGGTCCCACGTCTGACAACCCATGGCTGGAGCATCTGCCCCCGGGGTGGAGACCGTCGGTCGCACAGGCAGGAAGCAACGCGGGTAAGTGTAGCCCCGAAGTCCACGTTCTCTTGCCTCATCCTTGGCTCTGCCTCTGCCGGGCTGAAGGAAGGAAAGCGAGACCACTCCGCACGCGAGGCTTCAGGGTGGGGGACCCATGACATGCACTCGGCCGGGGGCTCCTTCCACAGCTGCCACCACGGCAGGGCCTGGAGACCCTCCTCAGAGACAGGACGCCAAAGGTCGTACCCCACTCCACCTCTCCCACTCCCCCCCACCACCTCTCCCACTCCCCCCCGCCACCTCTCCACCTCCCCATCTCCCTACCCCCCACCCCACCCTCTGCACCCTCTCTGGATCACCTTCAGGCCAGGAGGTATTGGCGGCGTTCCTTAGCGCCAAGATATTTCTTCACTCATTTTCAATAAAGTGTGGACACTTCCTGAGTTGCTGCTGCTAAGTGCTGGGCTCAAGGCTAAGCCCCAAGAGGAAGATGACCTTGTCTGTGACCTTGAGGGCAGAAAGCCTCCACCCCAACAGCATACAATGAAGTGTTCTGGAGGCAGACCTGCGGCACTGGGTCAGGGACAAATTCTCCCAGAGAAGGGGGAGGCCTGGTGCAGAAGAAATGTTATTGAGCCGGGTCTTCGGGGCTGAGCCCACCAGGTAGGAGACGGGGGTCCATGCTCCACAAAGGGCACAGGCTGTACAAAGTGAGTGGAACGTCCACAGAGAAGGGCCAGATGGTGAGTGACAGGAGATGTTCTGGGAAGCAGCGGATGCACCGTCTGTTAAAACCCTGAAGACAAGGAACCCAGGAGGTTCCTTGATCTTGCAGGCAGTGTGGAGCCGGGAGATGTCTATTGCAAGGTAGAGGTGGATGCGGGTGGGGGGAGTCAGGGGCCAGTTGGTGCCTGATGGACAGGCACAGGGGAGCTGTGGGGAAGGAATGGGAACAGTACCCCCCTCCCTCAGGGCAAACAGGGTGCAGGGACAGAAGATTGTCACATCAGAGAGCCTTCTGAGGAGCAGATGTGTCCTCGGAGGCTTCAGGTCCTCAGAGCAGCGTGTCTGTTAATAGCTGCCGCACATCAGGACTGAAGAGCCTCCTGCACCCAGCTCACTGAGGGCTGGCTGGCTATGCCTGTAAGATGCCACCCATGACTACACAGTGGGGAATCGGAGGCTTCAAATGAGGCAGAAAGGCCTGACTGGCTGGCCCAGCCCTCTGAGGGAGCTTCAGGGTGTCATGAGGCCCGTGGGGCCATTACCTACCCCCGACCAGCCCGTAAAGGAGCCTGAAATGTCACTAGAGGCTCACTTCTCTGACATCAGGTCTTTTCTTCCCAGGCCCCAGCTTGAGAGGTGCCATTCAGCTTCAGTTCAGTTCAGTCACTCAGTCGTGTCCGACTCTTTGTGACCCCATGGACTGCAGCACACCAGGCATCCCTGTCCATCACCAACTCCTGGAGCTTGCTCAAACTCATGTCCATCGAGTCAGTGAGCCTCAGTTTCTATAAGGAACTGACCACTTTCCTTAATAATAAGACCTACATCCTCCAAGGTTGGCAGCAAAGGGATACTTGCAGGGTGGGCAGCTCTCCACAGTTCATTGATCCCTACTGCCAGCCAGGTGAACACGGACCCCCTTTAATGCTCTGCTGAGAGGTGGGCACTGCCCTTGAACCCACAGACTGGACTTGGGGGACAGCAGAAAACCAAATATGACTCTGCAGGGACAATGAATGGACACACAGCAGCCCAGTCTCTGGGTTCAGAGGCCCTGTTCTGCTTGAACAAGTTCCAGAGGAAAAGAGCACCCCAGGTGGTGGTGATCCTGAGTTGGCTCCTAGGGGGACCAAGGTCCCATCACGTGCCTCTCTTTTAAGTCTAGATATGGTGACTGCATGTGGGTAGCTTGAAATCAGCCATAGTGGAATTATTTATGCCATGAAAACTGGCCAGCACTACACAGCAGGGCTTTTTTTTTTCTCCCCAAAGAGCTGGGTGGTTAAACATTTATTAGCATTTATTAACTGGTTTTTTAACATACCCACCCGATGACCCAGAAATTCCACCTCTTGGTGAAAAGTAAGAGAAAAGAGTCCATCCATCCAAAGACAAGGGCCAAAATGGTTTAGCTGCCACATTCGTAATTAAGTCACATTCATAAATCAAATCCCTTATGATTATACAGTGGAAGTGAGAAAATAAAGAGTAGAAATGGGCCAATGTCCACTGGGAGGAGAATGGGTAAACTGAGTCACACTTGTACAATGGATACACTTCAGAGACAGAGATGAGCATTTAATACATGACATGAAACAGCATGGATGAATCTCACAGACACCATGTTAAATGGAAGAAGTCAGAAGCAAAAGACTGCGTCATATGATTCCATTTATATGAAGTTCAAGAATGGGCAAAACTGGTATAGAATAAAAGAGGTCAGAATACCGATTACCTCAGTGCAGGGAGGAGTTAAAACTGAGTGCGAAGGGGCAAGGGGCCTCTTCTATATCTTGGTGTAGATGAGCGTACACAAGGGTACATACACGGAAAAGCAAACCAAGCTGTTGTTGTTCAGTTCCTAAGTCATGTTCGAATCTTTGTGACCCCATGAGCTGCAGCAAGCCAGGCTTCCCTATCCTTAGCCATCTCAGAATTTGCACAAACTCATGTCCATTGAATTGGTGATGCCATCCAAGCATCTCATCCTCTGTCACCCTCTTCTCCTCCTGCCCTCCACCTTTCCCAGCATCAGGGTCTTTTCCAATGAGTTGGCTCTTTGCATCAGGTGGCCAAAGTATTCGAGCTTCAGCATCAGTGCTTCCAATGAATATTCAGGGTTGATTTCCTTTAGGATTGACTGGTTTGATCTCTTTGCTGTCCAAGCCATGTGCACTTTGCACATTACATGCCTTGCAGATAAAAAGTAAAGAAAGCGTGCATGTCTGTGGGGGTGTGTCCTCCTCTTTGCTAGCTCCTGGGTCGTCTCAGCCCCCATCCCCCAGGAGCTCAGACCTTCCTGAATGTTCAGATTCAAGAACAATCACCTCCTGAGTTCTGGTGTTCTGAAACGCACTGCCCAGGCTTATCCAACAAGGATGTCCCAAACTCGGGATCTAAGTCTATTTCTCCCAACCAGGAGCTGGGATGCTCTGGGGTAGGCAGGCCTGGGGTGTACAGTGGAGGTCTGGACCTGCCTGGGTGTTGGGAGTGGAGGGAAGCCTGGGGTGGAGGATCTGGCCCATAGAATCTGGGGCTGCAGTGTTGTCTGAGTCAGTCCCTGAGGACTCAGGAGAGAAGGAAGTCAAGCCTTGGGAGGAACTGGAGACCCAGCAGAGTCAGGTGAGGCCCAGATGTGTGCCAAGCATCCTGCCAGGCCTCTGCCTGTACAGACCTTCAGCGAGCTTCTAGGCTCTCTGAGCCTCCATTGTCTTATCTGTAAAATGGGGATGAAGACTTCACAGGCCTCTTACTGGGATGACCAGAAGTGATGTGGGTGAAACCAGGCAGACTTTTAGGATGTATGGAAACACTACAGATGCTCAAGAAATATTAGTTGAATATGTTAAATCCAACCAAGCCCATCCCCACCCCCAAATATGTGTCTGTGTGCTAAGTCACTTCAGTCATGTCCCTTTCTTTTCAACCCTACGGACCGTAGCCCACCAGGCACCTTTGTCCATGGGGTTCTCCAGGCAAGAATACTGGAGTGGGTTGCCATGCCCGCCTCTCCTCCAGGGGATCTTCCCAACCAGGGATTGAACCTGCGTCTCTTACATCTTCTGCATTTGCAAGTGGGTTCTTTACCACTAGTGCCACCTGGGAGGCCCCGGTGTGTGTGTGTGTGTGTGTGTGTGTGTCTTAGTTACTTCAGTCGTGTCAGACTCTTTGTGACCGCATGGGCAGGGAAGCCCAGATAGATGAATACTAAATACTCCTGCTTAACAAAGCCCTAGGCTCCCAGCAGTTGGGGGACGGGGGTGTGGCCTGTTTGTGCAAGAAACACCCTCCCTAAAACTGAGAAGAATAAATAAAACATTCCCACGCTGATCCTGCTTTGCAGTGACTTTTATTAGAAATCATAACTCACCAAAGTCCTCCAGCTTCTGCCCTGAGCCTGCTCCACAGCCAATGCCCAGCCAGGAGTGCAGCTCTCACACCCAGCCCTACAGTGTCGGTGGACTGTAGCGAGACACACGCAGTCACCAAGTGGCTCTGGGTGAGGTGGGTGAGGTGTGACCCTAGGAGACAACAGCTGGGCCTTCTCCCCAGCCCCCTCCCCTGCTTCCCTTGGACCCCTTCTTTCTCAGGGACCCCTAGGGGTCAAGTTCATAATGCCCCGAGCCTCTGCCTAGTGAAAACACCTGTAGAGGAATCAGCGAATCTTTTCTGCAAAGCCTCTACCTGCCAGGTCACGTGCAGGCAAAGCATTGCCTTAGGACTCAGGCCCCAAGACAGAGCAGAACACAGACCCTGCCCAGCAGGCCTGGGGGTCTGGGGTCATGGATACCATCCCTAACCAGAGCTGGCATAAAGGCTCAACCATACAAGTTCTGTGCTGCCCATCACAGAGGGCAGTGTGAGGGATATGGGTACCTGCAGCCCCTAAGGACGCTCTGGGGCAGGGGGCAAATGCAAGCTCTGTCCCAGCCTCCCAGACCTGTGCTGCCGGCTCTGGGATCCTAAACTGCCAAGCTCAGACCCAGGGCCGGTCAAGGTGCCCGCTCGCCCTGGTGTCCACTATGCACCTGGACCCTGGGCTCTCTGGAGGGGGGGCCCAGATAGTCCGATGACCCTCTTCTCCTTGCTGCTGTGTGGTCTGGACAGATGGCTCCACTTGCTTGTCTGTGCCTTGGGGACACTGAGTGCTTGCAGCCTGTGACCTTCAGAGGAGCCAGTGAGACGCTCAGAGGCAGGGCCCAGCACCACGCCAGGCACACAGTGGCAGCTGTCATCGTCACATGTGTCTCGTCTGAGCGCAGTTATATCTGCTGCTCTTTCCTAGCCTCTGCTCCCCAGGCCCGGCTGCAGCATTGTGGTCTGGACCCTGCCTGGCCGGTCACAAGCTGGGCCGTCTCCCACCCTCCCTCAGGCCCCAGCCCTGAGCCCAGTGTGGCTGTCAACTGCTGGTCATTCCCTCCTGGATGCCCTCAGGGGACCAACACCCCCTCCCCCAGAACCAGCCTGGGCCCCAATCTAGACCAAGGTCACCCCGCCTCTAAGTTTGAGGGCGATATTTTTAAAGATTCATCACATTATTTGCAAGCAACCTGCTCCTTTCTGCCAGAAAGATGCTAAATAAGTTTGTTTTTTGTTATTTTCCATCTATAATAACCGCTTTTCAAACCGAGACAGAAACAAACATGGAAAAAAGCAAAAGGGTTTACAGCTAGTAAAACACCCTCGGCTGTTTCCCAGCCTCTTCCCACAAGCATTTCTGATGCCGCCCGGCCGCCCACTCTGCTGCTTCTTACACCATCCCACGCGCTGTTCATCTCACAATGCCGCTTGCAGCCCTTTAGCATCAGGCCAATGACCCTCCCCCCTGCTGGTGTGTGGCCTGGGCAAATGGCTCCACTTGCTCTTCTGTGCCGTGGTTCTCGCTAACGGCTCCTGGAATTCCATGGTGTGAATGCTCCGTGGTGTACAGTGTTTGAATCCCATTGTGACGGTCATTTCCGTGGCTTCCACGGCTGTAGTAAATATCTCTGTATATTTATGCCAGTAATTCCACAGAAGTGGAACTGCTTGGTTGAAAGTCAAGGCCTCTGTGGACGTTTTGTCCTGACTCCGCTCCCCAGGGGTCAGCCACCAGCCTGCAAGGTGCCCTGTGCTAGTCTTGCCCAGCTTGCCCACCCCCCTGCCCACGAGCTCCAGTGCAAGCCTGACAGCCAGGCCCGCTCACGTTTGAGAGTCATTCATTCACTCATTCATTCATTTATTTGCTTCTCCAGCCAGCCTTCTGCTGGGTACTGGGGTTGCCACAAGGCCAAGGTCAGTCAGCCTTCAGAAGCTGGTGGCCTTGTTAAAATCTCCTCATCTCCTGGGACCCCGCTCTGTCCTCTGCCTGCCCCTGCCCTTCTGGAGGGCAGAGCCTGCTCTGCCTGCGCGTGGAGGAAGGCACCTGCATGCAGAGAGGGACAGGGGGCCTCGAGAGGCTGGGAGAGGTGCGCCCTCCCTGCAGTAAGTCCTGGGAGATTCCCCTGGGTCCTGACAGCACTCACATTATTTAAACTGGCTCCGAAAAGCGTTATTCCTTCTAACACAACAAGCCTAGAGGTGCTTCCCTCCTCTGTGGGCCCCTGGGGCGGAGACCCGGCTTCTGGATCTGCATCCTCAGCACCCAGCGAGGGCTGACAGCCACTTCCAAGGGTACCCGCCTCGACCCTGTGAGGCAGCACGTACCCCCTTTGAAATCAGGACATCAGGCCAGGAAAGTCTGTGTCTGGCCGAGAAATGACTGACAGTTTCAGGGTTTCAACTCAGATCTTCACTGCGAGTCCATGTTCATCATCTGACTACATACAGGGACTTTGCACACTTACTCCAATCCAGCCTTCCCTCCACTCGGACCAAGTTTCCCCTGCGCTCCTGTCCAGCCCCCTAACCTAGGTGCATGCCCGGGATCCCCCGTGTGGCAGGAATGAGTCGCATTTCTGAGATGGAAGGAATGCAGATAACCAGGCAAATGCTCTTGTTCAAAAGCACTAGGCGTACAGCAGGATCCTGCCCTGGAGTGGCCTCAAGGGTCCCTGGGTTCCTGAGAGTCCTGGGGCTGCGGGTGCCTCCACCGCTGTGCCCAAGTCCTTTGCAGGTCCCCAAAGAGAAGGAGGAGGTGACAAGACCAGCCTCATTGGGGAACACATGGGGTTTACTGTCCCTCTGAGACCCTGAATTGTTGCAACAGGGGCACCGTGTGGCCAGGGCTTATGTAAGTTAGAAAATGAGGAAGTTTCCTCCCCATGTGACATGTCACAACCCTGCCCCCACCTCCCTATCACCATGACAACCGCAGGGACACTTCCAGGGAAGACGGGAGCATTCAAGGCACATGTGACCCTTGTCCGCGGGGACCCCATCTGGTCCTTGTCATCACCTCCTTGTGGGCTCTGAGAGTCTGGGGCCTCTTTGCTGAAGGACACAAGAGGTTTCCAGATGGATCCACATCCTGGCGCCACCCGGGCCCTCCCCTGGTCTCCCTGATGAGAGCATGTGATGAAAACAAAATGAAGTGATGCTGGGCTGTGTGACTGAGGGGACCGGGGCTCTGAGAACCAAGCAGCCCTCTCCCAGGGACAAGAAGGTGCTGGCTGAGAGCAGCTGTAACCGAGTGAGACCTGGGAGAAAAGGATGCTGTCTGAAGGGTGGGCTCTAGACTTCCTTCCCCTCGAGCGGAGAGCCCAGAGCTGCTCCTGCCCTTCCTCGGGGCCAGCTGGTCTCCAAGGAGGGAGGTGGCAGGGGAGGTCCCAGGAGCTGAGGGCACAGGGCTCTGGACCTCCTCCCTCAGGGTCCCAGATGTGCTGGCATCTGGCCTCAGGCATTGTGGGCAGGGGTCTCACGCTGGTCTGGGGGCTCCATCCAGGTGAAGTCAGTTTCTGTCTGCAGCAGGGACCCAGGGAGTGACAGGGTCAAGTGTTCCTGGGGAGATGGGACACTGGGGTCAGACAGATCCCAAATGGGCACGGTCATGACACAGCACACTGACAGAGGGTAAGGGTTTGCAGCTCCAGGAGGACTTCCTGGAAGAGGAAATAACTCAGACACTTATAAAACCAGTAGTCCAGCAAAGCGCAGGGAGTTGGGAAGGGGAGCATCCAGGCTGAGGGATTAGCATAAGCAAAGATGGAGGGGGCCATGCAGCATGAGCTGGGTCGGGGGCTGTAGCTAGAACAGAGTTTGTTTTTTATTTATTTTGGCTGCGCTGGGTCTTCATTGCTGTGCACAGGTTTTCTCTAGTTGCTGAGAGCGGGGGGCTACCTTCTAGTTACTCTGCACTGCTTCTCATTGCAGCGGCTTCTCTTGTTGCAGAGCACGGGCTTGCTCTACGGCACTCTGGTTTCAGTAGTTGTGGCACGTGGGCAGCATGTGGAATCTTCCCACACCAGGGATTGAACCAGTGTCCCCTGCATCAGCAGATGGATTCTTAACCACTGGACCACCAGGGAAGTCCGTTAGCATGGAGTGTTGAGACAGGGGACAGAGAGAAGGCTGGAAGAGTGGGCAGAAGGCAGGTGATATCAGGTCAAGAGAGCCTTGTGGAAAAGCACTGGGATGCCATCAAAGCTATTGGAGAAGGAAATGGCAACCCACTCCAGTGTTCTTGCCTGGAGAATCCCAGGGACAGGGGAGCCTGGTGGGCTGCCGTCCATGGGGTCACACAGAGTCGGACACAACTAAAGCGACATAGCAGCAGTAGCAGCCATCAAAGCTAAGGGGTTGATGCAGTCAGATTCATTCACGCTTCACGTAGATCCCGTGGTCAGTGTGGCAGGCGAGTCAGGAGACCCCGTGGGGTCCTGGGGAAAGCTGGCAAGGTGATTCAGCAAAGAGGTCTTGGCAACAGAAGAAGGACCCCAGAAACGCTTAGGAGGCAAAGTTCTCAGGGCTTGAGGCTCAGTTTCCTTCAGCTCTGGCCTGAGCAGTTTCCAGAACCAAGGTGAGCTTCAGCCCGCAGGCGGCAGAAGAGTGGCAGTGAGGTGGTCCAGGGCGAGAGCAAGAGGAAGCCAATGCACTCAGAGCCCAAGGGCGAGAGAAGCCATTAAACCTGGTCTCTTATTTAAGAGCGTGTAAAACCTCTAATGATGGTTACAGGCTGCCCCGGAGGCCTGGCCTCCAGAAGCAGGGTGCCACGGTCAGCTGCAGGTAATAACAATTCCATTCACATACTGTAGTCTCAGGCCTAAGAGTCTGCTTTCATGTTCCAAAGACAGAAGATAAATGGCCCTTATCATTTTTATGTAGCGGCTGTCACCACCGGAGCTTCACGTCGAGTGCCCCAAGCTGCTTTTGTGCTTGTTCATTAGACACTTTAAGACCTTTCTCCAGGGAGAAGATGCCCCTTAGCTGAGAAATGACTCCTGGTTTAGCATAGTCCAAGTCCACAGGACTCATGCACTGTCGCTCCCCACCTCCAATTAGAACCGCTGGGTGAGCCTGAGCCCCGGAACCGGGGCTGGAGGGATGGCTTCCTGCCCCAGCCGAAGGGAAGCAACATCCTGCTTGGCAGGGCAGGGCAGCGGGCCTCTCTCACCAGATGACCAGGAGGGGCGCTGCAAGAGCAGGAGAGGAAGCGGTGCTGAGTGAGGTGAGGCCAGGCAGCCCGCCCGGATCTCACTGAGGATGCTCCGCTTATCCAGGCAGGATTGCCAGGCAACGGGGAGGAGTCTGTGGTCTAGAAAGAGAAGACACAGCCCCTCCACCAGCACCCTCCCCTCTGTTCTCCCAGGGGAGGCTGGGAGGGCTGGGGGCCTGCTCTTTGACGGGTGAGGGGATGGGGGGGGGGGGGCTTTAAATCCGCCTGAAACTGGGCGGCGTCTCTTTGGAAGTGAGCCTCATTGTTTGGAGACCTCTGTGAAGGTCAGGATGGAGCTGTAGCGCCACTGGCAAGCGCCAGACAGCTTAATCAGGACACAACCCAGTCTCTTCATTACAGACCTAGGTCCTAGGCCATCTTTCAAACTGATGAGAAACCTTGTTGGGACGTGTTGGGGTTTGTTTTTTTTTCCTTCATGTTTTATTACTTTCCCCCCAAGTATTCCCAGAATACAAATCTGTATGGGGAAGGGGCGTGGCTTAGTGCGCTGTCAGCTCCGCAGCCCAGCACTCGAACCCCAGCTCCCCTCTGGGGAGGCTGGGCCCCCCCAGGAACCAGCGCTGACCTGGTTGGGCGGGGCGAGGTCCCCTCAGGAGGCAGAACCGACATTCACACTTCTTTCTTACTCCTCGTCTGTCAAGTACCAAGCTTCAGCTCCATGGGTGACTAAAAATCCCACAAACGAACAGTTCATGTTCCACATGCTGCCTTCTGACAGCAAGAGAGTTGCAAAGACAGCAGCAAGGTTGTTTCAGAGTGGAGGGCTGGAAGTAGCCGGGGAGGTGGCTGGGAGGGGAGGGCCAGAGGGGAATCAGGAGGGGAAGGGGAGGTTCAGAATGGGGAGAGGAGGGCAGGCCCTGGCTGCTGGGCTGGGTGAGGCCTGGGGGTGGGTGGAACTTGCCCAGACAGATCCAGGATGGCCAGACCAGACTGCGCAGGGAGACAGAGGTCAAAGCAAGTTGCTGCCAGGGTGGGTGCCAGGCCCACAAGGACCAATCGTTTTGCATGAGGACACCCCTGTTTCACAGCCCCAGGGCCTCAGCAGGGAAACGGCCCATGCTGGTCTGCAGAAGGACCTACTGGGGGCCAGGCTGGACCTTCAGCTCCCTGGACCCTGTGGAGTGGGTATCAGGTCCTGACTCCTTTTTCTGGGAGACTGAGGGTGGTGAAGCAACTGGTCTCCTAACTAATGACAGAGAGAGAGACACGCAGCCTTGCACATGGCGGATATGAGGGGTCCACCCCATCAGCCCTCGACAACCCAGAACCCGGTGGGCGAGGCCTCACGGCAACCTTCTCATTTACAAAAGGGGAGAACTAGGCCCCCCCGACCCCAGCAGGAGGCATGCTGGAGGCTGGGCATGTGGGAGGGGGCCCCTTTGACGGCCCCCTAGCCCTGCCGCCCCCTCCCAGGCTCTCTGAGGGTGCAACCTGTTCCTGCCCCGGGCTGGGCACTGTGCTGGCGCCTGAGTCATGGGGATCATCTCCCAGCGTGAGAGCCGCCCTGGCACGTGGCCCCACCTGGAGGGAAGGGCGGCCTTGCTCCTGGGAGCCGAGTCACTCAGGGGACCTGGGAGTGAGCTCCAGGCTGCAGAGGCTCCCCCAGGCCCTGGAGGCGTCTCAGAGACCTCTGGAGGTGCTCTGCTCCCGAGGACATGGCCACGCAGCAAGGTCCCCACACGTCCAGCTCCCACGCCATCGGTTGCAGGAACCCTGAACAGAAAGCTGGGCTCTGACACAAGTCTGCTCAGTGTCTGAGTTGGTGTGACCCTGCCCTGTCCAAGGGTGGGTGGTGGTGCCCTGGGCTACACCCAGCTCTCTGTCAGCTGTCATCCCTTGGGCCCCCACCCCTCCCGACTCCAGGCAGCCCTAGAGCTGTGACCCTCCCCTTGCTGGGGGGACGGTGGGGCAGGGGGTGGCGGAGAACTCAGGCCGGGTCTCACCAGCTCAGGGTGAGGTGGTGCAGGAGGGCCTCCGAAGGGCCCCATGTCTCTTTCCCTGCGCTTCCCCAGCCCGGTCCAGTAGCTACCCCAGGATTCTCTTCCTCCCAGAGCCAGCTTCCAGCCAAAGCAGATGTCACAGCCAAGATTTCGTTTCTGAAATCGGCTCAGTTTCAACCCATTACTCCTCATTACTCTCCTGAACGACTCCTTCTTAGTCTTCTCCTCCTCCACGTTTGGTCCGTGCCCTTCAGAGGTTTGCAACAGGACTAATTTCTTGGCCCAGGGACAGGCCATCCATCTTCTTAATCTGACCTCATAAATCAGCCATCTGGGCCTCCTCAGGCACCCGTCCATGGCCCCCTCCACCCTTGGAGGCCTTTGGGCACCTCTCAGGGCAGCACCCACTGAGATCGCCAACCCCTCCAGGAGAGGGCCTGCTCCCCCAAAATGCCCAGCACCATCCTTCCTCCCCACCGTGCCCCCCACCACCACCAACGACAGGTCGGGGGCTCCCAGCTGCTCCAGCAGGACTCCCACCAGCAGCCCGGGCAGCTGCCTCTCCTGTCAGCAGACCCTTCTCCCGGAACAGGGACGTCTTAAGCTTGTTGGGATCAATTGCCCGTGTTGTTCCACTTAGTCCCCCTGCCAGGCCCTGACATCTTCACTGGAGGGGAGGAAACAAGGGCTTTCCAGGACTCTGGACCAATCCCTAAGGGACATGGCCTTGGGGTGGAGAATAAAGCAGGGTCTGGAGGGGGCGGGGCAGTTAGAAGCAGCCCAGAGTCTTTAGAAAAAGCCACAAGTAGCCCCCACCCACCCCACCCACCCCGCCGTCCCCGTAGCCCCTGGGGAGACCCGTGAGGGGCGGTAGGACCAGCGGAGTCCAGTGCCAGGCCCGGCGCACAGGGAGCCCTCAAGTAAGCTTGCTAAGGGGCAGAGGAGGTGTGGCAACTCTGGTAAATAGAAATGGTGTGTGTGTGTGTGTGTGGTGTATGCACTGTGTATATGTATGGGTTGTGTATGCGTGTCAGTGATTTCTTGGTGTGGACAAATCCCAAAGCCTGATGCTGAAGCTGAAGCTCCAATACTTTGCCACCTCATGCAAAGAACTGACTCATTTGAAAAGACCCTGATGCTGGGAAAGATTGAAGGTGGGAGGAGAAGGGGACAACAAAGGACGAGATGGTTGGATGGCATCACCGACTCGATGAACATGAGTTTGAGCAGGCTCTGGGAATTGGTGATGGACAGGGAGGCCTGGCATGCTGCAGTCCATGGGGTCTCAAAGAGACGGACACAACTGAGCGACTGAACTGAACTGTTCAGTCGCTAAGTTGTGTCTGACTCTTTTGCAACCCCATAGACTGTAGACTGACTGGCTCCTCTATCCATGGGATTTCTCAGGCAAGAATACTGGAGTGGGTTGCCATTTCTTTCTCCAGGGTATCTTCCCAACCCAGGGATCAAACCCAGTCTCCTGCATTGGCAGGCTGGGAAGACATCTTTGACTTGAACCCCCACTCAAAGACCCACTGGCCAAAAGATACACTTTAAGTTTATATAGTTAGTTGCTCAACTAAAATTGACTTAGCATCTGCTCTGTTCTGAGCAGGCAAATGATGAAAATGCAGCGGTAATAATAAAGATACAGTTCTGGTTTCGTGAGGTGTGTGTGCATGCTGGAAGGCTTCCTGGAGGAGGGGTGTTAACCTTGCAACAGACGGGAGAGATTTCGAATGATTAGATTAATGGTTCTAAAACTGGTCCAAGCCCAGGGGCACCTGGGAACTTTCAGAAATGTAGATTCTCTGGCTGAATCAGACACAGAAGATAAAGTGTCCTCCCAGTGTTTTTGAGACCCGCTGGGCTGGACCGCAGGAAAATCAGCATCAGGAAAGCAAATTCTGGAAATTCTTCCTTCTGGCCAAGACTTTGAGGCCTCAAAGCGTGTTCTGGGCTTCTGTCCAGGTGCTGAACCATCCTTCAGGTCTATAAAGTGTGCTCCTGGGTTCTGGGCAAAGCAGAGAATGCTATTCAAAAAATTTGATATTTAGTATTTTTCCAAAGAGCATGAAGATCGTCATCATGTGAAATACCAGAATCTCAGACATCTTATCTATTTTATCCCCCAAATTAGACAGTACTAAGATTGCTCAGGGCTTCCCAAGTGACTCAGCGGTAAAGAATCTGCCTGCCAGTGCAGAAGATGCAAGGGACGTGGGGTCAATCCTTGGGTCGGGAAGATCCCCTGGAGAAGGGAATGGCAACCCACTCCCATGGACAGAGGAGTCTGGCAGGCTACAGTCCGTGGGGTCCCAGAAGAGTCAGACACGACTTAGAGACTAAACAACAACAGGGTTGTTCTACAAAGTCAATGTACCTCCAGGCTTTCCCCACATGTGGACCATCTCCCTGCCCCCTGCTCTTGCCTCTGGGACCCCCTTCCATCCTTCCATCACCTTCCATTAGGAGTGGCTCTCGTAGGGGGTCTCTTGTCCCCTCTGGGCTTTGTCTGAAGATGTCTTCATCCTGTTCTTGTGAGACATGTTTACGTGATACAGATTCCAGTTGGACAATGAATTCACTTCTGTTTTAGTCTTTGATAATATTGATTTCCAGGCTCCTAGCCTCTCTCGCTGCCATTAAGGAGTCTGCCACTCACAGGTGGGTCATTTTCTCTTCTCTCAGCTTCTTGTAAGATTTCTTTGCTATTTTCCATCACTGTGATGGGTCCGTGTGTGGGTTTTAGGTTTGTTTGTTTTTTTTTTTTTAATCCCTTGCTTAGGATTTATTGTGCTCCCTGAACTGAAATTAATGTCTTTTATCAATTCTGGAAAATTCTCAGCCATCATCTCTTCGAATAACGACTGTCTCTCCTGTATTCGGTTGTCTCCCTCTGGCCCTCCGTGTAGCTGTGCATTATTTCTCATCCCAACCTCCTCTTCTTAGCCTATATCTCATATTTTCTGGCTTTTCCTCTGTCCTGCATTTGCGCATTTCTGCTCCATCTTCTAGTTCACTGATCCCCTCCTGAACTGGGTCTACATGCTGGTCCTCCCATCTGCGGAGTTTTGTGTTTCAGTTATTACGTTTTTCATTTCTAGAAGTTCTACCTGGCTCTTTTTCAATCTCTTGGATCACTTTTATAGTCTTTTTTTTCCCCTCCTTGTCTGTATTCTCAATTCTTTCTTGAAACATTTTTAACTTATTTTTATTCTAGTTCTGATCACTCAAACATCTGAAATCTTTTGATCTAGTTTTGCATGCGTGGTTTCTGCTGACTCTGACTCATCATGGATTGTTTTCTCATGTGTTTTGCAATTTGAGATTGTACCCAAATGATATTCTGTAGGAACCCCCAAGGACCTAGAATTCATGGGTGTGCTCTGGCCATGTGCCCCAGGTCTATCCACCCAACACCACTTTAGGTTAATTTCTGGGCTTGGGGTTTTCTGGACCACTGATCTCACAAATTGGAGCCCCAATTGCTAGTGAAGATCAGCCTAAATTGACATGTTCTCAGGAAGGAATCTTTTTATCTTCATTCATTGTAGGGCCCCGGACACATGAATATCCTTGCTCTCTTTCTTTGCTAAAAGTTTGGTTTTTACAGCCCAACCTTATGCTGAGTGTACTGCCTTGGAGGGTCCCAGCTTGAGATACAGATCTCACTTCACATTCCCAAGCTCCCACAAGCTCTAGATAAGACAATGTCTTGTGGGTTAGTTGCTAAGTTGTGTCACTTTTGTGACCCCATGGACTGCAGCCCACCAGAGTCATCTGTCCATGGGATTTCCCAGGCAAGAGTGCTGGAGTGGCTTGCCATTTTCCTTCTCCAGGGGATCTTCCTGACCCAGGGATTGAACCCGCATCTCCTGCTTGGCAAGTGGGTTCTTTACCACCGAGCCACCTGGGAGGCCCCAAAGATAACGTGTGCATTGCAGTTAAAACCCAGTTCTAGGCTCCTGTTAGCAAATGCCTCAAGGCAGTGTTTGCTTCTAGTTCCAGTATCAGTTCCCACATCATTACTGGCTCTTAGGAATTTCCCTTACTTTCTTGCAAACTTAGCTATGCATTGAGTAAAGAAGTTTGTAATAACTGAACCTACGTTTTTAGGTGTTTTTGTAGCAAGAGTGTCCCTCAACCCCCAGAGGATCTGCCTATAGCAGAACAAATACTTGTTCACCAAACCATCTCTTCTTCCTTTGGGGCTCACACCTAGACCGCAGCCCTAGCTACCCTCAACCCTTGCAGCTAAGCATGTAGCATGTCCAGTGGAACTCTTCCCAGATCAGGATTGTGAAAACCTCCCACACGATCCACAGGGAAAGATGGCAGAGTGACAAGACAGATGAGCCTGCATCCTTAATCACTGCTTGAAGGAGCACTGCCTGCCATTTCAAACGTTAGATGAATAAGAAAAAAAGCCCCTGGGACTTAACCTGTGACAGCAGCTTGTGTTCTTTAGGCTACTGGTCCACCATTTGTCAGAATTAAAGTCTCACGTAGAATTGTCCTGTAGTTTAGTATTAATCTCACGAGGCAGCAGTGAGCAAGGGTGTGAAGCAAGATCTTAACTACCTGCCTGGGAATTGAACCTGGGTAGCCTGGATGAAGGGCTTCCCTGGTGGCTGAGGTAGTAAAGAATCTGCCTGCAATGTGGGAGACCTGGGTTCAATCTCGGGGTTGGGCAGATCCCCCGCAGGAGGGCATGGCAACCCACCGCAGCATTCTTGCCTGGAGAATCCCTATGGACAGAGGAACCTGGTGGGCTACCATCCATGGGGTAACAAAGAGTCAGACATGACTGAGTGACTAAGCTGGATGAGAACCAGAAATCCTAGCCACCAGACCAGCAAGGGCTAGAGGCTGGAAGATATTTTTCCCTGGATCTTTGCTCCCAGTGAAAAATGCATTTATTACGAAGGCAGAAACTACAAATGCAGGCACCGAGTTTATTATTAGAGACAAAGTACAGCAAGTGGAGGAGCGCACAGAGAAACAGCTTATTAAATGAGATAGAAGCAAGGCCGGGATGCACACCCGGACGGGAAGGGCGTGGGTGTGCCCCAGTGAGGAAGAAGGCAGTAAAGAGGTGGCTAAGTCAGTTATATAGGTCAGTTCTTCGGGGCCTTTGTCTTCCTTCAGGCCAATTATCTGATTTTTTTTTCCACACCTGACCTACCCTGAGACCCTCCCCTGGGTGTGCACGTACCCCTCAGCTAAGATGAATCTCGAAGTGAAGTCTTCTGGGAGGAGCAAGCCTCATATGACCTGGCATTATCCCTTGACTTTTGACCCACAAGGAGCCTTTGTGTGCATATGTAGTGTCTCCCTTGTCCCCAAAGAGGTGGGGAGCCGAGATCCCTTAATCCTTTACTCAAACAGAGTTTTGCCCCTCTTTGTCCTTGCCATGGCTATTACCTTAAGATGTTTACAAGAGAGAAACACTGGCTTTTTACCCTATTTCTTTTATTACTTTCATTTCAGAGGGCAAAAAAGAACCTGTTTGTAAATGCCTTAACTGGAACCCACCTATCTCTTGTCTCAGGAAATGTTAACAGTTCTAAGTATCCAGCCTGAAGCCCACTGCTCTGTGGCCCGTGAAATGCAAACAGGAGGCCAGTTGTAAACATCTAGCCTGGGGCCCATCTATCTCCTAACTCAAACCTGTACAATCTTTTCAGGCCTTAGGGGCTTCAAGTGTGTGTATTCAAGGGGTTCCCAGGATGCAAGACCATGGCTCACAGAGCCTGAGTGGCTTACTGGAGTTGCAAGTGGGATATTGGTTTGAGAAAGATGCCCCTTCTCTGCCTTGTCACCATTCTATGCCAGGCCTGCACTGGCCGCTAGGTCCCCAGGCCATGCAGGTGAGGCCAGCTCTTGAGGAGCTCCTGTGTACTGGGGACACAGATGCAGACATAGGCAAGCCTGGGATGAGAAGATAATGGTGGTCGTGGGTTGTAGTGGAGTGATGACTCAGGTGATGACCCACTCAGACCGAGGGTCAGGGCGTGGCTGGGAAGTACCAGGTTGCCAGCTCCAAGCTTCAGGTCCCTGGAGACAGAATCAGGCAGGCCCTGCTCTGTTCCCTGCAGGCGAGATTCCAGAGGGCAGCCCGGCCCGCCTGGCAGGGAGGGGCCCGGGCATGCTCTGGAGGTGGGCATGTGGCCCAGAGCTGGCAGGACGTTGAGGCTGCCTCATGCAGAAAAACCTCATCTCCACAGTCCTTAATGACACCTTGCTTGGTCTCTGGAGTCCTCAGCTCACCCACTGTGCGTGCATGTCTTCAAGAGGCCACAAACCTGTGTTCATTGACCACTTCTGCAGGGATGAGGGCCACCACTGGGCATTGGTGACATTGTAGGGATACAGTTGTTAGGGGAACATTGATTGAAACTGCCCACCCTGGCCAGGCACCATGGTAACCATTTTCGTGAGGTCCTGGCAAGGAACAGGTAACTAATAAGCCACCACCAACCGGAAGAGTTCAGGAAAGGCCAAAAGGAGGTGCCATGTGTCCTGCCATCTCCCAGAATCCTTCTCGCTGGAATCCATCTTGGCTGAGCAACACGTGCACCACCAGGAAGGAGCCTGAGTCAGAATGATTGGCCAAAGACAACCCAGAAAAAGAAATCCCATCACCATAAAACCCAAGACTTGGAGCCACGTGGCCGAGCAGTCCTCCTGGGTTCCTTTATCCTCCTGCTCTCCCGCCGGGCACCCCTTCCCAATAAAGTCAGCTTCTGTGTCTCCTCAGACAATTCATTTCTGAGTGTTAGACAAGAGCCCCCTTTTGGGACCTGGAAGGGGTCCCCCTTCCTGCAACACAGAGACACATCAGGCCAGAGAATGGGCTTCTGGATCCCCGCCCCCCCGTCAGTGGCTCACAGCCTATAGGACAAGGAAGGGCCCCCTGCTGGGAACTGACCACGTCTCCTCCTCTGCCCCCTCCAACTCTGGTAACAGCGCTGTCCACAGCCCCCCTACCTCCCACCCACAAGATCACACGTGTGGTAAGTGGTCCCTACTAGCAAAGGTGTGAGTTAGAATGACCCAGTTGTGATGTCGCTTTTATGTGTCAACCTGGCTGGGCTGTGGTGCTCAGCTGCTTAGTCAAGCGCTGTGTAGACGTAGCTCTGAGGGTAATTTGTGGGTGTGATAACATTTACGATCAGTTGACCTTGAGTAAAGGAGATGGCTCTCCATGAGGTGGGTAGGCCTCATCGAATGGGTAAAAGGCCTTAAGAGCAAAAACAGAGGCTTTCCAGAGAAAAGGGGACTCTGCTTCCAGACTGGAACACGAAAGTTCTGCCTGAGTTCCCAGCCTGCCTAGGATTTGCCAGCCTCCAGTCATGCAAGCTGATCTCTTCAAATAAGTCTCTCAATTCCCTTCTCTCTCTTTCCCTCTCAATTGCCTCTCAGCCTCCTCAACCAAACCACAGTCTCAAGAGCTTCCTGTGGACCACACACAGAGGGGTGGCCCCTGTCTTTCCATTCCTGGTGCCCTTGCAAGGAATTCAGACTCATGTAGGACGCCAACCCTCACGCATTGCAGACCCCAGCCAGAGGGTTGGCAAAGGTGGCCCAGCTTGGAAAAAGCCTTTGAGGGACAGGCTGAGCGTTCTGCACTTTTCTCTGGAATGTTGTTCCCACCCCACCTCAACCTGAGCCTGACTCCCACCCACCCAAAATAAAATGTCTGAGTGCATTCCACACCCTGGGGAGCTGCCGGAATGGGACAAGATCACGGCCAGGGTAGCCCAGCCCAGCCTAGCTCCCGGAAGAGCTCAGTGGACAGAGGAGACCCGCACAGCCATCTGGGGAAATGGACAGTCACTGGGCCGCACTTGCCCAGCACTCACTTCACGGCCACAGGGAGCCGAGGGTTTTGGGAGACAAAGTGCCACTTAAAAGCCCATCGTCTCCTACCGCCCTCCTGCCCTGAGCTCCATAGATCATAAATTCCAGAGGGCAGAGGGGGGCTCATGCTGGGGTCAGAGGTCACAACCCAGCTCCGTCCGTTGCTGCAGATGGAGGCCCCCAGAGAATAAGGTGCAAAGGGTGATATCAGCCCCAGGCATCCTTGTCAACCCCCGACATTTCCTGGGCCAGCCCTCTGACCTTGACAGGGACTATTTTGGCCACTGCCCTGCGCTCCAGAGAAAAGTAACCCTCCTCTGCCCCTTCTTCCTCTGGTTATCCCACCGTGGAGTAGAGCCTCTGGGTGTTTAGGGTTAAAGAGCAGAGGGAAAGCTGTGAACACAGACGATATTAAGGAAACTCAGAAGCCTGCAGACTACTGGAAAGGGTAGTTCATTTTCACTTGCATCTTAAACCCCGTGGAGCCAACTGGGAATAGCACAGACCTCAGTGTCAACTACGGGCTTCCCAGGTGATTCAACGGTAAAGAATCTTGCCTGCCCATGCAGGAGACGAAAGAGATGCAGGTTTGATCCCTGGATCAGAAAGATACCTTGGAATAGGAAATGGCAACCCACTCCAGTATTCTTGCCTGGAAAATCCCACGGACAGAGGAGCCTGGCGGGCTGCCGTCCACGGGGTCGCGAAGAGTCGGACACGACTGGGCTCAGCACAGCAGCAGCAGTGTCAGCCGAGTCGGGACTGGAAATCTCGGCCCTGCCTTTGAGTGGTGGAGGGCCCTGGGCGTCACCTCACCACTCTGAGACTCCATCTCCTTGTCCCACAGATATGGGAATAACAGCATCCCCTTCACCAAGTGGCCATGAGGGTGAAGGACCACACTGGAAGTGCTTAGCCGGCATCTGGCGCTCTATGCCCAGAGCTCCCAACCCCTCTTCTCATCCCTCCTTCTGTCCCTGCCTGAGAAGCTTGTGGGGACACAGGACGTGTAACGACTAATATGATTCCGGGGGGGGGGGGATGGGAGGGTCAGAGAAGACGACGTGAATGACAGGGAGGGATTTCAGGTGGGGAGGAGGGTCTCAAAGGCGTTTTAGGGGCGTTTTCTGTGCCCCTGGATACACTTTAGAAGCAGAGGCATGGGACTTCCCTGGTGGTTCAGTGGTTAAGAACCCGCCTTGCAATGCAGGCGATGTGGGTTCCATCCCTGTTTGGGGGACTAAGATCCCATGTGTCACAGGGCAACTAAGCCCGTACCCGGCAACTAGAGAGAAGCCCTCGCTCTGCAATAAAGATCCCACATGATGCAAGACCCTACAGAGACAATAAAATTAAAAAAAAAAAAAAAAGAAGAAGTAGGGGCTTGGATGGAGGAGATGAAGGCTTCCTCTCAGGCCAGGGCTACAGATGGACTGAGCAGCCTCCTTCTCCGTGAAGGGAAGGACGGGGGTGAGGGCCCTGTGGAGTCCCAAGGCCGCGAGGCATCATCATCTCTACAGCAAGTCACGTTCCTGAGGAATCGGACCACACAGGAGTGAGGCTCCAGAAACCCCTGGCCAGGCATGAGAGCCGCAGAAGAGAGGAGGCCAGCCTCTAAGAGAGGATGTGTCTCCCTGTCCAGAACCACCTACTGTGCGCCGCCCTTACTGTGCGCCTTCCTTCTGCCCATGGAGGAAGCAGGACCACAGGGGCGGAGGGTCTTACCGTGCATTCCACAAGCTTCTTGTGGCTGCAACATGAGCTGGTATGGAGCAGCCCTTGAGACACGTAGCTGCTGTTAAAGGGCTTCAAAGATTGGGAAACTGAAGCCCAGAAGGACGTGACACCCCTGGGCTGACACAGCTCAAGCCTTCTGAGGACTCGGACCCAAGGAAACCCCCGCTCAGCAGCTTCTTTGCTACATAAACTTGATGGAAGGAATTCTCCTGTGCCTCGGTTTTCCTGTCTGTAAAAAATTAAAGACATCAAAGTATCCTGTGCCCTGGCCCTAAGGATGAAATGAAATAACTCATGTGAAAGAGCCTCATCAGATGCCTAACATAATAAACCTTGATTAAAATGACTGTCCAGACCACAGTGCTATTATTCTAATTTTCTCCCATTAAGCACTCTGTATTTGCTAAATGAGTGATTTTTTTAAACATTGTATTATGAAAGTTTCAAATACACAGCCAAGTGGAAAGAATTTGTAATGAACACCCAGATTCTATAACAGTAGAATTCTACCATTTACATTTCATAATACTTGCTTTATCAATATCCATCTATCAATCTGTCTTACTTTTTGATGCATTTCAAAGTAAATTGATGATGTCAGTCCAATTCCCCTTCAATGCTTCCTGGTTTACTGTTTGGGGAGGGGGGTGAAATTTACATACAGTGAAATGCACAAAACTTAAAAGTCGTTTGCATATAAACATGTAATACAAACCCATATCGGAATAAAGGATATGACTATCATCCCAGAGGGGCTTCCCAGGTGGCTCAGTGGTAAAGAATCTGCCTGCCAATGAAGGAGACACAGGAGACTTAGTTTGATCCCTGGGTTGAGAAGATCCCCTGGAGAAGGAAATGGCTACCCACTCCAGTATTCTTGCCTGGGAAATCCCATGAACAGAGGAGCCTGGCAGGCTACGGTCCATGGGGGTCACAGAGTTGGACACGACCCAGCAACTGAGCACACGTCATCCCAGAAAGTGTCCTCCCGCCTCTTTGCAGGCAGTCCTGCCCCTGCTTCCAGAAGGCAACCACTGTTCTGATTTGTTTCCACTACAGGTTAATCTTCCTGTTGTAGAATTTCACATGATGCAGAACAGGATTCATAACACAGGGCTGTGTGTACTTGTGTCAAATATCTGCGGCTGTATAACAAATTACTCCTAAACTGAGCAGCTTAAAACATCACCACCTAAGAGTTCACAGTTTCTTTGGGCTGGGAACCGGGATATGGCTAACTGGTGTAATCACTAAGCCGTGTTTCTTTTGCGACGCTATGGACTGTAGCCTGACAGGCTCTTCTGTCCATGAGATTTCCTGGGCAAGAATACTGGAGTGGGTTGCCATTTCCTCCTCCAGGGGATCTTCCCAACCCAGGAATCGAACCCACGTCTCCTGCATCACAGGTGGATTCTTTACTGCTGAGCCACCTGGGGAGCCCCCTGGCTTAACTGGACCCTCTGGCTTGGGGGTCCCTTAAGGCTGCCATCCACACACTGCCAGGGGCTGCAGTCTCTCATCTGCAGGCTTGGCTGAGGGAGGTCAGCTTCCCGGCTCATGGTGTGGTTGGGATCAGCACTTTGAGGGTTGCTGGACTCGGGGCCTCACCCCTGTGGATGCTGGTCTGAGGACTGCATCTTTCAATCCTTCATCACCTAGGCCTTGCATAGGGCAGCCCACAGTGTGGCAGTTCCCATCAGAGCAAGGAGGTAAGCGGGCCAGACAAGGCGAGGAAGATAGAAGTCAGAGATAGAAGACAGATTCTTGCCACTGGCTCTCGGAAGTGACATCCCATCACTTTTGCCATAGTCTAGCCATCAGAAGGAAGTCACTAGGTCCAGCCCACACGCTAGGGGTGGGGACTCTACAAGGGAATGGGTACCAGGAGGAAGGCTCACTGAGCACCATCTGACAAGCTGCCACCTTCCTTGGGTGAGACACCCAGGGCCTGTCCATCCCCTGCTGGGAACGGTCTTCCTGGATGCTCTCTCCCAATCTTCCTCTGGCTCTGGGAGGTAACCATGGTGATGGTGCCTGTGTCCCTTGTTGTGGTGGCCTCCTGGAGGGAAGATGCTCCTCTCTGTGGTTGTGGATGGCCTGGGCCTTGTCCCAAATCCAGCTGGGACTCTGAGTTCCTGATCTTTGCCTCTCCATCCTCTCAGGATGGAGTGTCTTGTGGGGAACACCCTTCCGGGTAGTATGTGATATGGGGTGCCCTGGAGTGGGGGTGAGGACCCCCCCCCAGTTCTTCATTTAGCTGACAAGTCCTGGTGGCATCTTTCCTCAGGGCCAGAGCTGGCCCTTTTCAGCACCAGCACAGCAGGCTGTCCCCTGATTTGCCCAAGCAGGGTGACTGTGGACCATGGTAACTTGGTGGGCAGGACAGGGACCCTGACCTGAGTGTCCTTCCCATCTCCCAAGACAGAGGAGGTGAGAGCACATTAGACAGGAACCGTGTGGGGAGGAAAGAGAATAGAATCAGGCTGGGGCTCTGACCCAGCCTCCAGCCCACCTGCAGACCTCCGCGCCCTCCCTACGGGGACTGAACACAGAGGGCCTAGGGTGGCCGCATGGCTGGTGACGTGCTTTCTGTTATTGCAAATATGCAGGGGAAATGGTCAGGACACCAATGGAGAGTCAGAGATGAAGGAAGATAAGACAGAGAGACAGAAGCGGATGGAGAGATGGACAGAGAGAGACAGACGTGGAGTGGGGCAGAGAGGGAGGGACAGCAGCAGAGGAGACTCGGAGGCCAGGAGGCCAATGCTGGCAGGCTGCAATGGGGTGAATGGGGGTGGCGGCGGCAGCACGAGGAGACCTTCCTTCCTGCGCCTGGCATCTTCCAGGGGAAACTCAAAAACCTCATCCTGAGGAGCTGACGTCTGGAGCCATCAACGGGTGGGGGCGCTCAGGGATCCCAGGCAGCCACTCAGGAGAAGATCAGACCAGATCCGACCTGGGAAAGTCAGTTACCTCCTCCCTCTGATAGGATTGGCAGATCAGCAAATAAGAATCTGACGTCCAGACAAACCACAGATAGGGCTTCAGCGTCAGTATGTCCCCAGTATGGTATGGGACATACACTAAAATTTATTCATGATTTATTCGATATTCAAATTTAACCGTGCGTCCTGGATTTGATCTGGCGGCCCGACTCTCTGAGGGGTGGCCAGTGCCTTTGCATGGCTGTCTACCTCTTGTCCTCCAGGCTCAAAGGACTCCCCTCCAGAGAGGTCTCCCCTGGCAGAAGGACCTTGCCCCCTCCCCTCAGTCACCCTCTGTCAGGGCCCCTGGTCCAGAGCAGTCCTGGCGCTTTCAGGTTCTGGAACAACCCCACTCACGTGTTTGCGTTTATTTTCTATCTCCCCATCTGAGACAGCAGGCTCCTGAACTCGGGGACCCATCAGCACTGTATCCCCAGCAACTGTCACCTGGTGCATAGTAGGTGCTCAGCAAACATCTACTGAAACACGCAAGCGCAGAGCCATCAGGAAGGGGAGTGAGAGAGTCGTGGGTGACGTGGGGACGCTGTGCGTACCCCACCCCTCCCACTGGTGACCTGTCCGCTCGCCCGTGAGTCTCCGAGCTGCCCCGGGGGACAGAGCCGTGGGGGCCCAGCCCGAATTCGGGGGCCTGCAGGTCCGCACCAGCCCAACGGGGCCCTCTGGCGGCCCCTCCCCACAGGACCAGTCTCCTATCCACTGATTCCCAGAGCAACCCTGTTACTATGACAACGGCAATCCGAGGTCACCGCGCAGGAAACTGGAGGACGCCTCCCTCCTGGAACGCTACCTCCGAGTCAGAATCTAATTTTCATTACAGCCATAATAGCGGTTTTGCATAATCGTCCATATATTAATACCTAACATGCCAGTGTTTATTTGGTTAAAATTCATGAATTCAGGTCTAAATAAAAAGTGCTTATGGGTGAAGTTTTTCATTCTCTTAAAATGTTCTTTTTTTTTTCTCTCTCAATCTCTCTCCTTGGCAGCAACTTGCCTTTAATCCCATTATTAACGCATAAGGGAGAGCAAAACAAAGCACGGCTCTGCTCTCTAGGGCCCGCAGTGGCCTCGGTGCTGAGAGGGCTGCTGCTCCGCAGGTATGGAAGGGGCCGGCGGGCCATGGTCACCACTGGCACCGCCCCCTTGTGTGACTTGGCACAGGTCATACCACCTCACTGGGCCTCAGTTTCCTCGGGGGAGAAATGAGGGAGGGGGTTAGCTGGGCACTAGGCTCTCGGTTGGGTGGAAGGACCATGGTTGCCATTGTTGGACTGGTGCCGTGTGATGGGGACTCAAGAGATAGACAGGACACGGGGATAAAGAGTTGGTGTGGAGGGAGAAGTGGAAGCTGGAGAGCAAAGCCATGGGCAGCTGGGAAGGCTTCCTGGAGGAAGTGGCATTCGGGTAAGCTGAAGTGGTAAGCAAGAGCCAGGGGAAGGGGAGAAAGGGAACAAGGGACACTAGGTGGGGGAGGGGCTGTTCTTACAGGACACAGGGGAAGAGGCGTGGGGTTGGCAGCACGTGGGTGGTCTGCAGAGTGACAGAGGCTGATGAGGCTTGGGAAGGAGGCAGAGACAGCCTGGGGGCTGGGAGGGAGCAGAGTTCCAGGAGGAGGGACAGTCACCTCCAAAGGGCCCTGCAAGGTGAGCCAAGGGGCCAAGGAATGTGCCCTGGGGGGTCAGCAGGGAAGATTGGGAGGTGGTGAGAAGGAGCTGGGTGGGGGAGCAGAAGGCAAGCAAGGGTGAGGTGGGCAGTCAGGCCAGGGGCCCCTGGTAGGGGAGGAGAGGAGTCTGGGGCCCAGGCTTCCAGAGAGAGATGGGTGTTGGGGGTCAGGCGTCTAGAGGTTTTAAACAGGTGGAGTCTGAAAAGCCCTGTGGAAGAGTCCAGCAGGCCTGCCTCTGGGGGCTGGGAGAGGAGGGGCTGGAGCAAGGCGTCTCCCCAGGGAGTCAGGGCTTGCTGGACGATTTGGCCATGAGAGCCGAGGCTGGGCAGCTGGACCAAGTCTCACGGGTAACGAGCGAGGCTCAGGCTGGGGCCTGGACGTACACTGGGACTCAGAGCCCTGCCTGCTCTGGGGAAGGCCTGCCCTGCCTGTTTCCTCATCTAAAAATGGGGGTCAGACCCCTCCCCAGGTGGAGGCAGGCCGGTCCAGGAGTGGGGGCGGGGCCTCATGCACCAATGTGTGTGCAGCAGCCCCCACCAGCCGTCGCCGCTCTCCCTGCCCCCATGCCTCATCTATGGTGAGGCAGACGCCCAGGCCTCGAAAGGGCTCCTGGTGAGACCCCCTCTGCCTCCCCCTCCTCAAGCAGGGAAGACCTAGTGCTCTGAGCAGCAAAGCCTGCGGCTGGAAGCGTCCACGTGGGCGCCATGCAGAGAGACCTGGAAGGCTGCAGTGATGTCTCTGTCCACACCACCACCACCCCACCCAGAGCCCCCCGGGGCCACCAGAAGGGGTCTCAGAGCAGATGGGAAAGCCGGGGTTACAGGCCTGTCTGTGGGGTGGCCCCAGGTCTTCCTGTTCTCTGCCGTTCTCTGAAGTGGACACCACTGGAGGTCACCCACGTTGTCCCCAGGTCCCTCTCCTGTCCAGGCCAAGCCCTAGTTGGCCCTCAAGTATAGAGAGCACACACCAAGGGGGTGGGGGGACTAGATAAGGCTGGTGGGGACCATGTAGGCCTCTAGCCACTGCTTGGCTGTTCCACTCCCACAGCTTGTAGACACCCAGGTGCTCAGCCTCTGGACCTCTCTGGGTCCCTGGTCTGATCTGAGGGGCAGTGATGAGAGCACCCTTCCCAGGGATGAGGCCGCACGCAGCTTAGCCGGAGGAGAGACAGCCCAGGTTTCTCTGCGTATCCAGCCTTCAGCCCCTCCTTCCAACAAGCACACAGTGGTTCTCCTTGACAGTTTCTCCCTTTCTTGCTCTCAGACCATGATGCCGGTGGGTCACCCCCATCCCTGGATCCCAGAGTTCAGACCTGGCCAATCAGAGCATGGCACGTACCCCAGTCAACCTATGAGAGTCCATGAACTTTGCCAGACTGTCAGGGAGAGACGCCCTCCTTCATCTGGGGCTGGGCAGATAGGCCCCAAGCCTGGGCTTCTGGTGGCCACTCAGAGAGGAGGGAGGTAAACTCAGAAGGAAGCAGAGACAAGAGATAGAGAGAGACTTCGTCCTAGCAACATAGTTGGAGCCCTTGATCCAACTGCATCTGAAGCTGACTCTACCTCTGGACTTGTTAGCTACTTGAGCCACTAAGTTACTTTCATCTTATTTCTCTCTTTTCTCCCTGCCTTCCTTTCCTCTCTTCCAGCTTTTTCTTTCAAACTCATTTGAGTTGGATTTTTGTCCTTTGTGAACTGTGGTGTTGGAAAAGACTCTTGAGAGTCCCTTGGACAGCAAGGAGATCCAACCAGTCCATCCTAAAGGAAATCAGTCCTGAATATTCATTGGAAGGACTGATGCTGAAGCTGAAGCTCCAATACTTTGGTCACCTGATGCGATGAACTGACTCATTGGAAAAGACCCTGATGCTGGGAACGATTGAAGGCAGGAGGAGAAGGGGACGACAGAGGATGAGATGTTGGATGGCATCACCGACTCCATGGACATGAGTTTGAGTAAGCTCCAGGAGTTGGTGATGGACAGGGAAGCCTGGCATGCTGCGGTTCATGGGGTCGCAAAGAGTCGGACACGACTGAGCGACTGAACTGAACTGAACTGAACCAAGAGTCCTGAAAATACCCACAGTATGACTTTAGGTAACAGTGCCAGGTAGGTAGATGACTTCTCTCTTGTTACTCTCTCACCCAAGTCCAGCGTCTTCACTAAAGAGCCAGGTTCTGCTTCCTCCCCAGCCCAGCAGCCCCCAACCCACGCCCAAACCAGGAGAGAAACTTCCATCGGTGTCTCTAGGTCCCAGACACCCCAGGCCCCGCAGCCTGGGCATAATAAACACATCACCACCACCACGCCCACCCACCCCCCCAGCGGGAAACCCCCCAGTTCAACACCCATGCCACTAGGGAAAGAACAGCCCAGACACACAGAACAATTCTGAAATAGGCTTCGGGTTTTATTCAAAACAACGCTGGTGGCGGCTGCCACTTGCTTGCTCTACCCCAGGCCGTCTGGGCCAGTAGGTACCAGCGCCATCAGCAACTAGGAGGGAAGTGTATTCACACCATAGAAACTGTACAGCGACTGGGAGTGCGGTAGTCACGGCAGCAGGGCTGGGTGGAGGGCTTCCAGGAGGAGGCAGCCTCTGTCTCCTCCTCAAACCCTGGCTCAGCCCAGGCTCCGCCAGGAACACTGATTATTGCACAAAGACAAAAAAGAGTATGTGTATCTGGGCTAAACAGCGGTTTCTAAGACCCCAAGCCCTTACACAGCGCAGCAAAGGGGGCCAGAGGTGGCCCTGGAAACAGAAAGCTCCAGTGGGAAGATTTGTGGGGGGAAGACAGGCAGACAGGCTGATACTGTGCACATTTGGTCCACTTTTAGGGGGCTGCCTGGTGCAGGAGAAGGCCTGGCAGGAGACAGGAAAAGGGTTTGGCCAGGGCAGGCCATGTCCCATCTGGTCTTGGGTCCCTTTGTATAGGTGTTGAGGTGCATGCCAGCCACCATCCTGCAGAGATCTGCAAACACACAGCTTGGGGTGTCCAGCACCAGGGTCCCCACTCTCCTCAGGGCCAGGCCACGTGGGTTAGGGTAGGTTTGTGCTTTTGTGATAGACAGGCCGCAGGATCGGAGAGGGCAAAGGGGCTAATCACCCAACCCTTAGCCATTTGGGCTTCTCCTGGCCAGCCAACCACAGCTTCCCTGGTCCCCTATCACCTGTAACTCCCAGGAACAGGACCAAGTGCCTGGGTTCAGCATTTGAGGCCCTCCAGGAACAAGCCCATCTCTCACGACTCCCTCGGGCAAAGCTTCTATCTTCTGTGTTCAGCTCTGAGACACATCCCGCTCTGACCAGATCTCCCACCATCACTCAGGTGACGGCTGGATCACTCTTCCCACGTGTCTGCTTGTTCTGAGGTCACACAGATCCCAGTAAAAGGATGGCTTTATGTCAGACACAGCCAAGATGTGTTCCCTGCCCAGCCCCTGATAACCTGGGGACATCAGGAAAGTCAGTTCCCTGGTCTGCGCGTGGAGCAGCAGTGCGCGCGGCTCAGGGCCTCCCGACAACACCTGAGCCCAGAAAACGGGAGCTGCTGACCGGAGTCAGACGCCATCCCCTGAACCCCACCCACCCTCCACACGGGCCTCCCAGGCCCCACTAGCCATCCTCCAGCCCCTGGCACACACGTCCCTCCAGGAACACGCTGTCGGGCACAGCTACTGTGTGTGCGGCCTCCCCTCCACCTCGATCGCTGGGGCCAGCGTGGCTCACGGAGGGAGGGTGAGGCACAGCCCAGCAGGCTACCCGCGCCCTCTTTTTCCCCAGACAAGCAAGCACCCCCGTGATGAAACCACCAGCATGGCCAGGGCAGCCAGTGCAAGGCTCTCTGGAGCAAGCAGCTCAGGACTAGGGCCCAGCCTCCGCCTCCAGCCAATGGGCCCCTGGGGGGCAGGAGGGGACATGACCCCAGGCCCAGCCAACCCCTCCCCTGGAAGCTGCCACCTGAGAGAGTGCAGAGCGTGTAGGTACCGCCTTGTGTGGCCTCACAGCGACCCCTCAAAGAGGACTGCCCACCATCACACTTTCAGGTGAGGAGAGGGAGGCTCCAGAGGCTCAGGGGCAAGTCCAGGACTGACCACCAAGATGGCCCAACTCCCCCACTGCCAGCAGAGAGGTCTGCAGCCCGGCTGTGACTTTCTGAATCCACCTGCTTTGAAACACAGGGTCCCTGTTTCACATTTCAGGTACTCGGGGGCTGGCCGCCCACAGCGCCCCCGCCTCTTTGCTCCCCGGGTTCTGAGGGTCCTGGGGTGGCCCCTTCACCCCCTGGGGTGGACCTTGGCTTCCTCAGGTGTGAAGTGGACCAAACAACCCTTCCCCCTACCAGCTCTTGGGGAAAGGCTTTGCAGGCCACATTACCTCCTCCCTTTGCACGATGCCCAGACCCCAGGGGTCCCTCTGCCACCTAGAAGACCCAGAGCCTGTCAAGAAGACCCTTCTCCCGAACCCGTCTGCCCAGCCCAAAGCCAAACTCTTTAAGGTCAGGTTTGGGGAACAAGGTCAAGGGCCCCTCAGCGGGGCCAGCCGAAGCCTTTGAGAGGCTCTCACACTGGCCGAGGGCCTGGTTATTGCTGAAGGGCTGTGAGTCCCCAGCTTTCGGCATTTCCCACCCCACAACCTCTGCGTGTCTGCAGATCACTGCATCGCTATGACCCAGCCTTCTTCCTCAAAATGACTTCAAGTCCATTCACTGCTCAAAACCCAGCCCTGATCTGAGCACTATGTCTGTGATGTCATGGGTCCAATGTACTGGGTTTTTTTTTTCTAATAAGTACTGAAATAAATGCACAACTATTCAAATAAATACCCATCTGATAAATCTAAGACTATTCAAATAAATACCCGTCTGGGAACCCATTTGAGAAGTATTGCAGCTTTGGGAAAGCTGGGAAGGGGAATAAAACAGAGACTCAGAGGCAGGCAGCAGGGAGAGAGGATGTGGGGATGTGGGTCTCCAGGTGCCAGGCGGGCGTGGGAAGGTGTAGGGCCCAGGGCTGATCCCAGGGCCCAGGCAGCTACCCCCACCCCTACTTAGGGTCCTGTCAGATCTATTTTACCCTGAACTCCATGGAGGATGGGGGCAGGGAGCAGAGTTGGTCAGGGGACAGGGAGTGGAGGGGTGTGTACAACCTCCAGCAATAGCCGTGGCTCAGGGTCCACCCCGGGCTGGGGGTAAAAGGCAATAAGTAACCGGCCACTGATGGTCAGAACCCAGGAGCCCTGGGGGGCAGCACGACCAGCATAGACCAGGAGGGTTCCCTTGACCTCCAAACATCTCATCTGCTTAATTCCTCCACTGTCCCTCTCCTTCCTGCAGCCCTGCTGCTCTCAGCTCCTTGGGGGCAAAAGCCCCTGAAACCTCACCTAAATGTGAGGCCCCCCCACCCTGCCCAGTCGTGGAGCCACTTTCCACCCCCACCGCTGTCCTTAAAGTAATACCAGGACTCACCCCTGGTTTTTCTAAAGAAAGACATCTAACTGGTTGACTAAGAGAGTTTGTGTGCTCTGGGGCATCTATGAAGGACTGTCAGAACTAGACGGTCAGGAACAAGACAGACACCCCAACATGTAGAGGGGCGGGATCTTAGCAGCGTTTCTTCTTTAAAGGAAAAAAAAAATGCACCCTGAATTCCACCTCTTCTTCTGGGCCTGTCTCCCCGGCCACGGTGGGGACCCTCAGAGGCCTGAGAGCCCTCTCCAAGCCACTCTCAACCTGGGAGGGAGACACCAGAAATTCCAGCGGCCAGTACCCCGGAGTGGGCCCCCACCGGCTATGCTCAACTTTAGCACTTTCTGGAAGTCATAAGCTCTCGGTAGAAAAAATAAATATATATGTCTGTCTCTCTCTATGTATATGCATATGTATACACGTATACGCACGGGCAGGACCACCGTTGGGCCCTTCTGAGCCTCGGCTACCGGGCGGACGTGGGGGGGCCTGCTCCTCCCGCCCCGACGGCGGCCCCCCGGCGCGGCGCCCAGGTCCAGGTGGTGGACTGGACGAAGTATTGCTGTCTGCCCCTGGCTCCTGAGGTAAAGAAGTGAAACGGGGCGGGCGGGCGGCGGCCCTCATCTCCTCCCCTGGCTCGCGGCGTCCCCGGACGGCGGCTCCCCCAGCGGCGGCGGCGGCGGCGGCGGGGGCTGTGGCTCGGGCGCCTCGGGGTCCCGGGGAGCGGCCGGCTCGGCCGGGCGCGGCGGGTCCTTGCAGCGATCGGCGGCGGCCCAGGAGGGGCTGCGGGCCAGGCCGCGGGGCCCAGGGGCGGCGGCGGCGCGGGGGCGGCCGGGCCCGGCGGCCAGGCTGCTGGCGCTGCTGAACCGGCGCGCGGGCGGGAGGCCGGGCGGCGGGGGCGGCGGCCCGAAGAGGGAGGTGAGCGAGAGGCTGCTGAGGGTCTCCGAGTGCTCGCTGCCCGCGCCCCCGCAGCCCCCGCCGGCCCGGCCGCCCGCGCCCTCCTCGTCCGAGGGGTCCATGGAGTCGTGCCGCGTGCAGCCCGGGCTGGTGGAGCCCCCGCTGCTGTGGCTGCGCTGGTGCGCCCGCAGCCCGCGCAGGCTGAACGTGCCCCGGCCCCGCGGGCTCGGGCGGCGGCGCGCAGCGGGCGACGGGCCGGCGCGGGGCCCCGGGACGGAAGCGGGCAGCCCCAGCCCTCGCCGCGGGCTGTCGCTCAGGGTCAGGCTGTCCTCCAGCGTGGTCTGCAGGCTGCCCGCCGAGCTGCTGCGGCTGACCTCCAGCGACGTGTCGCTCCCCGTGGCCTGCGGGGAGGGCCACAGGGGATGGGGGTGCTGCCCGGTGTTCCCCTCCCCCGATGGGCACCCCTCCAAGCCCCTCCGACCCCTCAGGAACACACCGGGCCTGGCGAGGCTTTCCCGCTGTCTGAGCTGCAGGGTGGCCCTCCTGGTGGTCCCTGCAGTAGCCTGCGACTGGGCCCCACCCCACCCCACTGCCTGGCCCTCAGGGTGCCACCAGCGTCATCCTGCTTAGACCCCAGTCAGGCACCTAGCAGAGGGGGATCCAAGTTCACTGGGAGGAAAAGCTCTTGGGCCCCACCCCATTCCTCTTGACCTCCCTCCCCCCTTACTCGCCTGGCTCCTCCCACCCCACCCCGCACCCCCACCCCCACCTCTGGCTGGAAAGCTCTTCCCTGATACACCTGTGTCGCCACTCACAGCCCTCCCAGTCCCTCCACCTGAACTGTCAGCACCCCACTCCCCCGCCAGCTCCCTCCCCTCTCCCCCGCAGCATTCCTCCTGGCCCACATCACTGCCAAACAAACTATACTTTCCCTGCATTTATTCTGATCATCTCTCCTGGCACATCCCTGATACACACTAAACGGTAAACCCTCCCCTCCCTGGAAGGCAGGGATTTTTTCACCCTGCAGCCAGCTGTAGCCTGGCGGGTAGCTGGGGTCAACAGTCACTGGGCGAACAAGTAATTGCAAGAGCCCTGGGCTGACTATGCCTCTCACTGTGCCTCTCCCTGAGACCTGGTCCCCTCCCCCGCCCCCGCTGCCCCCCATCCACACCCCCTGACCAGGGATGTCAGGTCTGCAGACCCTTCTGCTCTGTGCCCTGAGGGGTGCCCAGGTGGTAGCCCTGGCCAATGCAATACAGGCGGCCCCACAGACCGAGACCTCCATTCCTAGCAATCACACGCCAACCCCTTCACCCCACCCCCACACCCTGCAATGACTCCCAACACCCCCCTCCTCCCTGTCCCCTCAAGCTAGAGCCCAGGTCTTCCTCCAGGGCCCCCAACCTGGGCACTCCCCACACTCTGCTGTCCCCAGATGCTCTAGGACCCAGCCCTGTCCACTTCATCAGCCTCTAGTGTCACCTCCTCCCTCCAGTCTCACCACTATGCCCCTCTTTCCCAAGTGTCCCTGGAACCACCCTGCCTGGTGCCTTTGGTTGGGCCTGTTCCCTCCTCCCTCACCTTGGATTTCAAGATCCCCCTCACATGTCCCCTGACAGGAGAGCTCTCAGAGCCAGGAGGGACCGTACCTGTCGAAGGAGGGTGCAGTTGACGCTCGGCGACCGCAGGGAGGCCCAGGAGCCCTGCAGGGCGATCTTGGGGAGGGTCCCGGCTCTGGCGCCCTTCTCCTGCCCTTCCTGGCTGGCGGCCACGGCAGGGTGGAAGAACTCCGCCGGCATGGGCAGGAGCGGGCTGGAGGCATCTGGGGAGAAGGGGCTCTGAGGCGCTGCTGGGGAGGGAGGAGAGGGACAGGGGAGCAGGCTCAGGCTGGCGGGCCCCTGAAGGTGGGCTGGCAGGAAGGGCCCCCTGACAAATTGGCTGTGACTCCACAGGCGAGCCTCCCTCTCTGAGCCTCAGAGTCCATTGTGAGAGCAAGAAACACTGAGCCTGCCTTGTGAGCCCTGGGAGGACGGGCACTGGGTGATGGCAGTTTCTGGAGCCAAACAGACCCAGGCTCAAGGCCCCCCAGGTTCCTTCCTCTTTAAATGGGGACCGGCTGCCCACCTCGAGGAGTGCAGACGTGGCTGTAAGAGCAAGAGGCAGCTATGGAGCTCAAGCCCCATGAACAGCAGCGCTCACTAAGACACTCACTCCCCAGTGACACCCTCAGGGCATGGCCAGGCCTGGGGGCCCCCCACCCAAGGACAGCACACAGGTGGGCACCACGCTGGACAGCAGAGCAGACAGAGTGCTGGGGATGGAGGGGGCAAAGAGAAGGTGAGGTGGAGATGAGGGCAGTTCTGCAGGTGGGGGGCAGCAACTTCTGCCCATGGTCCCCTCAGTGGCTTCCAGGATGAGGATGGAAGCTCGAATGTCCCCAGGTAAGGGGGATTCCTCATCTTTGTCATCTTATTTAAGGAAAAATGCTAATGAAAGGTTAGGTAAAGAAGATGGGACTTCATCTGATCAGAATGGCTCTTCGGTCCTGTGCCCTAACTTTTGATTCAGGAGGTCTGGGGTCTTGGCACCTCAGCCATCATATCCAGGCCAGAGGCCATCAGCTTTAGGAAAGTCCTTGAAAGAGTCACTCCACCTTTAGCTCCTGGAAGGTGCTCAAGGCCAAGCCTCCTCCCAGAAGAGTACGTGGGGTGGGCTCAGGATCTCAGGGCCCCTCTTCCGACGAGTTCATCTTTCTGCCCCCCTTCCCCAGCTGGGACTATGAAGCCAGATCCCATCACCTTCCAGAGAGACTGGAGGTGAAGGTGAACCTGTGATGGACCAGTCAATTGAGTCCTCTGTCCTCAAGCCCAGAGCCCAGCCACAAGCCCAAAGTGCAAACAGAGGACACTGAGGGTAGGGCTTTGTATGAAAGAGCTATTGAGGACCACAGGCATCTGCTGTTCAACATCACCTTGTATGACGATCTTGTGGGATAAACCCCTCTCAAATTCAGCTCTAGAAAAACGCTTCAATAATTAGGCAGCTTGCCTTCTGCTTGATGAGAGCTGTGTGTGCCAACCTGTTTCCTTTTTCACCACAGCTCCCAGGACACTCAGTATGAATCATCCATTAGCCCAGATTTTTGGTATAATTATGACCTCATCTCTCTGTATTATTTGGCTCCTGGTCTTTTGTCATTGTTCTATCAGGCCTGAGATTCCTATCTTTTATTGTCAATTAACCATCTGGTTCTTTCTGGACTCGATGTAATAGTCTAGGCAAAATTACTCAGGAAAAATCTCAGCCAGCTCCCTCTGAAGCCAACACCCGAGATCAGGGCCATGGGAGCTGGCGGGGCTCCCACTCTTACCTTGGCTGCTCTCGTGTTTCAGCCAGGACTGGACGGGGTTGAATGGGATGGCCTCCATCTCGCACAGGAAGTTCTCCGGACCCGATGAGACGGCCGTGTTGGGTAAGGGAAAGAAGCATTCGCCCAGGTCCCCTACCCGCATGGGCTCAGGCGGGTCAGGCTCGCCCTACAGGAAAAGGGAGGTAGAAGGGGCAGGATGGTGGAGGGGGGAACAGCCCACCATAGCTGCCTTCATGCCCCTGCTCTACACCCCTTTGCTTCACTGCTCTCACTGCCTGGGACGGCCTTCTCCTCCCCTCCTTCCCCTGGCCAGCAATAATCATCTTCCAAAACTTTCTGGAGGTAAAAGGACCCCACCTCCGGGAAGCCCTCTCTGATGTCCCAGGCAGGTAGCAATTTCCCCACTCATTCCCCTTGTGACCCTGAGACTCTTGAGGCTCTTCTTTGTCTCTGTAGCCAAGTGGTACAGACCCTGGCCAGCAAAAAGGCCAAGCCTAGGCTAGTGAAGGCACCAGAAGACAGACCAAGCAGCTTCAAAGCCTCCTTGTGAGCGTGGCCCTGGGCAGGTCCCTTTCCGTGGCTGAGCCTCAGTTTCCACATCCATAAATGAGAGAGGAACCACTCCTTCTGGCAACCAGCTCTCCTTCCTGGCACTCCCTGAGCCCTGCCCTTCTTCAACCCTGCAGCCCAAGGTTACCTCTGAACAGTATGTGTCTCAAAAGCTGCCTCTATGCCCCCTCCAAGGTAGATGAGCCCCCTATGAACTATTATTTGAGTCCTAATAAAACAGCACTCACCTAACACCCACCAGACCCTAGAAACTGTGCACCCCAACATCCTGTGTGGGAAAATAGTGCAGCGGTGCAGGAGATGCAGGAAGGGGCTGGGGGCCGCGGGGGACAAGGGCTGTCAGCTGTCAGAGGAGGACAGAAGGGGTCGGCAAGACCCACCCCCCATCCCCACCTTCCTGGAGCTGATGGAGGACAGCCCTGGGGGCGGTGGTGCCAAATCCAGGTTGTGCCAGGGGTCAGGGGGACAGAGACTCTCTTAGCGGAGGCCCACTGCGTACCCACCTTGGGCCGGGGGCTCTCGCACCTCCCCCAGCCTGGGCAAGCACGACTAGAATGCCTCGGAGCAATTAAGACCCCCGATGCAACTACTGGGACCACGCACAACAAGAGTCCGTGTGCCGCAACAAAAGACCACACACGATGCAGTGAAGACCCTGAATGCCACAGCTAAGACCCAAGTGTCCCACTCCTTGCGACCCCATGGACTGGAGCCCACCAGGCTCCTCCGTCCGTGGAATTCTCCAAGCAAGAATACTGGAGTGGGTTGCCATTTCCTTCTCCAGGGGATCGTCCCAACCTGGGGATTGAACCTGGGTCTCCCACATTGCAGGCAGACTCTTTACCATCTGAGTCACCAGGGAATCCAAATAAAGAAATATATACTTTAAAAAAGAAAAAAAAGAACGACTCTGCCTCAAGGTCACAAGCCCGGTGGCAGACCTCCCCTCCCTGAGTCTGCAGGATCAACAGAGCGGCCCTTCCAGCTCTCCTGGCCTCCCCTAGACTGACCACCTTGAGGGCAGAGGTTGGGGACCGTGCCCAGCTGTGCAACAGGACAAGCCACCTCACCTCTCAGAGCCCTCATGCCCTGGCCTGTGGAATGGAGTCACATCATCCCTAACGCACAGAGCTGGGGGACGGGCCCCCTGAGTGCAGACAGAAGGGCATGCAGTAGGTGCCTGCACCTGTTTAGACTCTCCAGCCTCCCCTGGTCCCCCTGTAAAGTGTGCCCACCAGGGACAACTCCCAGTGGAGCAAAAACATCCAAAGCTACAGTGAGTGGCCAGGGCCACTTGGATGCTGTGATTGGAGCTCTGGCTTGTTGCTGTGTGACTTCAGGTAAATCACTCCACCTCTCTGTCCCCAGCCCTCATCTGACCAACAGGAGATGAGGGCCCAGCATGCAGCAGGTACCACTTAAATGGTGCGCCAGGAAGGGGCAGTGTCCCAGCATGGCAGGCAGAGGCCAGGCTGCAAGTTCAGATCTGCCTGCCCAGGAGCCCACTGGGTGTTCACCTTGCCGTCCCTGGGGCCGACAGGGCAGGCTGCAGGGTCCTCCAGACTCAGGTCATCGCCAAGCAGGATGGACGAGGACCTGTCTGAGTTCAGGGAGAAGGCCTCCGTCTCGGCCAGCTGCACCTGCAGAGAGAGCGGGCCACCTCGGGTCACCCCTGGGGCAGGGGTCCTCCAGAGAGACACAGGGCAGTGGTCAGAGAGGGCAAGAGATCTGAGCACAGATGGCACGTCCATCCTGTGCAGGGACCTAGCCTGGGCTGGGAACGGGAGATGACCCGAGGATGTCACAGACGGCAGAGTGCCGGGTCTAAGCTGGGCCAGCGGGCAGGTGAGCTGCTGAGGGCTGTGAACCAAAGCTGGTCCACGCAGACCAAGTGCCCTTCAAGGCTTCTGGGTCTGACTCACCTGTAGCCCTGTGCAGGCTGCCCTCATGGGCTGGGGGTGCTTGTGAGCCCCTAGGACCTTGGGGAGTCTGAAGTCACCTCAGGCTAAAGGGGATCCCTGGGGGCTGGCCACTCCTAGGGAGGTGCTCAGGGCCCCACGTGGCTGGGGAGAGGGGACAGGGCCCTCCTGAGCCTGCACAAGACAGGCCCAAGGCCACAGATGCCCTGCGGTGCCCATCAGGGAAACCCCACCTGCAGAGGGCGGGGCTGAGCCCTGGAACCAGGACAGGGGCCCTGGGAAGAGGCTCCGGGGTGCTCAGGCCTTGAGCTCTGGGACGATGGTCCTGGGTGACCCCTTCACAGAAACACAGAAACCCCTTCACCCCGTCACAGAAAAGGCACACTGCACCAGAGGTGACGCCTGGGCTTCCTGCTGGCGCCCGCAGCTCACCACCATGGTGGGCAGCCGCCCTTTCTGAGCACCTGCTGTGTACAGGCTCAGAGCAGGGCCTCGCAGCTCCTGAGGCCACAGCACAGGCCTGGACCGAGCAGAGGATCAGGCCAGGCTGGGCTCAGGGAGGAGGCCTGTCCACCACAGCCCCCTGGGACCAGCCTTGATCTAGTAGGCCCTGGCGGGCTTCCACCCAGAGTGGCTCGCCCCTCAGGCTGGCCCTCCACCAGGACTGGAGCCACCCCCCAACCCCGAGGCCCCAGCTCCCTTGGGGGTGCTGCCATTACCTCCTGCTTGTCGTGGTGACATTTCTCGCAGCCGGCCGGCGAGGAGTAGTGGTAGAAGATGGACCCGGACAGGTTGTCGATGATGGTCAGCTCCCCCTCCAAGGAGTCCTTGATGATTAAAGAGACGCTGTCCAGCCACAGGTTCTCCTAGGCGGACGGGGACGGGGTGGGGACAGGTGGGATTATCGGCCGGCTCGGGATGGCTGGGTGGGCGGGTACGGGCTGCCTTCCTGGTTCTCCGCCCGTGGCCTGGGCCCGACCCCGCATCACAGGGTCGCCCCTGAAACGGAGCTGAGCAAGCGGGGCCCGGAATGACTGAGCTCTCTGCCCAAGCCCCCCCGCCAGCCCAGCTGCCCTCCCAGCCCTCGGCGACCCTGCTGTCCTCTCTGGGCCCCGCCCACCTGGGCTGGTGAGTAGCAGCTTCGGCGCAGGCGGCCCTCGGGGTCACCCTCGCTGGCCGCCCCTCCCGGCCCGTGGGCGGGCACGGACGCCCCCAGGGCACTGGCAGGTGGCCGCGGGCTGGGGCCCAGGCCGTGGGCCAGCTCCAGCTCCAGCTCGGCGTCCATCTCGGCGTCCTCCTGGGCCTCCTTGTTGCTGTCGTCCAGGTGCTTCATGAGCACGGCCACCACCACGTTGATGAGCACGAACTGGGCCGTGAGCACGAAGCTGACGAAGTACAGCGGTGACACGAACTGCAGGCTGCTCAGGCAGCTGCGCTCGTCGTGCGTGCAGTCCCGCAGTGTGTCCTGCACCGGGGACGGGGGAGAGAGGGATGCAGCAGGGAGCTAGCCATGAGGCCCGGGGGTCTGGGACACAGGCCTCATCTCTGTCCTCATGAGGCCCCTCTCCACCCAGCCCAGGCTGAACTGCAGGCCAGAGCCAGGGAACCGGTGCTGGGTGATGGACAGTGAAGCCCAAGCTAAGGAACAGTCTGTTTGGGGGGAGGGTGTCTCAGGCCTCCCCACCCTGCCGGGACCCTCCCTCCACTACCAGACCTGTTCCATAGCCCACCCCCCAGGCTGGCTTCAGCATCAGAACAGTGGTGTCTGGAGTCCCTGGGCTCGGGCCCCCAGCACCCCCTCTGGCCCCGGGCAGAGTCCTGTCCCCTAGATTCTGAGGTCTGATCCCAGCGCAGCATTCAGGGCGGACAGAAAACCCATTCTGGCCTCACGTCCACCTTGCTGTGCCCCAGGGCCGTGGGTGGTCCCCACGCGTCTCTGTGCCCTGCACACCCTCCGTGTGCAACAGGCCACTGGGCAGGCAGAATCCAGCCTGACTCTCCCTCCCCTGCCCACCACGTGTACCTTCATGATCCCGTTCCAGTTGTCGCCAGTGGAGACCTGGAAGAGCGTGAGAAAGGCCATGCCGAAATTCTCGAAGGTGGCGTGCCGGCTCATGCCCTCACAAGGGTTCTCGTCGTTGCAGACTGGAAGGAGAGTGGGGTCAGCCTGGCCCGCTGCAGAGTCCCCTGCAGGGCCTACCCTGTGCTGCTGCCTCTCAGCCTCATCTCAGACAACCTCAGAGGCGTGTGCGGACTGTGCACACCCACAGATGGAGAGACTGAGGCTCAGAGAGGGGGCACGCTGGTGGAGACTCAAACTCAGGTGAGCCTGGCTCCTTGCTCCACCCAGATATCAATTTCTGAGGGAGAAGCTGGGCTAAGGTAGGTAAGGGCTCATGCCCGGAGGAGCCCGGCTTGCTGGAGCTGGCCCTGTGCAGGGCTGCCTGGATGTGGGCTGCGTTGCCCTCAGTCTGGGCCCTCTCCACTCTGCCTACTGGGGTAGCACTGACTGGGGATGGGCACTGGCAGGTGGGACTGGAAGGGGCATCCCTGAGAGGTCAGACAGCTAGGGGGGCTCCAAGTGGGGGGTCCACTGCACAGGTATGGGAGTGCCCATGGACCCAGGCGAGCATCTCTCCAAAGCCTCTATTCACACTGGGAGGGGGATATGGATGGCAGAGGGTCACCCATCCAGCCCCCAAAGGCTCGCTGTGGGAACATTTCCCCATCACAGAGACCGTGGCATGACAGTCTGTTTGGGAGAGGGTGTCTCAGGCCTCCCCACCCTGCCGGGACCCTCCCTCCACTACCAGACCTGTTCCATAGCCCACCCCCCAGGCCGGCTTCAGCATCACGCACCCAGCTTCCCGAAGAGCTCCACTCCCAGGGCGGCGTAGATGAAGAAGAGCAGCATGAAGAGGAGGCCCAGGTTGCCCACCTGTGGGGACAGTGGGTGGGGCTGAGCAGGGTCCGAGGAGGGGGCACGGCAGGCTCCAGGCAAAGGGCCAGCCTAAGGGTCAGGGCAGGCTCTGCGTCCGTGTCAGCCACCCCCCGTCCCACCTCCTGGAGGGCCGGCTGGGTCCAGCACAGGGCACAAGACAATAATATAACACGTGTGAAGCCCTTACTGGTGGCCCCTATGGCTCAGTGGTAAAGAATCCGCCTGCAGTGCAGGAGCCACAGGAGACGCGGGTTCGATATCTGGGTCAGGGAGTTCCCCTGGTTAGGAGAAGGCAGCCCACTCCAGTACTCTTGCCTGGAGAATCCCATGGATCAAGGAGCCTGACGAGTTATAGTCCATGAGGTCGCAAAGAGTCAGACAGGACTGAAGTGACTGAGCATGACGCCCTTCCTATGAGCGGTCCGATTTCAAGCATTCCTTAGTCATGGCTGCACACAATGATCTACGGACTCTCTTTTACCCCCATTCTTCAGGTGATTAAACAGATATCCTGAGAGGTGAAGTCCTTGCCCAGGACCACATCGCTAATAGTGGTAGGACTGGGGTCAAGCCTAGTAGGCTGGCCCCAGGGTCTCTGCACACAGCTTCTACACCTGTGTATGGTCAGTACCATCCCACAGATGAATGGAGAGAGGGAGAAAAGGAAGTTACATCAATAATGCTACCTCCTTCATGAAGCCTGCCTGAATTCCTTCAGACAGACAGGGATTCAGTCTTACAGCGTGAGTCTAACTGGTGTATCCCTGTCACTGTCTCTGCCAGTCTGGGAAGTCCTGGAGAGCAGGGGCATGGCTGGAGTAATCCAGATCTGCTTCCTTGGGTCAGCACGAGCCCTGGCCCCAGAAAGGCATGAACATAGGAATCATGCAAGACTGGGCCCCCCAGAAACCTCCTGCAGACCCAGCCACCCCCCTCCCACAGCTCCAGTGGGAGAAAAATATTGCAGATTTCAAAGTCTATCTATAGGCCAGAGACCACCTTTAGCTCATGTTATGGGTAAGATAAGGCTCCAACATGTTCTTGCCCTAGAAAGGAAGTATCTCTGAGAACCCTCAGAAGACCTGCATGAATGGAATCTGAGGATGTTCGTGTTAATTGCTGAAAAGTAAACTGTGTTAATCACGGGCTCCTAATGTTTCTCTACTCCAGACAAGGGTTTCCTTCTGAGCTGCGCCACAATCACACCAACAGAGTCTAATTAAATGATGCTGGTTTATTAAAGAGACAAGCTCTCACTGAGCACCTCTGAGGCCAGGTGTGAGGCCCCAGCTGCTGGGGTCCAGCCCTGTGGACCCCTCCCAGACTGATCACCCAACTCCAGAGTCCAGCCACACAGAGAACAGATCCCATTTGCATATTCTGTTTTCTCTACCAGGAAGACCTTCTCTCTGCCTTTGCCTAGAAAATGCCTACTCCCCACCCCTCAATACCCGGATCAGGGGTCACCTCCTCTGAGAAGCCTTCCTTTAGGCCTCCTCTCTGGGTGCCTGAGATAAAGCTTGGAAGGAAAGGGCTGAGGTTTCGTTTTCATGTCACTTTACAAAGAACCAAAGAAATGTCCAGCATCAGCTAATAGATTTTGAGGGGTAAGTCCTCACCCCAATACCACATGGTTCCAGGCACACACATCTCTTAAAGTAGTTGTAATTACTATCCCATGTCTCCTACCTGAAGCTGGGACCTCTTAGGCATCTCCATGTGCCCCATGCCAACATAGGGTTAGGATGCCCAGGGGTCAGAACAAGGGGAAAGGGAGAGGGGAAAGGGCCAGGAGGCCAGGCAGTCAGGGGCACACACTTGCCACCCCATTCCTGTCCTTAGCAGACTCTCCCATGGTGCTGCTTATGAACCAGTGCTTTACAAGCTTTAACTATTTTAAGCCTCACAACAACCCTTTGAGATAAGATCTACTGCCACCACCACCCCTCGCCCCGATTTCACAGGCAAGAAAAATAAAGGCACCTCGTCCCCAGGCTCTCACAGGGCACTAGGCTTTGACCATAGGTTCCCTGGTGGCTCAGATGGTAAAGAATCTGCCTGCAACACAGAAGACCTGAATTTGATCCCTCGGTCGGGAAGATCCCCTGGAGAAGGGAATGACTACCCACTCCAGTATTCTTGCCTGGAGAATTCCATGGACACAGGAGCCTGGTGGGTTACAATCCATGGGGTTGCAAAGAGTCGGACACGACTGAGTGACTAACACTTTGACTCTCAGGGAGGCTTGAGTCTGGTCTCCAACCCATTTACTATCTGCCCAGAACTCACCCCCATCTCCCATGTGACAAATTCCTCCAAAGGAATTTCATGTTAGGAAAGACCACAGCTCTCTGAATGAAAGCCCTTGCTTTCCATCCAGACCGGCTGTCTGCTGTGTCACTTGCCCTTTGCAACGAGGCTGCCAGGAAGCTCCCACCAAACTTGAGAATGGAATTCAACATCCTCAGCCCAAGTGCCTGAGAGAATTTGCTTTCACTCTCCCTGGGCTGTTAATCTTTCATCCTCATCTTTAGCATGCTGTATCTGTGCCTTTTACCTTAGGACAGCTAAAGTTCCTTAAGACTAGATGAGTCATCGTGAATAAATGAATGTATATGAGGCTCACCTCAGAGCGAGGTGAGGCCTCACTGATGGGAGGGAGAAGAGGAGCCATCGGTAGCTGGGACAGCAGGGGAGGAGGAGCCTGGGACTGCAGAGCTCCCAGGAGGACAGAAGATGCACCCTTGTGGCCCTGACCTATCTCCCTTCCCCTCACCAATGGTGGGGGGCGCTTTCCTAACTTCCCAGGGTCCCCACCCCCAGGTCAGTGTCTCATGCTATCCCCTCCTAGAATGTCATACCTGTCACCTCTCTATCCACATCACCAGCTCTTACCAAGCCACCTACAAGGTCAAGCCGCCCTATAAGGTCAAGCCGCCCTATAAGGTCATGCTCGAAGTGCCTTATGCCTTCTCCGATTCCCCATGTGCGGGCCTCTCCCCACACTGCCCTGAGGCCTCTGTTGTTCCCCTAGACTCCCGAGGGCAGAATCTGGGTCCTCAGTGGCCAGCTCAAGGGCGGGGTACAGAGCAGGCAGGTGGGGGAGGGGTGGGGAGAGGGACCAAGTGCTCAGCCAAGAAAAGAAGGAAGAAGTAGATGGGAACCCGCCCATCTCTCACGCCCTGAGCTCACAATTGCTTCTCTGGAGGCAGGACTCTGCCTCGGCTCGGCTCCTGGCAGATCTGGAGAGAAGGGAAGTCACAGCCCGCGCCCCCCAGGGGGCCCAGCGTGACACCGATGATGGCCAGGTTGGGGGAGAGGCGGCTCTTACCTGGGGTAGAGCTTGCACCACGGTGTCCAGCAGGGCCCGCATTCCCGTGGCCATCTTCAAGAGCTTCAGCACTGTGGGCAACACCCAACCCGGCCCACTCAGCCCAGACCAGCGGGGACAGGCCTGTGCGTGTGTGTGCGTGTGAATGCAGTAGAGCGAGAAAGTGGAGGAGCGTGAACGAGATGCCGCACTACAATCCCCTGGGTGCAGATGAATGGGCGTGGTGCACAAAAACACGTCCCCCCAGGGTGGGTGTCGGTGTAAAAAAGCCCAAGAGAAGGAGGGCAGGCATAAGGGAGCAGTGGGATATCAAGTGTGTGAGTGGGCACGTAATTCACCGTGATGAGGCCACAATGTCCAGCGCGTGAGGGCCCCTGGGTCTCTCCCTTCCTCTCTGGCTGGAGAGGCCCCAGGGTGACTGCTGAGTTTCTCCACCGGATCCCTCACCACCTCGGAATCTGGGGGCACCGGGCGGGGCAGGTAGAAGGGTGAGGCCAGAGGCAGGAGGTGTTTTGAAACACGTATGAGGACAGCCTTGGGGCGAAAGGGAGGCTTCTGGGAGAAGAAAGAGGGTTTCAAGGACAGGGTGTCCCAGCCAGAGCTGGAGAAAGGCTGGTGAGGACCCAGTGTCTTCTTGGCTGCACTGGGGTCCTTTCAACCCCACCTGAGACTGGACCACACTGGGCAGGGTGTTATATGGAGGGGGCATGTCCAGCTGCAGTACAGAGCTGCCAGGACGAGGGCAAGTGTGGGCACACAGCATGGGGACGTCGAGTGTGTGTCAGGGACGGGCTCCTATTCCACCCGCTCAGCAGGCGGCCCATCCTGCCCCACCCGACCCTCACCCCGGGCGATGCGCAGGACCCGCATAATTCGGATGATAGTGGGGTTGATGGGCAGCGCCGCGTTGATCTCAATCTCCTCCAGCGTGATGCCCATGACCGACAGCAGCACGATGGCCAGGTCCAGTTGGTTCCACCTGTGCAGCCGAGCAGAGGAGGGCGGGAGTGAGATGCAGGGCGAGAAGCACTTGAGTTTAGACACACTCCAGCTGGGAGGAGTTTCCCAGCCCTCCACCCTCCTGCCATGGCCCTTGGGGATCCCTAATAGCCCCTCCAGATCCCAGTGGTTCCAGCTCCCTTGCTGCCCCCCAACCCCAACCCCACCACAGCCTCTATCCCTCAAGCAAGAGGCTGACCAGGCTAAAGGAACATCTGAGGAGGAATGGGTTCTGACTCCTAGGTCTGAATCTTGAGCCAGCTGCTCCCTCTGTGTGGCCTTGGGCTAGTCCATCAACCTCTCTGAGCTCCACTTGTTCCCTCTGAAAAGAAGGACTTGCATGAGGTACGCCCTGCTCTACCTGTGGGGTATGGAGGACCCATGAGAGGGGTTCAGCAGAATGCCCGGCACCCATCAGGGCTGAAGGCAGCACCTGGGGTCAATGGCCATCAGTCCTCGGACTCTCACTGGTTCCCCTCCTCCAGCTGCTCCAAGCTACCCCTGGGGTCAGGATAGCTTCCCCGGGGGTCAGGACTGCTTCTCTCTCCTGCAGTGCACTCTCCGCTGCCTCAGCCCAGCCCAGTTTTGCTCACCGGTCCTTGAAGAAGCGTCTCAGACCAAATGCCACCAGCTTCAGCACAGCCTCCAGCACAAAGACAGTGGTGAACATGTAGTTGCAGTACTTGAGGGCTGTCTCCAGAGACTGCAGGAGCAACAAAAAGAAGCATGATCCAGGCCCCATGACCTGTCCACCACCTTTACTCCAGTCAGAAGAATCTCTGCCTTGTAAAGGGAGAATTTACTCCATTCACACTTAATGCAGTGATGTACATATCTGCTTTTACTCTTCCCACCTTACTTAATGTGCACTATTTATTTTAGATTGCTGTTTCCTTTTCTTTATTTCTGCTGGTCTGGTCCAATCGCCACTCAGTGGAGGCAATATGGGGTAATGGTTAAGGTAGTGGTTAAGAACCAGGCCACTTATTAATCGATGTGAATTCAGACTCAGCACTTATTCCTTGTTTGAAGCCTTGGCAAGTCACTTGACCTCTCCAGGACTTAGTTTTCCAGTCTATGAATTGGATGATAATAGCACCCACCTCAGAATTAAATGAGGTAATAGTCCAAGATCAGACAGAATAAATACTTGGTTAATATGAACTTATTCCATTTCTTCATGTTAATTTAAAAGTTCTACCATTACGGCCGCATCCCATCAATGGCTGCCTGCACTCATTGTATTTCACTCCTACCATTTAAAATAACGCACCAATTCCTCATCTGGAGGCCCTGCTCTCCCCTCTTCCCCCAGTCCAGTAAGTCTTCCCAGAGACTCGCCCCTACATAACACACCCCTCATGTCCCTCATGAACACTGCCTGCAACCAGCTGGGGACTGGTCACCTCTCCTACCCCAGTTTTTGCCCTCAGAGGCCCTGCCCCTCTGCCAGGCTCCATATGCCCAGTAGCAGTGGAGCCAGGTGGCAAACCAAAGTTCTAGTCCCACCTCCACTCACTGGCTGAATGACTAGGGCAGTGTGTTTTATGTCTCTGAGCCTCGGTTTCTTTATCTACAAAATCTGGAGAAAGCCCACCACACACACACATTAAGGTTGCTGCAAGGATTGGAGAGTTAATATCTGTAGTGTGTCCTGCAAAGAGTCTCCGTGAACACACCACGGCTACTGTCACCCATGTTCAAGGCTGGACCCAAATGTCATCCCCCACCCCACTCCCACCCCATCCCACCCCACGCACCAGGACCTTGCCCTGGAAAGGAGTGACCTCTCCTCTCACTCATCCATCCTACCAGGCCCTGAGCTTCTTAAGCATAGGACCCCGTGCAGGACCTGCTCAGACCCTGGCCCGCCCATCCCTGGGGTGGGGTCCCACTGAGGACCCGACCCCACCACATGACCTCGGGCCAGGGGCCAGGCCAGGGCTCACCGTGGGCTGGTTGTAGTGCTCCAGGGACATGGTGACCACATTGAGGCAGATGATGAAGGTGATGAAGATGTCCAGGTAGTGGCTGGTGCACATGGAGTGGATGAGCAGCCTCGTGGGACAGTAGGTAGCGTAGTAGGGCAGCCGCTGGGCCTCTGCAGGGATGCAGGGTGGGTGGCACAGACCACAGAGGGTTGGAGCAGAGGTTGGGGCAGAGCACACAGAGGGAGAGGCAGATGGGAGGGAGGAGGTGACGGGGAGAGATCAGGTCCACCCCAGGCCCTGAGAGTCAGCTAGGTCCACCCCACCCAGCCAGGGCACCTCGAGGGAAAGGGGTTAGCACGTGAGGCAGGGTGGCAGAGAGGGATTGTCCTCTTTGTCCTGATTGTCCTCATCCACCCCAAGTGTGCCCATTCAGGGGCTCTGGGCCTGCTGGGGGCAGGATAGGGGTCCCACAGCTCAGGGCTGGGCATCCGGGCTCTGTCTCTGTCTGCTCTCTTCCTGGACTGAGCTGCCGGGCCTCATTTGGGCAGGCAGTGGGGTCACCATCAGACTCTGGATGGACACTGATGACAGAGGTCAGGTCAGGCAGATGCTGGGGAAGGGCAAGGCCAGGGGCACAGAGACCTCTGTTCCCTCTGGGTCCAGAGGCCCAGTGGCTGGGGTCAGGCCCGGGCCTCCTCAGAGCAGCAGGCAGAGGAGCCCTGGGGCCAGGGGGCCGTCCCCCTCCCCCACAGGTCACCCACTCACTCCGGCGCTTCTTTTCCAGCCGCCGCAGCCGCTTCTCCTCGCGCCGCCGTGCCTCCTCGGCCTCCTGGTGCTGCCGGCACTTGTGGAAGTTCTCCACCACGACGCCCACGAACATGTTGAGCACGAAGAAGCTGACGATGAGCAGGAAGGAGATGAAGTAGAGCAGCATCCAGGGGTTGTGGTTGGGCACGGGCTGCGGGGACCAGAAGGGGCTGAGGGAGGCTGGCCAGGCACCATGGGGCCCACTGCGGGGGGTGCCCTCCCTCGACGAGCCTCCGTGCAGGGCGGGCACTGGTAACAGCCTCCTGGGCAACTGGGAGATTTGAAGGTGGAGGTAGGAAGTGCCCACCCTGCCTGGCACAAGGATGGTGCTCAGCAAAGACAGTGCCCCCCTCCCTGCCCTCTGTCTTCTTTCTCTACCCACCATCTATTCATCCACCCGCTGACCTATTCATTCATCCACTCATTCATCCATTTACCCATCCATCACCCACTCATTCATCCATTTACCCATCCATCCATTCATTCATCCATTTACCCATCCATCCACTCATTCATCATTTACCCATCCATCCACTCATTCATCCATTTACCCATCCATCACCCACTCATTCATCCATTTACCCATCCATCACCCACTCATTCATCCATTTACCCACCCATCCACTTATTCATCCATGTGCTCATCATCCATCTATTCATCCAACCATTCATTCATTTATTCATTCATCTAGAAACAAACCAGGAAACAAAGCAGCCAGCAGAGGAGTGATTACAGCCCTGATGGGGGGTGTGTGTGTGTTTGCATCTGTGTGTGTCCATGTGTGTGTTAGTGGGGGTGGCAGGCAGGAAGAGTGTACAGACAAAGAAGTGGAAGGTGATGTCACCACGTGTTCTCATTCCTCCATATCCCCAACCTCCACCTCTATGTCCACTCCAGAGCCATCCAGGGTGAAGCCAAGAGCCCGAAGGGGCCTACAGGCCTAGGGGCATCCCCAGCTCCGATGCCCTCACTGAGTGGGTCCTGGCATGACCTAGAGCATCTCCCTGCTCCTTCTCCCGATGACTTTCGTAGCCAGGACACTGCTGACCCTGATCAGCCATGTGTCTTGCCTAAGGCCCCCACCTAGCCCCTGAGGGGACCCCTGCTCTCAGAGGGATCTTGGGGGTGAGGGCTCAGACCTAGCCTCCTCGCTGACCCCTTCCACCCTCCCATTCCCAAATCCATCCTTACCCGGCAGGCCCAGGAGGCTCCCACAAGCTCACCTCACTGTTACCCCTTCACTGATGCCCACTGCCCTCTGCTCCAGCCCCAGCTGTGCACCTAGGCCTTCCTGCCCTTTCTGCCCTGCTTACCTCCTCCACCTGCCTCCTGCCACTCTCCTTCCACCTCCTACCCCCAGCCCTGGCCTCATGACTCCCTGAGCCTGTCACTGTCCTGCCCAGGCATGCACCTGCTGTCCTCGCAGCTGGCCCAGCCCTGGGCCTCCTCTTACTCTCGTTTCTCCATCCACAGGCTCTGCAGCCCTCTGGACAGAGCCAGCTCACAGCGCTCTCCCTGCAGAGAGCAGGCTTGCAGAAGCAATCGGAGCACGGACTTACACCAGCCAGAACACAGCCCTGACGGAAGGGCGCAGGCCAGGACAGGGAGGGGCGGGTACGGCTGACAGGGGGAGACGCCAGCTTCAGACCCCGGGGGCCCCAAAGACACCATGTCCCTCCCCTGCTGCCCGGCAGACCCAGCCGGGCCATGCCCACCTGCTGGTCCACTGCGACGGCATCCAGTCCATTGTACATAATGTTCACCCAGCCATCCTTGGAGGCCAGCACGAAGAGGGACATGAGGGCCTGGAAACACGGGAGGAAGGGGGTGGGGAGACGGCACGGGCATCTCAGGCTGCATCTGCCCCCTCTGAGGGACAGAGAGGCCTTCCCCGAGTCAGGGCAAAGCTGTGTCCTTGACCGACAGACCTTTTCTGAGAACACACCGCGTGCCTGCCATGTGCCCTGCAGGCACTGCTGCAGGAGAACGAGCACTGGACTGGGAGTCCTGGGCTCCAGCCTCAGCTCTGAAATTAACCAGGCAAAAAATTCATGACATCTTTTCCCCTCACCCACAGAAGGGTGCTAACCCTTCAGGGCCTGCCTGCCACATTGGCTGGGAGGATCAGCGGAGACTTTAAACTGGAAGCTTCCTGAAAACACGAGGGGCCCTGCCTCTAGCACCTGAAACAGGAGCTCTCGAGAGAAGCCAGGACCAGCTCAAGTTCTGCCACTCACTGGCTGTGTGTCTTGGGGCAGGTTCCTTCATGTCTCTGGGCCCCAGCTTCTTTGTCTGTAAATGGCAATATTTACCCTTGCTAATGATATTAGAAACAGAGGTGATCCCCAGGGGATAGGCAGCCAAGGCTTCTATATGGACAGCAGGCCAAAGCATCCACGGGAGAGGTCTCCTGCCCTGTACCGGTCCCTCCGTCCTATCCATCCAGGCCTCAGACCCTTCCTCTTTGCTTCCCAGAGGGAATGGTGCTGAGGGCTGCCTGGAAAGGGCTCAGGCCCAGGAGCAGGACAGGGGACAAAAAGGGAGCCCTCTCAACTAGGGAGGCACACGAAGCCCTTACAGCTCAAGAGGCAAATGTCCCTGTGAGCCCTTAGATCACAGAGGACTGAACTGCAGAGAGACTGGGGACCTTGGAATCACAGACCTGCTATCACTGGTCCCATTTACAGATGAAGACACTGAAGCACAGAGAGGGACAGAACTGGGTGAGGGCACACAGCTGCCAAGAGGTCCAGGAAGGGACCTAAGGCTCCAGGCCATGCTGGAACCTCCCACGTGGTTCTGTAGAGACCTACTCAGGGGCCTAAGGTCATCAGCCTGCCATTAAGCAGATTTTCCAGAATGGGAAAGGGCTGGGCGGGGAAGGGGACCAGGAACCAATGTCCACTAAGGCACTTACTAAATGCCAAGCACCTGCCAGACACTCTGTATTCAGGGTCCCTAAGCCTCACACTACCTGTGAAGGGAGTTCTACCCCTACCCATTCTACAGAAAAAATCAAGGCTTGAAAAGCAGAAGCCCTGGCAGGGAAGGACTGAAGCCTGGTCTGTAGTCCTGTTGGCACTGAAGAGGGCTGTTGGCACCGAAGAGCTGCCACCCCCACCCATCTGGGGTGGGGCAGGTCAAGACCAGGAGGGGGTGCTCACCTGGCCCAGATTGTCGAAGTTGTACTTCTGATGGACCCAGCGGTAGTTGGCAGCCACGCAGTCGGAGCGGTTGGTGATGTTGCGGGTGTCTACACCCAGACAGTGGTAGAACTTGCCCTTGAAGAGCTGGGGGTAGGGACACAGGGCTAGTGACCATCTAGCCAGTGCTCCCAGGGGATGGTGGTGGATGGGGTACAATTGGGGTGCAAATCAGAAAAAGGACCTGCCCTTCCAGGGGCACGTCCTCTGTGCATGCCTGAGCCAATCCACTCTACCCTACCCGCTCTCCAAGTCCTCCAGTATGAGGCAGGGCTACGCTCATCCCATCTCACAGGTGAGAAAACTGAGACCCAGTGATGTTAGGTTAATTTCCCAAAGTCATTTCAGGTTCAGGAAGCAGCAGAGCCAAAGTTCACAGCCTGGTCTGATTTCCAGCTCTTCCACAGACCCCAGAGATCAGACCCCAGTACGTACACTGAGGATTCGGGCAGGGACTTCACACAAGAAAGTTGCCTGTACTTCCCCAAGGGAGAGAGAGAAAGAAGCAAGGGGACCCTCTTAGGGACCCAAGCCCTGTCCATGTCAGCTGCCTAGAAGAGGCAGATCCACTGTCTGCACGAAGCCCTTCCTGCCCAGGCAGCCACGCTGTGATCTCTCAGCGACCCCAAAGGACACCTGTGCACGGGACTCCTCCAAAGCTACAGCCTAGAACACAGGACCAGGCGGGGAGCCTGGGGGCCTCGAACAGGGCTCAAACCCTCAGGAAACAGGGTCTCAGTGGCACTCGGACCACAGATGGCCCAGGTCATTCTGGCCACCCCCCAGTACAGTCTATGGTCTGCAACCCCTCATCCCCGCCCAGCCCTGAGGCTCCATCCTACTCCCAGACTGGGCTCCAAACCAAAATCTGAGTCAGCTCAGGGCCCTGCCTGGGTCAGAGGCTCTCCATGGTGCCCACCCCAGTGAAGCCAAGCTGCCCTTCCAGATCTCGCCCTCCTTGGTCCAGCTCACCTCTCCATGCCAGTCGTAGCTCCAGGGCTCTCTCCACCAGTGCTCTGCTTGTCCCTGCCTCCCCATGTGCCCGTCTGCCCCTGACATTCATTGCCCCTACTGTGACCTGCCCAAACCACTTGTCTTTCAAGGCCCGGTGAAAAGGCCACCTCCTTCCCCATTGTCCCCAGCCCTGTGTTCCTGCCTCCCTTGGCCCCCTGTGATCCCATGTACCCCACCTGCTCTGCGCTCAGCCCTTGGGGGCCTGTCTGCCTCCCTGCCTGGGATGGGAGCTCCCTGCATCAGGGCATCTGCCACAAGGTCCCGAGAGCTGGGCAGGAACATGGAGCCTCTTACTCAACTATAGAGCCCAGCCTACTGCCAGCCCAGCCTGGGGCCCCTCACCTGCACCCCCAGGATGCCGAAGATGATGAAGAAGGCGCAGCAGATGAGGACGATGTTGCCGATGGGCTTTAGGGAGGAGATGAGCGTCTCCACCACCAGCTTCAGGCCAGGTGCCCGGCTGATGACACTGCAGGCAGGGAGGGGCCAAGGATACCATGAGCCATCAGCCAGGCCTGGGACAGCCCCTACTGGGCCCGAGTCACCAGAGCAGAGGCCCCCAGGCCACAGATTATATGCACAGCAAGGCAGGGTGCTTTCACCCCAATCCCTTGGGATACGTGCTGCCCCCTCCTCTAGATACTAGAGGCCCAGAGATGGCAGTGAGCCCCCCAAGGACACACAGAGATTGGGTAGCAGCCCTGGGGACCACCTTCAGCCCCCTCCTTCCAGCACCTGCTGCAGACCCCGCCCCCAGGAGTAGGGCCCACAGCCCGGGGTTCAGATGGTGCCCTGCACATGCTACAGAGGACCACGTGGGTGCAGAGGGGGAAAGTGAGGGGTCCACTTAGACCCTGGGAGATCCCTCCGGCAGTGCAGGGATCCCAATCCGCGGGGGCGGGGTCCTCACCGCAGGGGTCGTAGGGTGCGCAGGAGCCGCAGGACCCGGAGGACGCCCAGGATCTTGGCTCCCCCAGCCGAGGCCACGGACACCACAATGTCAATGATTGACACGAAGACGAGGAAGCCGTCCAGTACGTTCCAGCTGCTGCGCAGGTACGCCTGCTCCCCGAAGTACAGGCCCAGCGAGACCACCTGGGGGCGGGGCGATGGGTGGGGTCAGGTAGGTGTCCAGGGAGCAGGTGGGCGGGAGTGGATGCGTCCACTGCCACCCCTCTGAAGGCAGGCTACAGGTGTCCCCTTACCCAAGGGGCCACTCCCTGAAGCACAGGCCCACGACTGCCCGGTTCCCTTCTCCCTGCATATCTGGCTAACCCCCATTGGAAGCCAAGCACTCCCAGAAGCATCCTACACGGAACCCTCTCCTGTGCCCCACGCCTCCAGCAGGTACCTCCATGACACTGGAAATGCGTTGTGAGCGCCCTCCCGGCAGACATGAAGCTGACCTCGCCCCCCTCCTCCTTCCTCCACCCCCCCCCTCCTTCCTCCGCCCCAGGAGCCCAACCCAGTGGCTGGCACCAAGTGGGGATGGGCCTCCAAGGCCCCCTGTGGAATGCTGCTGAGGGGCAAGTGGATGACCAGCTGACGGAGGCTGGACCAGAGCCTGGGGCCCCGGGCAGGGGGAAGGAGAGGTCCCTCCCTTCAGTGAAGCCAGTACCTTCAGTGTCATCTCGCCCACGAAGATAGCTGTGAAGATGTAGTTGGACACAGTGAGGAAGATGCGTTCCTGAAAGAGCCGGGAGAGGCCGTGGGTCCAGGGGCCTCCCAGAACTGTCACCCTCTGCCTTCAGCCAAGGGGCACCCAGGAGAGGCTGCCACTTCACAGTCCATGGAGGCGGCCCCCCCTCCAGAGGCATGCTTCCGGCCACACCTCCCTCCATGGCATCCGGCCTCATAGAGCTCTCCAACCCCCTCCCCCCAGCCCGGCATGCTGTCCCACAGCAGGCCCTGGCAGTCTGTCCCTCTGGCTTGTCCCCTGCACCGCCTGAAGGGCCCAGCCACTCACGGTGCTGCCGGCCTCAATCTGGGGCCGCTCCAGGGCGATGGTGATGCAGTTGAGGAAGATGAAGGCCAGGACGACATAGTCAAAGAGCTTATGGGCAATGATGGTCTGACACAGGACCCGGAACCTGGGCAGGGTGGGCAGGGGACCACGTGAGTGTCGGTTCGTCCCTCACCCTGGCTGGAAGGAAGGCAGAAGGCCCCGGCACACATGGGGACCAGGGTGTCCTGGAAAGCTGACCCTTCTCTTCTGGACACATCACAGGTGGCGATTTCACATCTTCTCAGGATGCCACCTGACCACACTGCAAGCTCCTAGCACCCCAGGATGAAGGGCGCCCACCTAGCCTCAACACTCAAAGCTTTCCAAACACCAGCCCATGTCCCTGAGCCTTGTCCTCAGCCGCATGGGCACACACGGCCAGATACCCTCAGCTCTTGCCCCCAGGCCTTTCCTCAGGCTACTCTCTCCACCTGGACAGCCTCCACCTTCTCACACCTCCTTCTTCATCTGCAGAATGCTGTCTGCTTCCAAAGCCCAGAACAAAGGCCACCTCCTCCAGGAAGCCCTTTGATGCTCCCTCCAGAGGGAAGAACTCTAGGTTCTCAGAAGATTTATCCAACCTGGTGCCCAGCACAGGAATGGCTTAGGGTAGAGAAGATGCTCAGAAAAGCCCCCACCCGAACCCCTCACTCCCCTGCAGGCTCTGAGGTATAAGTGATGCCCCCTCAATGGTCCTGCTTGGCTTGGCAGAAATCTCTCCCTCCCAGACACGTCAAACCCCTACACTAACGGCATCCCAAGCCTGGCCCTGCCCACCTGTTCTCGGGGGAGAAGAGGTAGACGGACCAGTCCTCACGGACTTCACACCAGTCAGGCTTGTAGACGTCAATCATCTTGCGGACTCGGAAGCACAGAGTCTGGCAAGAGAAGGCTGCGGGGTCAGGCAGGTCAGCGCTGCCCAGAGCTGCTCACCTCCACCCATCCTGGCCATCTAGCAGAGTGTGGCCACTGGATGACCTCCGAACTCTCCTAGCAAGACCAGAATCCTCGACCCACCCAGGGTAGGCCAGGAGGGCTTCTGTGCTAGGGGTAGGCCCACTCAGAGGTGGGCAGTCCAGGCCCCGCCCCCTGCTCACGCACCTGAAGTCCTCTCACCACGCCCACTTAGGTGGGGCCCCACTCAAGCCCCGCCCCTCGGCCCCTCCCTGTTCTATGCCCGCTCTCCACCTCCTGGTCCCTTCGGCTGCCCCAGAGCCCCGCGCACTCACGTAGTCGATCTCCTCCTCGTCCTCCCCGCGATCCCGGCGGTCATCCATCTTGGTGAAGACGTCCTTGGCGATGCTGGGCATCCTGCCATTGCAGTCCTCGTGCCCGGGGGCCAGGCCCGCCGCCCTCCAGGCCGCCCGGGAGTGGGTGCCCACGGCGGGCACCAGCTCAGCCAGGTCCACCGAATCTCTGGTGTCGAGGGACAGCGTTCGGCGGTGGTGGCGGTGACGATGCGCCGGGTGGGGACCATGATGCACGTGGTGGGCATGCGGGGCATGCAGGGGCGCGGTCCGTAGTGGGCCCTCGTCCCGGGTGCCCTCGCAGCCCCGGGCGCCTCCACGCTCAGAGGAGAGCAGGGACTCATGCTCCGCCGACGGTTGCTTGTGCTTGAGGCTGTTCCAGCTGGAGCGACGGCTGGCCCAGGCCCCGCTGCGGCCCCACGGCCCGTAGTAGGAGCTCCGAGAGCTGGACTGGGAGGAAGCCCGGGGCTCTGGTCAGCGCCATCACACACAGTCACGGCTGTGACTGAAGGCAACCTGCACACCCGCTGAGGCCCAAAGAGGGCCACGCACATGGCCACTGGGGGACAGAATGGGCCAGACCCCAAGAGACCTGTCCCTGCTCTGCCTCTCACTCCATCCTCATCTTGGGACATTTGATCACCTCCACCCTGTGGTTCTGTCCCTCCTGCCACCTCATTTCTCGTGAGAAAGGTACACCAAATTAGAGCATCTACCCATTTTACAGGAAAGGAAACTGGAGGATTAGAGAAGCATTGTAACTTGGCCAGGGTTACAAAGCTTCGCAGTGGCAGAGGCCAGATTGAAGCTCAGGTCTCCCCAACCCCAAAGCCCAGCTCTTTACCCTGCACATTGCTGCTAAGACAAAAACCCAACTCTACACCAGACCCACTGGCACTTATTCATTCATTCCTTGTTCCCTGGGCACCCAGGAATACAATGACATGGTCCCTGCCTGGTTCTGGCTGGGCAGTCTGGTGTCCTAAGCCTAGGTACCAGTCTGAGGCTGGTACCAGACTGGCAGACACATCTTCTCGGGGTCACTCAGCACACACCCGGCAGGAAGCAGCCATCCAGAGCACCCCACAAGGACTCACCAGGGAGCGCTGGTCGTAGCTCACCCTCCCCAGTGACATCACACTGCTCTTGCGGGAGCCCAGGGCCATTAGCACGGGGTCTGGCTGCAGTGAGAGGCGGGGGGCAGATGCTGCAGCCCCAGTGGGGCCCAGATGTCCACTCAGTGGGAGATTGGGGTCCAGGTGCCCATTGGGGGTCATGGGGATTGGGCAGAGCTTGGGATCTGGAGGGTTCAGATAGAGACAGAAGGAGGGGCAGACAGGAGGACAGAACAAGAGCAAAAGAAGCCGTGAGATGAAGAAATAGACATGGACAGTAACAGAAAAGAAGAATTTTTCTGGAGAGACCTCCTCCACCAGGAAGTCCTCCTGGTTGGACCCCATTACACGTGCCTCCCCTATGCCCATCGCCAAGGCTTTCAGCTTTGCTTTTGGATGAGTGACGCCCTTGCATTCCATGTTTAGAGGCCAGCTCTGGGCTTCACCCAGCATAGGAGCCTCACTCCTGTACTCATTGCAGGAAGAAGGCAGAACCTGTCTAGCCCAGCTTCTGAGAAGGACACAGCATAGGCTGGGGAGGTTTCTTCCCAGCTGCCCAGAAGTACTCAACAGAACCCCAGCATCCTGAGGCCCAAAGCTCTTCCTAACAGGCCAGTTGTGTGGAGGGGTGAGGGTGGGCTGCATGGCTAGAATTCGGGAGAGCCATGACTGTCCCTGACCTTTTTGAGATTCGGCATTTCTGTCTATTATAAACGTAAACAACAAACCATAGAGAGGTAGCAGCCCTGGAGCCTTGGCTTGAGGGGAAACTAGATGCTGTACCCTCTGCCCATCTGGAGCTCTGGGGGAAAGTCCTGGCCTCCCAGGTGATGAGTGGAAATCTGTTTACCTCCACTGCAGTCCAGGCCCTCCTGGAGCTTGTCAAACTCCTCCATGTTGGATGAGCTCTGGTCCTCGTCCGAGTAGGAGCGATTGGCATCACCCTGGGAGACCATCCCTCACATTGGAACGAAAGTCAGTTTAGCCCTCTCCTCCCTCCTGAATTTTTCAATGGGTGTTTTTACCATTTCCCCTACACACACACCATTTTACAGATGGGGAAACTGAGGCTCTGAAAAGGGAAGTGAGAAGTTAATGAGGACCTCAGCCAGAAATCCACATCTGCCTGACTGCAAGTGTCCCCCAAGCCTCAGAAAATGGATCAGGCAGGATCCAGCATCCCAGATCTTGGGGACTCTAGGATCTCAGAGATGGAGAGGCTTATTCCTACATCCCTGGGGGATAGGCAGGGGTCCTAGATGCAGCCTCCACTTGCATGCTTCCTGTGATGGGAAGCTCACCACCTCACTGGTAACACCCTCCTCTGGAGACCCGTTGCCTGCTAGATGTTTGAATTGCGGTCCTCCTCTATCCAAGCCACCCCCCCCAGTCTCATATGGGCCCCAAAGGGGTGCTTCCTCCACCAAGGCCACAGTCACCTCCGCCTGGAAGCCCTCCACCAGGATGGCCACCAGCAGGTTGAAGAGCACATAATTGCCAAAGGTCATGAGGGCAACGAAGTAGAGGGAGGCCCAGGGGGAGGTGGAAGCCATGCCGTTGTAGAGGACGACGTTCCAGTCCTCCTGGGTAAGGATCTGTCGGGGGAGAGGATCGACTGCTTAGCCCCTCAGTATCCCAGGCCCCAGCCCCCTGGGTGTCCTAGCTGCAGGCACACAGCAGCCCATGCACACCCACATACAGCATCCTCTCACAATCGTGCACACCCAGGGTCCTCGCGTATCATGGCCTCGGCTGGGGCACAGCCACAGACCCAAGTGCATGCGCATGTGTGCACACACACACACACACACCTTTCTCTTCCTGCTGCCTGGCTTGCCCACACCCTCAAGGCCTGCATCACACACTCCTGCCCTAACACTCGCTCCCCGGTGACCAGCGTTCCCTCCTGGCTGCCCCCACAACCCCACCCCCACGACCACAGTACCCATGAGGAAACGGTTTCAGGGAAGAATCCTAACCCCAAAGTCTCGGGGCAGGAGTGGATGCACAGGGACGGGCACTGGGCGGTCAGTCCAGCTCTCACAGCCAGAGCTGTGGCAGCCTGGCCACTGGAGGCTGGGGTTGAGGGGCCTCCTTGCAGGCTGCTGTTCTTCCCCGGACTCTCTGAGGCTGGGGACACCTCCAAAAAGTGACAGACACCCGTGGACACAGGCTGGGGCTCACCTGGAACACCGTGACGATGGCCCACAGCAGGGAGTCGAAGTTCTTCCTGTCAGGGACTGTGTCTCCCGTGTCCGTGCGCAGGCTGAATTTGCAGCCAAAGATGTGCATCCCGAGGATGCTGGGGGGAAGGATGGAGGTGGCTCAAGGGACTCACACACACACTAAGCTCTCTGCCCGCCCACGCTGTTTCATTCTCAGAACAGCCCACTAAGAGGAGAAGCACCAGAGTTGGTCCCATTTTACAGATGTGAACACTGAGGCTCAGAGGGGCAGGATTTGTCCAGAGCCATCAGGGATGAAGTGATGGTGCCAGGATTCACACCCAGGTCTAGGGTGCTGCGTGGAGAAGCTCAGTCACACTCCCCCAGGCCCCTGCCCACGGGCCCTAGCAGACCCCGCGGGTGTGGCGCCAGGGTAGGCAGGGCTCACCTGAAGATGAAGATGAAGAGCATGAGCAGCATGCAGAAGGTGGCCACGTTGTCCATGGTCTTCATGAGCACCACGAGCTGGCGCCGCAGCGCGGGCATAAAGCGCACCAGCTTCAGCACCCGTAGCAGCCGGAAAGTCCGCAGCACCGACAGCCCGCCGTCCGCCTGCCCCACGATCTCCCAGATGCTGCGGCCGGGCCAGCAGGCAGGGCGGGGAGGGGAGAGAGGCAGGAGGGGTCAGCGGGAGGCCGGAACGGGGCAGAGGAAGAAGCGGGGCCGGGGAGACAGAGACGCACGCCTTCTGTTCAGACACTCATTCACCCAACAGATACTGTTTGCCAGGTCGCTGCGACTCGTGCACCCTAATCCCGGGGCTCTGAACCTTGATTCCACGGACCGCCCCATTCAAGAAGTCTACAGCTCATGAATATCTGACCTCTTTTTGAGATTCAACATTCCTTTAATTATGAAGGTCAACAACAAACAGCAGAGAATTAATTAGCAGTCCCTATGACCCTGTGGCCAATCCAAATCACTGGTAGTTTTCTATCACGTGATGGCTGATACAGATATTTCCAGACGCTAGTTATGCTCATCCTTTCTCTGGAATGTGGTTGTCATGGACCCACTACTATTGATCTTGATATTTAATTCATTCACCCAGAAGCACATCTATATTGATAAATCAGACATTTTCAAATATTTTCATAACTGGTTTTCAGTATAATTGACTTCCTTTGATCTTATGTACTTTATTTACATCCATAGTTGGATGGCATCACTGACTCAATGGACATGAGTTTGAGCAAATTCTGGGAGATAATGAAGGACAGGGAAGCCTGGTGTGCTGCAGTCCATCGGGTTGCAAAGAGTCGGACATTTACTGGCTGGGGTCAGTGCATTTAATCCCCCTCCCGCCTCGCTCTAAGTCCGCAGGCTGGGGAGGTGGGGTCAGCACCTGATGATGACGATGATGCTGTCGAAGATGTTATAGGGGTTGCGCAGATAGTCGAAGAGCCCGAAGGCGGCCAGCTTCAGCAGCATCTCCAGGGCAAACATGCTGGTAAAGACCACATTGCAGATCTCCAGGATGTTGGTCAGCTCCTCAGGCTGTGGGGATGTTGGGGCAGGCGACAGGGACCCGGTCAGGCCAGAGGGCAGCCGGGGGTCCCCCACTCTGGACACCCATCAGCTCTCAAATCCCCAGGGAGGGCCTGGCTCTGCCACCCTGGCCCCATGGCCCGCAGGCCCGTGTCCTCATTGGACCTCCACTCTCCCCCTGCGCTTGGCCTCTGCATCATCTCTGCTGTCCCAAGAGGGTTACTGAGATGAGAACACTTGGGGCCGACCTCCCATCAATGGGACAATGATGCCCGTACTGCTCACTGAGGGCCACGTTATGATACCCAATTTACAGATAAGGAAGACAAGGCTCAGAAGGCAGCCTGAGGTCACACAGTTAGGCAGAGAGCAAGACAGGAAGGCAAACCAGTGACTGCTGAAATCCCTGTTTGCCCACGACCCTAACCCATGTAGTGAGTGTGTGCAGGTCCTGTTCTGTGCACTTCATAAGTATCGTGTCACTTAGTCCTTCACGAGAGCCCATCTGTATGCAGGTCAAGAAGCAACAGTTAGAACCAGACATGGAACAACGGACTGGTCCCATACTGGGAAAGGAGTACGTCAAAGCTGGATATTGTCACCCTGCTTACTTAACTTATATGCAGAGTACATCATGTGAAATGCCAGGCTGGATGAAGCACGGGCTGGAATCAAGACTGCCAGGAGAAATATCAATAAGCTCAGATATCCAGGATGTTGGTCAGCTCCTCAGGCTATGGGGATTTGGGGATGTATACCTGCTGATTATTAGCAGCACGTGACACCCCTACACGTGGGACTACCCAAGGAATGCCAGTGTATTAAGCAAGCTACCCTATAGCCATGACATTCCCATAGCTCCTCAGGCTATGGGGATGTTCAGATAAGATACCACCCTTATGGCAGAAAGCAAAGAGGAACTAAAGAGCCTCTTGATGAAAGTGAAAGAGGAGAGTGAAAAAGCTGGCTAAAAACTCAACATTCAAAAATTGAAGATCATGCATGGCATCCAGTCCCATCACTTCATGGCAAATAGATGGGTAAACAGTGGAAACAGTGAGAGACTTTATTTTCTTGTGCTCCAAAATCACTGCAGATGGTGACTGCTGCCATGAAATTAAAAGATGCTTGCTCCTTGGAAGAAAAGTTATGACCAACCTAGACAGCGTATTAAAAAGCAGAGACATCACTTTGCTGACAAAGGTCTGTCTAGTCAAAGCTGTGGTTTTTCCAGTAGTCGTGTATGCATGTGAGAGCTGGACCATAAAGAAACCTGAGCGCTGAAGAATCGATGCTTTTGAACTGTGGTGTTGGAGAAAACTCTCGAGAGACCCTTGGACTGCAAGGAGATCAAACCAGGCAATCCTAAAGGAAATCAATCCTGAATATTCATTGAAAGGACTGATGCTGAAGCTCCAATACTTTGGCCATCTCATACAAAGAGCTGACTCATTAGAAAAGACCCTGATGCTGGGAAAGATTGAAGGCAGGAAGAGAAGAGGACGACAGAGAATGAGATGGTTGGATGGCATCACCAACTTGATGGACATGAGTTTGAACAAGCTCCAGGAGATGGTGATGAACAGGGAAGCATGGCATGCTGCAGTCCATAGGGTCGCAAAGAATCGGACATGACTGAAGAACTGAACTGAACTGAAGAGCCAATTATGCAGATGAGGAGACAGGTTCAGAGAAGTCCAGTCCCCTGCCTGAGGCTGCACAGCTAGTACCTGGATTTGAACCCAGGCAGCCTAACTCCAAGGCTCTGCCCTTCGGCCCTCCATACCCAGCCCTCCCCCCACCTCCTTCCTTCCTTCGCAATTGCCTTATCAAGAGTGTGGGTGGCTGGAGACCACCAGCGCTGTGAAGGGCAGACAGAGGCCCTGCCCCTACCGTGTGCCACCACGGCTTTCAGTACACTGGGCCACCCAGTCAGTGGGGCTTACTTCACCTGCTGCTCAGAGGAGAACACTAAGGCCCAGAGAGGTTGAAGGTCAAAGGGAAAGTCACTCAGTCGTGTCCGATTCTTTGCGACCCCATGGACTGTATGTAGCTGCCAGGCTCCTCTGTCCATGGCATTCTCCAGGCAAGAACACTGGAGTGGGTTGCCATTCCCTTCTCCAGGGGATCTTCCTGACCCAGGGATCAAAACCAGGTCTCCCGCATCGCAGGCAGATTCTTTACCATCTGAGCCATGAGGGAAGCCGCTGAAGGTCAAAGTCCCAGCTACTCAGAGGGAGACTAGCCCCTCGGTCCACAGACCCACCCTCTGTCCCTGGAGCTGTATACCTGCCAATTATTAGCAGCACCTGACACCCCTACACGTGGGACTACCCGAGGAATGCCAGTGTTTAAACAAGCAACCCTATAGCCACGACTGGGGGTGGGGTTCCAAGTCCACCCTCACTGCCCAGGCCTCAGTTTCCTCATCCATAAAATGGGAGATGGAGTGAGGGGAGGGCTATACAGGGCTCCAGCCCCTTCTCTCTCCACCCCTCTCCCCTCCCCTGGTTCTGCCAGGACTGGTAAAGTGTCTGGTCTCTACTCACCACCGGGTCAGGTTGTTCCTGCCCAAATCATGCAGCAGGAAAGGGCCATTTGTCAGGCCTGAGCTCACCCCAACTCAATTACTGACACCTCAGCCAGCCTGCGAGGCCACTGTTATCGTCTCCGTTTTACAGATGAGGAAACTGAGGCTCAGAGAAGGGAACCGCCGTGCTCAGAGTCACCTGGCAAGGCTGTGGCAGAGCCACCAAGTCAGACTTCAGACTGCGCTCCCAGCCCCCACCCCCGACCTCATCCATCCGTCCATCCACTCGTCCATTGCTGCAGGCTCTCCCCAGCATCGGTCACGGGCTGGGCTTGTGCCACCCAGGCTGGGCGGTGGTGAGCCAATCGTGACATTCTTCCTGCCCTTGAGGAGTACAGGCTCCACTGGCAAAGCCCACCATGCAGCTTAACAAACCAGTCGGCAGGTGATAAAAACAGAGGGAAGTTGAAGGTGGTTTGGGCCATAGGGTCAGTGGAGTCTGGAGCAGCTTCCTGGAAGAAGTGACATCTCAAGGAGAGCTCAAAGCCAAGAGGGGGAGTAGGAAACAGGGAGAAGAGAAGGTGTCCAGGCAGAGGGACCAGCTGGAGCAAGGGAGGGAGGTGGGAGAAATCCCAGTATCAGGTCCGCCTGCTCTGGCCCAGCTCTCCCACAGAGCGACAGGGACTCAGGGCCTGACTTTGACTCCACTTGGGTCAAAAGGAGAAGAGAAAAAAATAGCAACCCAACCCTCTGCTTCCCGCCTGGTGCCTGGGAAATCTAATAAAACTGCCAGCTCCTCTCAAGGCCAGATCAAAGGAGAAGGCACCATTTCCATCTGTAATTACATTTGACTCACAAAATGGTCCCAAAAGGGGTGTGGGACCTCGAGAGAGGCCCCCAGAGTGGGAGGGGCTGGGGCCCAGCATCCCAGGCTGAGCCAGGGCCCAGATGCTCTTGAGAGTCACCAATTTCCCAGCCCGCCAAAAGGGAGATGAGAGATGTGGCCGCTGACAGTCTGAGACAGCGGTCACCCCACTTGGGGCCACGTGCCGCACACGCACCCGCCCACCCACAACCGATGGGAAGCCTGCCGCCTGGCTCTCCCCGAAAGGTCACCTGCTTCCTCCCCTCCTCCCTCGCAACAGCTGTTTCTCTACTCAAGCACACACCTGTTAATCTTTTTCTAATGGACCATCCATCACTCCTGCAAGCATTTTTCTGGGAGAGAGGCAGTGATGGGAGACAGACAGGTAGACAAACCTAGACACAGTGAGTGAGAGACCAAGAGGGGAGGCATGTGGAGAGGAACAGGGCAGCCGTCAGAGAGACGGACAGAGGGAGACCCCAAAGACAAATGTACAGACAGACCAATATGGACCTGGGAATGAGAAGCTAACGCAGGGTGTGGAGAGACAAGACAAAGAGAGGAAAACAGAGATAAACACAGAATGAAGGACTGAGATCATGACACTGGGTAAGCCAGAGAGAGAGCCAGAAAGTGAGAGCGCTGAGGCAGACAGAAGAGACTGCAGAGAGGTGGCTGGAGATGGCAAAGACCCACCCAGGGGAAGGGGAGGTGCGGAAGGGCAGAAAAACCAGGTTACACCAGAGGTGGGAGGATGGAGGGCCGATGAGGGGGCTGCAACTGGAGGAGAGGCCAGAAGCAGAGGGAGACGGGGCAGGGGCAGGGGCAGGGCCAGCTCACCCCTGATGGATGCCAGGCTTGGGAGGGCTGGCTGCAGGGGCAGATAAGGGCCCAGCTGGGCAAGAACCTAAGCTGCCCCCCAGGAACCCCTCGAGCCCAGCATCACCCCCATGACAACAATGCCAGCTGGTGTTAAAAACATCCCCATGAGCCAGGTGGCACTAAGCACGTTCCATGAATTATTCCATCAAAGCTAAAACAGTACCCTATAGTAGCCCCATATGACAGCTGGAAAACCTGAGACCCAGAGAGGAAAAGTGACTGCCCCTGGCCACAGACAGGCAGTGGAAGAATCAGATCTCACACACAGGTCTCCTCCCTCTGGCCCAATACCTCCCCATGGTCCAGGTGCCTGCACCTCCCCTGCCTTTCTGATTTGAGACTCCAGTTCAGCACAGACTCACTGCCCTGCTTACAAGCCTTCCATGCCCTCTCTCCCCCACTGGATATCCCCACTAAGGATAAAGCCAGTCTCAAGACCCTTCATGAACGGACAGCCCCCGGGCCTCCTGGGCTGTCTGCCCTGGCCCATGTGCATATGCACCTTGAGGGCTCAGGAGGGTCTTCCATAGAAATACCTATGTTCCTGGTGCCTGCATTTGTCTCTCCTCTGTCTACTGAAATCCCAGTCATCCCTCAGGATCCATCTCCAGTGCCACTACCTCCAGGAAGCCTTCCCTGACTGCAGCCCATGTTGGTGTGTCTCTCCCCTAAGCCCCCATAGAGCTGGAATGTCAGGCACTAAGCTATCCCATCTTCCTCTTCCTAGAGTCACCCCAGATCTAGGTTGGCAGTGACTTGACAGGACTGCTGAAAAGAGAATAAAACCTGTTCTGACCCATCCACTGATTTGGAGGCCTTGAAAGCTGTCCCCTGGGAGCTAGAGCCAGTGGACATACCCCAGCTGGGGTCAGCCTTGCTCTAGGGAGGGTTTTTGCACCCCTGCCTTGCACTCCATTCAACCTGACCCTTTTTCTTTTTTGGCCGCACTGCAGCATATGAGATCTTAATTCCCCAAGAAGGGATCGAAACTGCGCCCCCTGCATTGGAAGGCAGAGCCTTAACCACTGGACCACGAGGGAAGCTTCTGATCCTCTTTGTGTTGTCCGACCATCCTCTAGTCTCAGGAAGGCCTTGCCCAGCTTAGGAGGAGTCATGGGCATGGTCAAGAGAGTGCCAGGAGAGGGTGGGGCTGAGACAGCCCCCTCCCAGGAATGGTGCCTCCCCGTCACCTCCTATCAGCCTTCTGGAACCTCCAATGCAACCTCAGCATCTCGGAGCCCAGCACTGACAGCCGCTCACCATGCCACGCTGGGCAAGCCAGTTCACCTCTCTGAGCCTCAGTTTCCCCACCTGCCCAGTGGGCACAAGACACTCGCCCCGCCTGCCCCGGGGGCTGCCGAGAGGTCATACCAGGAAGAGATATGACAACACAGGAGAGCAGATGACGATGGAGGAATCTGGCTGCCCAAGCCATCCCCACCCACCTGCCTGTCACACGGACTCTGTCCCAGATGGTTCTGGGCCCCCTCCCCTCCAGGGCTGCGCCAGGTCGGGAGCAGACTTCAGCACCATCTGACTGCCTGGTGGGTCACACACAGGCCCCTGCCTGGCTGACTCCTGCTTTTCCCGGTCACCTCCTCCCAGGCCAGTCCCTGCACGGAGTATCCATGACCATGAGAAACCTGGAGGCACTCCTTCGTGATCTTGGCAGCAGTGACCACCTAGAGGCCATGGGCACCCCCCATCTCACCTCTCATCTGAGCCCCTGTGACCACACAGGGGTGGCCCCTTCACAGACGGAAAAGGAAAGTGACACCTGACCTCTGTCATGCCCTCGTCACCTTGGTGACCACACCAAGCTCGCCGCCTGCAGGGTGTGCAGCCGGGGCCATATGAGGGACCCCCCAGGACGCCTCCCCTCTGGGTGCCCTCCCCTGCAGGAGACGGGCTGCATGTGTTCCCCAGCCTCCGCTTCCCGCTCCCAGCTTCTTTCCCTGCCCCTTGGCAGCCCTGGGCCACCTTTCTCTCTACCGGCACCACCTCAGACGGGAGTTGCTCAAAATAGACTCGGGGGCGGATCGCTTCCTGCCAGCACCGTCTGGGATGGGAGCAAGGGGCGTGGAGCAGAGCTACACGCGCCCGAAGAGCGGCCCTGCGCGGAGCTCCGCCAAACAATGGCTGCCGCTCCGAGCTGCTTTAAAGAGAATATTTTTAAAAATCTTCCCTCCCCCTCACTTCTTCCTTAATAATTTTTTTAAGCTCCAGACGGTAGCTGGGTAAACTCACCCCAAGGGTGGTGTAGTGAAAGTCGCTCAGTCGTGTCTGATTCTTTGGGACCCCATGGACTGTCCATGGAATTCTCCAGGCCAGAATACTGGAGTGGGTAGCCTTTCCCTTCTCCAAGGGATCTTCCCAACCCAGGGATCTAACCCAGGTCTCCCGCATTGCAGGCGGATTCTTTACCAGCTGAGCCACAAGGGAAGCCCAAGAATACTGGAGTGGGTAGCCTATCTCTTCTTCAGCGGATCTTCCCAACCCAGGAATTGAACCGGAGTCTCCTGCATTGTAGGTGGATTCTTTACCAACTGAGCTATGAGGGAAGGCCCAAGAGTGGTGTAAGGTTCCAACAAAAGTTCACAAACCATTCCTAACTAGTGGGTGTGGACTATGCGCCAGGCTTCTTAATGCACTTGACCCTTCCGGCTGCTCTGGGAGGAGAGGTTCATGTGCCCACTTCCAGATCGGGCTACTGGCTGAAGGAGGCCAAGTGACTTGCCCAAGGTCACCCCGCTGGGCAACTGCAGAACCAAGGGATGAAGCAGCGGGTTTCAGCATTCCGGTGGTAGATGTCAGGTTGCAGGGTGGGGCAGGGGGTGTTAATACCTGCTTTGAGGATGGTGGTGAAAACTCAATACACCAGGCTGGCTCAGGGCCTGGCGCTTAGTAGGAGCCAGGGAGCCAATCCCTATGAAGGAAAGGGCACGAAGTCAGGGCATCTGCTTGTGGACGAGGAGGCCAGGGAGGATCCTGTGAAGGGGCAGAGGGTGCCAGTGAGGGCACCCCAGCGGGGAGACCAAAGGGGGCCTGTAGTACCAAAAAGAAGAGCCCCCCTCCCTGCCATCTGACCAAAGGGGGCCTGCAGCACCAAAGAGAAGAGCCCCCCCCACCCCTGCCATCTGAAGGCTGGAGTGTTTGCCCAAAAGGATGCGGCAGAAGGAGAAGGCGGGACAGGACAGGCGGGGAGACCCTGAGAGGACTTGAGCAGGGACCATGGCCTGGCCTGAGTCTGGGGCTGCAGGGAGAGGGAGAAGCCGGACGCAGAGGTCAGAGCTGCGGCCACCGTGTTGCCTGGGAGGGATGGCTGAGGGGCGGGGACCAGTGGCACAGGAGCACAGGCCTCTGAAAAATAGCCCTGATTTGCAGCATACGGCAGTTTCTATGGGGTGAAACCATTTGAAAGGGTGGGCTTGCAAAATCCTGGAATCTGAGAAAACGGGCTCCTGCAAGCTGGTTCCACAAGCCACCAGCAAGGACCGTGCTCAGGCACTGGTGGGGCAGGACCGCGACGGGCACCCTGGGTGCTGCTCCATCCAGAAGCAGGAGCTAGCACCCCGGCAGCACCAGTTCACTGCGGCGCCTTCCCCGGGGACGCTGGGTCAGGCAAAGGCCAGCAGACTAGACCCGAGGTGAGGGCGTCTGGGCTACCAGTCTCACCAACTTTACCCTTGCAGAAAGCCTCCCCACTGGCCCTCCCCAGAGACCCTCGTAATTAAGCTGGAACGGCTGGCAAACGGGCAGCTCCGAGCAGAGTGTGGCGGCAGCCCCAGGGGCCGCATTTAAGTAAATTGAATGGAGCCTGTGCCTGGTGAGCTAATGAAGAGGGAAATGAGAGTGGGGCCCACCCTGGGGTGCTGTGGGCAGGTGGGAGGGCCCCACAGAAAGAGGACCACTGGGAAGCCAAGGGGGTGTTGAAACCCTATGAGGGATGAAATCTGACCCCAGCTGGCTGTGGGATCTTGGTCAGTAACATCCCCTCCCTGGGCCTCAAGCCTCCCCCTCTGGCTCCTAGATAGAGTTCCTTACACAGCTGGGGCGCAGGTTAAGGGAGGGACCCCACCTAGCAGCTGGGGAACAGTGGGAGCCAGAAAATGATGTTTTTCCAAAAGAGCCAGGGCTGGACTGACTTGTCCAGGCTGTCAGCCAAGTGTGAGCTATGGAGACATCTGTGCTAACCCCCTAGCCCTCCGTCCTGTGCCCCCATAAATACCCTCTGGTACCACACATCCTCCCTGTGTTCCTGCCACCTTCCAGTAGCTGTCCCCGCCCCCATGGGCAGCTACCGCCCCTCCTTGGGGGACCCTTTCTCTGAACTTGCTGCTGCTGCTAAGTTGCTTCAGTCGTGTCCGGCTGTGCGACCCCAGAGACGGCAGCCCATCAGGTTCCCCCATCCCTGGGATTCTCCAGGCAAGAACACTGGAGTCGGTTGCCATTTCCTTCTCCAATGCATGAAAGTAAAAAATGAAAGTGAAGTCGTTCAGTCGTGTCCGACTTGCCTCACCTCTAAACCCTGGGCAGTACCCCTGGCGGCCCAGGGGACCTGGGACCCACCATTTAACTCCGTCAACACAGTCTCTGTCCCCCATGCCTCCAGAGCTGAAGACAGAAGAAGCCACGGGTTCAGCCAAGAAGGGAGACAAGGGCAGCAGGGCAACCCCAGAGGGGTCCTTAGTGCCATGGGGCTACAGTGGAAGGGGAGAAGAAGTTGGGGTGGGGGTCAGGGATAGGAGGACGCCCCACCTGCTGAAGGTGTGTCACGGGTAGAGCGCAAGGGGCTTTGACCGTCAGTGAAAAGGTCTGCATTTTGTGCCGAGGGCGACGGAGGCTGTGGAAGTTTGGGGCCAGGGCGCTCCCAGCCTCTGGAAAGACCACTCCAGGGGTTTTGGAGAGAAGAGACAGGAAGGCTCGGGTGCAGAGGTGAGGCACGGAAGTCAGGATTCAGTGGGGACTGGCAGGGGATGGGCTGTGGGTGAGCAGGTGTCCACGCTGAGAGGGACAGGAAGTGCTCCCCCTGGCTCTGACCCCAGGTCGCCATTCAATCACTTGTCCACCCTGAGCTCTGCCTCCTCCGTGCCTCACCCTGGGCTGGGCACTGAGGTCACATGGCTGAACGGGACCCAGGACAGGGGAGACAGACACACAGCAGGTGTGTGCCAGGCCCCAGGCACACACATGCCAGCCCGCCCCGTGCCCCCCCCTGCCCCGCTCCCCACTGGCCTGCTGATGGTGCTCGATGCCCATGCTGACGGTGTTGACCAGAATAGCCATCATGATGCCCCGGTTGAAGTACTTGCTGTCCACAATGCCCCGCAGCTTGGCTCGCGTCTCCCGCCACACGTCTTCGCACAGCCAGGCCGCCCTGTCGGCCGGCCCCTCCTCGTCCTCCTTCCCCAGCTCCGAGGAGGCCCCGTCCTCGCTGGTCCGGGCCACATCCGCACAGGCTTCATCCTCGCTGCCCCCTGCGTCCCCGGAGCCCGAGCCCTCCTGGCCCGAATCGCTGCTGCTGCCTGGGCCTGAGGGTCGCCGGTCGGTCTCGTGTTGGCAGCGGGGGCAGCTGGCAGGGTCGGAGGCCAGCATGGCAGAGATGGGCTGCACCAGCGTGTGGGGCGTCGGGTCCAGGGGGCTGTGTCGGGGGCATAACTCTGGAAAGGAAGCAGGGGTCAGGGTCGTGGCCTTGGGTCATGCAGGAGGCAGTCCCCACCTGCAGTGGGTCTGGCATAACCTGGGTCACCACCCGCGTGAGCCTGCAGGGTCTGCCTGGAACCCACCAGCGCTGCTTGGAGGCCGACAGATGGTGGTTCCTGGGGAAATGCGTTTCCGCTTCTGGGCTTTCCTGGCCCCCAAAGAAAAGCAGGGACCAGAAGCACCCACCCCACAGAGCTGTGGGGTGGGTTCTATTGGTTAAGACGCAGATGAGCCCTGAGGAGTGTCCTTGCTCCATCACTTCCTGACCTGTGGCCCCCCAAGATTAGTCACCAAAAGACCCTTCAGGTACCCCAGCCCGTCCCCACTGTTTTGCTTCATGGCATCATGGAGCCTGGAAAACGGCTGAAAAGGCCGGTGTGGAGGGCAGACACCCCTCAGAGGAAGCCGAGGTGGCTTCAACGTTCCTCAACTTTCCTGGGGTCTATCGCATCCAGGGAAGAAGGAGACAGGAGCCCTGGGCAAAGGAAAGTCCTCATTCTAGAAGCACCTCTCCCCACCCCCAGGCTCCCCTCCACACAGCTGAGTCAAGGTGGGCCCTGGGGAGCGGCAGGAGGTCCCCACACATGGCAGGGCAGGAGCTCTCATCCCAGGGCTGTCCCCCGAGACGTGAGGAGCTCAGCCAGCATCGGATCCAAGTTCTGTGATCCATGAACCATTTCAAAGAGGCATCAGAGAGGCTCCGTCTGGGTGGTTTGGTTCCTTCTTTATATTTGTCTATGTTTTCCTAGAATAAACAGGTTTTGCTTGTGTAGCAAAAAATATATAACGTTAAAGGGGAAGAAAAGCCTGAAATGTCTACCCTTCATTTCCACACTTGCTACCAAATACCTCTGGACAAGGCTCTCTGACTCACTCACCCTCTAGACCGGTGGGGCTTCCAGGGGTGGGCCCACCTCAGCATCGGAGGTCAGAGCAGAGCACTTCCCAGCCCAGCTGAGCATGGGGTCGCCCCCGCTAAGGCTTGTTTCCCAAGGAAGGGAGGAGTTGGGGGAGGCACGGAGGCCCAGGGCAGGGGACGACCTCCCTCCAGAAGCCTTCTAGGGCTTCTCTCCACGCAATTTCTCCAGAGAGAGTGGTGGGCGGCAGCAGGAAGTCCTCAAGCAGTAAACACCCTCCCCACATCATCCAGGAACACGGGGTGCCAGCCTTGCCCAGACCCCTGCTCCCCCGGCCACGTGCTGGGCCAGCCCACGGGCCACCTGGAGCCTCCTCCAAGACCACGCCTAGATGGCTGGCGCCTGGGGACGGGTGGGCGGCCACCCTGAGGATGAATTCTCCAGCTTGTCTCTGAGCATCTCAGATTCCCAGAACATGAGAGCTGCAGGAGCGGGGCTTGGGCTGGCTGACTCCACAGGGCCTGGCCTCATCCTCACTCCACGGATGGAGGCCGGAGGGCCGCAGAGGAGCCGGGCCGGCCAGGGTCACAGCTGCCGCTGCTCTGGGGTGCAGTCCTAAGGCCGGCTGCCTTCCTCACTGGCACCAACTTGGTGTCAGGGCTGGGCCGGGGGTGGGGCTCACCTCCTGTGGCTCCTTCACCTCCTCTTACCGGAGAGGTTCACGTCCCCCTGGGTGGTGGGGGGCGGGGAGCGGCAGAGCCTGTAACTCTGATGTCCCTAACACACTGTGTGACCTTGGGTGACTCCCTTCATCCCTCTAGACCTTAGTAGTCCCATCTGAACATGGGAGCCAATATTACTCTGCTCCCTTCTTAAGACTGTTTTCTAGAACCGATGAGAAAATGAATGGAAAACCCTTTGAAGCCTAAGGGGCTAACTCTCTGGGACCATCTACAGTCGAGCAAGAGAAACAGCCCCAATGCAGGAGCAGATCAGTGTGTGAGGTGCCCGACATGCCTGCTCAGGTGTGCTAGCAGGCAGGCAGGTAGCAGCAGGAAGCCATGGGCGGGGACAGGGAGGGGGGATGGCCTGCAGCGGAAAGGGATTTTATAGTTTCATAAAACTAAGGAAAACTATGAAGGAAACTAAGGAAAACTATAAAGAAAGCTGAACGCCTAAGAATTGATGCTTTTGAAATGTGGTGTTGGAGAAGACCCTTGAGAGTCCCTTGGACTGCAAGGAGATCCAACTAGTCCATCCTAAAGGAAATCAGTCCTGAATATTCATTGGAAGTACTGATGCTGAAGCTGAAACTTCAATACTTTGGCCACCTGATTCGAAGAACTGACTCATTTGAAAAGACCCTGATGCTGGGAAAGATTGAAGGTAGGAGGAGAAGGGGACGACAGAGGATGAGATGGTTGGATGGCATCGCAAACTGCATGGACATGAGTTTGAGCAAGCTCCGGGAGTTGGTGATGGACAGGGAGGCCTGGCATGCTGCAGTCCATGGGGTCGCAAAGAGTCAGACATGACTGAGTGACTGAACTGAAAACTAGGGACAGATGCTTCAGTACTTTGGCCACCTGATGCAAAGAGCTGACTCAATGGAAAGACCCTTATGCTGGGAAAGATTGAGCTCAGGAGGAGAAGGGGATGACAGAGGATGAGATGGTTGGAGGGCATCACTGACTCAAAGGACATGATTTTGAGCAAACTCCAGGAGATAGTGAAGGACAGGGAAGCCTGATGTCCTGCAGTCCACGGGGTTGCAAAGAGTCACACACGACTGAGCCGCGGAACAACAAAAGACAGATAACTGTTCATTGTTTTGTGCAGGGAGCCCATGGTAGAGCCTGAGTCCTGTGCACACACGGGGTCAGAAGGGAATTCCTCCAGGGTGGGGCTAGGCCCCCTCAAGTCCAGGGCTAGGCCAGGCCAGCCCAGGCCCCAGCAGGTGGTCGGGAAAGGAGACAGGGAACTGAGAGTGTGGACTGCAGCTCCCGGGGAAGGCCCAGGTTCTGAACTAGATGGACACCTCTGCTTGTGCTGGAGAGACAGGCCACATTTTCAAACTGCTGCTTCTGAGTTCCCAGCTGGAGACACACCAGGCCTGGGTGGAGCACCCTGGAGGCCCCGCGACTTACTGTAGTGCCTGGGCTCCTTGGCGCGGGGCCCGGGCGTGGCGGAGCCGGGCGTCCCCGGGGCCTGGCGCCGGCTCCGCAGGGCCTGGTAGAGGCCCAGGGCGCGGCGCTTGGCCTTGCGCAGAATGTGGCAGATATACTGGAAGATCTCCTCGTAGCAGTCGCCGGGCTCAGCATAGCTGGCCACCGTGCTGGAGGACAGGTAGCGCTGCCGCTGCTCCAGCATCAGCCGGTGCTCCCGCTGCTTGGTCTCCGAGAACTGGGTCGCTATGACAACGAGGCACAGGTTGATCATGAAGAAGGAGCCCACCTGTGACCAATGGGAGGAGAGGACAGGGACAGAGGGGATGGTGGGGTGAGAGGGGGTGGAGGCAGGTGGGCGCCGCAGGACAGTGGGAGAGGGAGAAGGAGAGACGGGGCGGGAGAGGGAGCGGTGGAGACGAGGGATGGCGGCAGGGCAAGAAGCAGAGGGGATGCAGAGGCAGAAAGAGGACCAGGGGAAGGGGCGGGGCAGATCCCAGACATGAAGCAGTCAGAGAGATGGCCAGAGACAGCAGGATGCAGAGAGAAAGGCAAGGAGAGACGCCGAGGGAGGGTGAGACAGGCTCAGAGAGAACAGAGGTGGGGGGTGTGGGAGGCACGGAGATGGGGGCGAGTGGGGGACAGGGAGAGAGAGGAGGGGGTAGGGTGTGGAGGGCCCAGAAAGACGGAGAGGCACGGGCACAGATAGGAACAGGAAAAGATCACTGAGGCCTGGCTCCCAGAGGAGGCTGGGACCCAGGACAGGGGTGGCCCGGGCAGCCCCCCAGAAGGCTGCTTCCCTGAAGCATGCTTCCAAGCCCACCTGCTTCAGACCCCTAGCTCCTGACCACAGCTGCCCTCCCACCTGGGACATTGACACTGAGGCAGGAGAGAGAGGCAGAGACCCCACAGGCTCTGCTAGCCCTGAAACCCGCCCCAGCCCTGCCCTTGCTATGGCCTTGACTTGGGCCCTAGTTGGGCCTGCAGATCCCACTAGAGAGGCTTGCTTTATTTTTTTATTTTTATTTTTTTTAATTTTATTTTATTTTTAAACCTGAAACACTGTATTAGTTTTGCCAAACATTAGAAAGAATTTCCTTGTGTGCTTAGATTAGGTGGTAGGGAAAGGCTAGGAATTCTGCTACCTCAAGTCCTCAGGCCCCACTCCAGGGGCTCCCAGAGCCAGAAGAGCCCTTCCCGCCCCAGTTTCCAGAGTCAGGCTCCTCCCAGACACGTGCTGAGCCTTGGACCAGACTCAGCTGCAGTGAGAGAGGCGGCAGCGTTGCACCCTCCTTCAGGTTGCCCACCAGAAGGTTCCTGCAGGCAACAGTCGGTCACTCATCCCCTCTTCCTTCCTCTCCCTGACAGCACAGCTGGGAGCTGGGGTTCGGGAGATGAGGTGTGAGGGTTGTAGGGGGCTTCCTGGCCCAGAGGACTCTGGGAAAATCCCCTGCTTCTAAAGTAAGAAGATGCCTCATTCGTTCACTCTCTGTATTTCCGGGAGATGGGCTCCGAGGCCCATGTGAGGGGCACGGACCCCGCCCGCTGGGAGCTTACACTTGGCAGCCTCTGCCCAGCCTGCCTCTGCAGCCGCTGTCCCTGGGTGACCAGACAGCACCCCATTTCCCTCTGGACCTCCATTTTCCCCATCTGTCAAATGGAAGGCTCAGACGAGCTTAGGACTTATCCAGCCAGAAGGAGCACAGGGGACCTGGGTCTTAGGGCTGAGAACCCTCACTGGCTGCGTGGTCAAAGCCAAGCGCCTCACCTCTCTGAAGGTCAGGGTCCACACCTGAGAAATGGGCAGGTGACCCGGCCTGGCCAGGGCTGTGAGGGTCAAAGGACAGCATGGTCTCTCAGGCGCTGCTCACTACCCTCTTTCTAGCACCTGGCCAACCCAGCACCCCGGCCTCCCGCCAGCCACCCTTTTCCCTGAGATGGGGTCACCACCCAGGGCCCAATAATTGCAGCAACAATAGCAGCAGGACTCATTTACTGAGCAAGTACTGTGTGCCAGGAGCTGCACAGGCGGCAGGCCCTGTCTCCTCTAACCCTCCCGGGGCCCGTGAACCAGATGTTACCACTGTTCCCCACTTCACCATGAGCTTGGGAGCCAAGGGGCCTGCCCAGAATCACGCTGAAAGGTGAAACCCCCAGACCCAGTCCTAACTCCATCAGGAGAAGCAGATGAAGCATCTGGCCACTTCTCGCTGGATCTCAAGGCTCCTCTCACCACCCCAGTGCTTCAGAGTCCACCTCACTGCAGGATTCTGTCTGGGTTCAAGGTCTTTACAAGGCGCCCCCTGCCCAGAAAGGCGCTTCCTCTGGCTCTTCCTCCTCCAGCTTTTAAGGTTTGATTCCGGTATCACCTCCTCCAGGAAACCTCTCACTTCCCCATCCCTTCTCCAGGCTGGACAAGAAGACTCCTTCGGACTCCCTTAGCCTCTTGGGCTTCCTTTTGCGGCAGCTCCTAAGATGCGGCTGGTCCCTGCCTGCTGCAGCCTGTTTTCCCCAGTGAGACTGTGAGCTCCCAGAGGGCAGGGCAGGCCAGATCCACTGCTCGATACCCAGCACTCGGGGCCTGGCACAGTGCAGGCTTCCCTGAAAGTGCTGGGGAATGATCAAACCAGTGGATGGGTAGGGATGCTGAACAAAGCCTGGGATCGTCTCCTTTTATCGGCAGTGTTTCCTTATGGAAGGCATTCCAGCACCCCCAGGAAGGCATTCCAGCACCCCCAGGAAGGCACTGAAGCTAAGCCAGCAGTGGGTGTGTCTCAGCTTAGTTTGTCCTGAATCCCCAGGTCAAAGTCCCAGCAGCCCATGAGGGCGTGCAGCGCCAAGCGCACCCCCTCTTAACACTAGGGAGCCAGACAACCCAGCCCTACAGCAGGGAGCCAGCAGTGACTTTCCTGGGAGTGAATCACCTTGACATTTGAGGATTGTGTTGTGGCTGAGACTGTCAGGCATGACAGAGTGGATGAGCTCTAAGCTTAGAGGAGACTGTGGTGGGGGTAGAGGGGTTGGCCAGCAGAGGGGCCCTCTCTGGGGGTAGAGAGAGCCCCCCTTCACCTCCAAGTCTCCCCCACAAGGCAGAGATGCCCAAGAGGTGTGGGTCCCTCCAAGAATTCCAAAGAGCTCCAGGAGCCCACACCCAGGCTCAGTCTCCCCTCCAGACCCTGCCTGGGAAGCCACCCCAGGCTTCAGTTTCACAGCATCTCATCTTCCCGCCCCAGGAAACAAGGGAGATGCTGGAGCTCTTGAGAAGCTTCGTCTGGGGGCTGCATCCCTGCTATGGTCATAAAAGAATGTATTCCCAGAGACTGCAAGGCAGAGAAACTCGAGTGCTGGGTGGACTTCAATGCCCAGAAATGAGAAACGAAGGCAATCAGAAGTGATGGATGCCTCCAGCAGCCACCCCCAACGAGCTCCTTCAATCACCCGTGGCTCGGGTGCATTTAAAAACTGCCCCTCCTGCTCTCTCCCACTCAGCTCTGTGGGCTCGGAGGGTCTCCCTGGGGACTCCCAAAGACTCTCTGGTCCCCTGGCCTGTGGGTCCTGGAGCTTGCCTGGAGAGCACCAGCTCCCTTGACACTTACTATGATGAGCAGGATAAAATAGATGAAGTTGTAGAAGGAGTGAGCATCCATCACATAGTACATGATCTCCACCCAGCCTTCCAGAGTGATCACCTGCAGCCAGAACAGAGCAGGAGAGACAGGCTGAGACGGCCGAGCCTCTGGAAAGGCAGGCAGCAAAACGAGTGCCCCAGACAGAGGTCCCCCAGCGCACCAGGGCACTACATGTGTTCTCTCTCATACTTCTCCCGAGGGCTCCACTGGGCAGGCATCCTCATCCCCAACATGCAGGTGAGGAACTGAGGTCCAGAGGGATCAGGACACTTGTCCAATGTCACACAGCCAGCAAGGAGTGGATCGGGGACTTTTAACCTGGTCCCTCTCGCTCCAGAGCTCCCTACCTTTCAGTCTTCCACAGCAAAGCAGAAGGACTGGAGGAAGCAGGTGGCCGGGAGTGGGTCTGGGTTGCAACTCCAGCTCACCCCCTGGGCCACTCACTCTCTGAGCCTCAGCTGCTTTTTCAGTGCATGGGATTAACAGAGCCCGCCTGGCAGGGCTGGGGGCGCAGCTCGGCTGAGCCAGGGACAGTGGCTGTGCTGAGCTTGGTGTGACTCTGTCCCCCATGCACTTCCCCAGAGAGGAAAAGCAGAGCAGTCTTGGGCAAGACGAACGCTGGATCCTCCCCAGCACTGCGGTCTTGTTGGCTTCTGGGCAATTGCACAGAGCAATTCCCCTTCTTGGGGCCGGAAGGTCTCCAAACACAGATGCTGGGCTATGATCACATCACACCTTCGGCTCTGAATTCTATGATTCTGATGCTCCCCAGAACAAAGCTCGCAGAGCAGCCCTCTCAGCAGCTTCTCAGCCACCACACTCTGCACCTGCCCCATCCTTCCTTCCAACCACAGCAGAAAAGTAACCCTGACCGAGCACTCACTGCACGCTGGGCTCTGCTCACATCGTCTGGTTTATTCTTCTCAGCCACTCAAGGTTGGGGAGCAGGGGGAGGGAGCTGTTATAACCCCCATTTTTTTAATTAAAAAAATTTTTTTTTGATGTGGACTATTTTTAAAGTCTTTATTGAGCCTGTTGTAATATTACTTCCATTTTATGTTTTAGTTTTTTGGCTGCAAGCCATGTGGAATCTTAGCTCCCCGACCAGGGAATGAACCTGCATCCCCTGCATGGGAAGGTGAAAATCTTAACCACTGGACTGCCAGGGAAGTTCCACCCCCATTTTAGAGATAAGAAAAGTGAGGCACAGATAAGACTTCAGGCAATACACCCGAGGGCCTACAGTCCTTTCTCCAAACCTCAGTTGCTCTGTCTGGAACATGGGCATGATAGTGCTTGTCGTGCCGGCAGGTCAGGCAGACTTCAGTGGCACAGGTGGCAAGCGCCTAGCACAGAGTGCTGGGTGAAGCTGCTCCCCCCACCCCTGCCCACCTCCAGCCCCCAGCACAGGGGCCGGTGCCAAGCCCGAGGGCCTCACCTGGAAAATGACGATCCAGGCATAGCCGATGTTGTCAAAGTTGATGGCGCCCTTGTGGGGGTTGGCGCTGCCCGTGCGGCACACGTTGTAGTAGCGGTTCCAGTTGACGCAGAGCCCACTGGCGTTGAGGTCCTGGCGGCCCGCCCCGAAGTCGTAGACGTCGTCCTTGGACAGGCAGCACTCGCGGCCCTGCTCCTTGAGCGGAGGGATCTCGTGGCAGCCCATGATGCCGTTGTCCCCCGACAGGGAGCAGATGAAGGGCATCTCGTCGTCCTCCTCCGGCTGGTAGTAGGGGGGCAGAGCCACGTCCCCTTGTCTGCACGGGTGACAGAGGTGCAGAAAAGAGGAGAAGGGGAGGGGTCACTGCCACGCTGCACGGCAGGACTGGAACCACCAGCAGTCATCCCTTCGAGGCCTTCATATGTGCTGTTCCCGCTGCCTGGGACACCTTTCTCCACCTCTGGCATCGTCACAAAAACTCCCACCTCCTCACTGAGGGATGTTCCAGGGTACCCCCTCCTCAGGGAGCTTTAGGCCCTGCACAAACTCCCATTATTGCTCTTGGGGAAAATGCACCCAACTTCCCTGGGAACCTGGAGCTCTTTCAGGGCGAGGACTGGGTCTCAGCACCCCTAGTGCCTGCATACTGTCTGGTTAGCACAGATCAGGTGCTCAATGTACAAATACTGAATTTTACTGGTTCAACGAATCAAGGTAAGATACCTTTCTGTCCCATCTATGTGACCTTAGGCTGGTCAATTCCCCTCTCTGGATCTCAATTTCTTCATCTGTAAAACAGAGATGGCAATCCCTGCCCTGCCCATCCTGTGGAGCTAATCTGTGACTCATGGCAATCCCAATCAAAATTCCAACATGCTTTTGTCTATGAAACCTGGCCAGATGGTTCTAGGGTTTATACAAATGGGAGACTAGTCTAGACAATTTCTTAAAAGAATAAAGATGAGTGGAGTACAGCCCTACAAGAGGTCAGAATATACACTGTGGTATGCAGATGACACCACCCTTATGGCAGAAAGTGAAGAGGAACTAAAAAGCCTCTTGATGAAAGTGAAAGTGGAGAGTGAAAAAGTTGGCTTAAAGCTCAACATTCAGAAAACAAAGATCATGGCATCCGGTCCCATCACTTCATGGGAAATAGATGGAGAAACAGTGGAAACAGTGTCAGACTTTATTTTTCTGGGCTCCAAAATCACTGCAGATGGTGACTGCAACCACAAAATTGAAAGACGCTTACTCCTTGGAAGGAAAGTTATGACCAACCTAAAGCAGAGACATTACTTTGCCAACAAAGGTCCATCTAGTCAAGGCTATGGTTTTTCCAGTGGTCATGTATGGATGTGAGAGTTGGACTGTGAAGAAAGCTGAGCACCGAAGAATTGATGCTTTTGAACTGTGGTGTTGGAGAAGACTCTTGAGAGTCCCTTGGACTGCAAGGAGATCCAACCAGTCCATTCTGAAGGAGATCAGCCCTGGGATTTCTTTGGAAGGAATGATGCTAAAGCTGAAACTCCAGTACTTTGGCCACCTCATGCGAAGAGTTGACTCATTGAAAAAACTCTGATGCTGGAGGGACTGGGGGCAGGGGGAGAAGTGGACGACAGAGGATGAGATGGCTGGATGGCATCACTGACTCGATGGACGTGACTCTGAGTGAACTCCGGGAGTTGGTGATGGACAGGGAGGCCTGGCGTGCTGCAATTCATGGGGTCGCAAAGAGTCGGACACGACTGAGCGACTGAACTGAACTGAACTGATTGCACAGGAACAGAAAGATTTGCGGAGCACCACAGAACACAGGCACAAACCCAGGCATAAAAGAGAACTTGGTATATTACAGAGAAGCCTTTTCAGATCCATGGAGAATAGAAGGACTAGGCAATAAATGGTGTTAAGACATCTGCTATCCATTTGGAAAACAATAAAGTTAGATCCCTACCTCACACCACATACAAAAATAAACTTATGGAAGACATGGTATTGAAAGGAAAAAAGAACATCTATTTTCTCCTCAATTGTTTGTATTGATGGCACACTGAAAATAGCATTTTGGACATACTAGGTTAAGTAAAATATATCATAAAATTTTAAATAAGAAAATCCTGGTGAATAAAAAAGCATAAGTGCAACAAAAATAACCACAAAAACTTTACAAGAAAATATGAGGTATTTTTATTAACTCAGGATAGGAAAGACCTTCTTATATAAGACACATAAAATCCAAACTCTATAAAGAAAAAGGTTGACAAGATTGAGTGTATACAAAATTTCTGAGACAAATAATAGTATACAAACAACAAATTGCAATAAAGCAGAAGTAGGCAAACATTTTCCATAAAGAGACAAATAGTAAGTTTTTTTTTTTCTTTCTGCAAACCACATGGTCTCTGTCCCAACCACACAACTCTGCCACTGTAACATGAAAACCATCACAGAAAACGGATAAACAAGTGGGCAGGGCTGTGTTCCAACGAAACTTTATTCACAAAAACAGGCCAGAGTTTGCCATCCCCTGTGATAAAGTATTCGAAACACATAAAACAAATACAATATAACCATCTAAAACATATTAAAATCTCTTATAACTCAATAAGAAAAAGAATCCACTAGGGAAATAAAGGACGAAAGAATGGAAAATTCACAGAAGAAACCAAAATGACCAACATACAGGAAGAGATGCTCACTTCACTAATAAAAGGAATATGCAAACAAAAATTACAGTGAGATCACTTTACATCCATCCAAACAGCAAACACTTCAGGGTTGATAATATTGAGTGTGGGGAAGGGTGAGTGTAAACAGACATGCTCATACGCTAGTGGTGGGAGTTTAAATTGACACCACCCTTCTAGAGGGCACTTTGGCAACATCCATCAACAATTAACATGTAGACATATGACCCAAATACATATGGTCCCCCAATGGTAATAAAGGCACTCTGACAATTCAATGGAGAAAGGATGGACTTCTCCAGCAGCAGCGCTGGGACAACTGGTCATCCACATGAAAAATGAATCTTGACCCCAACCGCATGCCATACTAAAAATGACTTGAAATGGAATATACACCTAAATGTGAGAGATACAAACAAGAAAGCTTCTAAAAGAAAACACTGGAAGACAGTTCATAACCTTGGGTGAGAAAAAGATTTCTTAAACTGGATACAAAAAATAATACTAGAAAAGTAATTGATAATCTGGTCCTCATTATAACTGGGGAGCTTCTGTTTATCAATTAAATGATACCATTAAGAAAGTGAAAACTGCAAAAAGAAAATTAGAAAAGAAAAAATACAGAAGTACAAAAAACCTTTAAAAAGAAATAAAAACGGAAGAAGAAAAAACAAAATTAAGAAAAATTTTAAAGAGGGAGAAAAGAGTGAAAACATAAAATTCAAACTGGAATCAAATATATGATATATGTCATAAATACATATATATCCACTGAAGGACTCAAATCCAGAATATAAAGAACTGCTACAAATTTATAAGAAAAATAAAAGCAATTCAATTTTAAAATGGCAAAAACCATACAGGCACTTCATATGAAGATATACCAATGGCTGATAAACACACAGAAAAGTGCCTATCACCACTAGCCATCAGGAAAATTCAAATTAAGTTGCAAATTAAAACCACAATAAGGCGCCACTGCACTCTCACTAGAATGGTAAAAATTAAAGGACTGACAATTCCAAACATTGCCATAGAATGTGGGGCAACTGGAACTCCTTAGACTTTGCTAGCAAACATTCAGTGCAACCATCCTGGAAAACGGCTTGACAAAATTTACAAGCCAGTAAACACAGGCACTCCCTTCACCTGGCAATTCTACTCCTGGGAATTTACCCAAAAGAAGGAATGGCCATATCCACCCAAAGACATGGGCAAGAATATTCATGAGTCACTGAACCAAAGAACCAGAAACCACCCACATCCACAGGAGAATGGAAAAACACAACACGTTCTGGTGTATTCAGTCAGTGGGAGCCTCGCAGCAATAAAAAAGGAGCGACTGATACATGCAGCAACTTGGATGGACCTCAGAGACACAGGACCATGAGCCAAAGATGCAGACACAGAAGATAACCGCCTGTAGGATTTCATCTAAAGAAACCTCAGAAACAGGCAAAGGGAGTCCATGGAGATAAGAGATCAGAATAGGGACTATGTTGGGGCGAGGAGGAGGGTGACGAGGAAGGGGCAGGATAGAGCCCTGTTGGGCACTGTGAATTTCTCAGGGTAGATTTATACCAGTGCTTAATCCAGGGAAAACCTCACTGAGCACCCCGCCCCCCACAGCACCTAATAGCTGTGCCTGGCACTGAGTGTAATTTATACCTTAACCTAAAAAGGCAAATAAAAAAATGGACACAGAGGTTCAAGAGGGAGGGAGACATATGTATATCTATGGTTGACTTATATTGATATTTGGCAGAAACCAACACAATTATGTAAAGTAATTATCTTTCAATTTAAAAATTAAAAAAAAAATCTTTTTTAAATGGACACAGGGCATAGCTCATTTTATTATTTTTAAATATTTATTTACTTATTTGGCTGCACTGGGTCTTAGGTGCAGCACGTGGGATCTTGGATCTTAGTTGTGGCATGTGGATCTTTTTAGTTGGGGTGTATGCAAACTTGCAGCATGCGGAATCTAGTTCCCTGACTGGGGATCAAACCCCAGGCCCCCTGCATTGGGCATGTGGAGTCTTAGCCACTGGACCACCAGAGAAGCCCCCATACCTCATTTTATTAAGCTTTGCTTTATTACCCTTCTTACAAAGTGAAAGTTTGTGGCAACCCTGCCTCAAACAAGCCTACCAACACCACTGTTCCCACAGCATCTGCTCTTTTGGTGTCTCTGTGTCGTATTCTGGTAATTCTTGCACTATTTCAAGCTTTCATTATTATTATGTCTGTTATGGTGATCTGCGATCAATGATGTTTGTTGTTACTGCTATGAGTCTCACTGAAGGCTCAGCAGAGATGGCTAGCATTTTTTGGCAATAAAATATTTTCAGTTGGGGCGTGTTCTTTTATATATACTATTGCACAATTAACAGACTCCAGACGACTTGCCTGGTGGTTCACACTCCCAATGCAGGGGGCCTGGGTTCAATCCCTGGTTAGGGAAGTAGGTCCCTCATGCTGCAACTAAGAATTTGCGTGCCGAAACTAAAGATTTCACACGCCGCAACAAAGATCGAAGATTCAGAATACTGCAGCTAAAACCTGGGGCAGCCACATAAATAAAAAGAAATATTAAAAAAAAAAAAAAAAACAGACCACAGGATGGTGTAAACATAACTTAACATGCATTGGGAAACCAAAAAATCGCATGACTCACTTTATTTCCGTGGTCTGGAACTGAACCCACAGTATCTCAGAGGTGTGCCTTACACTTCGACTAGCAGTTATGAGTCTAGTTATTGATCACACAAGGGCATACAAAGATGGCAAGCATACACAGTGCTCCCTGCAGGCTTCCACGTAAAACCAGAAACCTGGTAGCCACACAAAGTCCATCGACAGAAGCTGGCTCACTGAACTGTGGCTCATTTGTGGAATAAGAAACACTGATGGAAGACACGCTCAAGACACATTGCCAGAGCAATTCCCATTTTTAAAACCTGTCTGGGGTGTAAACAGTCGTGCATGTGCATTAATGCCTAGACAGAATCTGCCAGAAGGGAGCAGATGCTTTGCAGAGGACACGAGACGGAGCCCTGCCACTTCCTAGGTGGGTGACATCACCTTTGCTCATCAAGAACCCTCCATCTGGCCATCTGGGGTCTCCCTGGGGGCCTATGTGCCTGGGGCATGCTTTGTGCACACTCACTGGGGGGTGGTCACGGGAGGCTTTGGAGGTCCTGGAGCAAGGTTCTCCTCTCTCAGTCTCAGTTTCCGGGTCTCCGCATGGGGTCAAAAGTCAAGCACCACCGTCACCACCCGTGTCTCACAGGAGCGTGTCATCCTTGCTAACCAAGTCAATGAACTGGACTAGAGATGCCCAACAACCCAGAAGATAAACTCACAAGTGAGACAGGTTCAGACAGAGACAGTGCCAAGAAAATCAAGCAGGATAATGTCTGGGGGAAAGGGGTGGTGAGAGAAGGCCTCCAGGAGGAGGTAACACTGGGGTTGAGCTGGGTGAATGTGAGGGGGCCACCTCGGGATGAACTAGGAAAAGATCCATGGGGGGCAGAGGGGCCTGGATGTGACCTGAACCCCCAAAGCTGAGAGCTCACACCTGCCCATCTCCATCTGTGCAGGCCAGACCAGGAGAAGCAGGGCCCACCCCTTACAAATGACTGACACTGTGTGCTCCCCTCCCCCAAACAGGGCCCTGACCCACAAGGGCTGGAACTCCACCTTCTGCTGCATCCTCCCCCGAGCTGCGCAAGTGCCGCCGCTTCGGTGAGCGTGTCAGGTCACAGGATGAATGAAAATGCTTTCCTACCTCTGTCCCTGGGGCCTGCACACAGCAGGAGTGCACTAACGCATATTAGTGAAACGAAATGAAAGCTTAGTCATGTCCAACTACATATGGCCATGTATGTGTACTCAAAGGCGCTGCTTACCCCTCCTCGCTGAGATGCTACAGAGGTCCATTTCTCTGACGACTCAACCCAACTTCTCCAAGAGCCACAGCTCAATTTCTGTTTACATAGCTTTGGACAAGCCTCTCTCTAGGGAGCTGTCCACCCCCACTGCTTTTAGACACACGTGGGCCAAATGCAAGCTGACCTTTCCCTGATGACTCAGAGTCACCGATTGGAATGTCTGTGCTGTAATTAGACAGCCAGGTTTCATGTCTGCTTTTGAGGTTTTCTGTCTTGTTTTCCCTTGCTGTCATCACTTCTGCTTGGGTCTTCCCCTCCTACCCAAACTCCTTCTGGTTCGCTGCTTCCACTCTTTTGGTCCCAACTACCAAGTAAGTTGCTTCCTGCTTCCCTGGTGGCTCAGAATCTGTCTGTAATGCAGGAGACCCGGGTTCCATCCCTGGGTTGGAAGATCCCCTGGAGAAGGGAATGGCAACTGCTCCAGTATTCTTGCCTGAGAAATCCCATAGACAGAGGAGCCTGGCAGACTACAGATCATAGGGTTGCAAAGAGTCGGACACGACTGAGTGACTAACACTTTCACTTTCAGCCAGTAAGTTAAAACTATGTGTTAAGTAAGAGTCAGTAGGAGCTGAATTAGCATCTAAGGGCCCATCTTGGACTGGGACTTTGTGATAACAGTTTGGAGGGCTCAGAGGCCTTTTGCGCTCATTTTGGTGTCCAACCATTCATGGGAGACCTACCACTAACTCACCTGGGCACATTCCTTAATCTCTCTGCTCCACCGGGAATAAGGATGGGGACCAGGTGCTCAATGGGGAGATCTTCCTAGCCTGGAAACATTCTGCATGAACAATGCCCCAGGTAAAGCCGGCCAGGAGTCCCAGGGCAGGGGATGGGGGGCTGCACTCACATGGTGAAGTTCTCCTCCAGGAAGCAGCGGTTGCGAAGCAGGCCAGCCCAGAGCTGCACGCCGATGATGCCAAAGATGAAGAAGACAAAGAAGCAGAGCAGGAGGACATTCCCCAGCATAGGCAGTGTGTCCAGGAGCAGGTTCACCAGGATCCGCATACCTGGGCAAGGGAAGGGTGGAGGGATTGGCAGACAGGGGCAGAGGGCCCAGAGAGGAGAGAGAGAGAGCAGGGTTAGAGGAACAGAGAGGGGGTGGTGAGAGGAGAGGTGGGACACGTGGGCAGGGGCTCCTTATTGCCCTCAACCTGCTCAGTGGCCACCAGACCCCTTCTCCCAGAAGCCATGCAAATGGCTCTGCATCCCCCTATATTTCCACTAGATCACGGGTGAATAAGCAGATATTTACGGAGCACTTTTAATGTGCCAAATGCTTTTCGGGGTAATGCACAAATACGAGCTCTTCAGTCTCCATGACAACTCTATGAGGGTGGTAATATTATCCCTATTTTATAGAAAAGGCAACTGGAGGTTCATAGAACTGAAGCTACTTGCCCAAGTTCGCACAGATAGGAAGCAGCAAGGTCTGGATTTAAACCAGGTGTCCTGACGCCAAGTTAGCACTCTTTTCATAGCCCCCAAGTACCCGGAGGTCTGAGACTGAGGTTATCTCATCTCCCTATGCCCAGCACCCACCCAGGATGGGCACTGGTGCCCTAATAAATGTGTCCTGAGTGTCCTTTATCTCTGAAACAGTCAGTGGTCCCCTGACCGTGCCAGGACACATCAGTACCAACCAAAACCATCCTGCTGACCCACCCCACTGCATGATGAAATCAGGAAGAGTTCTCAGAACCACCTAGAGAAGAACCTTGGCCAGCCAAGGTACCCAGACCTGGCCTGATGCCAGAGGAAGAGGACTTTTCCTTTCCTTAGAAATAGCTACAATGAACAAACCAAGCCAGAGGCAACAAGAGGAGAAAACAGGGAAATGAGAGAGGAGATAGACGTCCCCAGGGAGGGTGATGGAGTGCCCTGTTTGGGGCTTCAGGCAGGCATGGAGAGGGGAACAGAACATGTCAGTCACTTCCTGGGGAGGTCTGACATCCCAAAACTCTGCAGGTAGGGAAAGCCTGCAGAAAGCACATAGCCCCTGATGAAGAGAGAACAGGGTTCAAATCCTCACGCTGCTGGCCTCTGGGACCTGTGGGATCTTGAACCAGTCCCTTCCCCTCTTGGAGGATAAGACCCCTCAGCAGAGGGGCCCAAGAAGACAGCAACCACTCTATAAAGATCCCCCAGCTCAGGGCCCACACCCAAGTCTCAGCAAACATTGGGGCTCCCACCCCACAGAGGAAGTGGAGAACAGGCTCAGCTTTTGGCACCACTCCACACACTTACTGCTCTTCATGTCTGTCTCCCCTCCCCTTCCCTTCTGCCCCGCCTGCCTGGGCTGACCCATCTGCACCCTCCAGGCCCTCTCTCCCCATGGGCTCAGCCCCTAGCTGTGAAAAGCACATGCTCTCTCAAGTCTGGGTGATGTCATCCACTGTCATGGCTTCGGTAATGGTCTGCATTCACCCACTCCCTCCCGACTCCTCAAGAAGATCCAGCCACCCCAGTCACTGGAGAACCCATGGGAATGCATGTCCCAGACAGGTGGGCCACCTCTGTGGCTTTGCCCAGCCCCTCTTTCCCAGTCCTCTGAACACAGCATCACTCTTCCATTCCAGTTCCATGGTTTGCGTGCGCTGACATGGAGATCACATGACCCAGGCTTGGCCAATCAGCATAGTCTGTTTCCCTAGCCTCCGTGATTGGTCCAGGATGAGTATGTGACTCTACCTAGGACCCATGAGAGTTGGCAATGAGACTTCTGATGGAATTACAGGAAAAGAGACGCTCTCTTACTGCAGGGATTAAAGTTGGGAGGAGTGAAGCCTGGAGTTGCTGGGGCCATCTTGCTTCCCAGGGATAGCGCCTGTCTGGGATTGAAGCCAGCCCAGGGAAAGCAGAGCCCAGGACAGAGAGGGGACAATTCCTGGTAACAGCCACTCTAGAACACAAATGGGAACATGTCATCACTATGTGTACAAACAGATGGCATTCTCTTCAGCAACCAGGGTTTGTGGACCCCTGGCAGGTGGGGGGAGGTCACTGGAAGGACTACGAGAGGTCATTGAACCTTATGAAATTGCTATAAAATATGCAAGTATGATGCCATGAATTTTTCTGGGAAGAAGGTCCACATAAGTGTCTGTGGCTCCAAAGAGTGTCAAGAGCTAGTGGGTCACCCTTGAGTGTACACCACCCAAGATCCTGTGATTCCTGTGTACCCTCTCTAGCCTCATCTTCCTCTCTCCCTCCCTCTGTCCCCAGGTACACCCTAGGTCTCAGGTGGCACGAGTGGTAAAGAACCCATCTACCAATGCAGTAGACGTAAGAGACGCGGGTTTGATCCCTGGGTCGGGAAGATCCCCTGGAGGACGACTCGGCAATCTACTCCAGTGTTCTTGCCTGGAGAATCCCATGGAATGAGGAGCCTGACAGCCTGCAGTCCATAGGGTCACACAGAGTCGGATACAACTGAATTGACTTAGCAAGCACACATGCACAAAGATACTATGGGATTTCACACCTCCATGCTTTTTTTGTTCATGCTGTTCCCTCTTTCTAGAACACTCTTCCACCTCTCTTGTGCCTGGCAAACCTTTATTCAGCCACCATAGCTCAGTTAAGGATCTGCCTTCTCTCTGTGAAGTCTCTCTGTGACTTCCCATACCCCTTCTAAACCTATCTCTCGCTCATCTGTTCTGGGCCACCTTAGCACCTCTGACCTAGCATAGGCTGTCATGTACAGTTGTGCAGGTTGCATACTGCACAACCTTGGAGGCACCATTTACATCAACATCTAATCTTCTAACCCTAATATATAATTATCCATTTACTCTCCTGTTTTTTCCACTGGGCTATATGCTCCTGGGGACAGGGTCTGTCTGAGTCACCTCAGTACTCCCAGAACCCAGCAGGTCCTGGCCCAGAGCAGAGTCTCAGCCATTTACAGTCAACATTTATTGAATGACTGCTTGTGAATGAACAACGTGCAAAGTCATGGGGAGGGGTGGAATATTGGAGAGGGGAGGATGAAAGGATGGCGACAAGAAGACTGGCTCTGTCCAGATTTTTATTTATTCCAGGGGCAATGGCTGAGGTAGTTATTAATGAGGATAATTATTTGGGATTTGCATCACGAGCTCTGTATGGAGCAATTTCCAATCAATAATTAATGCTCACCCCCATCCTCCCACCCCACAAAACTAGGTCAGCCTCCTCTTGGGAAAGGCAGTGGGGCTCCCTTGCAGGCCCCTGCTCTCCAATTGAGAGCAAGCCAGGGTGAGTGAGGGCTCAGTACCCCGCTCCCTTGACATCCGCCCCCACAACAGGGGGTGTGCAGAAAGAGGGAAGTGAGAAATCAGAGCAATCAGCTTGCAGTCCATCCAAACATCAAGTCAGTCAGTCGCAGGCCTTTCTGGTGCCCCCATCATTCATTCATTCATCAAACATTTACAAGAACTGTTGCATGCCAGGCACAGTGCTGGGCTCGTGGGAAATCCCAAATCCCATTTTTCACCCCTTGCAGAGTTTGCAGCCTGCCAGCAGAGGGACAGGGGACCCCAGTGTTGGGGAAAGGGACAAGGCCTGCGGAGTAAGGGAGCTCTAGGCACATCGCTGGAGGCACTGACTCGAGCTGGGCCCTGCAGGATGACAGGAGCCGTGGCAAAGGCACAGAGGTGTGACCGGTCAGAGAGGACATCCAGGGGTCTCTGCTAGGTGGCTACTTGGGAGATTTCTAAGCAGGCTGAGCCCTTGACCAGCTCTGGGCTTTAAAGCCGATGTAACAATCTTGGAGGACAGGACAGAGGCAGGAGGCAAACATGGAGGGCCAGGCAGCAGCCCTGAGAAGCGGTGGGCTCAGAGAGGCCTGCAGGAGGCCGCTCTGCACCATCCCAGCCTGGCTGCTCCTGCCTACTCCCCCCGGGCCCAGCTGTTGTTGCTCAATTAATTACATTTCCCAGTTCTCCAGGACATTGAAATTCTGAAAGGCTCCTGAGAACCTGCCTGGCCGCCGGCTTCCCTGAATGGCAGCCCGGTCTCTCCTCCCCTCCTCCCTCCCCTCTGCTGAGCTGAACCCCAGCTCACTTCACAGCCCCCCTGGGGCCCAGGGAGTCCCAGGGCCACAGATCCAGGGCATAATTAGCTAATTAGGGACTCAGAGCAAGTTCATCGCTTCCGTGCCAGGGAACAGGGGCCACGGGATTAGGGAGCCAGGAAGGACCTCACGAGAACCCAGCTAATCCTCCTTTCAACGCCCACAGTCAAGTAATTAGCTCAAGCAAGTCGGAGGGTTCTGCCATGCCCTTGATTCCCCTGGCAACCGCTACAGGAGAGAGAGACAGAGAAAGTGAAACAGAGAGAGAACTGTAGACAGAGAATAGAGGCGGAGAGAAAGAGGCAGAGACTGCTCTTAAGACCCATCACCATCTACCTCAGACTATCTTTTCTGCTCATCTTCCACACCTCTCTTCAGCCAACGCCTCCTCCTCCAGGCAGCCTTCTCTGATTCTCACCCCCAGATACTTAGAAGGCTTTCTGCCTCTCACTCCCTTATAGCTCTCCCTTTTCCTCTCCCGGGATGAGATTACCTGGTTTTGGTCTCTGTGACTCTTGAGCCTTGGAGACCAGGTGGGCCTTGATGAGGGCAGGCTGCAGGTGACCCATGAGTGTGGCTTGGGGCCCTGCTCCCCTAGTTAAGATGGAAGAGGACCCCAGAGTCCTCAGAACATCCAGTGTAGCCCTTTCTCTGATGAGCAGACAGAGCACCAACTCAGGACAGGACATCTGGGGGCCAGTTCTGGCTGGGCAGCCTTGAGGCAGAGCTGGCCCTCTCTGGGCCCCAGAGGCCTCAACTACAAAAGAAGACAGTGGTTCCTGTCCAGCCTCAGGAAGACCCCAAGGCCAGAACACCTCAGCGGGGGGTGCCCCCAAAGTCAAAGCCTCCCATTCCAATGGGGAAAGTATAAATCCTTATCCCACCCCCCAATCGCAGGACCCCCAACCATCAGGCTCCAGTCTGCCACCCCAGCCTCACCCCGCTCTGTCCTCCATGCCACGCCTGAACCTGCTGCTCCACCAGACTGCAGACACGCCCAGCACGCCCACTCCCCACCTGTGCACACATCCTGCCCCCCACTGACCGCCCCCCCCACTCTCTGCCAGGGGGGTTCCTTTATTATTGTGCTGCTGAGAGCAATGCCAAGTTCACTTGCCAAGGCAGGATAGGGTCCATGCTAAAGCCAGACTGACCCACTTCCAATCCCTGGGAAGCTCAGGTTCTGGGTCACTGCCGGGCCCTCGCACATGCTCAGGAGGCCATCTCTCCTCCGTTTTCAGACCTCTGCTGTGTGGTCACCTCTCCTGGATCCCAGGGCTGGGCTCGTGCCCCTGCAATGAGCTGTCAGAGCCCCGTCCGCCCTCCATCACACCACTTATTACACTGTCACCCTTCATCACAGCTCCGCCCTCCTCTCTCCCCAGAAACCAGGAGTGCACAGCCCACCTGGGTGCTCTGCATCCCCCAATCCAGCCTGGGGCCCAGTACAGGGTAACCCCTCCGAGGGGGGCGGCCTGAATGAATGTAGGAGTGATGGGCTGGGTGGATGGATCCGTTCTACAAATGTTGCTGCTGCTGCTAAGTCGCTTCAGTTGTGTCCGACTCTGTGTGACCCCAGAGACAGCAGCCCACCAGGCTCCCCTGTCCCTGGGATTCTCTGGGCAAGAACACTGGAGTGGGTTGCCATTTCCTTCTCCAATGCATGAAAGTGAAAAGTCAAAGTGAAGTCGTTCAGTTGTGTCCGACTCTTCGAGACCCCATGGACTGCAGCCTACCAGGCTCCTCAGCCCATGGGATTTTCCAGGCAAGAGTACTGGAGTGGGATGCCATTGCCTTCTCACTACAAATGTTGAGCAAGGGCCAACTACATGCCAGGCACTGTTTTAAACTCTAGGGATATATCAGTTTAAAAACACACACACAAAAACAGATCAAACCCTTGCCCTTGTGAAGCACACATTCCAGGTTAAGGGTAGGAAGAGGCAGGGGCTTCCCCGGTGACTCATCGGTAAAGCATCTGCCTGCAATGCAGAAAACGTGGATTTGATTCCGGGGCCAGGAAGATCCCCTGGAGAAGAAAATGGCAACCCACTCCAGTATTCTTGCCTGGGAAATTCCATGGATGGAGGAGCCTGGTGGGCTACAGTCCATGGGGTCTCAAAGAGTTGGACACAACTGAGCGACTTCACTTTCTTTCTTTCTTTCAAGGGGGTGCCCAGGAGAGACTCAGGCTCCTGCCCAGTGCCCTCCCTGCTGAGGTTGCCCAGGCCAGATGCTGGGACTGGGCATTCTCCAGGGACTCTCCAGGGTGGGGACCGGGCCTTCAGTCTACCGGCTCCACTTCAGGCCACCTGGCCTGGCCCAGCCCTCACGCACCTGCCATCCTGATAACACACATCTGGCTGGGTTCAGATGATGTGGCAGCAGAGAGGGACGTCGAGGCAGGGTTCTAGAGGCATTCCAAAGGTTGAGTCAGGGGTAGGATGTGGGTGTGAGTGGAATAGAGGAGCTGGGGCATCTCCAAGGTTGGGGGCTTGAGTCCAGAGGCACACAGCAGCCCTCAGTGGAGAGGGGAGTCTGCGAGGATAGGTGGAATTGGGGGTGCCTGGTGTATACCTGTGTGAAATCAGATCTCAGGGTCTGGGGTTCAGAGGGAGAAGTATGGCCTGGAGCATCACGTGGGTGGCATCAGGGTAGAAACAGTTTGTAGATGGCATTTTATTTTTTAATTTTTTGGCCGTACTGTGAGGCATGCAGGATGTTAGTTCCCAGACCAGGAATCGACCCCGCGCCCCCTGCATAGGAAACGTGGAGTCTTAACCACTGGACCACCAGGGAAGTCCCTCTAGGTGACATTTTAAATGCCAGGAGCTGGGGGAAACGATGACAGGTGGGCAAACTGATGGAGCTGCTCAACCTTTTCACCCCTTTCTCGCCAGCAAGCCCCTGACCAGGCCCTCTGCCCTAAGGAAAGATGGGCATCAGCCAGACAAGGGCCCCTGGTGGCAGCGGGGCGCCCAGGAGGCGAAGGGGGTGCACTTCCTGACAGGCCTCTCCCCTGGAGGTCTGGGGTGCTCTCTGCAGACAGGAGCTGTCAGCCCAGATTAGCGCAGCCGCTCTGCCAGGGCAGCTCAAGTAGGAAGAGCCGAGCTCATGCCAGCCTCTGCCAGGGGCTCAGCCCGCAGCCAGGAGGACGGGAGTAGGCCCGGGGCAAGGGGCCGTGAGGCAGCGGCTGGCCCTGGGGCTCCCCTCTCTCCCTGGTCTGCCCAGGTCAGCAGAGGCTGGGAGAGGCCGTGTGCTGCTCCTGCCACGGCCAGCGCCAACTAATCAGAGGCACAGTGGGTGCCCGGGAGGCCGGGCCAGGCAGCATACGGCCGGGCGGCCGAGGACACAGCTGCTGGCCCCAGCCCCAAGGGGAGGGGCCTGTGGACTGAAGGGGGGCCTCAGTGCCCACTCCTGAGACGAGAAGCAGTGCCCGCACAAGGGGTCTGCAGCACCGTGCCCTCCACCCCAGGGGAGGCCTTGGCTCCTCCCCAAGGCAGTCAGCGCTCACACCCTGGAGAGGGGTGCCCGGCCCTGTCCTGCTGAGGGTCCCCATCCCCACCATGGTTCCTGATGTCCTCTCGCTCACTCTTCCAAAGTCTCTTGCCCGCTTCTCTCTGAAGCCTCCTCAAAGTACGGTGTCGGGATCCCCTCCCCTCAGCCTGGCTGCCAGGCCCATAGCTGCCCAGCTTGAGCATCTGCCTACAGAGTCGGGGCAGCATCAGAGCCTTCTCCATGACCCCCACGTCTGCCCCAAGGCCTGGCTCCGTGGCCCCACAGCGGATGCTACTCCGGATGAACGGATGAAGGCGTGAACACACGCGCAGTGGCTCTCTGCCTTGATCTGGTGTCCTGTCCAGGAATCACACCCTCCTGATGTGTAAAGTGGAATTTGACCCAGTGCGGAGGCAAAGCGGGGAGGAGAGGGCTGCCTCACCCCAGCCCCACCCCAAGCATCTCTCCTCTCGCAGTCCTGGCTGCTCTTTCCTATTTGCGAGTCAGGCTCTCATCAGATGGTCTGTCCAGATGCTCTCCGGCCCACCCCCATCTCTTCTGAAAGGCAGCAGCCCTGGGGAAATCGGGCCCCTGCTCACTGTCTTCTCTTTTCTCTCCCACCTCCCTCCTTCCCTTCTTTCCTTCCCGGGTGGCTGCCAGGCCTTTCTTCCATGGGGCAGCTGGGGGAGCTGGGTGGGTGCCAAGGACAGACAGTCTGAAGTTCAAGGTCCTGCTTGGGGTCAGAGCCCCCTTCAGCTGCGCCTCAAGCCCCACTGAACACACGTACAGATTGAAAGTGCTGAGGTTCTCATGCAAACCTTGTTTCCAGGTACCCCAGCCCCTCTGCCAATAGATCTAGAGTATGACATTTGGAGTATGAGAAGTCACTCGAGCTTCCCCGGGGGCTCAGTGGTAAAGAATCCACCTGTCAATGCAGGAGACGTGGGTTCAGTCCCTGGGTCTGGAAGACACCCTGGAGAAGGAAACAGCCACCCACTCCAGGATTCTTGCCTAGAAAATCCCATGGACAGAGGAGCTTAGCAGGCTACAGTCCATGGGGTGGCAAAAGAGTCAGACACAACTTAGCGACTAAACGACAACATGAGACCCAAGATCAACGTACGGTATTGGCATCTTCACTGGGCACCTTCTAGGAGCAGGTGTCATGAAGATGCTTTGCTACTCCAAAGCCTAGCAAGTGAGGGCTGGGACCCATCTTATGGACCAAGAAACCGAGGTCTGAGAGATGGCCAAGATCCCAGGCACAAACCCTGGTCTAACTGCTCTGGATGCTGTAGCCCCGACACTGGGACCCTCCCTCCGAGGGGCAGGGATGGAGCAGCTCGCCAGGCACCTGCTCTGCATCTGGCACTGCAGACTATCCCACGTTGAGGTTCCATGTGTCATCCCCCTTGTGCGGACAGGGGTCCAAATCAAGAGAGGTTTCTTTTCCCAGGTCCTGCAGCTAACTAACACAGGCCCACGCTCTGAACACTGGCAGGGCAACTCAGACACCATGCTCCGCACTAACCACTCTACCTTCCTCCTTCCTGCCCTGACTCACCCCCTCAGGCTGCAAAGGGCCCAGCACCACGAGAACTCTTCACCCTGACAGTGAAAGGCGTTCAGAGGTCTGGAGCACACCAAACTTGGGGGTAGAGAAGGGGCCACTACTTCAGCCCATGGGGACTTTCTGCTTTGACCTTGGATGTGGGCAGGTGTCTTTCCTCATGCCCCTATGCAGACAGAGTGGGTGGCTAAGATGCCTACCCAGTAAAAGGAAAGGAAGGAGGTTGCGAAAGGGAGCATAAAGCGCTGGCCAGCTGTGTGGCCTTGGGCAGGTTACTCAACCTCTCTCTGCCTCAGTTTTCCCATCTGTAAAGTGGGCATCACAATGGTACCAACATCCTAAGACTGTTATGATACAGTTTGTGTAAAGCATATGATAAATTTTAGCCACTTATCATTATTAGTAAATCCCTAGAAGATGTGGAACGCTCACCTCACGCCTCCCTGTGACGGGCAGTGCTCTGCATCTACACACTGAAACGTGCACACAACCCCACATGTGCACATACAGATACACACAGTCCCAGGAGAGCTCCTCTCCTCCACCCTGGCATGTGCAATTCTGCTCCGTCTGCCAGGACCACCCTTCCCAGTTCTCTGTGTTGCTGGTGAGCATTTTCCACAGGCAACCTCTGTGAAGAGGTCCTGACGCCCTCACCCTCCAACCCCAATGCTCCCAAGCACCTTCTTCATTAGAGTAGCACCTGTTGACCACCTACTGCATACAAGACTCCAGGATAAGCTCTCTATACACATGGGAGCATTTTGTCCTTAAAAAACCATATAGTAACTGGTATCACTAATGCCATCTTATCACTGGAGAAACAGAGGCCCAGGGTCCCACAACAGGTGGGTGGAAGGACCAGAACTGGGGCCTGTCAGTAGAGAGCTAATCTCCAGTCCTGAGCCTGCAGCTGGGGCCTGACAGGGGCCTTCCACACAGCACTGTCAGCTCTGCCCCCGCCGTCCCTGGGCCCTGCCCAGCCCAGCCAGAGCCCAGAGGCCCCTGCATAGAGGTGGGTCCTTGCTGACCCAGGGGTTGTCAGCCAGATAGGGCTCTAGGAGGTGGACAGCTGCCCCAAGCTCCCTAGGCCTCCCTCCCAACCCCATCCACAGCCTGGGTCAGGGCGTACAGGGGCACAGGTGGGCCAGCAGTTCATACTCAGCCGACAACAGACTGGTTCCAAATAGGAAAAGGAGTTCATCAAGGCTGTATATTGTCACCCTGCTTATCTAACTTATATGCAGAGTACATCATGAGAAACGCTGGACTGGAAGAAACACAGGCTGGAATCAAGATTGCCGGGAGAAATATCAATAACCTCAGATATGCAGATGACACCACCCTTATGGCAGAAAGTGAAGAGGAACTAAAAAGCCTCTTGATGAAAGTGAAAGTGGAGAGTGAAAAAGTTGGCTTAAAGCTCAACATTCAGAAAATGAAGATCATGGCATCCAGTCCCATCACTTCATGGCAAATAGATGGGGAAACAGTGGAAACAGTGTCAGACTTTATTTTTCTGGGCTCCAAAATCACTACAGATGGTGACTGCAGCCATGAAATTAAAAGACGCTTACTCCTTGGAAGGAAAGTTATGACCAACCTAGAGAGCATATTTAAAAGCAGAGACATTACTTTGCCAACAAAGGTTCGTCTAGTCAAGGCTATGGTTTTTCCTGTGGTCATGTATGGATGTGAGAGTTGGACTGTGAAGAAGGCTGAGTGCCAAAGAATTGATGCTTTTGAACTGTGGTGTTGGAGAAGACTCTTGAGAGTCCCTTGGACTGCAAGGAGATCCAACCAGTCCATTCTGAAGGAGATCAGCCCTGGGATTTCTTTGGAAGGAATGATGCTAAAGCTGAAACTCCAGTACTTTGGCCACCTCATGTGAAGAGTTGACTCATTGGAAAAGACTCTGATGCTGGGAGGGATTGGGGGCAGGAGGAGAAGGGGACGACAGAGGATGAGATGGTTGCATGGTATCACTGACTCAATGGACATGAGTTTGAGTAAACTCTGGGAGTTGGTGATGGACAGGGAGGCCTGGCGTGCTGCAGTCCATGGGGTTGCAAAGAGTCAGACATGACTGAGTCAGCTGACTGAGGGGTATGTAGGGTAGGTGAAACCTGGAGTCAGCTGGTGCCAGGAGGGAGCACTTTCAGAGATAAACCAGCCCCATCTTGCCAAGGCCCAGAAAGGGATAACGACTTATGTAAAGTCACACAGCAAGGACTTATAAAAAGTCAGAACCTAGCCTTCTGACTGGCAGTCTAGTGCTTCTTCCTTCCCTCCCCAACTGGCTCCTCTACGCCCTCCTGCCCTTTATCCACCAATGGTTGAGTGGCCAGCACACACCTACAGGGGCGGGGTGGAGGGACACATTTTATGATGTTCTGTAAAGAGCACGACCCCCAGGTGCCCCACCCATCCTGGACAAAGTGTCTCTTCCTCCTTTGTGCAAATAGGAAAACAGGCCCAGAGACTCCCAAGGGCTTCCCAGGTCACACAGCAGACTCTCAGCAGAGCTCAGAAGCAGAACTTACATTCCCTGACAACCCAACTGAGTCTTCCTGGTTGCTTGCGTTTTTAAACTTCAGGCAGCCACCTCCCTCTCCACAGCTTTGCAATTAATAACCCATAATTTGACTTCGCCATCCCAATCCTCTAGCCTGCCATCTAGTGGCCAAATTGAAAGCTACAGGCTATTGAACGAGTCCCAGGGCAGAAGCAGCAATAAAGATAAATGGGGGACTTCCCTGGCAGTGGATAACACTCCATGCTTCCAATGCAGGGGATGTGTGTTCAACTCCTGGTTGGGACTAAGGGAACTAAATCCCCCATGCCATGTGGCACAGCCTAAAAAAGATAAATGGGAGTACTTGGAATGTTCAGGGAAACAGCTAGGAAAAAAGAAGGCAACCAACCAAACCTCTCAAAGAGACACTTCTAAGTGACCCCGCACCCCTACAGGCCACTCATTCCCAGTGACTCTGGGCAGAGCACATGGCACCTGGGAAGGAAGTGGCGAGGTCTGGATTAGTGCACGCGCTCCAACAGCTTGAGGCTCCTGTTAAGTTGCTCGTGAAGATGGATTTATCTTAAGGTCCCTTTCAGGGAGAGGGGTGAGGCACATCAGCTATATTTTGGATCCCGGAGGGTTCCATGCTCTCAATAACTCTCCCCCAGGCCAGGTTCTGAGAAAGCAAGAGATTCGTTTGTCAGCTGAGAGGCAGAAACAGCTCAGAGCGAGAACAGAACTGCCCACCTCAGGCAGCCCTGGGCCTCCTGGCAAAGCCTATTAGCAGGAAAGAAGCCCCTGAGGAAAGACCCGGACTCCTCTCTGGGCCCTGGGGGCCACCCAGCCTCCGAAATCAGAACCTCCATGAGCGTGGGGCCCAGCCCGGCCCTTCTCTAGAGAACTGGACGGACTGGCACGGGGGGCCTGCCAGTGACCCCCGACAGCCAGGAGCCACAAATGAGTTCCTCACACGGGCAGTGAGGGGCGGTGGGGGGGGAGGAGAGGCACGTGGGCCACACCCCCACATGTGCACACCCCCATGTACACACCCCCACATGTGCACACCCTCATGTACACACCCCCACATGTGCACACCCCCATGTACACATTCCCACATGTGCACACCCTCATGTACACACCCCCACATGTGCACACCCACATGTATACCCCCCACATGTGCACACCCCCATGTACACGTTCCCACATGTGCACACCCCCATGTACACACCCCCACATGTGCACACCCCCATGTACACACCCCCACATGTGCACACCCCCATGTACACGTTCCCACAGGTGCACACCCCCATGTACACACCCCCACATGTGCACACCCCCAGGTACACGTTCCCACAGGTGCACACACCCATGTACACACCCCCACATGTGCACACCCCCATGTACACACCCCCACATGTGCACACCCCCAGGTACACGTTCCCACAGGTGCACACCCCCATGTACACACCCCCACATGTGCACACCCCCATGTACACGTTCCCACAGGTGCACACCCCCATGTACACACCCCCACATGTGCACACCCCCATGTACACGTTCCCACAGGTGCACACCCCCATGTACACACCCCCACATGTGCACACCCTCATGTACACACCCCCACATGTGCACACCCCCATGTACACGTTCCCACAGGTGCACACACCCATGTACACACCCCCACATGTGCACACCCCCATGTACACGTTCCCACAGGTGCACACCCCCATGTACACACCCCCACATGTGCACACCCCCATGTACACGTTCCCACAGGTGCACACCCCCATGTACACACCCCCACATGTGCACACCCCCATGTACACACCCCCACATGTGCACACCCCCATGTACACGTTCCCACAGGTGCACACCCCCATGTACACACCCCCACATATGCACACCCTCATGTACACACCCCCACATGTGCACACCCCCATGTACACATTCCCACATGTGCACACCCCCATGTACACGTTCCCACATGTGCACACCCCCATGTACACATTCCCACATGTGCACACCCCCACATGTGCACACCCCCACATGTGCACACCCCCATGTACACGTTCCCACATGTGCACACCCACATGTACACGTTCCCACATGTGCACACCCACATGTACATGTTCCCACATGTGCACACTCCCACGTGCACACACATATACACACGGTCTCTCAAGGAGAGACCCTCACACACACACACACACACATGCACAAATGTACAGAAACCCATCCACAGAGACCCATACCCTGTGTGTCTATCCCATCCACCCCCCACCCAGACCATCTCTCAGAAATGCCCTGTCACATTGCTATCACCATGCCTGTCAGACCCTGAGACCTGACGGGAGATGCAGAATGTAGGATGGCCTCCAAATGCCCCTGTATGACCCCGGCACACGCATCTCTGGAAATGGGGCCAGGCCTGCGGGCTGCATGGCCAGGAGGGTGACAGTGGCCAAGTGGTCACTGCCCCCTGGGGGCAGCCCTGCCTTTCTCTGGGACTGAAATGGGGAGCCCTATGGGGGATGCCCAGAAGAGATGCAGCCCCTGCCTGCCCTCCCTGTGGGGTTGCCCAGGTCAGACACTTGATTTCCTCCAGGACTCTCCAGAGTTAGGACCAGACCTCCCAGCCACCTGCTCCTCTCCACCCTGCTCAGCCTGGCCCTCGTTCACCCACGCTGCCAGAGCAGTCTTGTATCCACTTGCCCACTGCTGCCAGGCGTCTATAAAACACTCCCTTGTCAGCTCAGTCCCCATGCTCCGCTGGGTCTCAGCTCAGACACCACCTCAGACCCCCAGTGCCCCACGCTGTGCCCCTCCCTGCACCCCTGTGCCCTCCACATGCCCGGCACCCCTCGGTCCGAGCATGGGCAGCACAGGACAGCTGCTCCATATACCTGCCCAGCGGGCCCACTTCACACCTATTTACTGAGCCCCTGCTACACACCAGAGTTGTGGGCGCTGCGGGAACAAAGGCTGCCTGTGGCCGGCCTCCCAGGAGGAGATGGGGCCTGGGGAGGGGAACATGCACCCCTGGGAGAGGCATGCTGCTTAGAAATGGGCTCCAGTTTGGTCCCTGCCACTGACCTGCTGTGTGACGTTGGGCTGGCCATGACCTTCTCTGGGCCTCACTGGCCTCATTTGTTAGAAGGGGTAAAGATGGTTTAGAATGAGGTGATCTTTAAGGAGACTCCTAGGCTTGGTGGCAAGTGGGAAGGACAGAAAGGCTGCCAGCCAGGATGGCCTCTCTGGATGCCCCTTCTCTGTCCCAAGGGAGTCTCCCTAGGACCAGGAGGGGACAAAGATGAACTCCTCCTTCCACTCCTAGACACCTTGAGTTCCCACTGCCCACCTCTGGATTCCTACCTCTCAAGTCCTCCCTGGGGACCATCACAGCAGCTCTCAGGGGCCCCCGAGTTCCCCATCATGTCAAGGCTCATGTGTGGGGAGGTGACCTTGTACATGTGATCTTGAGACATCAGCCCTTCCCCCTCTGCACCTCATCCAGCCTTAGCCAGCCTGCCCCCTCCCCAAGTTCCTCTGCTCCACAAACATCCCAAAGCACAGCCTCCCCTGCAACGCCAGGCCTGCCCTGGCTGACCGACATGAGCCCAGAGTCAGGCGGATAGCTACAGACAGGTGGGCAGGCTGGGAATGGGTGGAGCGGGGTCCGTACCAACTGGGGAGGAGAACGAGGTGCCAGGAGCCCCTTCCCCTTCTGCAGAAGAAGAAACGGAGGCTCAGGAAGGGAACAAAACTAGAGTTCAGATGGAGTCCAGTAAGAGCGGGGCTCGGGACAGACAGAACTCTGCTCAGATCCCTGCCTTGCCCCTCAATTGCTGTGTGACCTTCTGCAAGCCATTTAACCTCCCTGAACCTCACATAGGTTGTCAAGGGGTTAAGTCAGCCATCAGCATGTCAAGAGCCTGACACACAGGAGGTGGGCGGATGCTCCTGGAAGTTCCTGTCCTTCTCCATCAGGACAGAAGCTCCCTGGGGCAGGGCCCCTCACTCCTTTCCCGAATCCCCATTCCATCCTTGACACCAAGTGGCAAAGAGTCAGGGGACCTCCTGGGCAGGTAACCTCGTGTCTCCTCCAAGTCTCAGTTTTTTCCATCTCAGTTTTTCATGAGTACAGCCCACCTCCCGCTCCCGCCCAGGGGGACGGTAAGGCTCAAAAGAAATCACAGAGATGAAAGGCTTTGAAAGCGGTGTGAGTCTAGGCAGATGTCAGGGATTGTTGTTCTTAGATAACCTCTCTCAGTACTAGGTGGGTGGATGGATGGGCACCTGGTCAGATGGGGGAGCCAAGTGGGTGGATGGACCTGCATGTGGGGGGGGGTGAACCTATGGGGGATGAGATGGGGGGTCAGGAGCTCAAGTTCCAGGTCACTTGGCACAAGTGGGGAGTCCAGGAGCCCCTCCTCAGTAGAAAGCTTCATGACACCTCCCTCCAACCAACCAGCTTCTTTTCACACACCTGCCACCTTGACTGCCCCCCACAAGGACCCTTGTCCCCAACAAGCCAGAAACTTGCTGCAATACAAGTGCCTTGGGGACCCAGAGGCATCAGGGCCACCCTCCCGCATCTTCAGGCCCGAGTAATGGCCCAAGAGGCCCGGGCAGCAGGGCCCACATCTGTCCTATCACAGAAGGGTCCCATGCCCAGCACAGGCCTGGCACTGGGAGGTGCTGGGCAGTCTTGCTGAGTGCATGAGTGGCAGGGTGGGCCTGGGGCAGGGCCGGGGGCGCCAACTCACTGGGCACACGGTTGATGGCTTTGAGCGGCCTCAGGACGCGCACGGTACGGATGGCCGACAGGTTGATGTTCTGGAGGTCCAGGGAGTACTCGACCATCCTGCAAAGAGAAGGGAGGAGAGTGAGACCCGGAGCTCGAAGGACAGTGGGGCCACAGCCGGACCAGCCATGCCCACACCTGCCTGGATGGGGTAAGAAAAGGGGTCAGCATCCCCGGCTAAGCCCCAGTCAGCCCGGTGGCCTCGGGCTGTCCCCTTGGGCCCATCTCCTCCTCCTTAAGCAGGGCTGGTGACGTCCACCATGTAGACTGCCCAGAGGAGCCTGGTAGATGTGGCCGGGGGCAGAGGGAATAAGGAGCAGAGGCCCTGGGTCCCCAAAGCCTGTCCAGCAATGTGCTGGCAGCTCCTGCCCTCATTTCCAGGGCAGCCTCCAAAACGGAGCAGTCACCCTGTTCCCTAGGCGGAGAACAGAGGCACCCAGAGGCCCCAGGCTGAGCTCAGACGGAGACTGGCCATCAGAGCCACAGCTGCAGAAGCAGCGTCTGGTGGAGCTCCCTAGTCCCTCCATCTCCCAAGTCCCCAGGAACCCCCCAAGCCAGGGATAGATGCCTGGATTTATGATGAGATAAGGCTGTAGGAGAGGTGATGTCACATGTCCCAGGTCACCTAGCGAATGGGTTTTAGAAGCTCAGTTCAGTTCAGTTCAGTTCAGTCGCTCAGTCGTGTCTGACTCTTTGTGATCCCATGAACTGCAGCACGCCAGGCTTCCCTGTCCATCACCAACTCCCAGAGTCTACCCAAACCCATGTCCATTGAGTCGGTGATGCCATCCAACCATCTCATCCTCTGTCATCCCCTCCTCCTCCTGCCCTCAATCTTTCCCAGCATCAGGGGCTTTTCCAATGAGTCAGCTCGTTGCATCAGGTGGCCAAAGTATTGGAGTTACAGCTTTAGCATCAGTCCTTGCAATGAACACCAAGGACTGATCTCCCTTAGGATGGACTGGTTGGATCTCCATGCAATCCAAGGGACTCTCAAGAGTCTTCTCCAACACCACAGTTCAAAAGCATTAATTCTTCGGTGCTCAGCTTTCTTTATAGTCCAACTCTCACATCCATACATGACCACTCGAAAATCCATAGCCTTGACTAGACGGAGCTTGGTTGGCAAAGTAATGTCTCTGCTTTTTAATATGCTGTCTACGTTGGCCATAACTTTCCTTCCAAGGAGTAAGCATCTTTTAATTTCATGGCTGCAATCACCATCTGCAGTGATTTTGGAGCCCAGAAAAATAAAGTCTGACACTGTTTCCACTGTTTCCCCATCTATTTGCCATGAAGTGATGGGACCGGATGTCATGATCTTCGTTTTCTGAATGTTGAGCTTTAAGCCAACTTTTTCATTCTCCTCTTTCACTTTCATCAAGAGCCTCTTTAGTTCTTCTTCACTTTTTGCCATAAGGGTGGTGTCATCTGCATATCTGAGGTTATTGATATTTCTCCCGGCAATCTTCATTCCAGCTTGTGCTTCCTTCAGCCCAGCGTTTCTCATGATGTACTCTGCATATAAGTTAAATAAGCACGGTTACAATATACAGCCTTGACGTACTCCTTTTCCTATTTGGAACCAGTCTGTTGTTCCATGTCCAGTTCTAATTGTTGCTTCCTGACCTGCATACAGGTTTCTTAAGAGACAAGTCAGGTGGTCTGGCATGCCCATCTTTTTCAGAATTTTCCATAGTTTATTGTGATCCACACAGTCAAAGGCTTTGGCATAGTCACTAAAGCAGAAATAGATGTTTTTCTGGAACTCTCTTCCTTTTTCCATGATCCAGTGGATGTTGGCAATTTGATCTCTGGTTCCTCTGCCTTTTCTAAAACCAGCTTGAACATCTGGAAGTTCACTGTTCACGTATTGCTGAAGCTTGGCTTGGAGCATTTTAAGCATTACTTTACTAGCGTGTGAGATGAGTGCAATTGTGCGGTAGTTTGAGCATTCTTTGGCATTGCTTTTCTTTAGAAGCTCATGCCAGGAGCCATCCCAGTTCTGCCCCCTCTCCCGTCTCTGAGTTTCACCTGGGCTCTGTGAGGTCAGGCTTCACAGGCCATGGCTCGGGGGTGTGGCGGACAGGTGGTACTTGCCCTGTAGGAATAATCCCCTCTTTTGGGGCACACCCATCGGCCAGCCCCTGCAAGGTGCACAGGCTCCAGCCTCGCGGGCTCACTGCACTGTCCCACTCCAGGCCTTCCCCGCACTGTCCCTTCCGCCTGGAACACCTCCTTCCTCTATTGAAGCCTTAATCAGGTTTTGTACAGAAGTCCCTGGAGACTTAGCAGTTTCTCCACACCCGGGTCCATGATGAACCAGGCCAGTCCAAGTGCTATGGACCCAAGAACGGCTCAGAACGGCCCCTACCCTCAGGAGTTCGCATGGAGGCAGGGCAGAGACTCAAAAGCAAAGACGGCCCTGGAGCCCTCACCGTTGCCCTCCTTCTCATCCTTGGGGCCTCTACCCACAGGCCCGCCCACCCCTCCCACCGTCCACCAGTCCAGCAGCAACTCAGAAACAGTCTGCCTCCTCTAGGAGGCCTTCCTGGATCTCCGCAGCAGGCAGATCTCGGGTGGGGGGGGCCTGTAGTTCCCAGCACGTCCACCAGATCCTCCCTGCTCAGTTGCTACCTGCTCCCCACCTCTGAAAGGCAGGTCCCAGGGGCCTGCCACCCTAGCCTCACCCCAGGCGCCCCAATCACCAGACCTGGGCAACTCAAGCCTGAGGCTCGGGCCAGGCTGCCAGTTCCACCTGTCACTGCCATCAGCGGGAATGAAGGCTTTTCCTGCACACCATGCAAACCTGTCCAACTGTTGTGAAGCTGCCCGCCCTCCCCTTCCCCCGCTGCTTGAAGAGTAATTGAGTGAAAGCCTTGCTCGCCTCAAATGCCTCCATCCATCCCCCAGCTTTCTGGAGCCCAGGTTTCACTCCCTTTCTTTGTCTCTCTCTCTCTTTCACACACAACCCAGAGTCAAACCCCTGCACACAACCTCTGGTGCGCACACACACATACACACGCACTCCTTGAATGCCCTCATCCACACTCGCTCCTACCAGAGCCTAAATTCGGATGAAGGAATGTGACAGACCTCAGAACTAGAGACAGAGACCACCCGGGGGACCAGAGGAGGGGGCGGAAGGGGATGCAGCAGGGGGACAGGGGGCAGCAGCCAGGCAGAGAGGGCGAGGGCCGAGGCACCCGGGGGCAGCAGGTGACGTGAGAAGGGGCGCCGGGGAAGGGGGACTGCGTGAGGATTCCGTGCGTGGGCAAGCCAAACTGTTGTTTTCCTATCTGGAAGAAAGAGCTCTCCAGGCAGCCCGGGAGATGTGCGTGATGGAGGCGCTGCGGGGGTGGCACACGTGGGCACACAAACAGGCTCTCACACTGGCACACGCACACACACACACACACACACGCGCGCCAGGCCGGGGACAGCCACCCCAGGGCAGGCAGCCAGGCCCAGCTCCAGCCCTCCCCTCCCCCTTCCCCCATCCCCACTAACGCAGACCCTCCCCCTTCTGCCTCGTTCTATTCCATCCTGACAACCGGCTCGGTTGGTGCCTTGCTGCGTGTGCTGGAGGTGGGGGGCTCCCCAGCCATGCCAGACGGAACCCACCCAGGGACTACATTCCAGGATCCTCGGGCACACCTCTGAGCTCCAGCAGGTGCCAGTCCAGGATTTGTTCACGTCTCACAATAAAAATAAATAGCTGCTTCACAGGCAGAGGGGTAGACAGAGAAAAGAATGGATTTTGAGGGCCTCTTGTGTGTGTTCTCATTATTCACCTGAGTTAACCTCCTGAGCGCCCTCTACATCACTCAGATTCTGCCTCAACCCTCTCCTTGCTCCCCTGGACCAGGGCAGACCCACGCTTACAAGCCACACAGGGCTCGCTCCACGCTGGGAGCCCTCAGGACAGTCGTGCCTGGTCCCTGACTCCCCTGCCCAACTCTGCCAAGTGGGCTCCGTGCTGTCGATCCCCTCTCAAAGAACCTGCAGTCCACAGTCTGGGACCAAAGCTCTTAATTAAGTCAGGAGCATCCACCATGGCCCTGACCCAGGACAGGCTGGAGGGCAGGAATAGGAAACTACTGATGCCCTGCGTACTCAGGACCGACGGTGAGAAATCGGGTTCACCCTCCTCATGTGTTTCTCTAAAACAAGCTGGGCTGGCCCCTGCCTCCTGAGTGCAATGCAAGTTATGACTGGATGTCACCAAGGCTCACGATAACCCAGAGTCAGTGAGCCCTAGGATCTGAACACCTCCTAGACCCCAGCCCTCTCATGGAGGCTGATCTGACTCTTGTCCCATCTCTGAAGGGAACTACACAGCCACAGCTTGGCAGACCCAGACCATCACAGTGGCTCTGCCCCTTCCCTTCACCTCTGACCTGATCCTCTACTGCAAAAATCCCCCTGAGAATTCGTCAGTTGCAAGCCCCCGGGTCCCCACGGAAAAACTCCCCCAGAGAAATTTCTTGAAGAACTTAGTGCCAAGATCTTGGCTCTGAGCTTCCTGGCAGTCGAGTCAAAAGGGGAAATGTGATGAGTCACTGAGTTCATGGCAGCATGATCGACCTTGGCCCTGGGAATTCCTCTGCCTGAACACTTCTCCCAGGTCCTAACTCTCTGTGAACCTATCAGGGTGTCCTGCCGCAGCCGCATCTCCTGTCTAGCGGAGCAAGACCAGGTGTAAATGCTCTCAGAGGTAAAGAGTAAATAGCAGGTACATGGTGAGGAATCCAGCAGATCTCATAGTTCCCTGAGAGGAAGAGGATAGAAAGCTGCATATTGGACCAGGATGGGGAGACAGGCGCCAAGCGAGGGGCCAGGAGGTAGGAACTGCCGGTCTGAGTCTCTGCCCTGGAACCACACTGTCCTGATGGTGACTGTACCCACCAGCCCAACGTGGACAGTCACTGACAGCCTCAGCACCCTGCCCCTGCCCAGCCACCGTCCCTCTCTGCTGACAGCTGCGGCAGCCGTGGTGAGCCCAAAGCTCCTGAAACGCAAAGCTAGCTGCGTCACTCCTGGCTTAAACCCTCAGTGGCTCCCCACTGCCCTCAGAACAAAGTCCAAGCCCCTGAGCAGGGTCTTCATGGCCCTGCAGTCTGGCCTCGGCCCCCTTCCCCCACCCCTTGCTCCAACTCCACACATCTCGGGCACCAGGAGCACCGAGCTCACCAAACACACTTCCCTGTCCCTTTCCTTTGAGTGGAGCCCATCCTCCTCACTCTCCGCCTTCAAGACCCCCTCCTCCAGGAAGTCCTGCTCTCCCCTCCCTGCACCGCGGGCTGCCCTCACCCCTCTGGGCTCTGGTTCCTCCCACACTCTGTTCACACCTCCAGTCTGGCTTGGGATCCCCCAACACTGCCTCAGCCAAGGACTCAGGAGACTCAGTTTACCTGGAAGGTGATCCCAGGAGGCCCAGAGAAGGGGCAGAGAGGGAAAAACCAGCAAGGGGCTGTTCATGAGCAGGTTACCCTGCAAACACAAACGGGGTGCAATCCCAGTGGGGACCCTGACAGGCTGTGCATCAGACCTGGACCAGCGGGGGTGGGGCCGAGGCGTTATCCTTGGACAACCGGCTGGATGCTGGCCAGGCATCTCTCAGACACAGCCTGCTCCAGCCCCATCACACAGAGCTGGCACAGCACTGACTTGGGGAATCTATGCAGCACGAAGAACACCTGGGACGGAAGAAGCCACCTCCCGCCTCGGGAGAGCTGAAGGAGCATTCTCCCCCCAACCGACAAAAGAAAAGGGGAAGAGAGCTGCTCTGTGGGTGAATAACCATCCGGCTGACTTCCCTCAGGACCCAAGTAAGACATCACTTGCGGGAGTGAGAAATTAATCCCTAATTACACAGTTACTTTATCGCACAGCTTCAGTGCTAAAAGTCTAAAAAAAAAAAAAAACCAACAAACCACCCCCCCCACTACCTCCTGCCAGCTCCCAAGCGCCTAATTAGGTAAGTAATTTTGCTTTAAAGCAAGCACGTTCGTCCTGACATCACCCCTGGAGGAGGGTGACTGCACCCAGCTCCCGGATGGGGTGTCGTCTGGGGAGAGGGGCTCGGGTGTGGCCGTGCTGAAGTGCGGGCCATGCCAGAGTGGGCAGGCAGGTTGGACACCTGCTCTTAGGGCCCTCCCCATGCATTCCTGCTAAGAAGCCGCCCCCTTGTTCTGTTCCCCTGGTTCCCAGGAGAGGCGCAGAGACCCAGGCCCAGTCTACCGCCAGACACCAGGCCCCACGACCACCACCAGCCACCGTGACTACTTCAGGATGGGCCGTGAGGAGCTGCCGGCCCTTGAGCTGGGACTGCAGAGGAGAGATGCTCTCCCTGGCTAAGCCACCACCAGGAAACCCGGAGGCGCTAATGGCCATCTTGCCTCCGTGGTGGCCGGAAAGCTCTGCCAACACAGAGGAAGGCGGAGGCCAGAACCGGGGCGAGGCAGGATCCTGACCATATGGCTGGAGCACTCCTCCCCAGCTGCACCCGAACCGCGGATCTGTGCTCTGTTCTGCCCAGACACACGAGCCAGCCCCTTCCCTTTGGGGCCTAGGTGTCATGTGAACTGGTTTCTCTCCCTGGCAACTTGCAGGGTCCTGTTGCTTCAGAGGGCTTTCCGGAGCACTCGCCGTGTGCCAGGCACTTTATGCCCCTTCCCCTGGAGGGAGTAGGGCACCCACCCCAGAAGCTGAGCCACAGACAGAGCCCAACTGAGCAGTGGGGGGCCCAGGAGCTCTGCACAACCTGCCCGCCACACTTCATCAATCATCAGGTCAGGCAGAGCAACTCCCACAGCCAGCCAGTAAATCGGACCGGCAGCATGTGGAACAGGGCCAGCAACCATGGAGGCTGTGTTACCGGATGTTTAGAGCACAGAGCCTGGGTTCCAATCCCAGCTTGGGGTTTGCACTGGGTGACCTTGGGCAAGTCACTGAATCGACCTCATGGGGTTGATGAAATGCATTCATATGTGGATTCAGCACCTAGGACTGGGTTTGGCACATGAAAGCCAGCCATTATTACATCACAGCCTTATTCGCTGCCTCGGGGCACACTGGCCCACGAATCACATGCTACCTGCTTAAACCCTTCCCTGGATCCCACTTCCTCCCAGGGGAAGCCCAGGCGATAAGGGCCTCTGGAGGCCCCCTGACCAAGACTCCATCACCGCCCACCATTTGCCCTGCAGTCCAGGAACACCCTGGAGAAGGCAATGGCACCCCACTCCAGTACTCTTGCCTGGAAAATCCCATGGACGGAGGAGCCTGGTGGGCTGCCGTCCGTGGGGTCGCTAAGAGTCGGACATGACTGAGCGACTTCACTTTCACTTTTCACTTTCATGCACTGGAGAAGGAAATGGCAACCCACTCCAGTGTTCTTGCCTGGAGAATCCCAGGGACAGGGGAGCCTGATGGGCTGCCGTCTATGGGGTCGCATGGAGTCAGACATGACTGAAGCGACTTCACTTTCACTTATCACTTTCCTGCATTGGAGAAGGAAATGGCAACCCACTCTAGTGTTCTTGCCTAGAGAATCCCAGGGACGGAGGAGCCTGGTGGGCTGCCGTCTATAGAGTCGCACGGAGTCGGACACGACTGAAGCGACTTAGCAGCAGCAGCAGCAGCAGCCAGGAACACCCTAACATCTCAGTTTCCCAGAATACACCAGCAGACACGCCTCTGCATCTGTCAGCCTCTCTCCCTGGGATGCCCTTCCTGGCTTTCAGATCCCACCCCAGGGCACCTCTGGCTCGAGGGGGTGCTGTCGTATCCCTGTTCCTCAGGTCATGGCTCAGAGCCCTAGTTAGGTCCCCAGCCCCTCGTCCAGCACCCGGCTTGGAGGCGGCTCCCCCTGCCAGCTTGTCAAACAAATAACTTGAGGGACAAGATCAGAAAAAAGAAAAAAATCTAGGAGCCGACAAGAAGCAACATAAAATGACTGAGACTTAACATCTTTCCAGGAAATACCCCTCCCAGGAGATGATTTCTGAGTGTTACTGATAAAAATAGGGTGTTTCCTCAGTCTTTACAAGGGACTCACAGGGGCTTTCTTAAAATGTAATGTAAGATGTAGCTAATGGAAAGGAAGCTGAGATGCTGGAAATGGCAACTCATCTGTCAGGAGGCAGCTCTATGATGACTCAGGCTTGTGTCAGGTGGTAACTAGACCACCAGCTTATGCTACTGTCTCAGCACCCAGCACATAGTAGGTGTTCAGTGGAGGGAGGGCAGGCAGGAGAGAGGAAATCATGGAAAGAGAAAATTAGGGACTGATAATGTTAACCCTTGACTCTGGCCAGTGTTTTATGATTGGTGGGTCGTTATTGCCCAGATACCATCACACAATTCTTGAGACCAGAATAAAGTTTCTTTCTTTTTTGTGGGGGAGGGGATTGCACTGGGTCTTCATTGCTACATGTAGGCTTTCTCTAGTTGCGAGCAGGGCTACTCTTCATTGGAGTACGCGGGCTTCTCATTGTGGTGGCTTCTCTCATTGCAGAGCAAGGGCTCTAGAGTGCAGGCTCAGAAGTTGTGATGCATAGGCTTAGTTGCTCCACGGCATATGGAATCTTTCCAGACCAGGGATCGAACCCATGACCCCTGCACTGGCTGGTGGATTTGTATCCACTGTGCCATCAGGGACGTCCAAGAACTGGGTTTCTTAAGCCTACCTGACACACTGATGGGCTGAAGCCAAGTCAGACCAAGTTCAGAGTAAAGGAGGAACTGGGGGCCACAAAAGAAATTTGGGGACCTCGGCAGCAGGAGACCCTGGACCATCTCTCCACAAGGCTCTATGCAGGGGACAACACTCAGTGGCTTTATCTCTGGGTAGAGTTGCCAGGTAGATAGAGGATGCCCAGTTAAGTCTGAACTTCAGGCAAACAGTGTTATCATTTTTTAGTATACATCCCAAATATACCTCCTGACTGCCTCCCACAACATTCAGCTCCCTTACTCCAGAGTAGTCTTGGCACCATGGCCGGTGGGCACAGCTGCTGGAAACCAGATAGGGATTCTTTTGGCTCCGCCACAGCCTCAGGGAAAAAAATCCCTCTTCCGGGACTCATCCCACATCCTTCTGAGAGCTGGTGAGGTCATCCAAGTCCTCCAGGGCAGAGCGACTAGGATCTTTTGGCCTCTGGAAGGGTAAAACCCTTCATGTTGTGAGTCAGCATGGGTTCTGGGGACAGTTATACCTGAACACATCACACAGTCCCTACAGGCTGTGTGACCTGAGACAGGCTGCTGATCTCTCTGAGCTTCCATTTCCCCAGTTGGGAAATGAGGTTAACAACCTCAAGTTCTCAGGACAGTGGAGGAGTAAGAAAGCACAACCCAGTCAGGAAACCTGAGTTCTGGCAATCCGCCTAGGCATCATAACTGATTTGTGCCTACCTGGAGCTTCCTTCTCTGCTTGTAGGATAACAATCCTGGGATTTGCCAAATGCACCCTCCCCACTCTCTGACCATGTGGTATGAGAGAGGTCAACCTCACACCTGGCCCAGGGCATAGACCTTGACCTAGGTCTGGCCAATCAGAGTGCTGCCTCATTTAGGCTACAGTGATTGGCTGAAAAGCAGAGACATTACTTTGCCAACAAAGGTCCATCTAGTCAAGGCTATGGTTTTTCCAGTGGTCATGTATGGATGTGAGAGTTGGACTGTGAAGAAAGCTGAATGCCGAAGAATTGATGCTTTTGAACTGTTGTGTTGGAGAAGACTCTTGAGAGTCCCTTGGACTGCAAGGAGCTCCAACCAGTCCATTCTAAAGGATATCAGTCCTGGGTATTCATTGGAAGGAATAATGCTAAAGCTGAAACTCCAGTACTTTGGCCATCTCATACAAAGAGTTGACTCATTGGAAAAGACTCTGATGCTGGGAGGGATTGGGGGCAGGAGAAGAAGGGGACGACAGAGGATGAGATGGCTGGATGGTATCACCGACTCGATGGACATGAGTTTGGGTGAACTCCGGGAGTTGGTGATGGACAGCGAGGCCTGGCATGCTGTGATTCATGGGGTCGCAAAGAGTTGGACACGACTGAGCGACTGAACTGAACTGAACTGATTGGCTCAGGGATGAGCACATGACCCTTTCCAGCCAATCCAAGCCAACGAGGCTCTCTCCCACTCTGCTTAGAGTGGCTAAGGAAGCAGAGGTGTCTTTCTGTTGAACTGGAGGGAGGAGTTTGTGCTCTTCTTCTGCCCACCCCCCTCCAAACCAGAGGAAACCTGCCATGGATGGAAGTCCTTGGTCAAAGGACTGAGAAGAGCTGTAGGATGGGAGGACACACTGCCTGGTGACATCTTTCAGGATTCTGGATTGAGCAGGTCCTAAAGTCAGAGACCCCTCGACTTTCAGGAAAAGGGATAGTAAGCTTCTTTAAACAAGGTTCAGAGGCTTCCTGTTCGTATACACTGAGAGAATCCTGACTGATTTATGACTGACTGGTGTCTGGCTTGTCAACCTGTAGCCTGAGAATCTCTGGTGATTTACTCCCTACCCAGTCCTCCATGTCATCTAGCATCCTGTTTCCATGGAAACGGGCCGGAGTGGTGATCATCATGCTGTCTCTCCCACCCACTTTATTCCATATGCAAATGAAGAATCATCCACACCAGGACTTTCCCTGGAACCTTCCCAGGTCCACACCCACCCAAGGGCCAATTCAGCTAAAAGAAAATGGCCCCAGATCCCCCAGCTCTGCAGTGACGGGACACAAAGATACAGAACAATTATGGAGCTTCCCCTCTGTGCTGGCCCTGGGGCCAAGTTCCAGGGACTCCAGGATGAAGGCTCGGCCTTGGCCTTGCCCTGGAGCACACAGGTCCTGGAGTAGACAGACCTATAGAGCCCAGGATAAGTCAGGGTCTAAAGTCATAGAACCAAGAGGATTCTACCTGGGCCTGCGGACACGTGCCGTGCTTCCTTGACCAGAGATCATGCACATAGAGCCATGCAGGAGGTGGGCAGGCAGCAAAGGCTTCTGGAAACAGCCCAGTCGTGACCCTCTCACACCAATAACCACAGCAAGTCTGCTAGTGGGCACCAGCCTCTGCGGAGATTACACGAGTCGGTAATTGACTTTAGATTTCTCAGCAGATCACGTACATCCCCAGACAGCCCAGGCAGGGCTCCTGAGGCTCCAATTAGGGCTTGGAGACATAGTAGGGCCACAGCTTTGGCCAAGAGCAAATGAAGAAACACAGACTGTAGGAGAAGAGGGTGGCAGACTCTGAGAGTTGCCCACCCAAAGTGTACTCTCTCTCCTTCCAATCTTGCCTAGCCCCAGGGAACAATTCTTGATTGATTTACCCAAATTCAATGATGTTTTCTATTCTCCTAGCTTCCCTTGCAGCTAAGCACAGCCATGAGACCCAGTTCTGGCCAAGTGTGCTGGGATGGGGAAAGATCTAGAAAAGAAAATGTTGTTTTCCAGATCCAAGTAGATACGCACAGCTGGCATAGTCCTGTCTCCCTCCACCCTTTCTGCCTTCAATGCAGACAGGATGCCCACAGCTTCAACAGCCACCTTGTGCCCATGAAAAGAAGATCTGGAAAATCACAAGGACGTCAGTCCCCACATCACAGAGCCATCACTGGTAACCACTGACCTCGGAACGTCATGTTATGTCGGGAAAAACATCCCAGCATTTGCGCTGTGGTCAGATGTCCTGTGAACATGCAGTCCAGTGCATCCCTGACAGATACACCCAGCAAGTTACACAGAACCAGGATTCAATGCCAGCCCACGGAGCCAAGCTGCCTGGATGCAACTCCTGGCTCTGCCCCTTACCAGGTCTGTCGTGACCTCGGGCAGGTCACTCCCTGTCGCTGTGCTCATCTGTGAAATGGAACTGACCACAGTGCCTCCCTCACAGTGCCAGTCTGAAGATTAGGCCAGATAATGCACAGCATCAGGTCTACAGTGAGTACTCCGCAAACAGTAGATGCTCTTATTTTTTTTTCACCTGGATAATGCCTAAGAGGATTCAATTCCTTTTGCTTTTTAAAGTCCCACTGATGGGCCACTTTGGACAATAGGAACTCTCAGCGAGCAACCACAGAGGGGACAAGCCTGCCTGATCTCTTTAGAAAGCTCTAGTTCAGGGATAAGGAACAATTCTTATTGACATTTTGTTGCCCGAGAGCTTGTAAGAGTCGGGTTGGAGAAGCTGCTCCCCACACACTCTGGGGAGAAGCTGTTTCCAGGGCACAATAGATCCTGGCCCAGCCCCTCCTCCTTCCTCCCTGGCCAAGGTGCAGAGTTCCTGATATTACCGCTATTCGTGTTAATATTATTAACGATGGCAGAAATTTTTACGAGTCCCCACTGTTTCATTGACAGAGCACATCTGCTTGCCTTGAGAATTAATTCAGATCCTGGGCACAGATCAGAGACAGAGCCCTCCCCAGGCCTCTTCTCCTTCCTGTGGTTCCCAGAACTAGGAATCATGCTCACCACTCGAAGGACTCCTGATGAGGGGCTCTCTGAGGGTCAAAAGAACCCAGACCCACCTGGGCATTTGCATAAAATGCAGATGCCTAGGCCCTCTGTACCTGCTGGGTCAGGATCCCCTGGATGAGGCCCCAGAATCTGTATTTTAACCTGTGCCCCAGTAACCCTGTGGCTCTCTTAATTTCAAGGAGCAGAGAGAAGGGGTACAAGGTTGCACATATGTTTAAGAGCCCATTCCTGATCGGCTCATGCTTATCCTTCAGCAGCTTCATTTTCCACGCCAAGGCCTTTTCCAGGATACCATCATAGTCAAAAGCTTTGAAGGGACATCAGACTCAAGGCCACTCCTGTTCCCTGAGCTCCTCCAAGGCTTGAGGACCAGCCATGACCTTGGCGAAGGCACTGGCTCAGACTCATTCTAGAAAGGTCCCTACCAGCCCAGCCCTGCAGCCCTTGCTCACCATACCCACCCCTCCTCCCAGACACCAGTCATCAGAATTCTTGGGAAAGACTTTAACAGAGGAACCCAGACCCCTCTCCACAGCTGTCAATGGCCAGTTCATGTGGTTTTATTTTTTTGGTTAAGGGAGGTGGCAGTATTACCAGTATGATGCAGCAAGGGAGATATATAGATAAAGAAAATCTCAAGTTCAATGAGAATGTCATTGAATATTTCATGACCTCCTAATGGACTAAGGCAGAGAAGCATAGCTTAAATAACACAATGAGGTAGGTTCCACTATTGCCCACTGATGAGTGGGGCTTTGTCCACACTGGAAGAGCCTCTAGTGAGGTGCCAAGGGCCTCGCTGTCCTGGGCTGATCAAGCACAGGAAGAAAATGTAATGAGTGACGGAAACAAGACTCCAAGAGATCATTGTAAGATGAAATTAATAACAATAAATGCAAAGGTGGGTATTTGTGTGTTTTTTAAAAAAATCACCTGTGTTCAGTTCCAGGGTAGGAGAGGCCTGGCTTGGAGACTGCACACAACCTAGGGGTGGCAGGGAGCGCAGCCCCTCCGCAGGCCACACTGCCGCATGGTCCCGGGAGAGGGCAATCCCTTTTCTCTCCCACAAGTCATCAGTGGGAAGCCGGGGTCCTTCCCCCCGGCCAGGGACCAAGACCGCCTAAAGTAGGTCCGGCAGGGGAGGCCACCTCGCCTCCTTTGACAAACAGCGGGAGAGGCTGGAAACATTCTATGTGGGGAAGGGGAGACTCGGGGAGGAAATGAGCCGCTTTCCAACGTGTGAAGGCTGTCACGAGTCTTTTGGGGACACCCCTGCCGCAATGGCAATCCACTCCAGTATTCTTGCCTGGAGAATTCCATGGATGGAAGAACCTGGTGGGCTATAGTCCATGGGGGTGCAAAGAGTCAGACACGACTGAGCCACTAACACCTCTGGGTGGTCAGTCCCCTGAGCCCTCTCTGCCTCATCTCTCAGCACCCACCCACCCACCCCACGGGTCCCTGGGCTCTGACAGCCTCCTTTTCCTCAAACAGCCCCTCCAGGCCCCCTGCGTGCTGTCCCCTCTACTGATGACACCCTCCCCGAACCCCTGCTGGTCAACTCTTATCCCCAGGCCTCTCTTCCTCAGGAAGTTGTATACAAACCCAGTCCATGCCCTCATGGCCCTCTACACTTTGCTGCAACGGCTTTGGTCCCAAGTAGAATTTATCTAGAACTTTATTATCTGTTTTATATTGTTTCCTAGATCGTGAGCTTTATGAAATCACAGCAGCACCTGTCTTGTTTCTTTCGTGTGCTCCCTGCATAGCACCTGGTATGCAGCAGGTGCTCAATAAATGCTGACTTTGTCAATGAGTAAGTGTCAAGATCTACCATCGAGCGGGAGCTACAGGAAGACAAATTTCAAACTCCTTGAAAGAACTTTCCAGCACATTAGGCTGGACATGAGTTTGAGCAAACTCCGGGAGACAGTGAAGGACAGGGAAGCCTGGCGTGCTGCAGTGCATGGGGTCGCAAAGAGTTGGACACAACTTAGGGACTGGACAACAAAAGTTGTCCCAGTTTGCAACTGGCTGCCTTGTGAGTTGCCCCAGTGGCAGCACGCAAGAGGGGCTGACTGGATACGGAGGTGAAGGCTCTGACCTCTACAGGCACCTTCCAGTGTGGGGGTTCTGTCTCCTCTGTCACTTGAAAAGGGAGCCAGTAATTTGGGGATAAGGAGGAGCAGGAAGGAAGAAAACGTCCTCAGGATGGCAAGCCTGTTGCTCAGGAAACAGGACATTTATAGCTGCAGGCTTGGGTGGGACTGGGTGGGGGGAGCTGGGCTCTGAAGCCCAGGCTTAGGGCTCCCCATCCTGCCTTCTGAACCCACACCATCCCTAGGCACAAAGGACAGGAAGGACCCAGAGTTCCCAGCATCCCACATGGGGCTGTTCATGACTCACAAAAATGTCTCTGTTGAGCCCACCGCCAAGCCAAGCTGGCTACATTACTCCCAGGACCCAGTGCTAAGTGAAAACGTAGGGTCCCTATTCAAAATGTATTAAGAATTTCAGAACTTCTCTGGTGATACAGCGGTTAAGAGTCTGCCTGCCAATGCAGGGGACACAGGTTGGATCTCTGGTTCGGGAAGATTCCACATACCTCAGGGCGACTAAGCTTCACAACTGCTGAGCCCATGTGCTGCAAATACCGAAGCCCAGGCATCTACAGCTATGCTCCGAAATGAGAAGCCACCGCAATGAGAACCCCACGCACCACAACCGGAGCCCCTGCTCGCCCAAACTAGAGAAAGCACGCGCACAGCAACAGACTCAGCGCAGCCAAAAGTAAGAAAAAATAATATACAGTGAAATCTTTTTATGAAGAGAATTGCAAATGTTACATGTTAACACACATATACGGAATCTAGAAAAAAGGCATAGATGAAACTGTTTGCAAAGCAGAAATAGAGACACAGACATAAAGAAGAAATGCACAGACACCCAGGTGGGGAAGGGGTGGGGGGGAGAATCGGGAGACTGGGGTTGACAGAGATACGCTGCTACATATAAAATGGGGCTTCCACGTCTAAAACAGGTAACTAACGAGAACCTCCTGTGTAGCACAGGGAACTCCACTCAGTGCTCTGTGGTGACCTGAATGGGAAGAAAATCCAAAAGAGAGAGGATATATGTATACATATGGCTGATTCACTTTGCTGATATAGCAGAAACCCACACAACATTGTAAAGCAACTATCCTCCAATAAAAAAATTTTCAAAGAAAGAATTCCACTGTGGAAGACCAGCAACCACTAGAAAAAGAAAAAAGAATTTCAAACTGATGAAAGCAGAGCATTAACCCAAGTATGGGGCCCTATGGGGCTGCACATGTACCCAGCCCTCCCTGACCCCCCAGGAGGCTGCTGGCCTGTGGACCCCATCCCCGCCCCGTCTCCACCCCAAAGACCAAGAGAAGATGTCAAACGGAGACCTCGCCACAATGCTGAAGCCAGCCCAGATCCTTAGACCACTCAGTTTAGATCTTTATTGTCTTTTTTTATAAATATAAGCAGACAGAGGGGAACCGCTAAGCAATAGAGGAGACTCTTCGAGGCAAAAGGGCAGGGCAGGGGCACTCATGGGAGGCAGTCAGAGGAGCCAGCAAAACAAATGACTTCCCTGAAACAGGAGTTAAGAAAAATCGTCCTAAAATTTGGAATTTCAGCAAAGGAAGGGCAGCATTTCTCGTGATATCATTTGGAGCATTATTTAACAGACCCGTCTAAAGATTATTTCATTATCTGGGGGAACACACCTTGGTCTGATTCACTCTTTACTGTTAATTAAAGGTCTGGCTGCTATGAAATTACATGTGAACTTGGAGATATTTGTAAGTGGTTTCTGCCCAATATAAAAAGATAACCCCAAAGATTACGGTTTTATGACCCTATAAGTCCATTAACCAGCTTTGATTCTAAGCACCTCATATCCCCAGGTTTTTTTTCCATTACCTGTTTTCCTTATTCTGACGATTACCATCCTGCTGATTCCTCATTAATGAGTCGAATAAATCTGTAATATACATGTTCCTTCTAAGATTTGTGTGAGGGTAATTTTTTTTAACTTTCTGGAAATTATACTTTGATTTCAGGATCAGTAAAGCCTAATTTGTATCTACGAAGAGATGTGAGTGAATATTGCATCCATAAAAACAAGCTGCTCTGAAAAATAAGAAATTCAAGAGCAACAAGCAATCCTGAGAATTAAAAAGACACAGAGGAGATGAACACTTCTATTAGGGGCAGTAAATTGAGAAAAGGACATTGTTAGTGATTCAGAAGGCCAAGTCAAGGAATTTTCTCTTAGTACAGATGAAATCTGTAAGAGAGGTGAATGAAACATGCAGAGAATAGAGAGAGGGTGGAAATAACCGCTTACTGGGAATTCTAGGAGAGAGCAGAGACAAATGGCCAGTCACCAAACAAGATACGGAATAATTTTTTTCTGACCTGAAGGATGCACAAGTCTTGAGTACCAAAAGGCCCCACCAGAAGCGATCCTTCACTTAACACCTGCCCTTCTGAAATGTCTGAATTCTGAAGGTAAGGAGAAAACCTTCAAGCTTCTAGCAAAGAAAAAGCAGGTTTCTCCCAACAAAGAAGAACCAGATCTATAGTGGTCTTGGCTGCAATATATGGTGTCGATTTGGACAGTACCACACGCGGGGCTCTGAGGGAGAAAAACTGCGAGTCTAGGGCAGTGCAGACAAAAACTGCCCTTCACCCACCAAGGTCAAAGGGATATATGCGTGGACAGGCAAGACTGAAAAACGACACTATCCAAGCACCTTTTCTTTTTATTGAGTTGGTCAAAAAGTTCGTTCGGATTTTTCCTTAACATGTGATGGGAAAACCCAAATGAACTTTCTAAAAAACAAAACCACTTAAGGATGTCCTCCAGCCAAACCAAGATGAGAATGAGAAGGAAGAATCTGACAAAGAGGGTGATACAGCTCCCACGTAGGGACCCAGTTTAACTTCTAATTTGGTCTACATCATCGCTGATAATGTGGCTGTGGAACAGAATACAGCTCTGAGGAAAGGGTACCGTCACGTTCTAAAGAACACCAGCGAGCAACCCACGGCCCTTCAGGACACATCCTCGGAATTCAGTGTGTACATGGTGATACTGACTTCCCGTCTCAGCCACGTGCGTGGCCACCCTCCCTGCAACTTCTCAAGGGCATCACACACATATCTTGGCACACACATGTATGCAAATAAATGCACATGCTCTCAAGGTCACTGACACGTGTACACACTCACACACACACTCGTGGGTCTCTAGCCTTTTTGTCCCTGATTTTCACTTCTGCCATATTGACCATTACTGGGCATGGTTGACACCTGTCTATCTTCCAGCTGTTGTGTGTGCATCACCTCCTCAGGCAAGTCGTCAAATCCCCAAGCCCCCAGCCTGGCCCAAAGATGCTCTCAGAGAATCATAACTCTCCCAGGGCCCTGGTCTCAGCATGTGGCGTGCTCACCCATGTAGCTGCTGAATGCCTCTCTCCAGATGGTACTTGGGAAGGATAAAGTTTATGTCTAGATTTGCCATCCTCCCTGCCCTGCATTGAAGACAGTGTTGACACTTAGCAGGAGCTCAGTCAACTGCTGACTGTGGAATGAATGTGTGGATGGGCCACCAGCCTGGCTTAACCCAGGAAAGGAAGGACAAGGCACAGAGCAGAATCCAAGAGGCTCCAAACAGGTTAAGTTGCCCCCTGACCTCTTTCTGACTATAGCTAACATCTTGGCAGAAATAACCACAGTTTGGAGTCAGACAGTAGAGCCTGTGCTGGATCTCTAACTTGCTAAGTGATCCAAGATGATAATAATAATGGCTCACATTTGTTGGGTGCTCACTTTAATGGAGCTGGCCTTCGTTATACATTATCCCCATTTCACAGATGAGGAAACTGAGGTTTAGAGAGGTTAAGTAGCTTTCTTAAGGTCACAGTTAGTTAGTGTAAAACAGATCCAGTATCAGCTGACAGCACAGGAAGACACACAGTTCACCAGAATGAGGGGGAAGGAATGTCTGTTTGTCCAGGCCATTCAGGGAAGGGACATCATTCCTTCCATCAGAGAGGCCCAGGAGGAATCCAGACAATAACACACAGCTTCATCATTATTACCCAGAAGCCCCAGAGATTATTTACATGATGTCTGGCATGCATCAGGGGCTAGGACCTGTCTGATATGGTCTACCTACCCTGCCATGACAATGAAGAAATCCAGTCGGTTCCATGTGTCCCCAAGGTAGCACTTCTTGCCAAAAATGCCCAGGGCCACCATCTTGAGCACCATCTCCATGGCAAAGAAGACAAAGATGAAGTCATCAAAGACCTGCAGGGGCAGGAGGAAGACAAGAAGCAAGGGACAGCGTGAGGTCCCAGATCAGGACACAGGGTTGGAGCCACGGTGTGAGGTGGGAACATGGGGATGGACACGCGGGCCCAGGGAGAGACCTGGAAACATCTTCTCCTGGTCCGGGAGAGAACCTCAGAGATCCTAGTCCAAGGCATTCATTTCATAGAGGAGACTGCCCAGGGTTTTCCAGCCCCCTCTATTTGTTCCCTAAAAGCAAGCATAATGACAAGGGACCCAGATGGGAGTGGGCAAAGGGGGGTCTCCCTAATAATTGCCATGCCCTGGGCTAGACCTTTGCCCTGCATTCTCTCTTCAGTTCTCTGAGTGACTCCTTGAATGCTGCCATTTTACAGATGAGGAACCGGGATCTCAGACTGCTTCAGAAACTCGCCACAGTTCCCACAGCAGTGAAGGGAAGAAATGACACTCAGGTCTCCTTGACTCCTAAACACACATGGAAGGAGCTTTCTCAAAACAGGCCTGACACCTGCACTGGGCACAGGTCCCCGTGATGTCTTCCTCTGCTCAGAAAGGAAGGCCCCGAATACGGCCACAATCACGGGCTCATGGGAGCGTCTATTTCCTGAGGATGGGGCCTGGGTGGAATCCCTCTTTCCAGAATCAATGAAGGTTGAAGACAACTCAATTCAGCAAATGGACGCTGAGCACCTTCTCTGGGTAGCTCATTAGGCTGAGTGTTGGGGGCCCAGAGATGAATGCTCGCTAAATTCACCACCTAGTAGGGAAGCCAGTCTAGTACTCACTGAGGTTAATAATGGGTTCTAACTCCACCCAGGACCCTGGGGCCGGCCCAGGAGCTTGTTACCCGCTTGGACCCCAGACCCACCTCAGAGATTCTAATTCTGTACGTTTTGTATGGGGCAGGGGTCTGGATCTTGAACATGTACCCCCAAAGGAATCGGAGAAACTGGGCTGCTTGGGAACCTCTGAGTCCTGTGGGAACACAGGAAGCAGAGGGCAGTTCCTCTCAGGAGGAATCTGAGTTTCTAAGGGAGACAGAATTAGATGTTTCCACATCTGTAAAATGGGTATAAACCTAACACCCTGCACTACAGGTGTACATGAGCCACAGGGGCCAAAGGCCAGGCCTCCACCTGGGATCTCTGTGAGATGAGAATAGGAGAGGTCCAGGAGGCGGTTCCTAACGGCATCAACATAGTGATGGAGCTCGGCCTTTATCCCGATCACTGGGAGTGAAGGGCAAGGCTTTCTTCAGGGAGTGTCAGGTCACTTGTGCTTTACTGGATAGCGGGTTGGGGATGGGGAGACCAGGAGGAAGTTGGTGATGGGAGAAAAGGAAGGGCATGGACTAGGGCAGAGGCCTCGAGACAGAGAGGAGAGGACGGGAGGGAGAGAGGATGGAAGGGACGCAGGTAGGACCAGCTGGCGGTGAGGCAGAGAGGATGAGCGCAGCGAGGGCACGACCAGGAGTGAAGCGGTGGCTGGGAGGGGCGGGGCCTAGCTAGGATGGGCGGGGCCTGAGGGGCGGGGCGGGGCGGGGCAGCCGGCCTCACCTGCAGGATCTTGCAGCGCTCTGACAGGCAGTCCATGTCGTCGCACGGCTGGTACATGCCGAGGGTCACGCAGTTAAGCAGGATCACCAGCATGCTGATACATTCAAACCACGTGCGCACCAAGTCAAGGACACAACAGCTGGGGGGCCACTCCCCCACCACCAACACAGATATCCACCCCATTGCCCCCCAGGTGCCTCCCCTGGTGGGTCAGTGCCTATATTTTCAAAGACCTTTTAAACAGCCTACCCCGACTCCTCACAACAGACATGGCCAAACCCACCAGAGAACCTGAACTCCACTAAGCCACCATCTGCCAGGATGCCTTCCCCAGGGCCCTCCCCCGACCTCTTTGCCCCAGCCTGAATTCCCCCAGAACCAGAAAGGAAGAGGTCCCCAGAGACCTGACTGGGGGACCATCTCCAGACTCTCCCAGCCTCTCTAACTCTGACTTTCTTCCTCTGTCACTGCCTCCCTTCTCTGACCATCCCTCCCCTCCCGCACCCACACCCCCTCCATCTCTACCCAAGCCCTGGAGCTGAACCCTGCAGAGCGTCCATCCAGCATGGCTAAGACTGGCCAGACACCCTGTATTTCTCTCCTCTCCTGTGGCTGGGTTACAGCTCATTGCCAGACTCCAGCAGGTCTGTGCCTGGGCTCCCCCCGACCCCTGCACAAGTCAGGGTGGGGCTCAGCCTCCTCAGGCCTGTCCAGGCAGAAAGGCTCCTGCAGCCAGCAGCCTGGGCCGGGCCTCAAGGGCATGTGCTTAGACGCGGGTGAGTGGGCTTTCCAGGCTGCTCTCCTCTCTAACACCTTGCTCCTTCCTGGCTGGTTCCTGCTCAATCTTAGAACACAGCCCACTGATGTTCAGCCCCATCCCTCCCTCCCAAACCTAGAATCCCCAAGCCCCCAGGGGAATCAGGGGAGCCAGAACCCAGAAGGGCCCGAGGGCCTGGGTCATTCACGGGTTAACTTGCTGACAGGCTCATTGTCTTTATCCAAGGCTAGAACCTACATTCCAAGGGGACAGGGGGGTGGCATTCATGCCCCAACAGTGCCAAGCATCTAGGAGGAGCAAAATAAATGTCTGAGTAAACCTCTCTAGGTGCTGCCCACTCTGACACCCAAAGATTCTTGAGTGTCCCCACATGAAAGCTCTGGCCCCTCAATTTCAAAGCCCTTTCTCTGAGCTCAGATGCAGCTATGCCAGTCAGACTCTCAGCCAGACCCCACCCAGCAGTGGGGTGAGGATCTCTTGCCTAATGGAAGACTGACCTGGTTTCCTTGGCAACCGCTTCCCTCCCATCCCCGGTCCTTGCTCACCTTGGGATACTGCCTTCCCTCCCGCCTCCCTGTCAGACCCTCCTTGCCCCAACTCTGCTCCTTCCTGCCCCCTCAAACCTCTGCCACTCTCCCGCCACAGCCTGTAATTAACTTCAGTCGTTGCCAGGGCCCCCTTCTAGCCTGAGCATCGCTCCAGCAGCAGCTTCATCATTAATTAACTTTTTTGAAGTTCAAACGTTCTAATTACCAGCAAACGTCCCCCATCCTCTTTGCCTTTTCCCCCGGCCTGTCGTGCTCTCTCTCCTTCCAGCCACCTCTTCTGCTCCCTTTGCCCTTCCTGCCAGCTTCAAGTTCAAAGTGCACTTGGCAGGTGTCTTCCAGGAACCTGGCACTCCCACTTCTTCCTCACCAAGGCCCTGAGCAGTGGGGGTCAGCAGACCTATTTTACGGATTAGGAAAACTGAGGTTTAGAGAAATGAGGGGCCTCTCCCAGCTCACACAGCTGGGAAGCGCTGGAGCTGAGATTCACCCCAGACTTGCTCTCCTCTGTGATGCAGGGCTTGTCTCTGCCTATGTCTTTCCTTGCCCGCCTCTGAGGCCTCAGCTCATCTTCAGCACCTCTCACCTGAGCCCTGCCCAGCCTCCCTGCTGGCCTCCAGCTCTGGTCTCTGCCGCTCCAATCTGCCCTGCATACAATCCCAAGGTGTTTGTTGTGTGGCCAATACTATCCAAGCTCTTTGCAAGCGTTATCGCATTTAATCCTCCAGCCCTAATACAAGCCCCAGTTACAAGTGAGGAAACAGAGTCACAAAGGGGAACACAATTTTGCCCAAGGACCCCAGCTGGAAAAAGGCAGAGCTGAGCTACAAAACCAGAGCCTGCTGTTCTTGCCCCATTTCGTCATCGCCAAATTAATCTGGCTGAAGTTCAATTCTGATTAGACCTCTCCCCTATTCAAAAGCCTTCCAGCCTCCCTAGCCTGACACCCACAGCCTCCTACACTCTGACCTCAATGAACTCTTCTGGCCTCTCCCACCAGCCTTGGCATGCACTGAACTTCGTGCTGTCCCCAATTATACCCTTTGCGTGAGGTATGCATGCATACGTTTCTACCAACATGCATATCCTTCTACCAACTTTACCAGGCAAACTCCTACTCATCCTTCACAGCCCAGGTCATCTGTCACCTCTTCTGGAAGCTTTCCTGAAGCACCTTTCCCCACTCACCTAGTGGTTGCTCAGCCTCCTTCCCAAAGTGCTCCCCACCCACGTGATCTAGCTCATGTTGCGTTAATGAATTTGGCAGTAGTCATGACTACTGCCTGCCAGGCCCCTAGGGACATGGCCCTAACTCTTCTCATAGCCCACAGGGAGCAGATGGAGAAATGGCCTGGAGAGCTGGAATGACCTGGCCAAGGTCACAGTCAATGAGATGCCCGAACGGTCTGACTTAGTGGTGCCAGAGCCCCTGCCACAGGGCCACCTCTGGTGCACGTCCCTCGAAAGGGGCAGATGGAGCGGCTTTCACCTCTAGATGGCTCAGCTTCAGGGATGGACAGTCTCAGCCCTGCCCCAAGGCACTCAGGGAAATCCCAGATGGCAGGGCTGGGCCCTTTCCAGGAGCCTGCAAGGCTCAGAAGTCAGGCCAGAGCTGGCATCGCTGTCTGCAGATCCTGACACACTCCCCACTGGCTCGGGGATCAAAGGCATAAGCCCTCCTTGAAGTTAAACCAGACCACGTGGCACGGGGAAGGAGAGTGGTGGAAGGCGTGAAGGGCCTGGCCCAGCGCCCACAGCTGCCATCATTAGTCACAAGCACCAGGCAATTCTGAAAGCTGTCAAGCAGAGCTCCAGGACTCTGGGACAGCACAAGAGAGGACAGAGGCCCAGAGAGGGTGGTACAGGATTGCTGGGTAACAGGGCAGGCTGGGGCCTGGGTGCCAGCTCCAGGTGGGAAGCTGGTGCGAAGCTCAGGGCCCCCACCTGGCACCCAAGGCTCTGTGGTTAGGACACTACCACTTTGCCCACTTGGCCACCCAGACCCTCACGCCTCTCCAGGTGACCTTTGCCACAGAACAACCCTATCCCGGCCCTCAGAGAGCCCCTGATCCCATCCCCCACTGCACAGAGGGGACACAGAGGGGCAGAGAGCATCCCAGGGACACGATGACCCTGGAGCGGAAGTGACCCTCAGGAAAGAGACTCCCCAGCCACAGGGTCCCTGAGCTTTTCACTTTTCTAATGAAATAGCATATATTAATAATATGTCATTTAAACCTTACAGTAAGCACATGAGGGACCCCAGAGGCCCCAGAACACAGAACCCATGTGATTGTGGACAAGAACCAGGGCTTGTCATGTATGTGCAACAGGGAAGCCCCTGTCCTTGTCCACCTCTTCTATAACAGGGTCCAGGGTTTCTCATTCTTTGACTTTGGGGCGAAAAAAAAAAGCCACCTCACCAGCAAAGGACTGAGAATCTCAGACTGGTGTTATCTGCTGATTACTTAACATGACCTTGAGTAAGGACAAGAGATGCGATCACAAACCCTTTAGACCATGGCTGCCTCCCAAGGACGGAACCTTCACTCACAGGCTTTAAATACAATCAATCAACAACTTGGAGAGTCGTCCTTCACCTTCAGCCAAGTCCCCTCAACTGGCGGGTGCTACTGTTACCCCATTTTACAGATGAGGAAACTGAGGCACCAGCATTGGCTCCAGGGCTCCAGCCACAGCCACCTAGGGTCATACCATGGCTGGTATGTGGCAAAGTCAGGATTTGAACATGCTTCTCCTGACTCCAAACCCCATGTTCTCAGCCACATGCTGTGGCCTCAGGGAACAGGGCCTGGACTGGCACATGCTCAGTGGAATATTTGCTTTTCCCTTCCGACTGGGAGACTTCCCTGGTGGCTTAGACGGTAAAGCATCTGCCTACAATGCGGGAGACCCGGGTTCAATCCCTGTGTCGGGAAGATCTCCTGGAGAAGGAAATGGCAATCCACTCCAGTGTTCTTGCTTGGAAAACCCCATGGACAGAGGAGCCTGGTAGGCTACAGTCCATGGGGTCGCAAAGAGTCAGACACGACTGAGCGACTTCACTCACTCACTCACTCACTCACTCACTCTGACTGGGAAGGAAGGAGATGGTGGAGGAGAGGATGGGAGAGGAAGCCAGTGAGGAGAGGGTGCCAGCCTCAAAGTCCCCAGCAAGAGCTGAGCCAGACCAGGACCATCTCCACCCCATGCCTGGCTGCTGTCTTAAGAAGCTGGGGTGTGACCTGGTAGGACAGAGCCACCAGCAAAGCTACGATGCCAGGGGCCCCCTCGAACCCGCTGCTTCCTAAAGAGAAGAGTGACTGGCTAGGCAATGTCCAGAGCCCAACCAGGCCCCTCAGGGCAGCCTCCTCTCCAGGAGCCAGAACCAGAGGCCTGCACGGTTACCATGGCAACCACCACCCTCCATCCTGCAGGCTCAGCTGACAGTCATGGTTTCTGCAATTCCAGGGGGCTCTGGGAGGGTAGGTAGGGGATGGGAGTGCTCGGTTTGGCTGGGGCAGCCAAGTTTGTTTTTATTTTTGTCAAATCTGAAATCAGATCCATTTCCCAGTGTGCACTTCAGTTGTCTAAATAAATCAAGTGGAGGAAGCAAGCTGGGAGCTACATCCTCCTAGACCAGGGAGGCAGGGAAGGTGAGCCTGCCCCTGTACAGAGCTCCCTCCTCTGTCTGTCTCCAGGGAATCCAAGGATGGGCACCCAAGGATGGGCACCCAGGCCTAAGGCCTTCATAGACCACGGCCCGGGGTTCCAGACCCTTGTTCTTGGGCCAGCTCTGTGCTCTTCCAAGGCCAGGTTCACAAGCATCCATGGAGCACCTACTGGATACCTGGCCTGTGCATCAGTGTACTGAGATGAGCCAGGCTGGAGGTGCCCAGAGCGCTTACCTGTTCTAGGACCTGCCATGGTCTGAGGCCACGTAGTATGCACTGTACTGGAAGTGGCTACCATCCTGAACGTCAGCTGTGCTGCAGGCCCTGGGCTTTAAGGAGGAGATCCATTCACTTACTCACTCATTCACTCGACTTATCTTTATGAGCCACAACCACTCTGGAAAGCTGCTTGGCAGCATTTATTAAAACTAAACAGAGGGCTTCCCTGGGGATCCAATGGTTAAGAACCCGCCTGCTAAAACAGAGGACATGGGCTCAATTCTTGGTCTAGGAAGGTTCCACATGCCACAGGGTAACAGCCATGTGCCACAAACCACTGAGCCCTCACTCTCGAGCCCACAATTCCTGAGCCCATGTGCCACAACTACAGAAGCCTGAGCACCCTCGAGCCTGGGCTCCACAGCAAGAGAAGCCACCGCAACGAGAAGCCCACGTACCGTGACTACAGAGCACCCCCCACTCTCCGCAACTAGAGAAAGCCCTGTGCAGCAATGAAGCCCAGGCACAGCCAAAAATTAAATAAATAAGTATTTTTAAAAAAAGAAGGGTGACTTTAAAATACATAAGCCCATGCTAGGATCCAGCTGTGCCACTCTTGGGTCCACGCCCCCCAGAGAAATGCCCAAATAAGTCCACAAAAAAGCACGTGTTACCCTTAACAGTCCCAACTTGGGAACAATCTAAGTGTTCATCGACAGGAGAATGAGTCGGGCAGGAGATTTCAACTGGAGATGATTTGGGCCCCCGGGGGACATGCGGCCATGTCTGGAGACGTTTTGTGTTGTCACAACTGGGTTTTGAAGGAGGCTCTTGGTATCTGGTGGATGGAGACCAAGGATGCCACTCAATGCACCACAATGCACAGGGCAGCCTCACCACAAAGAATTCTCCAGCCTGAAATGCCCACGGTTCCAAGGCTGAGAAACTGCGACACATTTCCTTTGATGGAACACTACTCAGTGACCTAAAAGAACACGCTACCACAGCTGCGTGGATGGAGCGGCCAGACCTGATGCTGGTAACAGGAGCCAGAAGAGCAAAGAGCGTCCAAGTCATACGAAGTGAAAACCCAGGCAAAGTGAAGCAACAGTGAAAGAGGGCAGCAACTCTAGAGGAGAGTTCATCCTGGGTGGGGTGAGGGAGCCTGCGAGGGCTGGAGATATCCTTGGACGGAGTGAGGTCACAGGAGTGTGTTTACATGGAAAAATGCCTTGAGCTGGACATTAAGATTTGCGAGCTCTATTGCATGCACATTTTATCACAATGAAAAGTGTAACAAAAAGTGATGCCGAGCTACAGCTATAGGGAAATATAAAATGCAACAATTAAAAAGCCACAACCCCTGCCGGGGCACTGGCTGTCGGGGACCCCCCCCAGAAGACCTTCACCACAACCTGCAAAGGAGCGGTGTCACCCCTGTTCCATAGACTTGCCCGAGGCCACAGCAAGGGACAGAACGGGGATCTGAACCTCGCAGCATTCTGTCTTCGTTTAAGAATTTCTTCTGTCCAAGCCCACGGCAACCTTGGAAGATGGGTATGGCAGACATCATTCCACCCACTTTACAGATATGAAAATGAAGGTCCCAGGACTTCACTAGCGATCCAGTGGTTAAGACTCCCCGCTTCCACTGAAAGGGGCATGTATTTGATCCCTGGTCAGGGAACTAAGCTCTCGCATCCCACATGCCTCGTGGTGTGGCCAAAAAAAAAAAAAGAAAGAACATGAAGGTTCAGAGATGGCAGGATTTGGCCAAGCTGCCACAGTGGTTCAGCTGAGACAGAAAATTGTTCCACAAAGTGAATGGACCCGCTGGGCAGATGGTCCTCATCCTCTTTCCACTTACATGCTTCTAGTGTCAGGGAGCTCCCCACACGACACACAGCCCTTCCCCGGGCTGACTGGTTCTAGTGATAAGCTATAAGTTCAGTGGGCTGAGATCCCTTAGAAAGAGTGTCGCTGCCCCCAAGCCCACTTCTTAGAGTCTGTGTAATTTGACAACTCATTGAATTTGGCCAAAGTCTTTGATTCCTAGATGCCCAGCAGGCCTCCGTGCCCAGTGCAGACAGCCGAAGTGGAGGAGGCAGTGGCGAGGGAACTGGGGCCGCCAGCCTGGAAGAAAACCGGGGTGGATGGTCCATGGAAGGAAGCTCCCGCCAAGGAGACCCACCAGATGCCGCACTTCAGCCACTGCTGAAGAGAAGGGCAGGGAAGGGCCCTGGGGACCAGGGTCCTGCTGTCTGCGAGCCGACCCAGCCTCAGGAGCCCATCCACAAAGAAGGTGCACCTGCCGGGGAGCCTCTTGGAGTCCTAGCAGGGGCTGCGGAGGCCTCCCCTGGCCCCTTACAGAACCTCAGACGTGCCCCTGACGACAGTGTGGTTCTGTCCCGGCGTCCCGCCCCCAACCAGGCCGTGCTCTCCAAGGGCAGCGCATATCCGACCTTCTCTGTACCCAGAGGCCCACCTGGAGCAGCAGCTCAGGGCATCTACAGCCTCAGGAAGGAGTGAGGTGCCCGTCACTTGGAGGCATCGAGGAGGCTAAGGAGGGATTTCTGTGTTGAAGGGATCTGCAGCCCCCCTCCCCACCTTGAACGCCCCCTCCTCTCCTTTCTAACATCCATCACTCACTATTCCTATACTCAGCCCCTCTTCACTGAGCCCCCACCCCCGCTCTGTCTGGCCCACAGTGACCCTGGAAGCCCTGAATGAAGATGACATGGTCCCTGCCCTGCAGAAGCCATGGGCAAACACAAAGACTAATGGAGATGCGGTTGGACAGGGTGAGGGCTGGACAGAGGGTGATGCCGCTCTCCCTTGGCCTCCTGGGGGCCCATCCCCCACCACATGTCTTCTCTGCCTGCCCCTGACCACACATGTGTACATGTTCACATGTGCATTCCCACGGAGCCCCTCCCACACTTACACACGCCAAAGTGTGTGCACACCAGCCTCCGCACCCCCCTGGGGGCAGCAGCACTGGGCACGGCCGACCCACTCTCTCCCCGCACCAGCAGCTCTTAAGCATTTCTGTATTCCTGGGCAAGTTCATGAACCCTTTCTCAGACTACTGTTTTTAAGTGCATAATTTTTTTAAAAAAAAGCTTAGTATTAGAAAGGAAAGAAGACAGTTATGTTAAAATAGTTGTCAAAATATTTTTTAGGAAAACAAATTTGTGATGGAGAACTCTGTGTGCTTCGTTATCAACACAATGAATAACCAAAGCCAGGGGCGGGTCTGAGCCTGTGTGCCTGGGAAGCCGGGGAGAATGACAGTGACATTCCCAGAGCTCTACAAGGAACCGTGATGTGGCTCAAAACATCGGTGACTGCTGCTGGTGACAGTCGCGGGAACTGCCGGCAACCCCATTGTGCTCGGCTGCCTCTGTTCATAAAACAAAGAAATGCTACATTTCAGTCGGAAGTCAATGAAACCAAACACGCAGCTTGTCCCGATTCAAGTGGACGAACCTCAGTTTAAGACCCTTGTTCCAGAAACTCCTGCTGGGCGCTGGGGACATCACAAGCCCCTGGACAGACCCTCATCCTGCTTGATGGACCTCACCCTTTAATTGCTGGCCTTTCCCGGGCTCCCCAGGCCCCTGAGATTCCCTTTCCATCCACTGAACCCACACCCAGACCCACAGCCTCGATGATCCGCCCTGGACTGACAGGTCCAGAGTGAGCCACAGCCTCCCAAGCACTGCTCTGGGATGTCCCAGGGAACCTCAAAGTCATCATGTCTAAAATGGGATAGGTCATCCTCTCTGCAGACCACCAAACTGCCCCCTGAACTTCCCACCCCATGAACAATGACCCCAGCCACCACCAATCCTGCAAGCTGTCCAGGCTAGAACCCCTCAGAGCCCTCCTTCCCCTCACTCCTGACGTCCATCTCAGAGACCTGTCCATCTCACCCCCTAAATCTCTCCTCTCCATCCCCCCTCTGAAGCCCACTGCCCCAGGCAAGCCTCGCTCTCTCACTCCTAAGTCCATGAACAGCCTGCTCCTCCTGCAGCCCTGCCTTCTCTGACACACCCTCCACCCAGCAGTCCCAGGGCTCCTCCAAAACCAAAAGCCTTCCGTGGCTCCCCACTGCCTTCCAGAGAATTTCCACATTCGTTGGCTCTGCGTTCCATTGTGTAAGAGCTCTTGGCCAGCCTCCTCTCTGTCTGTATAACCTCCACCTCCAACCTTGTTGACTAGGATATGCTTTGCTGAAAGCTTTGCTGCACACCCACTATGTGCAGCATAGGGCTGAGGGTCAAGGCTGAAGAAGAGACATGCATTAATGGAACATGGAGCCTGCCCTCAGGGAGCTCACAGTCTAGCAGAAGGTGAAAATAAGAAGTCAGGTATAAGAGGTCTTGTAAGTGCTACAAGGAGAGAGTGATGGTGCCCAACAGAGGGTTGGGCTGGGTATTCTGCATTTGCCAAATAAGTGAATGGTTGATAGATGGGTAGGTAGGAGGGTGTGAAGGAGGCCTTTGTGTGGTTGGAGCAATGGATGATTGAATGGGTAGATGATTGGGAAGGTGGGTAGATAAATGCACAGATGTAAGGACTGAGTGAATAGATGGGTGGGTGTGCAGATAAACAGATGAAGAAATGAAAAGATGAATGGATAGATGGGTGGATGGATGGATGAGTGGGTTGGGGAGTGGCTGGATGAATGGATGCATGAAGCAAAGGAAGGCGGGTGGGGAGATGGGTGGGTGGAAGGAAGGGGGTGATGGAGAATGTGATCCTAGTAAATGGCAGCTGCAGGTCTCAAGTCTAGGAGACCACAAGAAACCCTGCCAGTTGGGACTCTGCATGTCCTCCTCTTCTCTCTCAGTGATCATCCTCAGCTTCCCTCCGTCTCAGCCCTCCTCCTCACAAGACCCTCAGCTCCATGCTTTCCACACTCTCGGAGCTTCAGGAGATCTCAGGGACCTTCTGAGCCTCCGCACTATTGGCATCGAGGGATGGAGGACCCTTTGTTGTAGGCTGGCCTGTGTGTTGTAGGATGTCTGACCTTTACCCACTGGCAACCAGTAACACATGCTGACACTGGGAAAGATAGAAGGCAAAAGAAGAAAGAAGTGGCAGAGGATGAGATGGCTAGATAGCATCCCTGACTCAATGGACATGAGCAAACTCTGAGAGATACTGGAGGGCAAAGGAGCCTGATGTGCCGCAGTCCGTGGATGGGGTCGGAAAGAGTCAGACACGACTTAGCGACTGAAAGACAACAATGCCCAGTAGCACACCCTCCCTGAGCTGTGATGACCAACAGGGTCTGCTGCTGCTGCTGCTAAGTCGCTTCAGTCGTGTCCGACTCTGTGCGACCCCAGAGACGGCAGCCCACCAGGCTCCCCCATCCCTGGGATTCTCCAGGCAAGAACACTGGAGTGGGTGTCTGCAGACGTTGTCAAATACCGTGGGCAAAATCACTCCCAACTGAAGATCACGGTTGATACGGCTCAACCCCTTCCTCAGTCCTGGTTTTTTTGTTTTTTGGAAATTGAGATGAAGACAGGAGGAGTGACCGCCTGAGGTCACAGGGCTTACACATGGGCTGGATCTCTTCCTCTAGCCCAGCCCCCAATATTCATACAGAATCTCACAGTCAGCCAAGGCTTCTCCTTCTGCTTTCTCATCTACATACAGGAGTCAGATAGAAATGGGAGCCCAGAAAGGTCAAGTGGCTTGCTCAGTACCACACAGCAGTCAGCAGCAGAGTCAGGATTTGAACTTGAGGGGAGACAGGGGACGCAGGACTCCCCAGGGCAGCTGGGGAAGGAAACATGGATGGCGGCCCCATAGGAGAGCTGGAGGGAGATGAGCAGGAAGACCTTCTGGCTGATTAAAAAGACATATTGATTTCTCTCCCAGGGAAATGAACGGGGCCATTTGTCTCCCAACAGGACCGCGAGGCAGTCTGAGGGAGGCGACAGGTCAAAGTCGGCTTCTGACACGAAGCAGCAGCTGAGGGGGGACTGACCAGTAAAAATCCAATCGTGTTTTAAATGTCCCAGGAGGGGGTTGACTCTTCATTAGCCAGCCAGCCCTCCTTCTAATCCGCCCGCTCTATATCAATCACAACGAGGCTTCCCAGCTGGGCTCACTTCGGGGCTTCGAGGGGCTGGCGACACAGGCCCGGGCCCCCGCCCCAAGCCTCCTCAGCCACCGCCTGGCTGGGTGGTCTGGACAAGCATGTCCCCTCTCTGAGCCTCGGCTGTCAAATGGGAAATCTCAAGGAGGGACCTGAGCTGCACCCAGCAGCACATGGGAAGCCCTTAGGGATCACCAGCATCCTCTCTGGCACAGCCTTCCAGAATCTAGACCCCGAATGTCCCTCTGTGCTCAGACCCCACTCCTCTGGTCTCCCAGCCCAGCCCCCAGGCTGTAGTCAGCAACCTTGGTGACCCCAGCTTGACTCTGAGCCTCCGATCAGGCTGTTTCCTCAACTGGGATATCATGCCCCGTCTCCCCCTTCTCCCCCACCGAAGTCTCTCCTGCCCCACTCCTTGTCCACGGAGGGCTCCTGTGGCTTCCCAGTCACAACAGACTGACCAGCCTCCTGGTGCCCACAGCCCACTCAGGGTCCCTCTGACCAGTCTTTACCCCGTTTTTCTTCACTGGAGTATGATCTGGGTGTGGTTCTGCCTCCCCCATCAGATTGGGGTCTCCCGGGGGCCAAGGCTGGGTGCCAGGCCTGGGACACTGTGGCTCCACCCAACGTGGCTGAACAGCCCTCCACTTCTGTCTAGGACAGTGTCCAACACTTCTGAAGCTGAACTTCGCTAAACGCTTGTTGAATCCATCAATTGATTGATCTATATCTATTATAGGTGGTTTCTGCTTGGTCTTCGGACCTTAGTCTCTCTCCCTCAAGCACCTGCCATTCTGCTCCAGGAGGAACTGTTCTAATAAATGAAATTACATGTGCCCTATCCCTGCTGGACATCCTTCAGTGGTTCCGCAGTGCCCACAAGATGGAGAGTAAGCTCTAACCTGGCATTTCATACCCTGCTATCCCGCCCCTCCTCACACCACTCCAGCCACACTAAACTCCTTCCTGTTCCCTACACTAGTCCCCCTGCCTAAAACACCATTCCTCATCTGCCCTCCTGGGAAACTCCTACTCATGGAGCAAGACCCAGCCAAATGTCCCCTCCTCCAGGTAGGCTTCACCAACCCTCCTAGGCTTTGTCAGGGGCAGCTTCTGCACCTGTAGCTCGTTTATATAGACATCTCCAGGTGACAGTACCTGACACTGCCCTGTGGGTCAGGCTCTCCCTGGCCCAGCCAGGCTCCTCTGACTGGCCGTCAGGTCCACCCTGCTGACCAATGAATGTGCAGCATCCACTCTGACCACCACGAGCATCCCCAGGGCACAGCTTGGTGCTGACTTACACTTCTGAGAAAAACAACCTTCTCTACGCCAGATGGAGGGAAACGGACAATTTCCCAGACATGTGCTGCTTCTTCCAGCAACACTTGCCATCCGTCTGGACGTTCCCTTTGGGCCAAGGCTGAAGGAGGAGGGGATACCCTCCCCGAAAGAACCCCTTCCCCAGCCACTAGCAGGCCCTGGCCTGAGATTCCTGGGCTCTGATCTGCACTGGCTTTGTCCACTACTCAACATGTGCCCTCGGGCAGGTCAGGCTCCCTTCCTCAGCCTCAGGCTTCCCAGGTGTAGAATGGGGAGCTAGCAGACTTCTGGTCCCGGCACCCCACGGGAGGAGAGTATCTGAGAGGTCGTGGCAAGCAGGAAAGTACTTTGTAAAGTGGAAAGTGATGAGATGCCTGTGAGTTGGAGACAGAGTCAAGTGAGAGCCACGGGCCCAGCCCTCTGGGACCCCACTGGGGGAGGAGGAGACAAGGCTAGCCACCAACAATCTCCCGAGGCCGGAGGCTAGGGAAGGACTGCGGGAGGATAGAGAGGAAAAAGCTGAGATTCCTGCAGGTGGTGGCCAGGAAGCTGGTGCTGGTGGGGCTGGCAGGATTTGGCACCCTGGAGACTGGGGGAGAGGGTGTCTCAGGGGGCAGACCCAGCGTAAGCAAAGACGGGCGGGCAGGGGTGTCAGGAAACACGAGCAGCGTGTTTGGGCTTCAGGATAGAGTGTGTGAAGGGAAACAGCAGAAAGGCGGCTGGAGGCCAACCAGGTGGATGGTGGAAGGCCCCGAATCCAGGCTAAGTGAGACTATTCTGGGGGTGAGAGAGCTGCTGAAGGTTTCTGAGGGAGGAATGAATAAGCAAACAAATGGAAGAAGGCAGCGAGGGAGGGAGGGAGCGAACAGCCCTTGACTGATGACAAACCACGTCCACACCCGGAGCCCAGGACCCCCGGAGGATGAAGGCGCGTGGGGAGGAGAGGGCTGCAGGAAACAGGCACTCAGCAGAGGGCGCTACACTCTGGGTTCCTGCTCGGGGGTTCTCTCCCCCGTGCGGAAAAGAGGAGGAAGATGCCAGCTGTCAGTGGAACAGGACGGGTGAGATCCCAGAGGCCACCTGTTTAGACAGGAAGAGGTAGAGGAATACAGGCTCAGATTTCCCAATGGCCCCGACCCAGGGAAAGGGCTCAGAACAGGAGGGCTGGGGGTTAGATTAAGGAGGACTTCCTGACAGTCAGTCTAGAGCCTCAGAAGGCCCAAAAGGTGCTTATCAATTGACCCCAGGCCCATCTGATGCAGCAGAGAGGTAGCCCACCAGAGGCAGGGGGATGGACTAAATGACCAGAGCAAGGGCAGCAGGGCAATGGGAGGGTGGTGACACCCCATTTCTCTTCCTGTGGTGAGGGCTTTCTTGGCCTTCTCCCCCTCACTCCCCAAACTTCATGCCCTCCCTCCACCCTGCAGGAGTCGGCACCTCTCTCCCTGAGGGCAACCTAGCCCACAGGCTTCTCAGACCATCATCCAGACACAGGACCCAGCGACCCACCAACCTTGAAAACCCTTGTCCTGAGCCGGGTCACCCAAATCACCCCAGGTGTGTCCCCGTCAGCTCCATCATTGGCTCCAGGGTGCACACAGCTGCTACTCCACACTTAGCAGTTTTCCCAGTCAGTACTTGCCCTGGAATTCTCACTGGAACCCTTGATATTCCCACCTGGGGGTCGTTGAAGTTCCCATTTCACAGATGAGCAAACTGAGGCTCAGCAAAGACAAAGGTCCCTTGGCCAAGAAGGTTAACATTCATGCTTGACCAAGCTACAATCCCTGGGGTCACCTCTGTGACCCCCAAGGCAGCCATGCCTCCACTCGGACCCCCTTTCCGGCCCCACCAGCACCCTCAGCCACCAGCCTCCCGAGATCCCCTCTCATGATGGTCTCCTGGCTGGCTTCTCGCCAAGGGAGCCAGAGTGACCCTCCCCTGCACAAAACAGCCATAGTTGGCCTCTGAGCCTGGTACATGGCAGGCACTCAGTAAAGGCTTGCCAACCCAGCTCATGAATGGGTGAGTAAAGGATGGATGAACAAGAGCCCGTTCGCCCACCTCAGCAAATTCACTGAACCCTCACAGCGAACAGCACGAGGCTTGACACTGCAGGGCTGTGATGAGAAAATGGATCCTGTCTCTTCCTGCCCCATGATGACCCAGGTCAGAGGGTCTGCAAGGCAGCAGGGGTCTCAGCCAGGTGGGCTTCAATGCAAGCGCACCCACAGACCCTCAGTCCTAGCAGCAAAGCCAGGCAGGGATGGAGGAGCAGATGAGAACCAGGACCACAGCCATGAAAGCACAGAGCGAGCACACCTGCCCACCGGGAACACAGAGCCCCATCCCTGCACACCACGGGGACACTTTCTGACAAAGGCAGCAGGGAAATGAGCACCCCAGACAGCCCCTCCTGACTCGGGGAGACTGCCCGAGTCTCCCCATCCTGCAGACAGGCAGGCCGAGGGCGAAAGAGGGGAAGTGACTTGCCCAAGGTCACCGGCAGCTGGTGTCTCCTGCCTCCCGGCCCAGGCTGGCGCCCTCCCCCTGCCCAGCAGAGAGGCAGCCTCCACAGCCGACTGGCTCCCACCACGCATGGCTGGCTCCCACGGCTCTGGCTCAGCGCAGGCTGGCATGGGGCAGGCAGCAGCCAGGGGCACGCGGGGAGGCAGGGGGCTGCGAAGTCCTCCTGGGGGGTGGCCCCTGGCAAGGCACAGTGAGGTGGCTGCCGAAGGCAGAAGCTGGAACCCAGGAAGACCCTCGCCCAGCCGCCCGGAACTGCAAAGCATCCTTGCTCCGGTGGAGTGTGGAGAACCTGTCTCCAGCCTCCGAAGGTGGCAGCCGTGTCCTGGATAAAAGCTGAGCCTGGGGAATTCAGAGAGATTGAGGTTTTTGTGCTAGCTTTACCACATCCTGGCTGTGCAACCTGGATAAAAGTTAGTCAACCTCTCTGAGCTCACTTTCCCCATGTGTAAATGGGGATCTGACAGCACCTACCTCCTAGGGGGTGGTTATGAGGGTTAAAAGGTGATACTGCAGGCAAAGCATTCAGCACAGTTTAAGTGCTGGCTCTTGTTATTATCACCGCCCCTCCTCCCTGACCCCACCTCTGGGCTGGACACATGGCTGGGTGCTTTGCAAGAATCATCTCTAATTGTCTTTGTCCCATCACAGAGATGAGAAAACTAAGGCTCAGGGAAAGGAAACCAGAGTACATACAACCCACCACTGGCCGTTCTCCCGCACGCCGCCGGTGACATGCCTAAGAAAGGCTCTCAAAATCTAATCGAGGGTGGAAAACGGGTTTCAAACTGATTAGTCATGCTGCCAAGGGTGCCCTGCTGGAGGACGCTGTGATCGATTAGCAATGTCTGCACAGATGAGGGCACGGGTATCAGCATGGTAACTGGCACAAATCTACCTAAATCACAGAGACAGAATCTGATTTTCCATGGGAACAATGCCATCTGAAGGCGTTATGTTCTACCTAAAGACATGATGCCCAGTGTCTTGTTGAATCTACCACGAGCAGTGTTTACTCAGCTGTAAGTGAGGACCCTGATCACTTTTGGGCACAGGTAATAAGAGTGATAACCACATGTGTGGTTTTCTAGGCTACAAAGATTTGCTTTCCCATGTGCTAGTTATGTACTGCTTTGGTCTTCAATGCAATCCAGTAAAATGTGTAAATACCGTCTCTGTTTAACAGATGGAGAAACTGGGGCTCAGAGAGGTTAAGAAATCAGCTTGTGGTCACACAGCAAATAACAGGCAGAACCAGCCCATGGGTCTGTCTTACTCCGGTCCCCAATGCTTTCCACATGCCACCTACCCATGAGTCAGACAGCACAATGTGGGGGGGACCTCCCTGGCAGTCCCGTAGTTAAGAATGTGCCTTCCAATGCAGGGGACGTGGGTTTGATCCCTGGTCGGGAAACGAAGATCCCACATGCCATGGAGCAACTAAGCCCAGGCACTGCAACTCCTGAGTCCACACACCACAACTAGAGAATCCCTGCACCTCAGTGAAAACCCTGCATGATGTAACAAAGACCCCATGGATGGCAACTAAGACCCACAGCAGCCAAAGAATAAATATTTTTTAAAATAAATTAGTTAATTCAAAAAAAAAAGAACAGCACAACGGACCCCCTGACATTTCAGATGCAGAGTCCTCCCAGCTGAAACCCGGCTGACAGTGTGAGCTTAAGGCCCAGGCCAGGTAAGGAACAGCGCTGACCTCTGGGTGAATGGACCTCTGCCACCCCAGCTCGGCAGCTTACGGAGGGTCCCAGCGGCCTTCTGTTTCTCCAGTGAGTCAGACGGTGACTCAGGGCCTGCCTCTGGGCTGGGGGAGGAGCTGAGTCAGGAAGCACCAAGTTTCAAAGGGCAGCTGGCTCTGAGCCAGGGCCCCTCAGCACCAGGGACTCCAGCGCTCAGAACAGTCTGTCCCGGGCGGACCTCCCACACCGCCCTGCTCCCAACCAGGCCTGCAGGTCCTGACAGCCTTTCCCTGCTGGCCTGACCCTGACACCTCCATGTCCACCATTTCTTTGGGTTCTTGATGGAGAGCAGACTCCTGCAAAGTCTGCAGATGCAATAGCTCATTTTTGGTTGTTGCAATAACGGAGGGCCACTCCCTACCAATATTTAGGGGCCAGGAAGAGCAAACGTGCTGTGCCGTGCAGGACAGCTCAGACCACACAACACCATCACACTCCAAATGCCAACCCTGCCCGCACTGAGGAACACTGGGTTACGCAATGCTCCTTTCCTGAGCTCCCTCCCAGGAAGGAGGGGCGGGAGGGAGGTTTGTGGCTGGGGAAGAATCCTGGAGCCCTCGGCACGGGATCAAAGAATCCCACTACATCGCCCCAAGATCCCAAAGCCCAGCCTGAGTGCCCCGTGATGGGGCCTCTGCTCCGTTCACTGTGGAGACACGCACCCAGCGAACACTGCAGGAGCATCCACGATGTGCCAGGCACTGTGCTGGGTGCTGGGGTCCCGCAGGCAAAAAGACAGGCTTGGTCTGTGTCCTGGTCACCTGGCAGTGCCCTGGAGGAGACAGTGTCAGAGTCTGAGTCCCACACGAGCTCAGGACAACAAGCAAGAGCGGCGGAGGAGGAACCACAGAGGGCTGCCCTGAGGAAGTGACATGTAAGTGGGGATTTGAAGGAGGCAACAAAGGATTTGGCCCAGTGAAGAGGGAAGGGAAGGCTTTTCAAAGAAGAGAGTGTGTGAGAAGGCCCTGAGGCCTGGAAGAGCAGGGGAAGCAGAATGAGGGGAGTGGGGCAGGGCCTGGGGGCGGGGTAGGACTCTGCTCGTGCCTCCAAGACCACGGGAAAGGGTGAACGGTCTTCACCAGGGGGTGACCCGAGCAGAGGAGACGCAGCAAGTGGAGGCAGGAAGCTCTGTAAGGAGGTGAGGTGGGTGGAGCCTCACCCTGCGTGTCAGGGTCACCTGCCAACGGTCCAGGCCCACAGTTTCTCGTCAGGCTCTCATCACCCCTGTGGTCAGCAACCCCCAAATGACTCTATCAGCAGGAGCTGGGCCACAGGCCAGGGTCTGACATAACTCTGCTTCCTCCTGCAGACCTAAAGTTCACACCAGAGGGCTTCCTGAGCCGCCTGGACACTGCACTGACCACCCACGGTCATCAGCAACTTCCAGAACATTCACATCAGCAGGACGCCAGGTCCTCATCCGTCTGAGCTCTGTGATCCAAGATCTCCCAGGCCCAGCCCCTGAGCTTGCTAACCGACACCACAGCCTCTCAGCCTCAGTCCTGGCCGCAGGCCTCCTGGCCAGAGGGACCGGCGGGGCCCCGGGCAGAATCCAGATAAACCCAGGCCCCACAAAGGATATGGGTTACACACCATCTTGATGCACCAGTTCCGGGGGCTGGTGGTCTGTCGCAGGCAGAAGAAGGCAACGGGGGCCAGGTCCGGGTGAGGAACTTCTGGGTCAACTCCGTCCAGGGGCTCTTCTGGGCCAGGAGGGGAGGGAGGGGGGCTCTGGGGCCCCGGCTGCTCCGTGACTCCGGGTTCAGCCACCGGGGCTGCGGCGGGGGAAGGGGGCAGTGGGGAGTTCTCAGCCATGTCGGCGCTGAGCAGGGAGCCCTGCAGAAGAAAAAGAGGCGGCACTTGGCAGGGGGTTGGGGGCGAGCCTGGCACCCGCCTCCCTCGACAAAGGGACACGGCTCAGACAGCCCAGCCTCAAGCCCCGCAGGCCCCTCGCCCACACTCTGGCTGTGAGGGTCAGAAGAGCTGAGGGCCCGGAGGCACCCAAGTTGGAATCCACTTCCAGGCTGGTGGTATTGGGGCAGGTCTGGTCAACCTTGGTGAACCTCATTCAGAGGAGATGAAATGTAGAGAGAATAAAACCTTCTTAGAACACAGTTTTTGTTTTTTGTTTTTCCAATGAGACCAGAGTTGTATATTTATTGCATCATCGAAGAAAAGTTGCAGGAGAAAGACAAGAGTTATTGGGAAGACAGACATTACCAGGATGACGTGTGCTACAAAGCAGAGGTGCCATGGGACTTCTAGGTACCCGAGCAAGCCGGGGTAGAATCAGGGCAGACTTCCCTGAGGAAGTGACCCTTGAGCCAAAACCTACAGGGGAGCCCAGGGACACCCCACCCACTGCTCCATAAAGCTGAGAACCTAGAGGGACCTCACACACCAACCTCTTGGTTTTACAGCTGGAGAAACTGAGACACGGCAAAGGAAGAAGACAGACACAAAGTCAGAGACAGAACTCCACCAGGGCTGGCTTCCTGGTGTCTCAGAAGGACCCTCCGCTTGGTTTAATGTTCTGCTGTCACAAACTTGAAATCCTTAATACTTTTCATCAAGGGGCCCACATTCTCATTTTGCGCTGGACCTGCAACTCACTTAACTGGTCCTGACTTCCACTCAGAGGTACTTTGACAGCCTGGCTTCATCTGATGCTCATTACAACCCCAGAAGCCTTACTGGGCCCATTTAGCAGATGGAGAAACTGAGATGGGAGGGGCATGCCCAGGTTACACCTAGGCACAGGCTAAACTAGGGCATGTCTAGAGGCCAGAAGCCCAGCACCAGCCTCCAGATTCAGTGACAACTGACTGTGGCCTTGCTCAGCCCCCTCCACAGCCAGTCAAGGGTAGGGCCTGCCCCTGCCCATATCACCCAAGAGGTTAACAATCCCTGAATCCTCCTCCAGGGGAGTCTCCTGGGCCCTGACACCCTGGCAGTGCCAGGCTGGGCAGTGGGAGTCAGGGATGAGTGGTACCCACCCAGCTGCCGCCTATGGCTGCTAAGCTGTCAGCTGGGCCACCCAGAGCTGATACATTTGGACATTTCTCTGGCTCTTGGGGGCAACAGGCAGGAGGTGGCACCTCCTGCCTCTTCGCCCAGCTGGTCAGTGAGGCCAAGTTTTCTCCTGAGCTCAGAGCTTTGCTCTTGGTTCTAGAGAAATAGCCACAGGCCTTACATAAGCTCCCAGGCACCTCGGCCCGCCACGTGTCAACCACTGGGCGGAAAAACATCCTCCCCGGGGTGGCTGCAGGTCTGCTTACGGCTATGTCAGCCCGAATCTACCGCTCCCCACACTGGCCCCGCGCTCCTGCCAAACACTGCCTCGTCCCATCCTGGGTGCAGGCTGCCTCCTCTCCCAGACCTCTGCTTACGCGGCTCCCTCTCCCGGGAACACCCTCTCCCCATCTCCCATCCTCCCTTCTCCCAGGCCCTGACGATTCATTCATTTGCCCAACACTGATTTCCTGAGCACCTACTATGTGCAGGCAGTGTGCAGGCTCAGGGGGCTACGTTGGTGAAGAAGCCAGACTCGGCACCAGCCTTCATTCAGCCTTCAGTCCAGCAAAAGAGAGAGGAACATGGGTCAATTCATTTTTCTCTCTAGGCTTCCAAAGCTCTTATCACCACCCAACATGCTGCATAATTTATGTATTTACATATTTATGATTTAGCGTCTGTCTCCCGACCTGAAAGGGGGCTGCAAGAGAGCAGGGACTGTGGTCTGTGTCGTTCACCCCAGCGCCTGGACAGTGCCTGGAACATAACAGGTGCTCAGTAAACAGTTGGTGACTAAATAAATAAAAAGTGCTGGGAAGTAAACAAACAAGGGAGAAAGATGGGAAGAACCCATCTTGCCCTCTAAAGACAGATCTTTACAATAAAAACAAGAATAGGAGGCACTAGCCACGGATGCTCGGTGGGAAGAGGCCTCCAGGTACCAGGAACAGCTGGTGCGTCTAAGGAACAGAAATGAGGCCAGTGTGGCGGAGCCGGCGCCAGGGAGGAGGGATGAAATTGAAGAGTTTGGCAGGGCCTGCTGTGA